>NC_090662.1:14929180-15554180 GCF_013368605.1 Nyctibius grandis
GGCATCTCCCCTACCCTTTTGGCATCTCCTGATCCAGGAGCATTTTCTGGACAAAGTCCTACTGCAAAGGTGACGTGGGCTCACCAGCTGCCACACATTATTTTGCTTGTGTTCACCAAACTCAAAGGATCAAATTTTTTGCAACCTCAGTGAAACCAATGATTGTACCACAGAAACCATAGGAAAAATGTGACTTTCTTAATATAGTCAGTATTTATTTCATGTTGGGTATCCTTGCAGTTTGTGTGGGACACTAAGTTGTAATTCTGATAGCTGGGCTCCCAATAATGGTAGCTCACAATGCTCATGCTACCTATGTAAGCTCACTGCATCCTTAAAAGTAAATTATTGTAATATTTAGAAAATTTAAAATAGTCTTCATATCTTACACACAGTATGGCAAACACTAGGACATAGCAGAATTGTGAAGTCACTTAAGAGCTCATCACAGGGGATAATACAAGAAATAAGCACTTCTTATGTATATTTCTTCTCTTAAAACTCTTTTATACTGGAGTATGTTCAAAGATAATGGATTTTCTTGTGTCTTATACTGGTGCAAATGAGAGGAGAATCAAACCCTCAGCGTAGTCTGTAATGAAAGATGGCAGTTCGGAGTCACTATCAATGTAAATGCCATATGTCAGGAAACAGTCATTTGATGTTAAATTATTTATACTGAGAGGAAAATGAGGTTTTCTCACATACCACATGTCAGTGATCTGTCTTCATGCAACTAGACTGCTTTATAGGGGGATTCTGCTCCCCAAACTCTGCTGATCATTCCCAGACACAAATATCAGCCCCCATCCCCCATAACTCTAAGCATGTGGGTAAAAAATGAGAGGAGACAGCTGGGAGACATTAATTTCTTTAGACTAAATATATTTTCACCTGCAGATTTATAATTTTATATTTCCGGTAAATCATGCATGAACTTGGGTTGGAAGGCAATCTTCAGTTAGACCCACTGGTGCAGTTGAGAAGCTGAACAAGTTTTCGTGCACACAACTCTACTTCAGGTCAGAAATGGAGGTTGCCCACTTTATCCTGAACTTGAATTTTATTCCTTTTATTTCAGACCTGAAGAAAGTCCTCTGTACTTGTAAATTTACCTGTTTTCCAACACTATCAAGTACTCTTATATGTCTTGTAAATGTTGTCTTACACCACCATGGTGGTGGAGTCACCATCTCTGGATGTGTTTAAGAAAAGACTGGACATGGCACTTAGTGCCATGGTCTAGTCGACAGGGTGGTGTCAGGGCAATGGTTGGACTCAATGATCCCAGAGGTCTCTTCCAACCTGGTTGATTCTGTGTGATTCTGTGTGATTCATCCCAGCTCCAAAAAGTTTACTCCTATTGATAGATCACCATAAGGTTTGGTGGAAATAAGTATAAATACAAATGTGGAACAAAAGTAAATAGTTTTCTGCACCATTTATGAAAGCTGAAGAGGTAATCGATTTATGTTAAAAATAAAACAATCTTTTTTTTATTTTGTAAAGGCAGTAAAAGGCAAAAACACTGTAGAAGACCCGAAATACAAAAAGCTTATTATAAGATAAAGAGGCTTTACCTTCATTCCTGGCTCTTGGTCTGTTGCAGGAGTTACCAATAGCCTTGCTTCCAATTTGTACATAAAATTGAACAAGCCTGTTAAAAAAATCAGGGTAGAAGAGAAGTATATTTATCTTCTGATAGCACAAGGTCTGTCAGGATAACTCTGCTTTCTTAACTAATGTGGCATTTTAATTTAGGTCATTATTCCAGGCTTATTGATCAGGTAATGTTCCCAGTGAAATCAAGTATTGCCATAGTAAACAGTGGAGGACCCAAGACAGAAGGTGGTGTGGTTTATTGATCCTGTGCCTAATAAATGTATTGTTGGACTGAGTAGCAGATTTTAGCAGTTCCTTCTTTCACACAAACATGCAAAAACTCCAAAGCAGTCAAATGTGCTCCTTATATCAGATCTTACCTTGGCCTCTTGTAACTGGAAACTGGTTTAAGCTTTAAAATACAATATTAGAGTTTTAATAAAATTATTATATCCTCACTAAACCACTAATCCATTTTCAGTCCTTAAATTCTTGATGTAAACAATTTTCAGTGAAAAGAGTTCATGAGACATTTTGTGAAGTAGAGCCTTTGATTTTGAACCTATACATTTTGATTTCATCGAACATCCTCTTGTTCTCATGTCATGATACGGGGAAAAAAAATGTTCCTGATCTGCCTTTCTTGCAACCTTCCCTGTAGTTGATGCTTTTATCACTTCCCTACCTTCTCCTCCTCCTTTCTAAGGTAAACCATGGCAACCTTTTCATCTGTCTCTCTGCATGAAAGTTTTTCCATGTCCTTAATTTTTCCCACAACCTTTTTCTGCAACCCTTCTAAAGCTACAACATTCCTTTGAGACAGTGTCACTGGTTTTATTGACAGAACTTTGGCTAAGCCTGGAACATCCCTATCTAGCTATATTTGAATTAATAACTATCCCATCCTTGTGCTCCAAAAATACTGTCAATTTTTTTCCCAATCTACAGTGATGCCCTGGTACCCCTGCTGAACTGATATTTGTAATTGCAATTTTGTGGTATCAGAGTAGTTTACGTTTCCTCTTAGAGGTGTACTATTGTGCTATATAACAGCAGTTTGTTTTAATTAATGTCCTGCTGCTCACTCACCAAATTTCATTGTATGTCTCTGACATTTTTCTCAGTCTTATCTGGTCATACCTAATGTAAAGAGCATTGAAATGACTGAGAATGTCATCGACCCCTCGCCTATGCCTTCTTCACAGGTTGTCTGCATTGCACACCTGAAACAGCGCCTGAACAGAGCAGGGAACACGGACTTGTCCCCACGCTGAGCTTTTGCATGCTGAAAGTTGGTGATGCCATTCTCCTTGTTTCCTAGCCATTTTTTTTCTAAGGATGATGCCTGCCTGTTGTGTTATAACTATGGGAGTGCTCGCTGATGTGATGTTTTTGAGAAGCAACTGCTTGTCCCTTATGCTGGGGGTGTCCTCATGGAGTGCATAGGGAGAGATGGGGTCATTGCCAAGCAGAGGTTTTGGAGGAAAAAAGAATACAAATCTAAAGGAAACCAGGCTTCATTAATTCTACTGCTTATAAATAACTTCTTTGTTTTAAATACTTATTTTCCCAGTGAAATTCTGTCTCTGTGTGAAGAAACAAGACTTGATTCGTCACTGAAATAACTCCCCACAAGGATAACGCTTTTTACTTTAGGGGATTTGGTTCTAATTTGTAGTCACATCAGTAAAATCACAGACAACCCACAGAACTACAGCTAGAGCCAGTACAACACAGCTAGGACTCCAATTTCCCTCACCCACCACCACACACACATCGTCATGATCCTCTTCCGATTCTAAAACCAACCGTGCTCCAGTTCTGTTATTGAAAGCGGTATCTCTTCTGTGAGAAATTTTGTACATCCATAGGGACTAGGACAAGCCAGAATGTACTCATCTGTCTCATTCGTAACATAACCCCATAGATAGCTCAAGAACATGCAGGCTGACAGTATTACACTATTTAGCCAAGTAGGTCCTATTGTTTACTACAGCTCTGTTGTCTGAGACAGTACTGAGGCAATAAAACACTAGACAGCGGTCTCAGAGGTGAAAAGATTTACAGTCCTATCATGAAATTCTCTTTTATGCTTGCCAAATGTAAAGATCGGTAAAAAGCAAAAACAAAAGACAAAAAAAATCGTTTCTGCAGAAGGGTGAATCAGCCCATCTGATCTGTAAGCGTTTGACCCAGCACAGCTCTCTGGGATGGTTGCACAGTCATTAGCAATGGAGTCTGTAATGCAGACGGGAGCCAAGTCAGCTAACAAGCCAGATGTTACCACTTGGAAAAAAAAAAAAAAATATATATATATATATTCCATGGTTTTTATCTAGCTGCCAGGTAGGCACAGTGTGCAAATGGTCTCACTGAACAGATAGTGAGGAGTGTCATAAGGGACAGGCCATCAAAATGGGAGGCAGTAGCTCATCAGTAACCAAAATGCATCCAGGTATCATACTGTCAGTCAGGAGGATGGGAATATTGCTGGTGAAATTGTGCCTTTGGTGCATTGGGCCATGCAAAAGGGAAGGGATGGAGAGACTCCAGGGGGTTTCTGAACTGTAGGACAGAAAATGGCCTGGGTGAAATTAATTTTGACACAGCTCTCTTAGTGCTATGGGACATTCTCCTAATGTCTGTGAAAAAAGTGTAGTCAATCATATAAAGGAACAATAGGACAAACAAAGCGAAGATTATGATAGCACTTAAGGTATATGCTAAACATCAAGTGCTTGTTTGTGATCATTGGCTTCAGGGAGCAAGCTTTCATTTTACATGCTCTTAGCCTGAAACCTGAGTCTGGCCATGCCCTGTTGGGCTGCTTCCCTGGGCAGCACCATGCACCTTGGGCTGGCAAATCTCAATCCTTTTGGAGCAGAACAAACCAGCAGCACTGAGCCCCCATGGACCCCACTCCTCTGGGAAGAGAACGGTGAGGGGGAAAAGGGTCTTTGTACTTCTTACAAAAAAGAACAAAAATTTTTACATTCCTTACATAAAATTTACGCTTTACATACAGAAGGATGTAACTGAAGCAAGATGACAGGAAATATGCATAGGTAGATCTGCAGGAATTCAGAATGCAAATAAAATTTTTATATGTCTTGCAATATTTTTCAATTTTTTTCTCTTCCGTGTCTGATTTAATGAAACAAGACCTTAAAAGGTCTCGGAAAGCACTATTAACCTGAAAAATAAGAAGCTTAAAAATCTACTGCAGGAGTTTCAGCCTTCCAATTCACAACCCTCAATCCACATACCTAACAGTATGCCTTTCAGAGCATATTTTCCTGTGGTTTACTCAGTCACCAAAACCCCACAACAAAAAAATCCACGCACAAATAAAAGATAACTGTGCAGGGGCTAAGATGACCCCTAATAAGATAATCAAATTCTATGCCAGGCATTATTGACTGCAAAAAGTAATACTAAAATAGCAAAAAATGCTTCCCTCTAATCTCCTCTTTCAAGTGACATTAATTTTAGCTCCAGTAATGGAAAAAAAACATCTAGGCTGAGGAATTATTTTCTTTTTAGGGTATAGGTCTTTCAGTTAACCCCTCACACTCTCACAAACTTAGTCTGCCTTTGCTTCTAGGAAAAAAGACCCAGTTAACATTATAGATGATCTCAAACATCAAAGTGGGATTGCACCTGTTCTAAGCAAGGTGTCTGAAGGCTGGATGTCTAAGTCTTACATGATCAACCCAGATTCCCTTATAATTAACGAATGACAAAAATATGTGCTTCCAGAACACAAAGCACTAGCCTTAGCTAACCCTATTTTAGGATGAGTTGCATTGCCCTTTTGAAGTAGCTATTTCTTTCCTTTGAGCATAAAAGCAGCCTGGGGTAATTGCTGTAGTCTAAGGAGTCCATGTTCTGGTTAAGCTGCATGAGATGGATCCTACCCTTGAGCACGTGTGGCTGAAGAAACCAAAAAATCGGTATTAATCTCATTTGTGTTTGAGATGAACGGTGCTTTTTTTCTTGTCTAGCAAACAGCGCAGGGATGTGGCAAAATGCAACTTGTTCAAGGAAGTTAAACACCTCACTGTGATGCTTATAAAAAAGTTTATTTTGATAAAATGATCAGTCGCAGCAGCAGAGCAGCTCACACAGTGAGCACAGGCTCAGAAGAGGGATCTTAGTTGCTCTCATCAGGTGTCCCTCTGGCCATTTATGTTCTTGGGCAGTTTTGAGACATCGGATGACCATGTTCTCATGCAAAACCGAAATAGTGATAGATGAAAAAAGTCAGGAAAGAGCATTGCTCAGTATTTTAAAACTTCTTTTGGCTTTTTAAATGGTTCAAACTCTATAAAAATAGAAAGCTATAAATATGAGCATTAAAGTGGTTTCAAAGTAATCTTAAATCTAAAGAAAATCCTTTTCTTTTATAAAAAGATTTCTCCAGGAAAGAAGGAATAACTCAAAAATACCATTTGAACATAGTCTTCTTGATGATGCGGTTACGTCTAATATTATGCTTCACAGGATTAATAACATGAGATTTAAAAAGACAGTGGAACAGAAAATAAGTGCTCAGATCTTCCAGAGTTCTAGTGCAAACACGTACTTGTCCAAAGAGTATTTGTCAAACAATTAATTAATTTAATTATTAAGTAATGAGGAGAATTTGTTAGACACATAGAGGACAGAGGAAAAGCAGCTGGTGCTGTGCTACTCGGTGCTGGGGAGCAGCTAAGGATCTCCCCAAAGCCTCAGCACCCGTGCTGCCCCAAGGAGCACCACTTGTCTGAGCTGGAGGGCTGTAGCAGTCATTCATGGCCAATCTTTGCCGAATGATCCCGCAAATTAAATAATTCAGCAAATCACAGCACTACTTACTCTTGGAGCTCTATTTGTCAGAGAAATATCTTTTATTAAGCTAACTGATATAATTGTAGGGTGGGCAAGGTTTCAGGTGCGTGATCCCTCATGAGACCAGACAAAGCAGCAGCAAACTCCAGGCTAAATAATGGTTAGAATTAACAGCCCTTTTTTTAATCCTAATTACATGAATCAATTAGACAATTTGAGAGAAAAAGGATAATTGCTACCAGCGGAGCAGGATTCAGTGGTAGCGGGGAGAGAGGTGAAAGCTTGTTAACCTCTTGACTACACAGAAACAATTCACATTATGTTTTTTTACACTTCTGACAAGTGGACTAATTCACAACATCTGGCAAGTAAACAATGGCTCATTGCTACGCCATCGGCGTGCCTGCAGTTCAACACAGTCACTGGAAAGGGAGTTTTTCTGTCTAGCTAGACTCTAGGGCAGAGTCTTTGGTTTTGTGCAGTCTCAAGACCACATCTTCTGCCTGTCCATCTAGAATACAATGCAAACCATTTTCTCAGAAGGATAAACAGTTCATGTTTTCTATGCTGCTATTCTATTCCATTTCTAACCCAAGTTTTCCCTCTCAAGAAAAGGAAATAGTACACCAGAATGAACAAAAAAGTAATTTCTCTGCCTTTAAGATTTCTTATACAAGTTTTGATTACCAGGAAAACATTTCACACCTTCTCATACCTTCACTTATAGTAGCAGAGAGGAGACAACATGAATACACAGACAATTGTGAGAAGCAGCACTGAAGATTGACCTGAGATTTGTGGTGTCCAAGGGAACAGTCCTCGCCTCCCTTTTGCCAGGTCCATTGAAGTACAGAGATCTTCCATCGCTGAGCACACCGCAGCCTGTCCCAACCTGACCTCCTGTTATCTTGTACCAGAGAGGGCTTAGCTTCCTCTCAAACCTGTCGAACATCTCACTGTGATTAGGCACATTAGACACACAGGTTCCATGTGATGCTTCAAGAAAAAAAAATATACGGGAGATGCTTTGGTGAAACTGTGCTGAACAGAGTAAAGGTCAGATACAGTACATTGGCAGATGGTTCTGTTGCATCTATGAGAAAGTACGTATGAGGAAGTACCAAGCTTTTCTAAGAAAATGCCCTGACGACAGGATTGTACCTTTTTAAAACCTCTTTACAAATTTTTGTGGGCAGAATAAGGCCTCTTCCTCTGAACTCTAAGATGGCTTATTTCACTAGGTGAAAACCAGCCACGCTTTATGTTGATAAGGCATTTTATGTAAACAGAAAAATATTAAACAAAAGATGTTAGCTTATTGCTTTGTTGGTATAGAGGGTTGAAAAAAGGGCAGCGTGCAACCACTTGTGTCAATCGCCGTTTTTTTCATTGGGTTTGTTTCTTTTTTTTTTTTTTTTTGTGTTTCAGCGTAAAAGCCCCTGAAACCACAAGTGAGCAGAATTTTCCACAGAAGGGCCTGTCAGAACATATGTTCCCTCCTGGTCCCATGCCATCTGATGGCCAGGGAACTCAAAACCAGCAGCAATTCTTTTGAAGATGATCCAAAGGCTTTTAAGCAGACTTTTTAGTTTATAATATTTTATTTTGTTTTCTCGTCTATCACTGGTCTCTTCCCCATTCATGCAGATGGTGATATGGTGATGTTCAAAGATTGCAGTTGCCAGAAACATCACCGCTATCCACTGCCTTCAGCTGCTCTGTTTTGCCTGTGCTGAATTTTATTTAACAAAATGAAAACATTCTTGCTGGCAGCCCATGAAATTTATGTCATCACATGTTTTTCTGGAATATTGCAGAGGAAAAACAAGATGCTAGACTTACAGCCTTAAGTCAGCCAGCGCTTATTGTAACCCCACCTAAAGAGGGTTGTCTTACCTGTGTAGCCCAGGTCACAGAAGCAGACCCCCGAGACACAGTCCCCATGACCATTGCAGTAGCTGGGGCAAGGCTCAGAAATGTAAACGCCATCTAAGCCAAACGGAGGCACGGACTTGTGGGAGCTGCTCTCCTGGATCCAGCGGAATCGAGTCTTGCTGTAGAGAAATGATGATGAAGGGCACAGTATTACTATTCCCAGCTTCAGTATCTACTGCTCCTTGTTTAAGATTAAAAGGAGCTTTTCCTAAATTAGCCATTTGCAATTAAGATGCCTGGAAAATATTTCTGACATCCTATGTTTTGTGCGACTTCACTTATAGATTTTTTTTTCCAGATTTTTTGGATGTATTTTGACTTCCTCTGGCCCGTACCACCAGTGTGAGGCAAAGAATAGATACATGGTTTTATCAACATGAGTGAATGATTACACGTGACTCTGAAGATGCCTTTCACTACTCAGTTCAACTCGAACTGCTAATTACATTTTAAAATCCCAGAACTCCATTTCTTAGGGTACTTCTGAAAAGAACTCAGTAATGGCAGTGATGAAGAGTTTATTACAGGATCATATAATTTTGAGTAAAAAACCTTCAAGTAATTTGGATACAAGAAATGTCATCCACTTTATAAAAATAATGGCAAATAACGTGTCCTACAGGACATGGGGAAAGAAATACAAAATTTTTATTCTTGGCTGATAGCATGAAATT
This sequence comes from Nyctibius grandis, assembly GCF_013368605.1. Lineage (NCBI taxonomy): Eukaryota > Metazoa > Chordata > Aves > Nyctibiiformes > Nyctibiidae > Nyctibius > Nyctibius grandis. Next base: position 14,938,222 of record NC_090662.1, read on the forward strand.
CCTGGAAAACAGTGATCTAATCCTTAGCTTGTATAACTGAAACTGCTCCAGGGACTTTGGTAAGCCTACACTAAATTACTCCAGCTGACCCACTGCATAGGAAATTTGTTGAAGAAAAAATATTTTGGTTTTTAATTTTCAGTCCTAAACTTTTAGCTGAATCATTTTGTAGGAGCTCCAGAGAGGGGAACAGATTCAAAATCTCATTGCCAATTCAATGGATTAACTAAGATCCTCCTTGCAATAAACCTATTGCTTTTTTTTTGTTATGCACTGCGATTTGGTAAGTAGGTGATCATCGTGCTAGTGCTTTGTACCAACTGATGAAATGGGATCATCTCCAGATAACCCATGAACCATGGTTTCCAGAGTGACCCACAACACCGAGACCCTCATTGTACTCACAATACTTACATTTTTAATGTATTAGCATGAGCTTCTTATTCCCAATCACATAACTGAACATAATGCCAAACAGATTGCTGCTATTGATTCTGCACTGCTTGTTTTGGGTAAATTAGATCAGCTGGTGTCAGATCTGTGCAATTTGGCATCTACTTTTATTGGTTAATTGCTGAAGAAAAGACAAACTTGTTAAGGTACACACTGCCGTTTCAGCTTCTTGCAGCAAAGGCACCGGCTCCCCTACTACACAACCAGCAACACACTCAAAATCTGTGCCAGAGCTAGAGGATGAGAGGCCCGCGGCAGAAGGACGGGGCTGAAATCCGGGGGCAGCAGTAGAGTGGCTGCCTGCGGGGAGAGAGGCAGGAGGCAGCAGGGGGACGGCCAGGGGCTCGGGGGGACGGCTCCAGGCTGCACTGGCAGCACTCGGTGCAGGCAGCAAATCGATAAACTTCAGCCAAATCCAAGTAAGATTGAGAAAAGCCTCCTGATTTCAAGGCTTCTTTGCGTTTGCCCTGTGTGATGTTTTCTCATCTATATTAATCCGATGCTGAGGTCGCGCTCGCAGAGGAGCACACCTATCATTCCTCCCTCCTTTGACTTCGGCTGTCCTGGCTGCCTTCAATGGTGCAGCACATTATGCAGCAGCTCAAATACCCTTCTAGGGTTTCTTTGCCCAGTGCTAACTGTAAAATGAATCCTGTTCAAATGGCTTATTTGATCAAGTGGCTTATCACTCTCTTGCTGGTGCCTCTGACCTAACTGATACATGTAAAGACAGACAGCACCATGATGAAGAGATTGATGTCAAATTAAAATGTTCTGGGTTCCTTGTTGCTTTGTAATTTAATTTTATAGACCATTCTGAGACCTCTAAAACAGAAAGCTTCTCCCTGTTTTGGAGATCACTGTGTATTTTTCCCAGATCTGCTGATTTTTAACACCGCTTTTCTTCACAGCTTGCAACTTTTTCCTAATGTAGCATCAAAGAGGAGGCAGCTAATTCACGGGTACCACTGGCATCACTGGTTTACAATGTACAGTACCTGGCTGCGAGCGACCTGGGGATAACAATAGTAATTCTTGTCCAGTCCTCAAAGTCTCCTGTGTGATACACGGTCGGCTCGCTCAGCTCCCGGGAGCTTCCCTCGCACCCTTTTGTGCCCGGAGATGCAGGGTAGCAGCCTTCCTTCACAAGCGACCAGAAGAGCCCAGCGTCATGCGAGTACTGAAGCAGAACGGGAGCAGAGCTGCTGTACTGGTTGGTGCAACCAATGTTCAGCTGCAAAAAAAAGCAGAGCGTCAGATATGAGCTGAAGAAACCTGCACTGTTACTGGTATTTCTTGGCTGCAAACCACCTTTGATTTTTTGGTTTAACACTCTGAACTCTTGCTGGCAAACAGTGACTGATGCTTGGAGTCCGTTTCCTACACGTACATGACATTTCTCAGTAAAAATTCCCACTACCCCTTCATTAAGGTTACTAGGTTCAGCACACCAAAATGTGCAAAGAGCTTTTCAAAGGTCCTGGTGCATAGTAGGCCACAAACAGCACACTCTGCGCAGGCACCTACGTGCCCGGGAGGAGTGGGAAGAGCTGTATCCCCTGAGACCCATCCCACCTGCAGTCCACCCAATGTGCCCAGAGGATCAGCCCGAGTCCCATGTCCCCCCTGCCCTGGGCTGCGAGCCCTGACCACAGCCTAGTCATTGGCCTCGCAGGAATGATGGCTGGGAGCTGGCGCTGCAGTTTGGGCTCCCAGAATAGAGCAAAATTGGATGAAGTAGAAAAATGCATATTAAAATGCGAAATGAGAATGTAACCAAGACAAAAATCAGCTGCTGATTTGAAGTTTTCAGTTTCATTTTTCAAGCTATCAGAAAAATATTAGTTTTCATTATTTTATTATGGAAATTCTACTTGAGCTGTAGAATGCAAAATGTAAAACAAAATCATTCATGTAAAATGAAATAATTTTGACAAATTACTGTCTTTGAGTTTATCAACGCAAAATTATTCCAGGCAGCTACTTAAAATGGAAATATCACAAACTCAGGAAAGCATTTAACCATATGTTTAAAATTAAAGCATGCAAATAGGACTAACACATTTATGTGCTGGCCAGTTTAAAAGCTTTCCAAAAGAGAGGAGTGTAAATTCAGGCCTTAAATAATAGACTTTATAAAAAACTCCTCACTGTTCTCTGATACATGTTGTTTGGGTTTTGTATATTCATGTTACATTGTCAAGTGCTTCAGCAATGGAAGGTGTATGAAATATTGTCAAGTATTGCTTTTTTAGACTAAACAATTTTTGAAATGTAGTTGATCATCAAACCTACAGAATGGAGATTTAGTCACTGAAGTAGAAGAAAGGGGTGAAGAGGCAAATACCATCTTTTGCAGGCTAAATGGTATTTATCTATTGAAATATTTTTGGGGTTTAAACAGTTTAAAGTATAAAACTACAAGCAATACTCACTCAGAAATTGAACTGCAATCCCTCAGTTTGTATAGCATTTCATTAGCATAACTTTTAGATGAAATGAGATTATTTTACAAATCCCATTATTTCTAACTAACTTTCCTATTTATAGAACTGTGGGAATTACATTTGAAAAGCTGCCTGTAAACATCTGATCTCTTTAATAATTCCACTTGTAAATTATTCAGTGTCTGTATCCACCAATTATGTAAGGACCATGTATTTGTGGCGAGCTCATTAAAATTGCATTGCAACCAACCTCCAGAATTCACCAATGGGATTTCATTATAAACTCAATAAAATTTTGATTAGGGTTCAGAAACAAGAGCTTGTCAAAGCAAATACACTTTCTTTGGAGCCCATATTCTGATGTATTTTCAGGCCACTGAAATTTTTGTAAGCCCTTTAAAGAAGAGAATGCTAATTGGAGCCTATATTCATTGACACAATAAAAGTAAATTATATGAAAAACCCACACTGAAGTACAGAGCAGCTTGTAAGTCCTTAAATAGTTTAAAATACAAAATATGTACACAAACCACACTGGAGCTTTTGTAGTCACAGAGCCCCAGATGGGATAAATCCTTTTGTCCCTTGACAGTGCAGTAGCATTTCTTAGTACTGACTCCAATATAATGACAGTCACTTCAACCCACTTCTGAAACGTGTTGAAGAACAATAAGCTTTAAAACTTCTCCAGAGGCGTAAAAAAGCTCTCCTGCACCAAGGTTTTGGCTATCCTTTTAGAAAGCGGCATGATATTTTATGCTGTGTGAATTTGTAGTTGTGCTCTTCACACCTTTTTACACAGTGGTATTATTTATTACCTTGTGTTGAACTGTAGCCCCAGTGACATCTTGCAAGTATTGACTAAGGGCACTTTTACTGATATTCTGCAGGGATTTATGTTTAAGGAATACCTTGAACTGCAGGACGTATCCAGGCTTCAGTGTTAAATCTCGAGTCACTGCAAACCGGTCTCCGTCTGATTTACCAAAGAGCATGGCGGAGGGGGTAGCAGAGCAGAAACTTTCATTTTTGGTCATCCCTTCGTTGGCCAACATTAACCATACGCTCAGCTGGTTCATAGGGTAATCAAATGCTGGCTTCTCATAAAAGTTCTGTCAGAAATGAAAAGAAAATCAACAAGTACTATCACCTTGCAGTGATCAATGATCAACTTTCAAATTTTGCAATTTGTATTTTCTGACATTTTCAAAAAAATTGTAATTTCCAAAATTTCTGTCTTGACTTTTTGAGGAGATACATAATTACATCCTCTGTCTCAAAGATTAGGAGCCTGATGGTTTTGTGATAAGACCCAGGTTATTCCCCCATAGAGAGACACAGCTGCAAACACTACAACTGTTTCTTTAAATACACCCAATATTTTCAAGAAAATTACATTCAAAGAAAAGTCTGCTAAGAGAGAAGATAGTTCCTGTTTCATGGGGATGCCCACAGCCTGCTCTTGCTTATTACCTGTGGTAAAGTGGGATTAACAACAGGAATTATGTGCTTCTGCTTCTCTGACAAAATGATGATGTCGTCAATGGCCCACTGATCATACCCTTCCCCTGAAAACACGGGCTGCCACCAGCGAAACCTTGTGCAAGGCGTCTTGGCTGCAGCCGGCAGCTCCAGATAGACAAACCTGAAGAACAGAAATTCAGAAGAGCTTTAGGGAACACAGTTTGTAGAGAATTGGGAGAAATACCGCTGAACAGGGAAAAGAAGCAGGAAAGCCAGTATCTATCTATCTTACGTGTGGAAGTCCTCAGAAATCCTCTACATATCTGGATACCTATTTATACACTGCGTACCAAGAAGCCTTCTTTGTCCTTCTTGTCCGTGGAGAATGCAAACCTTCTAAGACAATGGCTTTTTTTTACTCTCTGTTACTACATTGCCTAGCACAATAAGGAACTGATTTGAACTCTTCAGCTTTGAATTAAACTGTTCAGCTGATCCATGTTCAGCAAGTCTTAACGTTCTTCTGGTGCCAGCAAGTAATAGTGAAATACATTGGTAAAATTCATTCCTCATTCTCTTCTGCTAGTTGATCCTATTTGTAGACAAAAGCATCCTGCTGTTACAATGCAATAGCTTATGTAGCAGAGTTTTCTGATGTGGATAAAAATATTTCAGCCCTCCTATATCACAGAATCACAGAATGGTTAAGGTTTGGAAGGGACCTCTGGAGATCATCTAGTCCAACCCCCTGCCAAAGCAGGTTCACCTAGAGCATGTTGCACGTGGTTGCGTCTAGGTGGGTTTTGAATATCTCCAGAGAAGGAGACTCCACAACCTCCCTGGGCAGCCTGTTCCAGTGCTCTGCCACCCTCAAAGTAAAGAAGTTCCTCCTCATATTCAGATGGAACTTCCCATGTTTCAGCTTGTGCCCATTGCCCCTTGTTGTCTCACTAGGCACCACTGAGAAGAGTCTGGTCCCCTCCTCTTGACACCCACCCCTAAGGTATTTGTAAGTGTTGATAAGATCCCCTCTCAGTCTTCTCTTCTCCAAGCTGAACAGACCCAGCTCTCTCAGCCTCTCCTCATAAGAAAGGTGCTCCAGTCCTTTGATCATCTTTGTAGCCTTTCGCTGTACTCTCTCCAGTAATTCCTTATCTTTCTTGAACTGGGGGGCCCAGAACTGGACACAGTACTCCAGATGTGGCCTCACCAGGGCCGTGTAGAGGGGCAGGATAACCTCCCTTAACCTGTTGGCCACACTCTTCCTAATGCACCCCAGGATACCATTGGCCTTCCTGGCCAGAAGGGCACACTGCTGGCTCATGGTGAACTTGTCCACCAGTACACCCAGGTCCTTCTCTGCAGAGCTGCGCTCCAGTAGATCAGTCCCCAACCTGTACTGGTGCATGGGGTTATTCCTCCCAAGGTGCAGGACTCTACACTTGCTTTTGTTGAACTTCATGAGGTTCCTCTCCACCCGGCTCTCCAGCCTGTCCAGGTCTCGCTGAATGGCAGCACAGCCTTCTGGTGTATCGGCCACCCCTCCCAGTTTTGTGTCATCAGCAGATTTGCTGAGTGTACACTCTGTTCCTTCATCCAGGTCATTGATGAATAAGTTAAACAGGACCGGGCCCAGTACTGACCCCTGGGGAACACCACTAGCCACAGGCCTCCAACTGGACTGAACACCGCTGATCATAACCCTCTGGGCTCTGCCATTCAGCCAGTTCTCAATCCACCTCACTGTGCACTCATCTAAGCCACACTTCTGAGATTTCCTATGAGGATGTTATGGGAGACAGTGTCAAAAGCCTTGCTGAAGTCAAGGTAGATAACATCCACTGCTCTCCCCTCATCAACCCAGCCAGTCATGGCATCATAGAAGGCTATCAGATTGGTCAAGCATGATTTCCCCTTGATGACTCCATGTTGACTACTTCTGATGACCTTCTCCACATGCTTAGAGATGGCATCCAGAATGAGCTGCTCCATCACCTTTCCAGGGATGGAGGTGAGGCTGACTGGTCTGCAGTTGCCTGGGTCCTCTTTCTTACCCTTTTTAAAGACTGGAGTAGCATTGGCCTTCCTCCAGTCCTCAGGAACCTCTCCTGTTCTCCATGACCTTTCAAAGATGATAGAGAGTGGCTGGGCAATAACATCTGCCAGTTCCCTCAACACTCATGGGTGCATCCCATCGGGGCCCATAGATTTTAGATAGATATGGATCTTCATAAAAGAGCTTTAGGTCTTCTCAGATAGTTTGCTTTATGTTCAACTTAGGAAACACCTTACAAAAATGATGTTAAATAAAAGTTAAAGTTTCAAACGCAATCATACTTACGTTAAAAAGTACAATAGTTACTTGTTCAGTCCTATTTCAGACGCCTTACATATGCATATATTCCTTTCTGCATTCTTTCTTTATACCACATATTATTTTGTACCACAGACCCTGCTTCACTTGCTGGTTAGGCAGAGAGGGATGGAGGAATTGTTCAGGGCTACCAGGAACCTTCTTTTCCAGTGGAGTCCTGAATCTGGACCATATTTGAAGCAGCAGAAAAGTAAGTATGCATAGCTATATTCAGTAAGGACCATCGCTCTTGGTTACTCAGAGGGGCAAATGTTTTGTCTAAAAGTAATGTGTTGGATGGTCCAGTGATGAAGGTTTCAGTACATAGCTTCTTTGCTGGACTTGTCCTGTAATTAAATATTTCTTTAAAAGAGTTTTTGTTGTATGTGACATTAATACATGTTCATTAGATCTGAAACCAGAGATGGAGGAAATGGCAAATTTCTACACCTCTTTTGGGCAAGTTCTGTATTTGCTTGCTGATCTTTTGCATATATTAGCATTTCAGTCATGTTTCACATGGGAGGTGAGTGGAAATTTTTTATTTTACTTCAGTTTTTTAAGGCCCGCTTTTAGATTTTTCTTTCCTAGCGACAGGAGTTTACTGTAGCAGCCTGGAAAAGCTTCCATATAATGATGGCTTTTAAGCATTTTAACTTGAAATTATTATTCACATTTTCATAATTTGAGAAATATGGTTTTTTAAAGAGCTGATGCACTATGGATGTAATTTAGACCAAAATTATACCTGGGTTTGCTGAAGTCAGAGAAATACATTTCTGCTAGTAGCTGCCAGTTGATACCACCGTTATTGCTGTACTGCAGCAGCACACCTTCTTCTCTGCTGTCTGGTCTGTTGCATGAAGAACTGTCTCCTCCTATCTGGATGTAAAACTGGACAAAATCCACCCAAGTAGTGTCCAAATCCCAGCTCACCAACTGTCTTTTTCCAGCCTACAATACAAAGAACAGAGGGGGGAAAATAATATTAAATATGACATCTTCAGTATGAATAGACATATTTAAAGTCAAGCACAGATGAATACTGCACAGAAATACTGCACAACAGGGAGGACATCAAATTGTGTTAATATGACATTTTTTTGTCTTTCAGAAAATGATTGTGCTTGGCCATCCTTTATGTCTTAATCACTCTGGTGGGGTCCCACAAGCAGTTTTATTATTACATTTCAACACACAATGCAACTTCACAACACAATCTCAACACAACTATTTCGTCTCATTCCTTCAAGGTTCCAAGTACCTTTGGAAGACAAAGAGCAGACCCTGGGTATCCTGAACCAACTGGAGCTAAGTTTTTAAGTATTCAGCTTTTTTAACAATAAAGCATAAAGCAGTAAAAAGATATTTATGATGTCTCATTTCCCCAGTCAAATCTTTTACTGTGTAGGGTTGCCCCATCGTCTGAAGTTACAGCCCCTATAATAGCTGTTGCTTGAAGCCCATCTCCTACACAAGAACAAAGGAAGGGCATTTTCTCTTCATGCCTCACCTGAGTAAGATTTGTTCCTACACAAAACTATGCTCTTTTCCTAGTAAGTGTTGAAAATCAGGAGTCTCTCAACTAAAACCTGTGGATTTGGTTTCAAGTTTGCTGGAGCATAGCTGAGAGAAAAAATAGCCTCATAAAATTTAGTGAACAGCTTTTCCAAGGATGTTTTTGTGTTCTAGCAGGAAACAGCTCTTGGACATTGACACCGGGGGTAACATGGTCACTCCATGCATGTTGGCAAAGGAAGACAGAGCATATTCAGCTAAAAAAAAGCTTTAAGGTTTAAGAACCTTTTATTGTAATTGGAATTATCCTGTCCCCATCTTCCTTGTGTGCCCTGCTGCTTGAGGCTGAGCTTAGGGGCTTACACATCAACAAGCCTACAAGATGCTGATATGTAATATGAAGCTGCCCGCAGCGAGGCATGACACGGCGCCAGAGCAGTGTCCCCACAGAGGTGACCTGCGTGCCCCGCGCCTGGCACAGCCTTGCCCTGGCACAGCGCCGTGCAGCCACAAGCTGTTATAGGTAGGGCAAAGCCAAATATGTGCAGCTGGAGAGGGGACATGGGGATCATACGTCTGCATTCATTAAAAGTAGCTGCAACCTGGCACCATCCTCCAAAATGGAGCAGAACTGTCAGCATGCCTACTGTTTTTAATTCCCTAAAAAATCATGTGCTCCTGACCATCTCCAAGCACAAAAAGGTATCAAAAAGGAAAACCTGGGCTAAGTTATAAAATGATGCTCATGTTTTAAATAAAAATTATGTTTTTCCTTGTCTCTCACTTGTACATCCATGATCCTTCTGACAAATTTCCAGACAATTTTGAGATAAGCAAGTGGCATGATCTAGCTGGACATAGGTACCAAGATTTATGAGCTGAGATTTAAAATATAATCTATGTTTTTTGATGAGATGATAGACGAATTTAAATCCTGTTTCACTCCTCACCTCTTTTCTTTTTCTATCCAGTTCAGGGTAAACTCAGCACAATAAATGTCTATTGCTTTCCTTCTCAGAACATTCTGCTTTGCTGGCATCACAGCCTGGGTCCACAGCTCATTTGTAGCCTCTACCAAACAGGCCACATCACACTGCTAGACTAATTTATGGAAGCTGAATGCTTGTGTTTTTGAAACTCAGTTAACTTATACCACCAATGATAACTAAAACCTGTGAAGAATCCTTTGACCCTCAAAAAACTCACTTAGGATACAGTCATATTGAATTACAATTCCTGTTTTGGTTTATTTCTTGGTTTACCCCCAGCTGAGAAAAGCCCTCCTGGATGGTGCCATGAGAGTGAGATGTGCTCGGTCCTGGGTGCAGCCCTGAGCTTCCTGGTGCAGCCCCACATGGCTAATACTGGCCAAGGTGACACTGGTAGTCTCTTGGTAGTTTGTTTTCAAAGCTTCTTTTGGAGACCAATGGGAATTTAAAATTAGCATCATCTAATCAAACTCGTAATGGATAACAAAGATGCAAACACCCTTGCTGTCCCATGGGCAGGTGTGTCCTGGCTGGCTGAGGATACCCAACATACTGACCTGCAGTGGATCAAGCTCTGGCTGTAAAACTATTCCAGGTAGGTTTTCCATATCTACACCCCACAGCAGCTCTGCCTGCCAAAGGGTTAACTACAGAACTGGGTTAATTGAGAAAGGGAACAAGTGACATAAAACCTCAGAGGAATTGCAGGGGCTAATTGAAAGAGCTCCGTGTTGCAAACACACCTACAATTGATTAAAATGAGTTGTAAACCAAAAGATAGAGGCTTGGCAGAACAAAGCCAACATTAATTCTGGTACAAGTAATTGATTATGGCAGTAAACATTAGACATTCAAATAAAAAGTACCTATTTGAGCAAATGCAAAGAAATTGAGCCTGTGAATATGAGCTCCCAAAACAATACAGAACTGTTGGGCAATAAAAAATAATTTTTTATTTTCTACCAGCATGGCCGCTAGACGCCTTGAAAAAGATCTAAACAGAAATTAAATAAACCACCTTCTGTTGATAGCACACAGACTGCTACTACTCAAGAAATGAATGATAACCTATCCCTCAGAGATCAATAGAAAGAAGCCAAGAATTTCTAAATGAGTTTTTCACTCCTCCTTAGCAGAAATCAGAAGAAAGATCATAGCAGGTTAATTCTAATTTAGCAAACTACTTTGAGAAACTTGGCATAAAGAACTGAATGAGAAGGAAAAACATCTAACAGAGAAGACAATTATATAAAAAAATCCAATTATCACAATTAGCTAGTTATACTGATTGGTCTATTATGAAATTTTCAGCGCAGAGCTGCATTTCCAGGGGAGCTGGATGTGAGACTATGTAGGAGTGCCGAAAATTATTTGATGGGTTAGATTTTTGTAATGAGCTAAACAACACACAATTACAGCATTGCATATTGGGTTATTCTTCTGGGTCTAATCTGGCTCTCATGACAGCAGTGGCAGTTTGATCAAACCTTTGAAAGAGAAGGACATAGCTGCATTTATACTCGTCCTTTCAATTAAGAACAAAACAAAACCCAGTACTAGACCCGAGGAGCAACAATAAAAAATAAATCTGTGATTATAACCCATAATCTTACATCTGGTCATAAAGATATCTTTTTATTTTAGTTATAAGTGCTATTAATTAGCAGAATTCCCTCTATCTCTGCTGCAAAGCATCCAAGTTATACAAAAGAGTATCCTCCTACAGGCTAACCAATTTCTAGAAGTCTGGAGGGGTTGGTTTTTTCACTAGTTTTGGTCCTGTGACCTCGAATTAGTCTCCCTGTCCCCTGGAAAGCCAACCTTTCTCCATTCCTCCTCCAGAACAGAACAAACAAATGGGAGCTAGGGATTGCTGAGAAAGAACTGAGTCTTAAAACAGAAAATGCACAATTAAAACAGTATGAATGTACACACTTCCCAGCACACTGGCAATTTACTTCCTTCCATTACAGCTGGTATTTCTTGGATACACGATGCACGTGTCCCTCCCTATCTCTTTTGATTGCTTTGCTCTTTACCTGCAGAGCACAGCTGCGCTGTTCAATGCCCTGCTCGTACCGCATGCTGCTTTCTGCCGCCTTCCTTTTCTTTGCCACATAATCACATCATGCTCCATTCAAACCCACATTATGTGCCTTTCTCAGTCTCCCATCCCTCTTTAGTACCTTGTTGAAGTAGAGCGAGGAGCCAGATGAGATGACCCCACAGCCTTCTTCGGGCTTGACGATCTCTCCCCCAATAATTTCCTGCCACTCTGTCTTCAAGCTGTCTGGGTTCTCAAAATCAGACATGACAGTGGAAGGAAGGGGATTTTCAGGCTGACATTCAGTACCCCGAAACCCCGAGTCACACCTGCAAGGAAGCATAAACGTAACAAGCTTTTAAAGGCTTTATTTGACACTGACAATTACTTAAGGTGGCTCACTGACCTTTTAAAATTAGGTGTGAAATAATAAATCATTCTGGGGTTGGAATTTTGGATCTTGGAAATGAGCTAGGATAATTGGATAATGGAAACAAGCTATATCTTATTTCTAAAAACATTCTGCAGTGTCTAGAAGGTTTGAAGCTGGCAGGCAGTAGTCGGTGCCCTTGGTATTGCACCCAGTCTGACAGTGGCCGCCGAGCGGTGCTGAGATGGTCCCTGGAGTCCTTCTGACACAGCGAAACAGCTCTGGCACTGAGCTGGTCCCTGGGGTCCTTGTGCAAAGGGCTGGAGGGGCCACCAGGACACTTGCAGCAGGACAGACCTGTGCCACTGAAAGCTCTTCCAGTGCCTGGATTTGCCAAGGGTATGGGTTCTTGGACAGGGAGACGTGGAGCAACCAGCTGTTAATGTTGCTTGAATGGTCTGACCCTCCCCCCAGTGCTTTTATTCTTTAACCTTTAATCTAAAATTAAAAACAACAGAAAAAAAAAGTATACAAACAACAGGATACCTGAAGTATCAGGAGACCGCTTTTAAGAGGAACTGGGAAATGCTTTATACCTGCAAACGCCGTGGTCACACCAGCCATGTCCACTGCACATGTTGGGACACTGCTGTCCGATGTAGATGTTGTCTAAGGCCCATTCATCTTGGGCTGTGTAGTAGCACTGACTCCAGCGGAAACGTGTGGCACTGGACCTTAAAACCCAAAACCAAAGCTTTAATTTGTGATTCTTTACAGAACTATAGGAAAAAAGATAAAATGCAACTGTAAAAAACAAAGTTGATATCACAGTCACAGCCCAGCCTGCAAAGATTGGCACAACTAAACATGGATTTTTGTAAATGAGCTTTCTAGATGATGCCACTTGCTGCACAGGGCTATATAATGGACTTTACAGTCATTAATGACATTTCTGAGGAAAGCTGCAGAGGTGTTACAGCGACGTTGTACATTATTTTAAGATAAACATACCTATGAATATTATCAGATTTTTATTGTGTGCCATTCTGTGAGGGTGACAGGATGCAAAACTAGAAAGGTGGATCCAGGGCGTGACTTTGATTTTTATATTTTTGGTCACAGTTAACAGGCTATAAGTTGTGTAAAAAGCTTTCTTCTGATATTTATTATAAAAAATTCTATGAAATTAAAGTTCTTGAGTGTAATTATTTCTCCCCTTTAAATACTGGCTATTTCCATTCAACAACAGTTGACCGGCTTTTATTGGATACAGAAATTTCTTTTTGTCAGAATGATTCTAAACTAGATTTTCCTCATGTATCTCTGGTGACATTACTCCCACAAGTTTTTGACAAACATCCTATTTCATAGTACCTATTTTTTTCCACATTGCAAATAGCTTGCTCTTGGCCAACAACTCAGACAAAATCCATAACATCCAAGGTTTGTGGTAGGGAATCATTGGATTAGATTAGTTGCCTACATATAACTAAGCTCTGGATATTTGTAATATTCTTCAAGCAGAAAACCTTGCTGTACTTTCTCCTTTCTAGCTAAATAGTTTCTCTTCAACAGCTTTATTTTTCTTTATTATAGTGGAGTCAGGTAACATTATCTATTAAAAAAGTACTTGATGTTGGCCCTCTAGGAGATCGTCTGATGCGATATCGACATTTTCCACACTGAGTGACTCCTGCTAGTCAAACCCAGCCTGACATCCACCACCCTCAAAAAACAAGATTGGAGAAGAAACTGAATCACGAAAAGAGTAATTTTTGTCACTGTTGAGCCTGTCCAAGCTGCCCTGTCAACCTGTGCACATCTGACAACTTACAGGCATTGGCTAGTGGCAGCTCCCAGCTGGTGGGTACAGGGACCCTCCAGTCCATGCTCGTGCCAGAATGAGATTAAGAAAAAAAATTGCACATGAAGTGAAACAAAGATGGGAAATCATTTGTTGTGCTGGAGCAAAAGAGGCTGTGCCTGCTGTGTGATGGATCTGGGAATAAAGTGGTATTGGGGGCAACATAAGCACTGAGGCTGGATTGTAGAGCTGTGGAGGGGATGGACAGGGAAAGCAAGGCTGACTGCAGAGAATTAAAAATCAGACGTTAAACTGGGACAGACCTGTGCCTGGCAAGTCCCAGCCAGGTGGGCTGAGGATGAGAAGCAGGAGGTTGCTGCAAGAAATAGAAGCTTCTTTCCTAGCTTGTTTCTGAGAAATATGGCTATTGTATTACAGCATGGGATATAATGCTGTTAATTTAACTTAAGAAAACAAACCCCTCCCGCCCACCCAAAAATATGTAGAATGACCTGTTAAAATTAATATTGTAAAGGTGCTTACATGTATGGAAGTGGAAAAACATATAGAGGTGGCCTGTGCAGCTAAAATGGACAGTACAGCAGAGCAGTTAACCATCCAGTTGCATAATACAAGCATACAAAGATTATTTTAGTATATGCTTGGAGAAATTTTTATAATAGCAATTTTAATGTCTTTAAAAAACAGGTGAAGCTGCTTAAGGGCTTGATTTTTAATTGAAATGACCCTTGTTGTCTGTTTTAAGTATCTGCTTGATATTGAAAATACTGTAAGCATTTTTACAGCATGCAGAGCTAATCTGCTGGCGCAGATCTGCCGATTAAATACTCCCTCAGGATATAATGTATTGATGGGTTACATTACAAGAGCTATGAATTATCCATTAAAAGTGCACAATGCCAGTAATCTGCACATGAAGAACTTCCTAAGCTTGCATAGGCACAATGGACAGTCAATATTCAGCACAATTATTTACTGTTTACTTTCTGAGTGCTCTGAAGCCAGCACATCATCTCGGTGGTGGTGTTCACGTTCGCTACAGAGCTTCAACGGCACCGCAGAGAACCCTGACAGACACTGTGTGCTTCAGAAAAACGGTAATGACTGGTGTTAGCTCTCATGTGCACTGAGGAAAATAACAATAGTGAAACCAAAGAAAGGTTTTATAGCAGGCCAAAAACCCCCCATTAACAATAAAGTTGTGTCCTGTTGTTTGTCCAGGCGACAGGAGAGCATTGCGGCTGGGCTCCTCTGGTTTTCATTAGTGAAGGTGTGTGGGTAGAGGTGGGGTGTGTGACTCTGCAGCCCCAGGGGGTTTACAGCAAACTGGGGGGCATTTACAGTGATATGGGGCAATTGGACATCCCATGGGAGTCCCTTGTGCCCAACAAGTGGTGGTGCCCCCTGAGCACCGTTCCTGGTGCTGCTTGCTGTGGCGTTGATGGCATTTCCCCAGCCCCTTACTGGCCACTGCCAAGTGCAGACATCCCTGCAGGGTGGCTGCGTGGATGCAGCACGGCTGATTTTGGGGCACCGGGCTCACACTCACCCTACACAAACAGTGGGGAGAGCCCACTCACAGGTGATAACAAGGCAGACTTCTGTGCCCAGGGGAGCACTGCACCTGAAACCCTGCTGAGAAGACCCCTGTGCAGCACTGCTGTGGGGCTGTTCTTTGGGCTGGCCCCACACTGCAAGGTGCAGAGCTGACACCAGGGCCGACAGCCCGTGCTGGGGCTCGTGTGGGTTTCACCTGAGCAAAATGTTTCCCTGGACAAGTTCATCGTCCCCCTCCAGCTGCAGGGAGCTGCCCAGTTGTAGGGAACGGCCGCCCTGCAAGGCACAGAGCACAGGGCCACACGCTGCTGAGGCGGCTCCATCTTCCTCCTTGAGTCTCAGACGTTGGCTGTGTGTCAAGCTAAGGGTGAGCTCAGCTCCGCTTTTTACTCAGAAGCTCCCCCAGATGAATGCAGCGATGGCAGGAGATCTGTTTCCCTCATTTAAGGGGAGGGGAGGAAGGGAGGAGTCGTGCTGCCGCCTGGAGATGAACACGCGGCTAAAGCAGAGGTGTGTGCATCAGCCGGACGGCTGGGGACCGACCCCGGGGAGCCGCAGCCTAGCAGGCAGGGTTATTTTTAGCTGCAAAAAAATCTCTCCCCTGGGGACAGCTTCTCCGCTGCAGGAATCCCGCAGCCCCCGAGCTGCAGCAAGGCCAGGGCTGCCCTCGCCTTCCCACCCGGCACGGAGGTCACGGGGGTCCGCGGCAAGCGGGGCCACCACCTCACGGCTCACGGGCTCACATTCCTCTCTGGGCGAGGGACAACGCGTGTTAGGCTTCATTGGCAGTTGCAAAAGCCATGCTGCTGAAAAGCCGGTCCTGCTCGCTGTTTGTGAAAGCTTTCCAAGGCTGCTCTGCGCCTCAAGGTAACAACAGCTTAAGAGGATTACGCTGTTAAAAATGGTAATCAACAATTTAAAAAAAGCGATGTTAATTAAGAAAAGAGAATAAGGAGCTGAGTGTCAGCTGCATTCTCAGTGATAAAATACCGGTTTTCTGGCCAGTCACCATTTGGACACCTATTCAAATGGGAAGTGCAGTATCAAGGAGCTATGAAAGCCTTTTATTACAACCAAAAGAAACCTCCCCAGTTCCTTGTATTTCTTCCCTTTTTTTTTTTTTTTTTTTTACGCTACTGGAAGGCAATCTGGCTTCCTGATGACATTGTATCTAAGTCTGGTTGATGTCAAATAAAAGTCACTGTTGTGTGACATTTTACATAAGCACAAGGAAATCATGGGGAGTCCCAGATGTATTGCGAGTGAAATGATCTTCTTTCTGTTATAAAATTTTTCAGATATGTGATTTAAAATAAGATCATTGTCTTTTCTCCTGATATTAAAAAACCTAACCATCTAATGCAAATTTGTAGCTGATAAAATTATATTTGCTACCTTCTGAGTTACCATAATTACATTTACCCAATTATCCTGAAACTCTCATTCAGTCATTAGGTGTTGATTTGTTTATGAAGTCAGTGACTGACAGATGCTTGTGTCTCATTAAGGCCTGTTCATATGTAAATGCCTCCCATAAAACTGAAATTAATTTTCATCAGTGTTAGAAATGTTCAGCTCAAGTACAATACAATTTCAGCAAGCAGGTGCATACACTGCATTTCTCCAACACAGCTCTCACTGTTGCAGATTTCCTAACACCCCGAATCTCGGCTAACACAGGGACCTTGTAAACTCATGCACACCAGATGCAGAACATCTACAGATATGCAGAAATACTCACATGCCCAAAAAGCTTTACAAGATAAATAGGTGCTGTTATGGACAATTTTCCGGCTGCACGAACACAGTAATGCAGCCTGACGCTACCTATGGACCCAGGGTGCAAACCCTCAGCAAAGAGCTGTGCCTGTAGGGCTGCAAGCTCCAGCAGTCCTAGCAGGGCTGCGCAGGGTTGTGAGGGCATGTCGAGGCTACTGAGGGCGAGGGCAAAGCTAACGAGACCTCAGGCTCTGGTCCTGAGTGCTTGTTTAGATGGTTTGTTTGCCTGAGCAGTGAGCACAGGGTGGGCTGCGTGCTTGGCAGCCCTTGTCTTGTAGGGCTGAGCCAGAAGGAAGGTCCCCACAGAGCCCCCTTCCCCTCGCCCCCATTTTGGGAAGGCAGAAGACCTGTCTCTTGCTCTCTGCACTGGTTTCCTGGCCATTACTAACTTTTCACCCGAGGGTGCTTTTTGCAGCAGAGTGTGGGTGGGGAAGGGAGAGGAGAGGGAGGGAGAGCACTCTGAAGAAGAGCCCTATGGAGCCTCCTATTGCCTATCAGACCCCCTGGGGCAGTGCCCTGTGTGTGGCCAGGATGGTGGAGGAGCTCTGCACATCACTTATTCACCAGTAACCCCTAGATTTGTAAAGGCAGAAACTTGCCCTCTGTTAGTAAGTGTGCTTTAAAAATGCAAAAAAAAATTCCCTTCCAATCTCAACCCGAAGGAGCGACTGAGCCCTCGGTCTGTTCCTTGCTCGTGGAAAGGAGGGTAATTGGATATCCGGAAAAATTTCTTCACCGAAAGCGTTGTCAAGCATTGGAACAGGCTGCCCAGGGAAGTGGTGGAGTCACCATCACTGGAGGTATTTAAAAGATGAGTAGATGTGGTGCTTAGGGACATGGTTTAGTGCTGGACTTGCCAGTGCTGGGTTAACGGTTGGACTCGATTATCTTAAAGGTCCTTTCCAACCAAAACGATTCTATGATCCTATGAAAGCAGCTGAGATGCATCTGGTGTGCTGGACTGGTTTTGGCGGGGAACATGCAGCCATCCTTCCTCTTCACCCCGATTACACCGTAGCACAACACAGTCATACTGAAAATGTGTTTTATGAAGAGCAAAGTAATATTCAGTAGTAATTTGTACCTTAATTACAAACAAAACTCTACTAACAGACAGGAATCCCTTCAGATACAAGATAGAGTATGAAATATTTATGATTTGTGTGTAGCATAAAGCAGGAACCTGGCTATTATTTCACCATAATTTCTCCCCACGGTCTCCTAAATTAAAATGGAATTATTTGCTTCTGTCACCTCATATGCTAGGGAAAATTATTAGATCCTAAAGAAAAAAAGGCCTGCAACACTGATATTAACATCAATTATACAGTGTATAATAATAACTTCGAGTATAGTATGTATCTTATAAATAAATTTAAACATAACAGCCTACTTTGGAGTATATCCTGCAGAATTGTAGACACTTTTTAAACTATGTAAGCCACAGATTTTACAGCTGGTGGCACATAACAGCAAGTAAGATTTAGTACATTATAATCTAACTACAAAGCCGTTATTCATAGACTTACTTGTGCCATTTGGTATTATCTGACCTCATATGCTTTAAGGATTCAATATTTGCCCCTGATATTTTGCCTGGAAAGATGAGGTGATTGTGAATATAGTCTGTACAGTAAAAATGGCCAGTATGTTGAAAGAAGGTATCATCGTGGGGTGGCTGATAGAAATAGGTTGTGTGGAAGTTGTGGAGAGTGCAGAAAAATGATGAAGGACAGGGAAATACAATGATAACTTCATCTGAGCAAGATCTTATTGCAATTGCTCTGATGCATTCAGGCCAAACATAAGCAAGATGTAACTCTAATTGGAATAATTTAATTCTCAGTTGAAGGAAGCCCTGAAGATTATTGAGATTTATGTCAACTTTTTATTTGTTTCTTATAATAAAGCTTTTAAAATAAATAATGGAAGAAATTATCCAGTTAAATAAATAAAAATATTAGGGTACGAAACCAAGTTTGACTACAATAAGATGAATAGGGCAGGGCTTTTGATAATTTTTGTTGCTGTTTTTTTGTAGAAGAGAATGTTATTTTTGAAGACATGTTATAAAAAGAAACAAGATGTAAAAAATTCCCAGAAATGAATCATTGGTTATTGTTTACACAAGGCTTTGGTCTGAAGATGTAAACAATAAGGAATGGGCAAAATAAAAATTAACAATCCAAATAAAGCTTTCCTCCAGCAGGCCACTGACAGAGAAGCACCACTATTTTTGAAAAGGACTGAACCTTATTAGAAGAGTCACAGTATATATTAAAAACAATCCTAAACAATAGTTTCTGGTGACTTCACCAACATTTCACTCTAATTATGTAAGGAAGGCATTTTATGTTAAATACCTGCAACTGGGTCAGCCCTGGTACTCTGGCACCCCACCCACTAGCTTGCTTATGATCTACAGAGAACTTGATCTTTGTCATAGCCATATAAAAGTAGATGAACTATCTGCACTCAACAAAAAAAAAGAAAAAACAGAAAAAAAAAAGAAGAAAGAAATGCTCACCAAGTCTTCTGTGGTAAAAGGACAGTGATTCTCCTCCACTGGGTAAATTCGCTGGAGTGGTAAATACTTGCTGATGTAAACTCCTGACAGCTCGGCATACTTGGAAGACATTCCTTGAAGTAAAATATTTCAAACCCAGATTTAATGTTGAGGCAGAATTGGGAACAGAAGCAAAGATTAAACATACATGGAACCAGGAGCTTGCCTGGGTCCAGGTGTTGCAGCAAAAGACCCAGAAGCAGAAAAATCCTGTCATGATCCAAAAAATTTCTCAGAAAACAGTAGTACAATTTAGGATAGGAGAAAGCCATATGATTCATTTAAAGAGGTACATTTAGCATTAGTGACTAGTAATTTTTTATTTTCCTCCATAAGGTTGTCAAGCTCATTGTTTTTACTATTCTCACCCCAGCATCTAGTGCTGGCTATGGAGTAAGTCTACAAGTCCACTATGGAATGAGTCTATGGAAGTGACCTCCAGACCATTATACCAGTCATTTCAGAGACCTACTTGCGAGTCCCTGCCTGAGGATGCTGTGTCCTTCCGCTCCCTCCCTCCGTCTCCAGTGGGGAGCAAGAGCAGCCATCTGCTGTCTACTGAAGTTGCCTCCAGAGGCCCTTACCATGCTCTGCAGCTGTATTACCTTTGACACCTTCAGCAGGTGGTGTAAATTGCCCCTTCCCTGCTTCTGTGATACTTCTTGTATTTAACTCAGATTCCTAGAGAGGTCTGTTCCCCAAATTTTCTTTTTTCTTTTCAGAAAATCTGATCATTATCACATCTTGTTTATACTAAACATAAAGGCAGTTCATTACCCTAGCCTCTTAGCCCAAGTTTTCTAGACTTGCCCTCCCCATGTTACTCCATTTTTCTGCTATATTCCATTTATTCATTTATATATTGCCAGAACAGCACCCAAAACTTTTATGCTGTGGTTTTGATGAGGTATTAATAAAGAGCTTGAATGTTATTACCAACTGTGTGTTCCTTTTCTAGCTACCCCTTCAGAGGGTCCATGATGCCACTACTCCGACAGCACAGCTCCTCCTGATCATCCCCATGTCTCTGAGAGACTTTCACTGTTCGCTGCTGTGCTTATCCTCATCTGAGGTGTCAGGCACAAGGGGGACCTTTGGGACAGACGCTTGCCTATGCACGTAGCCTACTTTGACTGCTATGAAGCTAATAATAAAGCAGTGATTCTCTACAGTAGTTAAAGCAATTAAGACTATTTATATAGTTAAAACATATAGTAATAGTTATATATTAAATATGAAGTAGGACAGAATATATTATTTTACAGAGAAATTTTTTGCTGAAATATCTTCGAGTATTAAATGAAGACCTGATAGCTTATTCTGTTTTTTTTTTTTCAGTAGGTTTTCTAAGGGCTTAGTTTCCTTCCCATCAATTTTCTTTGATTCATCTCCCTTAAAAGATCTTATAAAACAGGATCTGATCAGTGTGTGCGAAGCAAACAAAACTTTCAAACATTTTAATTAATTAGTGTTTCGTGTATTCGCCAGATTACATCCTTGAAATATACTACAAATAGCCTTCTCTATTACTCTTTTATCACAACAACAGGGGCAGTGAGAGAAAAATGATTTGGCTGCAAGTTCTTCTCTCTGAACTCAGCTCCACTGAGAGAGGAAAGGAGAATTAAAATCTGAAGGCAACTGATCTTCCCTTGGCAAGGACAAACCCCAAACACCCACCACTAGGAACTATTCTTGGACACCATGATGCCTGCTAGGTATAAAAGAATGAACGTTGTTTGAAATACAGTATTTATAGCTTTCCTCTGAATTCTGTTTAAGGTAAGAAATCATTAATTGGATTTGCAAAGTTTAAAAGTTCACTTATTGCCATTTCTCTACTCTGCCCACCAAAGTAAACGCGGCAAACTACAACATGGCAAACGGTGACAGGACAATGCTTTCATTGATCATAGAAGATGTGGGACTGGACATTCAAATCCCTCTGTGAAACTATAGAGCAAGCAGTGAAAAGGCACCAGGACAAATTCCCTGACACCCTCTGAATAGGAGGGTGCTGGAGGCAGCTGAAGGACCTTGGTTAGTTCACCCTGAGGCCAAGGAAAGGCCAGCTTGATGTCTAAGAGGGAAAACAAAAGCACAAATTATGGCCAAATGCGCTATGGCATTTGTACTGAGACAGTGCTGAGCCACATGAGGAAATAGCAGCCAACAGTGGTATTTGCACTTCTAGCAGAGACAGGGAAACAGCCAGTCATTACGGTCCTGGACTGTGTTTGAACCAGGGATGGGAGATGAAAGGCTCTACATTACAATCCCCTGAAGGAATGCGCTTTCCATTTACGAAATGGCTGCGCACAAGGGCAGAAAGAATTTCTATCCATTTAAATGCCAGGAAACAGTAGATGCATTTTGCTTTGAAAAACAAAGCAATAGCACAGGAAAGATCTTGGTTATTACTCTGTAGCTCTGTTTAACTGTGCCTCAGTTCTTTTCTCAGCCTTCGTCCATTCCTGTCACAATTTTGCATTTCAGGATCTCAGATACCTTTCTTCCAAATATCATGAAGAACAGTTTAAATACCTCTATTAGTCATTTTGACTTATTTCAACTGAGAATTTCTTTATAGAAAGGGGAATGAGGAAAACATCCTCCTTTGTTCAATGCCACAAGTATATTTCAGATGATCTTTGCATAAGCAGAGTTTATGGAAGACAAACGTCCTCACTGCCAGCCTCACCTCCTGAACAAGATGCCACGTGAGGCCATGGTTGGTGGAGTAGTCCAGTTTCACTTGGTTGTCCATATGAGGAGTAAATGTCTGACCGCAGCCCATCACCAAGTTGAACTGTATCATATAGGAAGCTCCAATCTGCATAGACTGGGTCTCCACATAGCGCATGCTAGAAGCTAACTTTGAATCTCCTGTAAAACTGAGAAATGTAAGGAAAGAATCAGGATCCATCCCCAAAATAATTCAGAAGGGAACATTATGAATGGTTCTGGATTAAGGACAGCAATGCTTCTTTCTTTGTTCTGCAGATTGGCACATGGGATGAGAACAGGCACAGAAGCATCTTTCCATTGGTACTTCTACAAATTACCAGGAAGGCCTTGAAGTATCCCAGAGTGTGAAACACTGAATTATTCTGTTAGTTTTTACTGTATGCTCTTTGTATTAAGGATCAAGTTAGGATCAAGCAAAGGATAACACACAGAAAAAACAACAAAAAAAATTCTGTCCCCAGGAGTGTCCATTGCCTAAGGTCATGTCACAGTAACAGCTGTAATTTCATTCAAACACTGGACAGTAAAGATACACTGCATTTAATTTAAAATATTCTTCTTACATAGACTTTTCATTCCATTGATTTTTCAAGTGATTTTAGATGCAATACATTCACTGACTTTTCACTGTGTTTCAGAATTAATATTGCCTATCCTCAGTTTCTTTTCTGCAGGATGTATTGATATAAAAGTTACATTATCCAGTGGATTGGAGAAGATAATTTTGTCAGTATTAATGTTTGGAACACACCAGGCCTCATATATGATACAAGGTACTCAGTTATCACATACATGGTAACACAACATATAGTTTGAAATTACAAAGTCATTTCCATTTAAATGCAGGTTTTTCTTCTATGCACTATTCAAAAGGAAAAAAAAAACCAAATGCAAGAGAAGTTTAAGGAGGAAGTGATAACAACTTAATCTTTGAATCCCGTACACTAGTCTTCAAAACAGAATGTTTTTAAGAAAGTTCACGTAGAATGAAAATCACCTCCCTTTCCTTAGTTTGAGATGTTTAGTTAGTGTCTTCAGAAGTACCGCAGTCCTTTCAGCTTCAACATTTTCTAAGAGTACTCTTAAATGTGAACAATTTAGGATAAGGATTGCATCTTTTTAAAGAAAATCACTGCAAATTATCATGCAAAAAATAAAAAACTGCATTCAGTACAGTGGTGATGAAGAGAATAATCTAGTTCAAGGTTGCCCTTATGGTCAAGTAAGTTACCGTTTATCATCTTAAAGAAGAAATCCTAATCTTTCAATACTGTACAATCAAACATATTAACTTCTACCCCTGTAAAATTCAAGGTCACAACAAAGTCAGTGTAAAGACTAGGAATAGAAGTCAGTGTTACTTAGCACTCTTTTAACTTAATTCACTGACACACACTGTTTTCTATAGTGTCTTTTCCAGAGAAAGCATTTAAGCCCTAAATGTCAGCATCCCACGTTAAAGCTTTAGAAGAAATTACTGAAAGCTGACATTAGTTTTATCATTATCAAATTGCTGTTACTTGGCAGAAGTTAAGATCCAGGCTCCTCTTTACTCTCTGACCTTGCTCTCTGTGACTTCATTTCCTAAAGGATCATCCAACTCATGGTACCATATGAAACTACCCAGTCTACATCGATCAGCACCACAAACCAACTGTGGATGGACATTCCCTTCACTGCTGGGGCACTGTCACAGACAACTGGACCAGAAGGCAGCAAGTTGCCTTGGAAAACTGTATCTCAACAGTTTGCTCTTTCAGTCAGTGTTGTTAGTGTTTTTCTTCTCGATGGGAAAGATAATTTTAAGTTGAGAGGGATAAATGTGCATCTGTCAGCAGTCCAGCTGGCAAACTATGGTTTGTGGCTTCATTGTTAGAACTGAATGCATCTCAGAAGAATTTGTTTGGATAATGCCCAAATTTATTTTTCTTCTAAACTTTATCTTGTACTTATCAAAATGACAAAAACCTGCAAAGTTAAAAGGTAAAGCTGACTTGGTCTGACATAGTTTTAATTTCTACAGTGCAGCTTCAAATTTCATGGCTAATGTGGGAAATCAAAACTTTACCAAAGGCTCCCTGGGAAATCTGTTCCAATACAACCAGGATCTTCATGTATCAGTCAGCCATGTGCAGTGTTATCAGCTAAAAGTTATATGTAGTAATGATTTGGAAAATGATTTGGCATTGAACACATAAATCTGGGCACAACACATCACAGTTACCTAAAGCTCATCTGAACAGAATAAAGGAGTTGAAACTAAACAGTTTGATGAAGCATCTGCCCAGAAGCTGTCTTCCCCAAAGTGATGGAAGTGAAGGACTGATGCTCAGTGTAGGTGCAAAGAATTAAATGTTTCATCTTGTCTCCACAAAAATTTCCTCTTTTCAGTATTACTGGTGTAAAATTAGAAAACTAATCTTAAACTCCGATCTTTTTACTGGTGGCATTCAGGTCATGATTAAAACACTTTAAGTTTAGTATTCATTTTCATGTAATAACTTAGCCACAGGATGTTGTACACAGTACATTAAGTAAGCATTTTTTAAAATCAAAACAGCTCTTTAAAATGGATATTAAAGAAATGTGAAAAAGGAAGCTACTGAGGAGATGAAGACAATCTGTGATGCTCCGTAAGAAGCTCTTTTAAGGGGAAGAAATCACATTATGGGTTCACAAAGTCCTTTATCATCCACAAATTGCCTCCAGCTGAACAGGATGGCATGAAAGATGGGGGCTCCACCTTTCTTGCTACTTCTTCGCTTTCCAGCTCTCCCATGCATGTGGTTAGGGGGATGCTCTTCTGCTGGAATACCAAATGTTTTCTTTGTTTGTTCAGGGAGTCACGCAGCTGAAATACGTTTCCGTATTTTGTAAAAGACAGACTAATGTCCCTGGCATAACAATAATTAACTAAAGAATCTTCAGAAATGAGAATTCAAAGGCTATGTTTTTGTATAAATATGTAACTGTGAGTTGTTTTCTAGCACATATGTAATTAGACCTGCAGAGGCACAGGAACACAATACCCATAGGTGCCCTCATAACAATTGCTCTCCTTCCAAGCACTGCCAACTAATTGGTACTTCTGGGAATGATATCACAGCCAATGTCAGCCAGTCTGCCCTGCTCCAAACTGCTCTGGATTCCCCAGAGTTACCACGTTTTCAAGGCCACTACTTTCAGGAATACCGAAAAGCCACACAGATGCAGCTGATTTTATAAAGCTGCATTGATCGAGAACATTGACGCGATGGCCAAACCCTCCAGCCCCAGCTCTGCTTCCATCACAGGCAGGAGATGTTTATGTCTTTTTACGTCACATCACACCTACTATGTTAAATAATTCCTAAATGTATTAATATATTTTAATTAAGTCAATCACGTGAAAGAAACTTTCTGCATGTTACAGAGTAATAATCTTAAAAAACCCCCCATTTTATAAACACAGGTAAACTATCAAGCTAATGTAGGGCAACTGTATTATATTGCTCCATAAGGATAGTTCATTACGAGCCAGATTTACAGTCTTCCCCCAGGCTGCTCCAGGGACAGTGGGACACTGTATTGTCTGTTACATTGAGTTAAATCATAAAGTCATAATCTGACTGAAGACAGTTTATTTATATAACGCTATTTTATTTGTATCCAGATGAATATTTAAAAAAAAAAAAAAGTTTCAGTATCCTTATCAATACTTAAATGCATTTCAGTGAGTGGCTGTAAGTATTCTGCAACACTCCAGAAGCATTTGGGTCAAAATCTTTCCTGTGTATGAGCATTTTGGAGAGGTGATGAACTAACATACATCATCAAACACTTAATTTAAAAAGTGTTCAGGAGTCTTTTCAGTATGCTAAATACACTTGCTGTAATAAAGTCTAAGAACCAATCTGAAACCAAATGTTGACGATTAGAATCAAATCAAGTGACTGTTCCAGATATAGACAGTTATAAACCACTCAAAACTCACCTTTGCTCAAAAGACATGTGTATTAACAAACCTCTCTTTTCTAAATGTAGTTGGATAGTGGAAAGAACAACCTCCCTACTCAATAAAAATAAAAATCCCCCTCATCAGTTTTCCCCAATTTTAAGGATAAATATTTCAGATTCTGAGGCAGAAACGGAGACCTAATAGACAATTAAAGACAATTCAGTGAAAATGGGCCTTGGGATAACACCCTGTAAAATGATTTATAGCATATTTACCATAGTTCTACTAATGAAAAAGCAGTTGTCAGACTTTTCTCAAGAGGATGGTGCCAGTGCTACTGCAAACTCTGCACATAGCAAGTCATGAGTTAGAAAATGAGAACCAAATGGACTCACAGCTGGGAAAAACCAACAATAATTAATTTAACTAGCAGCCATTTGTACGGACTTTGTGTAAGTTTAAAAATTTCCCTTGAGAGAAGCAAGGTCAGTGAAGGATAGAGTTCATGTCTTACAGTGATAATGAAAAATACTTATACATAAATAGCAAGGAAATATTTCAAAAGTTTCGATTCTTTATTTGATGCATGGAAAGTTCAACATTTCCACTATGACTGAGCACTACAAATCCTAGCCAATATATGGGATGGAGAATTTAGCTTAACATTTATTATTTTGATTCTGATTTAGAGTCACAGGAGGAAAACAGAGGAACCTCTGCTATTTTAAACAACCTACCCTCCTCCCTGAGATAGACTGGTCTTACAAGAACAGAGGGAAAACAATGTCATTAAAGAGCTTTCATTCCAACTCTTTGATGAAGGAGATGCAAACAGTTTGAGCCCTAACATGTTGTTTCATTTTAATGAGCAGCGAGCACCTTCCTTGTCCTTATTAAAGTGGTTAATGGTGCTTCTACTGCCTCATTATCACAGGTAGAACACATTCAATGTTGTTCCTACTGCTAAGCCTACTCCTTTTAGTTTGACAGATGATCAGAAAGTCAAATCAGATCGCTCAGAGATACTTGTTAATAAAATTCCAACAGTGTTTCTCCGAGTGCCCATGGGGACGCTAAAATTATTTATATTTTCTTGAGGTTTTCTATAATTACTGTGATTGTACTTTCCCAAAATAAATATATCTATGCCAATTAAAGCCACATTGGGTTTGTATGTTGATCAGACTAGCATGAAACTGTTATTTAGTTTTAATCAAAACGTAGAGATTAAATGAGCTTCCTTTGTATTAATTCTAAATGTTATGCTTATGTACTCCAGAATTTAATTTTTCTGAAGCAGGTTAACATTTTACTAAAAAAAGCTTATTTTTACACAATCCTAACAATTTTCTTTTTCTTTGCTTTTCACTTCTTTTTCTTTTCTTACCTTTTTTTGCTTTGGGGCAGGTCATGGTTTCTTGCTTGCATTTTAGACATAATTGCAATATGTCATAATGCCAATAACAGTGTAAATGACTAAATGGATGTAATACCAGACAAAATAACTACAAAAGGCTAACATCATTCTACCAACGTTCTGCTGCCTTTCCTTTTTGGACCGTAATCTAATGGCTATGTAAACAGATCTGAATACCACTTACAAAATATTCCGAGTCTGTACTTAACAGGTTATTTCATAACCTGTATACCCATATTAACCTGACTGGATTTTAAGTGAAGATTATGAAAATTTTCTAAATTGTTTCTATTAGGATATTATATAAATATTTTGTGGGGAAAGAATGCTACATTCAAGGTTCCCATCAAACATAAATCTCTGTGCAATGGGTTGTAAAAACTTACTGCTAATTGCAATTAGATTAGTGTATTTTTGTCCATAATGTGAGGATGAGACACAATTACTCTGAATAGCTGCCAGAAAGACTCATTTGCAGAAATCACTTGTTTCTTAGCAGGATGAATAGACAAAGAGAACAAAAGTAGAACAGAAATAAATACACGTTTCTCACCAAAGAGTCCAGTCATGTCCACAGTAGGGCTGAACATTTCCCAGGTAGAATCCCAGAGACTGTGTGACTTCAACTAGGTTGGTGAAGTCCAGACTGATGCTATTGAAAAGCACAGAGGTCATGATGATTTCATCAATCGCCCAAACATCTTCGCCTTGAGAAGAGTGATATGGTTGCCACCATCTGAACTGAATGCCAATCTGTCTTGCATCTTCAGGCAACTCCACTGAAATTATTCTGTAAAACAAAATAAAATTATTATTTAAAGTTTATCTTTTTGTAATAATTCCATGAGGATGTATTTTACGGTTATTTTTTCCTACTGCCCCTAAAAATCATGGATTAAATTCAGCCTACAAATCTTAGCATCTACTAGTATAGCTTCTACCAGTGACAGGGTCAGGGGAATCATTAGTTCTCTTGTAGTCAATGTATTTATTGAAAGACAGCCATGTGCAAAAGCCACTAATTTTGTAAATTTTGCTGCTACTGTGGAGCTCTGTAAATTTTACACTTGCTCTTGCTTGCCAGAAGAAACCTGAATGCCCTCCATCTGAAACCCAGCTGTAGGCCAGGGGCTTAGACTGCTAAAGGAATGATCAGCTGACAAGGATTTACAAATTCCAGCTCCACTTTCTCAGACTCAGTGGATTTTATCCTGATCTGAAGAGATGCATCTTCTTAACATCTGGGCTGGTTTCTGCACAGCACTGACATCATGTCTGTGTTACTCTTGTCCTAGAAGACCCCACCCCTCTAAATTGCTATGTTCAAAGGGGAAAGGGTTCATCTTGTCCACCAGTGTGATTATGTGTGTCTTATGGCGCACACTTTTCTTCTGTAGTTGCATAGAGATGCAACTGGAGATGAGTCCCAGGTGCTTCTCCTGGTATGCAAGGTCACCTGATTTGTCATGGCAGCTATGTCAACAAACCTATAATTGACAAACTGCAAAGAAAATTAAGAGTAATATCTAATTTCCAGGAGCAATTATTGTATACAGCAGCAGGGAGCATGCATTAATTGCCACAGCAATGACACCTTCTTGAAAGCTCCATAAATCACCAGGACCATGGTGCCCCACGCAACGCATGTGAGCTGTGAAACAGACTGGCAACAGGGATGTTTGACTCCATCGGTGTACAGTTATTTGCTGGCAAGAGAGTTTTCAGCAAGCTTATCATGTAGCTGATATTTTTCTTTCTCTCTTAGAGGAAATGTGGATAAAATGACAAATTAGGTAAACTGGGAACATCATTTTATACTTTAGCACCAAGTTTTTTCCAGGTTTAAGACTTTCTAAACTGCCTGTTGTAATGTTTTGTTCTGTGTGTATGAAACAGTCTTGTGCCTGCAGCACTTAGTGCAAAATGACACTCTTAAAAATGACTTGCCAAGCTGTCCCTGTAACGAGTAAATTTATAATACCGTTGTTTAATGTCACATTGATTTTTAAGAAGAATACGTTAATCCATTAGCAAGGAAAAATCAAATGGCTTGGCTAAACAAGTGGGAAGCACTCAAAAAGTCCTGGCTGGCATTTCTAGGAGCCGCTTTCTGCTGGTCATAGGCTGAAGAGAGCAGCATCGAGGGACAGACAGAGGTACAGCTGCCATGTCCCTGTGGCAAAGGACCAGCAGTGCACACACTTTATGTATGGCAGATACATTTCTTTTGCTGCTCAAACAAACACACTTGAACGACTTCATACCCTTCTAAGAGAAAGACCAAGCCCCATTACTCTCTGGCATGTGAATAAACTACAAGGACTTTCTTTCTACCAAGGGTTCCCTAATAAACAGCAACTTTATGACTTTTTGGGTCGTTTTTTAAAGGCACACGACACTAAATCGCTGCTGGTGCTAAAAGGCACTGATAGTTTTCCATGGTTCAGTAAGGCTAAACCAAGGACAGCTGATACCCCGTCTAGGAGGTGCACTGCATCCAGCATACACCATGAAGCACTTGGCACTTGTGTAAGCTAACGCTCTGTTGTAATCCTGGGCATATGTCTCTGCTGGTGGCTGTCTCTGATGGCTGCATCTTCCCTTTTGCTTGTAATTCTCATAAGCTCACCCACATGGACACTAATTCTTACTGACAGTAATTTACAGAAAATCCTAAATCATGACATACACCACTGATACACTTATCGGATGTTAAAATATTTAAAACGTTAAAATAAATTTCTCATCCCAGGGGATTAAGCAAACACAATTTAAAAACATTGGTGTAAACCACCATATATGGCACATAGGTTAGTATGCAGAACCTGACTGCCTCTGCAGTTATAACAGCTTCTCCTGTCTGGCTTTGATTTGCTGGAGATAGATGGAGAGGGTGGGAGATTCTTGCTAATGACTTTTCTGCTGCAGAAAAGAAAAGTGTTCCTGCTAACATTACAAGCTACCATTAGATTTCTTAAAAACCAGCTGGGAGACCTTTGCTCTATCTCATTCTTTCCAGCTATGCGCATACCTAATATTGAAAAGCCACCGCTGTTCTGCTCAGAAGAAAAATGCAGCTGTCAAATGTTAGCAGATTAAATGCACCTTTTCAGCAGAACATTAAATGTGTAATTATTTTTTTATGACTGAAGATTAATTAAATTTCTGGATACAGATTGATTGCCAAATTTTGCAGCAGTCCATCTATGTTACCAAAAATGCTGATATTTTCAGACAACATAATATGAAAAGGTGAAGCTTTCTTCATGTTCTTCATCATAATTATTGCCAGCATTATCTTCAGATTTGTATGTCTATCATTTTTCTGTCTACCCAGAGTGGTGTATACATATTCTATGGCAAAACCTTTCTAACCTGTGTATGTTGTGCTTAGCTCTTTGCCCTGTCAGAACAACAGAAATGTTTCATACTTAAACTCAAAAAGAAAAAAAGGTCTCTGACATTAATATAATTTACTACATTTATATCTTAAACTTCATTAAAATCAGTCACCGGAATGTGTATTTTCTTTTTTTGTTATAAAACTTTCATAGTGCTATATATTAAAAACCTTTAGGGAAATATAATTCCTACAGCTGTAATCTTGAATCTAAGAATTAGAAGCAGGGCCATATAAAATATATATGTGACTATAATAAAGGACAGGAAAGGAAATTTTGAAGAGGGCTTATGAGCACTCCAGGCTCCTTCCTTTGGAAACATCTAAAACTTCAGAAATTAAAGCCCACATGCAGTATACTTCTACCAAATACAGCTGTTCCTCTCAGATTTTTGAGTATTTCTTATAGCTCCCAGGAAATATATTTAATGTTACAAGCTTTTTTCCATTAGAATATTTGTAAACACCTTTTGTATATTGTAATTTTGTATTGAGTTATTAACAAGATGAGGAAATCTATTTTTTTTTAAATGAGCTGATCTGAGCTCAATATATATAAATAATGAAAGTTATACGTAGCTAAAGTGACTTGCAGACGGATCTATAGTCCCACCCCAGGGGCTGACTCAGGCATTACTCTGGAACTGGATGGAGGGGTAGAGAAAAAGACACAGGGCAAAGCCACCCTTGGGCAGGAGTGGACCAGCTGGGACGGGACCTGCGATGCCACTGTCAGCTCTGTCTCTCGTGTGCCCTCTCGCAGAGCATCTCCTTTCATCGGGATTTATTGGTTCTGCTGCAGCACACCATGAAGGTGGATGCTTCCAGGTTTGAATGGGTTTGCACAGAGCGAGCCCGGATTGTTCTGGGCTTGCGGTTCAGGTGTGCTCATGGAGACTCATGATTTTGCATGTGCTTTATTAAAATTGGTGGATGGTCTCACAAATGTAACAGTAAGTAATACCTTCTTCTCTAAATTCATCAGATACTTTCTTCTCCAATATGACACCAAACACAAGTGCTACTAGAAGAGATGAGCTCTTTGTTCAGCTTCTTTGTGATTTGTGCAATTCCCACACACGGTCAGTGGCAGGACCTCCCAGGGCACAGAATCCAACCCACAGGCACAAAGTCATGGAATCCCCTTCATAACGGGAGCAGGTGCCATTTCTCTGCTGACCCGGAGACACCATCACGGTCAGATTTTTTCTCAGCTGTCCTGCACTTCCTGCAAACTCCTAATCCCAGAGGGTGGTGTAGTGAAGGTATCTATGACTTCCAAGATACAAATAATTTATGTTAATTTATCTTTACAAGTGGCTGCTTCCATGGGAAGAGACATGCCCCTATTTCCCACAAGTATGTTCCTTCCCACTCATCCGGCACTGCCTTGACTTGTTCTGTCACATCACCTGAGACTCAGATGCCGTGTGTTCAGTTTTACAGTAGCAGGCAAAAATGGGAAGTGCCCAGAACAGCTGCAAAATTTTAAGGAAAAGCAGTAACTTTCAGTGTGCAGTAAAAGATCTTCACTCCACTTACTCCCACACCATGTGGGCAGATGTACTTACTCTCTGCGTTGCAGTGACTACTACTACCAGCGTTAACTGCATGTAGATTACACTCCTCATAATATTTATCCATGTACCTTGGCTCATGGTAGTTGAGGTAAGAATAGTGTTCCAGTAGTTTCCAGGTAATCCCGTTGTTGTAGGAGTAGTGCAGAAGCACGCCTTCCCCGGGCTGGTCGGGTGCTTTGCAGGTACTCAGCACTGACTTGCTGCCTAGGCGTAGCGTGAACTGCAGGAACCTGGGTCAGAATTACACAAATATTTATAGGGTACCATATGCATAGTGTTGTGGGGTTTTTTTTTGCCTAACCAGGTTGTTTTCAGATCTTCTCAATCTAGATAAATTTTGATAAATATCAGTTACGGGGTTTTGTATGTGCTATTTGATTTTACCGTCAAGTAATGCGATGTGGCACATATAGTTAAAAAATGCCAATCATTACCGCATTTAATTATTTATTAGGCACTGAAACGGAGGGAGAGATAGTGAATGGATCTAATCAGCTGCCACAAGCTGTCAAATAAACACAATCTTATAAATAATTAATTAGCACTTTGACACTCAGGTTTGATATTAACATTTCATATTTTCCATCTGAGCTGTACAATAACTTCCCTCCCGTCTGTTTTGGGCTCTGCTGTTTACAAAGCAGGAGCAAAAAAGGCAAGGCTATGAAATCACCATTGAAATATGGAACTAGGAGTTTTTAAAGAAAACTTTTCCTCCTGCTAAAACAATCATCAGCTTAGTAATGCACAAGGCTGTAGCTGGAAGAGGAGGGGTTCCCAATTTCTTTGCCTCACATCACTGCTCTCTCCCTCTCACCTGGACTGGGAACTGTCAAGGAAAGAGGTGATAAGCTGGCGCCTCCCATCCTTGTTGAAGACCAGAGCCTTGCCGCTGGCCAGGACCCCGCAGCCAAAGCTGACCTCAGCCCCCCGGATGGAGTAAAAATTGTGGTAGGAGGAGAGGCGGGAGCTGGCAAAGCTCTCCGAGATGAACACGGGGAAGGTCTGCGATGCCATCTCACATGCCGGCCCTGAAAAGCCGGGGTCACACCTGAAGTTGAGGAAGATTAACAGCATAATTAATGACCCATCTTTTCCTGTGGTTGGTTGGCAAACCAACACAGTGGCTGCAGTTTTTCGTGAACTGAAGATGCCTGCAAAGTCCCTCACAAATCTAAGGACCAAGAACCTCTTTAAACTTTATTTAGGTATTGCATAGCCAATGACTTCCTTTTAGCTAGTACTTACTTTTCCAATTTAAAAAAATCATAGTTTTTAATGCCCTACCAATCTACACATAACACACAATAGAGAAATATTTCTGTTCATTTTTGGAACAAAACCACTGCTGACATAATTTACAATTGTTCATATGTAAAATGATTAATTTGTTTTTATCTGTAGCATGTCAGATATGATCACAACAAACTGAGTAACAGAGCAGAACTCCTCATGGGTCACGCTCTTGCTAATACCTAAAAATACTTACACCAATATTTTGAATGTGCTTGCTGATTTTGAGTAAGCACCTTTACTTTTTACGCTGGAACACTTCTAACAAGTTAGACTTTAAGAAAAAGTGGAGTGCTGACCTTCTGTCCTTGAGGTCTGTTACGCTATGGGATATTAGGACTATGAAAATTGTGATTCTTTCCCAAAATTTAATATAAAAGCAATACTGTCCCATATCACCTCTAAAACCAGTATAAAGCATGCATCACTGACATTTCAGTGTGCTCTATAGCACATTTTAAGATGAACTGGAAGCTAGACTTTCTCCTAAAAGAAAATTATAGAAAAAAAAATAAATATGTGCTGTTTAGAAAGATTGATCTTTAGCTCTCCAGCGAGCTTTATGCATTCTGGGGGGCTATGCCAGTTTCATATTTAGTAATCTCAAAAAGCAAGGGCTGAAATGAAAATCACCTCAACTTTCAGATCATCAAGTGAACTATGTGACAGAAATTGAATACAAGTACTGAATTATAACTCTTACTTGCAGCCATTACTTGTACACTGTCCTCGCCCTGAGCAGAATTTGAGGCAAGATGGACCAATATAAACTGCAGAGAAAAGAAATCAGTTAAATGAAGGGTTATGTTATGTGTTAAACAGAATATAACAAATACAAGAAAGTATACAGACCTGATCATACAGTTATTGTATTTATCTTAATCCCACTAACTGAAAGAGGTCTACAAAACGATAAAATGCATTTGATAGTATCCTTCTGTAGAACTGAGTAATGGAATTTTGCTCTGTGTCAAGGGTAACCAGGGATAATTTATTATTTAATGGGTAATGTCTATCTCTGGCTTGAGACACTAGTGATGTTTTAATTAATGTACCTGATTTTTCTAAGACTGTGAACGAGATCAGATGATTTACTATGCATTGACCATTTTCTTGCCTTCCCTTTTCTTCATCTTACTTCAGAGATGTAATCTAATGTATATATTAGTACATTCTAACAGCAGTCTTGTAGATTTTTAAAATGTATCGCTGCTTCTCTCACTGAAATCCACATACTTAACTTCACTGGACTTATTGGAATTAGAATCTGCCCTGATGAGTCTTAAGTAACTATTAAATATGCACTCAAAAATACTCCAGACTTGTTTTATTCTTTTATTTCATCTTCCTCCAATGACTCCTAATCAGCAGTGTTGCTGTTTTGTGAAAAATATGAAGGATGGAAGATGAGCAAATCTCAGTATAACCTACATCTCATTGCAGTACTAGAAAGAAAAGCATTAATCTGGGTATAGACCAAATGCATTAATCTGGGTGTAGCCCAAAGTGATAACCTGTGGACAGTGTTCTTTCAATACAATATGATAAACAGGCCTTAACCATGAATAGTGTCATCTTTTCTGTTGAAGAATTCCTATTACTTGGAGTTATCCACTTGCACTGTGACTTTTAGAATGTTGTCCAAGTAGCCACCAATTTGAAATAATCTATAACAAGCAGTACTTATTCCCTCTCTTAGTCTTGTAATGTTGCCCATCATAGCAGTGTGTCAGTACTCCCCAGCAGACGCACTCTAAATCCCTGTTAGCTACTCCCTGTAACTAACTCCCCAGCAGGCTTCATGTGATTTCTAGGTTTTCTCACTTTTCAGGGTGCAAAAATACTGTTCTGTTTGATGTATTTGTCTCTTTTGAGGTCTTTTTGAGGGGCGGTAAAAGCAGAAGGGTTAAACGATATCATTCAAAATGAAAAAACTTTACGAAAATTGGTGGTTTGCCAGTACTTCTAAAAGATGGCCAGCTTCCAGACTTCATTTAAAACTTAATTCACATAAGAAACAGTTGTGAAGCTAAAAGTCAGAGAGCTGAATGCTTGAAAGTCTTCCTCTCTTCAAAAATTAGTTGGACAATTTATTCAATTATGGTTGGACTCGATGATCTTAAAGGTCTTTTCCAACATAAATGATCCTATAATTCTATAATTTGAGTGGCGTGCCAATATTTATGAGTCTTTCCCCACAATATTGAAGTGCAAAGCTTCAGTTCCACTAGTATCTAACAAAGGAGGCATGCAAAACCTCACAAACACATTAATCTTTAAGAGTTGATTCCCATGTCATGGTTCTACACCCCAAACAAATTTCAGAGCAGGCAGTTTTTAGGCAGATGGTTGGTAAAATGGTTTTTGAGATGCTACAGAGTGGAGCATGCAGCATCGTTTGATGGAATTGTATTTAGTTGTACAAGCAAAGGTAGTGCAGATATATGGATTGTCCATTAATTTTCAAAATCTTATTGTTTTGTTCTGTTGTAAAGAATTTGGATCCTTGCATTGATTTTATCTTGCTCTTATTTCTGTGAACTTCTGTGAACCTCTCCAACACTTACAGTGTTGAGTTTTGTTAGGTAGCAAATCATCTTTGCAGATGCTCACAGACATCTTCTTATGTCTATATACCTAAATTTTCCCTTCATTTTACTCCCTTTTGATGCAAATCATCATCTCTAAATACAAGCATGAATACTCTATCCAGAATGTCAAGCTACTTCCCATTAATGTGATTAAGAGAACATTTTTCATTGCTTTTTGTGAAAAACTTTCATTTGTAGCATTACATTATCAAGGCAGCTTCAAGAATTTTCTTTTCAAAACAAGGCAATAATCTCTTTTAAGAATTTTGCCAAATGTAACTATTCACCTTTCCCAGGCTCATATAAAACCTGACTAGGAGTCACTACAAAATTTCACAGGCTATTGTACATCATAAATCTTTAAATTACATACTTCACAAATGTAACAAAACAAATTCTGGATGTAGTTTACTTAGTCCCAAAACATCTAAGGCTAATGAGCAAAGCTAATAAATTTACACCTTCTCATAATTAGCCCTTTCAATCATACCTATTTCTGCATTTCATACCATGCATCTATTTTATCCTGTGTTCCTAAATATTTTTTCTGTGCTTTAAAGTATTTCCATTCAAGACTGGCCCCAGTCATACTCCGCACTAAGGTTTATAATTATATGAATCAGTATAAGCTCCTCCCAGTTCTTCACATCCATTTAAAGAACAGGTAAGTGAAAAATAATTTCCTAAAAGAAGAATAGTTCCCTGAAACAGATGGTGCTTTCCCCCTGGAGATGTTGTAGACAATGTAAAAGCTTTGTTAGTCAGCAGCATTGCTTTATGAAGGTCTTCTATGTCCGGAAGGAAAAATATGTCCCAGATGCTGTAACTGTTGCTTAGGCTGGTGCAGTACATGTCCTTAATAGCACAGTCTAGTACCTATTTATGTAATTAGGACTAAGCAGTCAGAGGAAATGTTAGATTAAGCCCTTGCCACCAATATCTTTTCCTGGAAAGCGCTCAATTAAAAGGAAAAAAAAAAGGGTAATCTACTAGGCTATTGTCTTTTCAAATGACAGAATTCCCCTCTAGCTTCAAGATGCTCCTGTTGCCAAGTGCAGATACGAAGAAAAGGAATTTAATAAACTGAAAATCCTTTGACCCGTGATTCTGGAAAATACATTTACTTGGAGCAGCATATAAAAATTTACTCTTCTAATGTATCAGTATCATGGATAAGAATACTAACTATTATCGATTGCCCACATATTTCCAAGGATTGGTCCTGTTTGTCTCCATCGAATCCTCGTGTCACTTGTTAATGCTGCATTGGGAAGGGGAATAGTTATTCGGTTCCACCTGAAATACATATAACACAAATACTAACATTTTACACTGGTAGTTGTTAAGCAACTGTATGTTTTGCAGATGTGTTTACTTATGCTGGAAGCTTTGTGAGAATTTTAAATTCTAAAATCTGCCCAAATGAAGCAGTGACGTTACTGCAGCTTTTGAAAATATAAATAAAAAAAAACATGGCCCATCATATTTTCATACAATATATGAATGTTAATTATTACATTATAAAACCCAACCATTTTTTCCCCCTGTATGAATGCATGAAGTCAGCAAAGATCTCAACCTGCTTCACTATAGCAACTCCTCCATCACAGTGGATATCCCTAAACTGCATACTGAATTAAACCTTTCATTGCAACTGGGCTCTGTTTGGTGGAAACCCTTGGGGGTGAGCAGAGGGGCACAGAGGATTTGGCCTGCTGTGGTCTGGGCCATCATTCTCCTGTCATCCACAGTGGCTACACTTCCTACACACACTGGGGGCAATGATTCCTATGAAAATGGTACAGAAATGGGGGTCACCAGATCACTGCAATGCTTTAACTACACTCCCTTCCCATGGTCATACCTGCTGCTCTGAAGTGTCTGTGAAAGTTGGGATACAGAGGGATAGAGAGTCATGGGATTTGTGCAATGCAACAAGATGTCACAGTTCATTTTATGGTCAGAACAGTACCAAAGAGACTTAATAAAGAGAAGGGTTGAGATAAGAAAGTGACACTAACAACCATCTCCATCTGCAGAAGTACAGAGGATGTGCTTCATTGTAACCCAGTATTGGGATTCCAAGTGAGTAAAGGCATCTGACGATGGCTTTGACTGATGGTTCCTCTGACTAAGAAGAAAACTTTTGTGGCTTTGACAAGGTATAACTTTTCTTTAAATTACCAGCATGCTGTCTACGGGGTTTTTTTGTAATTTATCTTTAGCATCAAAAAAATAATGTTATACCACAGAAGCAGCCCCATATATTTCAAATTTCATTACTGGGCAGCCAGGGAGACCAGAACACTCCTTCCTTGCTGTCCTCAGCTAGTAAAAAATGACAGATGACACGGGGTTGTGTGCTTTGGTGCTTTCTTCTGTCACCTATAATTCACTTCTCTAATCTTGCATCTCAGTTAGCTTTGCAGAGAACACTCTCACCCGCTGTAATTTTCAGAAGCGTAGACGGTGCTGTGGGGGAGGTGAGGCCCAGCACATATCTCAGGCAAACACTCGGTGTGGAGCAGGGACCAAGAGCGACCATGGTTGG
The DNA here is from genome assembly GCF_013368605.1 of Nyctibius grandis. Taxonomy (NCBI): domain Eukaryota; kingdom Metazoa; phylum Chordata; class Aves; order Nyctibiiformes; family Nyctibiidae; genus Nyctibius; species Nyctibius grandis. Next base: position 14,977,104 of record NC_090662.1, read on the forward strand.
TTGAAAACTCCAAGCTGACGCTGATAACACAGTGAAGGAAAGAAAGGAGAAAGACACCATAAGCCTGGCTTTCATAGATATGAATGTAGAAGTACCAACACTGAGAGCTCCCCAGATCTGCTGTTCCTAATAACTGATGCTGAAACATGAAATAATTTTAAGCAGACTTTGAATACAAAAAATCCTGAAAATACAAACATGAAACAAAGCTGTGTGCATAAAAACCAAAAGGGTAGCCTATAGACTGAGGATTGTCTAAACACCTAATCCTTGTTTGGCCACCATCTAGCTAGTGTTTTTATGCTGCTGCTGCTGCTAAATGAGCTGATGTTACTCTCATATTTCAGCTAGAAATGTTTTCAAAAGTAATGAGGAGGAAACTTGGATTAATCAGAGCTAGACAGCGTCATGTGCGCACAGGACACTTATAGCTGCCAGCTGCTAACCATGACATCTTCAGAAGGTGGTAAAAGACCACAAGTTATTAATGCACTGACTGGCTTTTCCCTTCCATTGCCAACAAATATTAACTTCATTGGACTCCTCAATCATCTGTCTCCTCCACCCATGGTGCCTAAATGGAGATCAGAAAAGCACTATGGAACAGCGAAAATGGCCAGCCCCCACCGAGGACTGCAGAGGGTGGAGGGGACCTGGGGAAGGGCACCAGGGCTGGACTGCGCTGCCCAGCCATAGCGGTCTTTGGAGACTTCCTCCCTGTTCACAGAGTATTGAGTGCTCAGTGGTGAATTTTTGTGAATTTTGTGACATAACTGTATGTGAAAACTCCAAATTTGCTTGGAAAAATGTTGATGTTCTCTGGTTTTGTAGACTAGCAGTAAACCAAATCATCCATGTGCAGCTAGTGACATTAGAGAACTGGAAACTCTATGGGACCATCCACTGAGTCTACGACAATGAGTTACTAAACCCATTCTCCCAAAAGTTAATTGACAAGTTCAGTTTTCAAAAACTTATTACTAGAATTTTTTTCTTCCCTGTTTCACTGCATATTTGAAAAGACACTGTTTACAATCTGAGGGTAAGGAAATCCTTAGATCTTTTACATTCTGAGGACTTTGAAAAAGTAATACAGAAGTGTCTGATTTATTAAGGATATAGTATTTTACTGAAATACTCTTGCAATTTCCTCCATGTAATTAGCTTGTAATATTCTGTTTTACGTAATGTCAATGGAACATTATAAAAGTCATAATTAATCACTTCAACAATAAATTATTGGATTATTACTTTTCCTTTTCATTATAACTTGCTGACAATATTACTTTATTTAAATGTACCATCCCTGTGATATTGTAAATGTGTATTAAAATGGTTTATGGAGGTTTTGACTAATTTATTTCAGATTTAACTGTACCGATACCTTGGAGGGTCATATTTACTGCATATATTCAGTGTGAGTCTCTCATTTGCAGTAATGAAAATTTGATGAATAATGCTGTAGACCAGGAGATGGGAAATGCTGCTGTATTTGGGAAATACAAATAGGGATAATGGGGACCTAGTGCTTCTTTTGCTATGAAGAAGCTTGCTTCTGCTTCAGAAATAGTTTACGTGAAGGAAGAATATTAATCTTTCAAAATATATACTAATCCCCATCAGATAACAGACTGAAACAGAGACTTTATGTAACGCATGTTTACAGGGCAGGAGTGTTTACAGGCAAAGTTTTCACTTTCCACATAGAAAAATGTTGCTGCCTTCCGTTCCTATCAAAGTGTAATGCCTTTCTTTTTGCTGAACTCTGCTGCCCTGCATGGCTGCTAGGACTGTCAGTGCTAATGCAGGTCTTTCCAGTTGGAAGTAGATGCCATGGGACATGGATGTGAAAGCATTTACAGTCTTCTACTTTAAACTCCTGAATCTGGAAAAATATAAAGTAACTTAATCCTCATAAACAGTCTCACATGTACATAAGGAAAGAGTGACAGTGGACAGTTTGGTTTTGGGTCCCCTGTTCGAAGAGGGATGTTAAGAAACTGGAGAGGTGGAGCAGAGGAAGACCAAGATGTCCGTGGCCTTGAGCACAGAGCTAGGAGGGGCTGGGAGCCGGCTTGCTCAGCCTGGTGAGGAGGTGTGAGCTATGGCAGCCTGTGATGGTGCAGAGGGCACTAACAAGGCAGGCAGAGCCAAACTCTCCTCTGTACTGCCAGGCACAGTAGAAAGGGCAATGGCCGTAAAGACATGGCTTCAGAGTTTTGGACTGGACATTAAGAAACACTTTCTCACTTGAGCAGGTCACCCAGAGAGGCAGCACAATGTCCATCCATGGAAGTTCTCAAATCATGGATAGGCAAAGCCGTGGCTGACCTGATGTATTCTGTTAACAATCTCACCTGAAGCAGCAGGTTTCACTTGATGATCTGTGAACTACAGAATCACAGAATCACAGAATCAACCAGGTTGGAAGAGACCTCTGGGATCATCGAGTCCAGCTGTTGCCCTGACACCACCCTGTCAACTAGACCATGGCACTAAGTGCCATGTCCAGTCTTTTCTTAAACATCCAGAGATGGTGACTCCACCACCTCCCTGAGCAGCCCATTCCAATGTCTAATAACCCTTTCTGAAAAGAAATTCTTCCTAATGTCCAACCTGAACCTCCCCTAGCGAAGCTTGAGGCTGTGTCCTCTTGTCCTATCGCTAGTTGCCCAGGAGAAGAGGCCAACTCCCACTTCACTACAACCTCCCTTCAGGTAGTTGTAGACTGCAATAAGGTCACCTCTGAGCCTCCTCTTCTCCAGGCTAAACAACCCCAGCTCCCTCAGCCATTCCTCATAGGTCAGACCCTCCAGACCCTTCACCAGCTTGGTCGCCCTCCTCTGCACTCGCTCCAACACCTCAACATCTTTCTTGAAGTGCGGGGCCCAGAACTGGACACAGTATTCAAGGTGCGGCCTCACCAGTGCCGAGTACAGAGGGATGATCACTTCCCTAGACCGGCTGGCTACACTATTCCTAATAGAGGCCAGGATGCCGTTGGCCCTCTTGGCCACCTGGGCACAATGCTGGCTCATGTTTAGCCGGCTGTCGATCAGCATCCCCAGGTCTCTTTCCGCCGGGCCGCTTTCTAACCACTCTTCCCCCAGCCTGTAGCGCTGCATGGGGTTGTTGTGGATGAAGTGTAAGACCCGGCAGATCCTTTCCAACAAACATTTCTAATGTTCTACAATGTATGGAGCAGCAAATGACTCCCTTCTTTCCTTTCCCCTCCCCCTTAACTCCATGCAAAAAGTAATATGTTGAACGTCCCCATGAAGTGAAGCCAGGAAAAGAGTTCAGTGGTCAGTGTACAGGCAGGGCCATTTATCACCTGACTTACGAGAATTAGATATGCTTGTGGCATCAGCAACGTCTGGGAGATCAGCAGGGCAGGTTTCTGCCACTGCCTTTAATACTTTCCCCCTTAGACAGTATTAAGAGCTAAATCTCCTATCCATTAGAAACTGGAGCAAAAGTCACTGAAATCATGAGCATATTTCAGAATAATGGATTAAGAAAAGCAAGTTTTGACCTGGAAAGGTATTTAATAGACTCCTTATTGCATGTGAGAGAGATAAATCTGGGCCCGTGGAGATCAAGAGAAACATTAGTTTTTGAGCAGCTTATATTTGTCATTATTAATTGACTTCATTCTTTCTGAGAAAAAAAATCCAAATACTCATATAGATGCTATAAACTAAAATGTGCTAGGAAGCTGATAATCAAAAGAGAAATCTTGCCTGTTGTACCTGTTACCAGCTTGATAAGTTCCACAGCCCAAATTGATGGAAAACTGGATCATGTGAGTCACCGTGAAAGGGAGCACTGGAAGGACGTGGAAGTAATCCACAGCCCAGACATTCCTGTTGTGGCCTTGGTGACTCTTCTGCTTCAGGCAAAACTTGGTGGCTGGAGTCTGCAGGTCCGGACTAATGACAACAGAAACCAAAGATGGAACCTTTAAAAGAAATTAAATCAGGCTTAAATAAAACAAATAATATTAAAAAAAAGCTCACAAGGTACTATTTAAAATAGAAAAGCAACTTCAAATGTGCTGAACCAAACACGTGCTTTTCTCTCTCCTTGCTTCATTTCTGTTAACTTTTTTTAGCCACCTTTTGCCACAGAAGATCCCAAATAAAAACATTTTGTATTACGTGCATAGCTGTTAACACTCTGGATACCAGTGCTGCTTATCACCTTAGTGGGATCAGTTTGTTCAGTTGTAAAGACACTCTAGAAAAGACTGTACCTTCTGTGTTCTGAAAAATACTGGTTTATTTTGTCAGTGCTTCATGGGTAATGGAAGATGCTACTTGTCCTGCAGCCTTTCAGCTCACAGAAGCAAACACAGGGTCATGGCATGTCTTCAATGTCATGGCATTACGTGAGAATGGAGTAACAGCATGAGTTCACAGGCGTGTGTAGAGAGGATGTTATGTCGTGGAAATAAATGAAAGCACTGCTTTAAAAAACTTAGCCTTTGTCCTAACACAGCGTAATTAGACCTTTATTATGTCAAAAGAGGATGTCAGCTTTAAAACTGCTTATTTAAAAAAAAACTCCACAATGAATTAAGCGTAATTTTAGATCCTATCTCTCTCTCCGAGTTCCCCAATTAATTTTTTATTATTTTACAATTACAATTTCCTTAGTTTTAAAAAAGTTCTACCCCGTGTTTCACACAGAAGCAGGCGAGGAGGGAAGACACGCACAATGAAACAATGCAAGTGACTCAACCAAACTCATGCCAAACCCTACTGTAAACATTTGCTCTCTGAATGCTAGAGTTACCGTGAAAATGCACAGGGACCTGTGCTTGAAAGCAGTGGCATCTTTACCACCAAATTTCCTACATACTGTATAAGCATACTGCATTTCAATCTCTAGCACATCCACGTATATATGTATTACGTATCAATTTTTGTTATCTTTTTTACAGCAACACACTAAGGGCACCTCAGGGCTGGGTTATTCAGGGTAGATGTGGTCTAAGGAAGGATCCTGACAGCATGCTCAAGGTCCTTATTGTCCTGCCTGAGGGTGGTGGACATGGTTGGAAGGAGGCTGCACTATCGGCAGAGGAAAAGCTGCCTGTGCACACTGCCAGCAACCACATACATCCTATGGCTGAGTTCATGCCCACGTCACTGCAGACCCTCTAAGAGGGCACACAACTGTATTTAAAATGGAAATAAAAAGTGTAAAATGCGAAATTTCCTGCAACAGGTGCATGAAAGACATCCAGGCATTTCCCAGTCACTCTCCTCCCAGCCACTGATCTCACCGTGACTGACCCTCTTGGGACGTAGCTCCTGAGTATCAAACCGTGGCTAGCAGGAGCTTGGCTGAAGACAGGAGTAACTATTTGCAAGGAGGTGTTATCACCAGAGTTTTCAGCTCATGGCTGAAAATTTTGCCCATTGCCCATTTGCCTGTTACCCTAGCACCAGCCAACGCTGCAGTCCTGCTCTGGGGTGGAGTAATCAGCAATAACTGCAGGGCCGTGTCGCAAAGGCACCCGTCACTGTGAGATCTGAACATGATTTATGGGCTTGGGAAGGTCATGTTTGACTGCCCCTATGGAATGCAACATACAACATTGTTGTGATGGCTTAAAAATAGATTGATCTATTCACCCCATCCACCTACTTTGTTTAAGACAATTTACCTTGTAAGCAGCATAGGTCAGGGTATCAAGAGGTATGTGCTCCCTCCTGCCTTCAATCTTGGCATAAAGTATGACGTCATTTTCATGGGATTCTCCAGAGTCACAGGTTCCCCCTGTACAACACATGTTTGAGGGAGGAAAATAATTAATTGAAGCCCTTGTTATTGGAAAGTGGAATCATATTACGCAGCCACAATTACAAAAATAATTATAACCAGATGCTATTTAACCTAGGATACGAAACAAAAGAACACCAGCCCTAAGGACACAATGTATAAGAACTATTTGATCACATACACCATACCAGAGATCAAGGGGGTTGACAATTATTAAAACCTCAAGTTACTCTCTTAATCAGCTTATCAAAACAATTTTGGTAGAAAATGCTGCGCTCAAAGCAATACTTCTATCTGTATGCTTTAAAACCTATTTACATAGAAATGCTCTGCTTTTTGAGTTCTCCTCAGTAAACTGTTATTTAGTACTCGCACTCTGTGCAGCCACACACAACGTATGTGAGGACCTCTTAAATACTTCTCAGCTGATAGTCTGGCAGCTGAGAATTTGCTCTCAGTAGGAAATGAGGAAGACTGCTGTGTACCTTTTTTGTTGTGCTGCTGCTTCTACTATCTACACTGTATCCTAAAAAGGATGGATGGAGCCTATTGTATCACACAGAACATGTGTGACATGGTTGCCTCACTGGAATGGGGCAGCATTTGAAATATCTTTGTATTGGTAGAACCCAAAACACTTATTAACCTTCTGAAAGAGCAGATGTACTGGCAAATTTGAGCATTAAGCTCTGCATTATAGTCACGAGATGGATATCATCACACTAGTTTGGCATTCTGGAATAAAGTTTTTAAAACAAAGTATCTGTAATTGAAACAGGAAACAATTTCCCTGTACACTATGGGTATTGCAGGTATGTAAAAGAAAAAAAAACCAGGAAAAAACAGGATGAGGAAGCTTCTTTGAAAAGTCTGTAAAGTAGAAAGGTTCCATATATGAAACACTTTCTCTGCTGTTTTCACTACAGATGGCCAGTTCTTGGAATGGAATACGAAAAGCAGTCCAGAGAGCTAGATAAGATGTGCATCTTTGATGTGTATTATCCTGTAGTAAGGAACATCCATGTGCCCTCTCAAAACCCCTGCTTGCCTGAATCACAGAATCATGGAATCCCAGGCTGGTTGGGGTTGGAAGGGACCTCTGGAGATCATCTAGTCAAACCCCCTGCCAAAGCAGGTTCCCCTAGAGCACATTGCACAGGGTTGTGTCCAGGCAGGTTTTGAATATCTCCAGAGAAGGAGACTACATAATGTTTAAACTATTATTTATTTAATTTACAAGTACGTACAGAATACATTTTTTCAAGTGATATCCCACTATACTCTGTGCCTGCATATGCTGACAACTTCCACCCTAAGTTCAGAAGGTTGAGCAAATTTCTTTCCTGTTTCTCTTGCAGGTGTTGTAATGCTTGGAAGAACTGGGAAAAAGCATCCTCTTTTTCCTGTGCTTTGTTGGTAATTCGTGTAACACAGAGGAGATGTGCGACAATTTAGGACAACAACATGAGGCCTTCCACTCATTAAATAAAGGCTGTTTTTTCTTGTTGATTCGGAAGGTTGCTTGTGGAGGTCACAAGTTTAGTCTCTGCTTCCTCCTTTATTATTCCATTATTCTCTACTTTTAAGCAAAACCCCTCACCTCCTCTAAACATGGTGTTGAGAGAATAACCTCAAGCAATTTCCTTTACGTGCAAAATAAAAGGTCTGGAAAAACACTGTGAGGTACTGAATGATAACCACCATGTTCATAGGGATTTTGATCTGTTGCAACACCGAACCAATGCAGTTGCACTGACAACAGTGGGGAGGGGAAGTGGCAGCACAGGTTATTTCTTGGCTGCCTGCTTAGCTCTGGTAAATCACTGAGGTTGCACTTTCTCCCAGCAGGGAAATTCCACAGAGGATGTTAACACCACATCAATGCTTTTCACTAGGGATGCCACTTATGGGCCATACCTCCTCCAAGGCTGTAGCACACTATAGCGCACTCTGTGTGAATCTCACCCTGGGCCAATACATTAGCAGAGGAAAATGTTTATGAATATAATAAGAGCTTTTGAGCAGAAACTCTTATGTGGGTTCAGCCAGGTAAGGCTGTCCCATCTCTGTGCTACCCCTATCTCATTCTCAAGTGCAACTCTGTTCGCCCTGATGGATTAACACCAGGGTCCACATGGATATGACTGCGGAAGGATAAGACAGGTACCTGTAAAATCCTCTGTTTTGTGGTGAGGATGACAAAGATATGACCATCTCTTCTAACATAAGAAGTAAGGGGCATCGAATGAAATCAGAATGTACAAGACAAGATACTTCTTCACGTGAAGAATTGTTTAACTATGGAGTGGCTACAGGGTGTTGTGGGCACAACAGGCCGGTTCAGTTGATAAAAACTGGTTCTAAGGATCATTTTAGACACTGTAGAGGGACCCGCCTGACCTACCTGCTACTCCAGCAGGCTGTGCCTCTCTCACAAATCCTGGGTTATATCTGATAGTCTTGTGCTGATATCTCAGATATGCTTGGACACCTCAAGTGGCAACAACAACCTGTGCTTGTGTAATGAATCTTGCCTGAGGACTGAACAAGAGTCCACACCTCTGTGTGCACCAGGTGCTTAACCTTCTTTTATATTGAGAGAGATCCATCCCATGCAGCCAGTGGAGTCCAGGGAGCTGCTCCGCTGGTCTAGCACAGATGAGCGGAATGGGTTTTTCCAGCAACTGTACTGACTACATCTCCTTTAACTATAAATGAAGTTAAGACACTGACCTTACACGGACACACCTTCACGCAACTTCTATACAAAACTGTTTTAACATGGAGCTAAATGTTCGTATTGGCCAAAAAAACATCACCGGATAAATTCATGGAAGAAAAGCCCACCAAGGGCTACTAAAACCAGAATGTCCTGTCTGGGTCAGAAAGGTTTTCATCTGCAAGTCAGTGTCATCTGGAAGAATATTTTTTTAAGGGCTGTTTATGTGCCTACCATATTTTTACACCTGTGTGGGCATCCAGAAGGGTGGACTCTCGGTCTGACTCAGAGTGGTCAGTCTTACACCCTCATGGGCATCACAGCCACGAATCAGAGCTATCCTCTTCTAAGGAGTATTTAAAATAGTTCTGTGCACACCCCACAATTTAAATCTCACATGCTTCACATGTTGTATTACATTAGAGTACATACTCACCCATACTGAAATAAAATCTTAAGTTCCCATAACCTGTAGTGTCCATGTATGGAGTGCATATTTTTCTTTCTCCGTCTCTGAGAAATACCATAGCTGAGCCAGATTCCAGTGTCCCACATTCAATACCAATGATGGCTCCAAATATGTCCCACCTGAAGAGGTCAACAGTGGGCAGAGAATGTGCAGAGGCACGTTACCAATAAACTCATACAAAACATGTTCTAGGAGTTCATTTGTACATACAAAAGTAGTTCCTGCTACTCTTACAGAAACAAAATGCAGTGTTTCAGATATGATTCCTATGACATTACTTACATATTCAATACTAGCTTTTAAACTCAGTTGCATCAAATAAAACAAAGTTAATGTAAATATTTTAAATAAATTGGCAGAAAAGCACGAATTAGCAAAAAAAAATGAGGCTTTTAATGAATGCTATTACCAAATATTTAGTGCTGTATTGTTCTATCAATCATGTTCATTATTTTTCTGGCATAAAAATATTTAAAATATAATTACATTCTGTTTCATTTTGTATAATATAAGGTTTATATATCAATGAAACTTGAAAAGGCACATGTTCACCACATCTGCTATACAGTCATTAAATATGTAGGTAATAGCTGAAAATGCTCTCTTTTCATCTTTTTGAGCATTTAGGGTAGCCGTTTTTAAGTGACATATGAACAGATATGAAAAAAGACTGCTGTGTTTCTAATATGTGATGATACAATCTTTCTCAGTTTTTATGTACATTTTCTCTTATTTTTATGCACTGATAATTAAAAGAGCTGTTGCAGGATTTTTCAATTAAATGTTTTTTGTTGAAAATATGTTTTCATCATGAAAGTGTTGGTTTCTTCAAAACTCAATTAAAATATTTTGAAAGATAAGAAACTTGAAAACTTGTACGTTATTTTGGTCGGATACATTATTATTCATCTTGAAGTCTTCATTAATTCATAATAAAGTATTTTAAAATTATGAGGCTGATAAAACAATGAAATTATTTAGAATCACGAAATCCTGATAATCCAATTGTTTAACTAGCCAGTGTGATTCAGGATGAATGAGAAAACATGGAAGTTCTGAAACCTTTGTGGGAAGGCAGAGCCTTTTCCTGTCCTCTCCCAGCAGAAACAATCTCTAGCAGCCATGTGCCATATGACAATTTAAAAACCAGTCATTTCAAGAACGTAACAGTCTATTTATCAATTTAACCATTCCAACTATTTCAAAACATATTTCTAGGATCTTCTTAAAAGCTGCCAGTTTCCCTGTTGACCTAAGCTGTGACAGAACAGCAACGTGCCTGTTTGGAAATCCTGCTTTAAAACTGTCAGTCATTTACACAGGAGTTAGTGAGCTTAATATCACTGAAAAGCTTTAAGATATAAATAAAAATATTTTAATTGAAGCACAGTTTAACCTAACCCTAATTCTGTCATGCAGACTTTTTAAAGGTAATGTGCAACATAATCAAAATAGAATTTTGGAAAAGGGTCTCTTAGGCTGAAGGCAAGTACAGAATTAAACAGTTGTGCCTACTTTAACTTACACAACAAAATCTCACAATGCTCCATCGATCTTTTGTATGCTCTATTTAGCTCAATTAAAACACTCTCTGTACTGACCCACAAAACAACTCAGGGTCATGAACGATGCAGATCATGGATGTTTCCAGCAATCCTCTCCTTTTAGGCAGCATTAGAAACGAAAACCAGAAAGTTCTACAACGTTAAAAAAACCCAGAACTTTAATAGAAATACATCAACACCCTGTCTGTGAGGACAAATGGGGAAGGAACTTCGGTGATGGCATGACAGAGATGTGGACATTCTTGATTTAACATTATATTTGAATTAATTTATCCCTCACATGACTCTTGAAATTCTTCTTTACAAAACAGGTGGTAGAATGATTTATGGATCAAAACTAGATCAACCGGACACAGAGGTCCAAAGCAGCAATGTATCTGCTAAAGGCAGAGGCAGCCTGATGTGGGGATCTGTCCACTTTCAGGATCAGGCCCTAACGTATGCAATTAAGGAGAAGCAGAATGACAGTGGGAGGATGTGTGGTACTAACAACAGCAACCCCTGTCCATGCAGCCTGCTGCTTTAGGTAGGACATGTAAAAAATACCAATCAACTGCTTATTAAAAAAAATGATAAGCTCCTCTGCCCTCACTGTTGAGCTCTTTCAGCTGTCTCACCTCCAAGAGCATGTGATGCAGGGGCAGGTGGTGGTGACCCCTACACGTGAGCTTCCTTTTGCTCTCCTCTGAAAGGGATGCTTTGGCTATTCCTTTGAGAGCTGATGGGCTCCAGCTGATGTTACAAAGGGGAGCCTGAGAACTTCCTGCAAGCTCTGTGTCAGGTATAAAGTGTTTCTGTGACTATTTGAATACAGTAAAACAATATTTCAAATATAGTTTAAATACCATTCAAAAACATTTCTCTAAGGAGGAATTAAAGAAGCTCATCTATTTGCAGTTGTGTACAATTCCCAAAGGAAAGCCCCACAGAAATGTTGCAAAGAGGTACAGTGGTGGCGACAATTTTATACAATGGGGATGTAGTCCATAACATCACCCGACTTCAGTGTGTATTCATGGCTGCACGCAATTTAAACCTCCATTCTTATAGCAACAGTTCAGAGAAGGAAGTTTCTAATTGTCCTGGTTTTGACTGGGATAGAGCTAATTTTCTTCTTAGTAGCTAGAACAGTGTTGTGTTTTGGTTTTAGTATGGGATTTGTTATGAGAAGAATGTTGATAATATACTGATGTTTTTAGTTGTTGCTAAGAAAGCAACGACTTTCCAACTTCCCTTGCTTTGCTAGTGTGCAGGTGCACAAGAAGCTGGGAGGGAGCACAGCCAGAGCAATGGATCCAAACTGGCTAATGGAACATTCCGTATCATGCAACATCTTGCTCAGTGTATAGATGAGGGCTGGTCAGGAAGACGGGCTCTCTCTTCCAGAATCGTGGTTTTGGGGTTTCTCTCCTCTGGGATCACTAGCCAGGGACGGGCTGGGCATTGGTCAGCAGGTGGTGAGCAGTTGCACTGTGCATCACTTGTTTGTATATTCTGATGTTATTATTATCATTATTATTATTATATTTTATTTCAATTACTAAATTGTTTTTATCTCAACCCAAAATTCTCTTTACCTTCACCTTTCTGATTCTCTCCCCCATTCCCTGGAAGGTGAGGGAAGAGTGAGCAAGTGGCTGCATGGTATTTACCTGCCTGCCAGGTCAAACCATGGCACTAATACAGAATAAAATTTGAAAAGAAAAAAAATTAAGAAAAAAAGGAAAAAGTTGTGAAGCCTTGGGTTGGCCACTTAGTGCCTTGGAAAAAAAAATTACCCCCTGCTAGGGCAGGCTGCCACACCATCAAGATTTTACATGCAGGGGGGCAGATGCGGACCTGGTTCCTGGGACTGCACTAGGATGAGAGTGCAAAATGCATCTGCCGGCTGTGCCCTGCCTCGCTCCTGAATGGGAGCGGTGGCACCTGCGGGTTGGTGCTAGACACTGTATGACAGTGAAGATGTAATGTTCCTAATTTGTAAGAAATTGTGCATTTGCTAAGCAGGGTATGGTATAAGCATTTTATTTCCATATTTCTACTCAGTGCAGCATTTACTACTGTAATTAATTTTTAAAAGTTACTCGTTATCTAAGAAGGAGGTGTCCTGATTAGAACAGCTGATGATGAGGGGTCTGGCCTGACTTAGCTCAACTAAACACCTGGTCCAGCAGAGACAGGATCTACAGACAGGGTAGATGTCCCCAGGTAACACTCCCATCCTGTTTTTTCAAGATGGAAAAGAGACTGAGAGAATATCTCAAATGTATCCCACACAGTCACCTAACACACACTTACTCATTTTCTTTCCTTTGTCTAAAACAGCACCTGCTGTGCCGTGGGTTGATTATTCGAGCTGGGACAGACTTCACAGTGAATATTTTTTCTGTAAGCCCCAAACAAACCCTGTGCCCACAGGATACATTAGCATGTATTTCTTAAAAGGTGCTCTTTACCTTCAGCGCAGCACAGGCAGCATTTGAATCAGCTGCTAATGATCTGAAGTACTTTGTAGGTTAAAATCAACATTCAGTAGAGACCCATAAATTAACAGTGTATGTTTCTCATTGCCCTGGGTTTACAGCAACTAATGAAATTATTTTTTTTTTTAAATAAAAAAGAATCAAGACCACATTGCTGTTTTTTTCCTTTTTGTCAGAATTTATACACTGAGATATATAAAATGATAATTCTTTACCAGGACACGTTTTCTTTTTTAAAAGGTCACTCATGTTTTGGTAAGAGTGGAAATTTTGCTGTCCTAGATGGTTTCTTTACTTTCCGTGCCCTTGAAGCAGTCTCTGATGGATCTGGCTTTACGGTACTCTTTGAATCCCAATGTATATCTTTAAAGTAAAAATAGTAAATTATCAGCCAGATCCTCAGCTCTTGCACAGCAGGCACGACCATGCTCTCGGTGCTGGAAGGTGGGAGCAGGCTGCTGCTTCCTTCAGCTGTCCTGCCTCCACCACCTCCTCCTTCTCCAGCACCTGCAGGCTTCAGCACAAGCAGGAGCTCTCTCATGGCAAAGCGTGGCTCACAGCAGGGTTCCACAGGGGGATGAATTTCTCAAGGAATTTGATTTCATATGGATATGAGTTTGTTAGCAGCACTCAGGTGTGACAGAATGAAAAAATGGATCAAAATCGTGTTTCTTCAGAATGGCTATACAATTCACAAGCATAATTTTTCATTAAAAACTTTGGTGACAGGGTAGTCTGGAGACACACTGTTCCTCCTGGGCTTTCCAGACATGTTCATTCCTGAATTCCACAATCACCTGTTATTTACATATTGCTATTTATTTTAGTCTTACGGCCCTGCACAGGTGAGGGGCACTCACCCTTTAGGCTGGCTCTCAAACTCTTCTGCCCACTGCTCCTGGACATCCTCTGTGGAAAGGTCCACGTCCCGGGTTGTGGCGAAATTGAACTCGCTGCCTTCTGTCCCGTGGAAGTAAATGGAGTTTCCATCTGACTGGCAGCTATGCTGTGGACAAAAGGAGCACATGGGAGGTGATGTTACATCAGCTTTTTAAGGTATCCTGCTCATGTGCTGTCAGAGCTCAGAGTGAGCTGTACCTTATGTAATGTCTCACTGATGCCTGAAATGAAATAAAAATAAAAGATGGTCTGTCATCTTTTATCTTTCTTGGCCCACCCCCAACCATGATTGTGTCCCAATCTCTTACCTACTTCCCTACAAATGCATTACAGACCATTGTAAAACTGGGTTTACATAGAAAAGACATGTACCATACCTTTAGGTGTTTATTTCTATTTTTAAGTATTGCCATTATGTCTGGCACATACACGACTGTGCGTACAAATAACTTTAGTAGTATATCAAATATTGCTATGGGTATTTTGTAAGCATAAGTGTTTCTTGCTGTGAAACATGTTAGATCTCCATGCCTGAATTTTTGCCAGAAGAGATGTTTGTGTGTAAAATTGCTATGCATTGCCATACAGTTAACTTTGGGCCTGAAGTGTACAAGTGAAAAGGCTGTATTTGCCATATTTAATTCGAATAGCATAACAAATAACTCTATAGGCAACTAGTTCTTGTGATACTCAGGGGTCCTGAGGCTGCCCCAAAACCCAACACATCTGCTTTTCTTATTGCATTTCTGTATATACCACCCCAGCAGCATCAAATGAAGCCACGCGTCTGCCCCAACGTGCCCTGACTACGACGACTCTCCAGGAGCATCGACCTGGAAGAAGCTGTCTGTGAGGAGCACGTAGGGATTACAGTAGGGATTTTCTTCTTTCTCCCATCCTACTTTCATGTGCCTGATAAAATGGTAAAAGTCTGCAAAATCTGTGTGGCTGAAGCAGATACTGGAAGCTTCTAAAGAAGGTCTACCTGTCCTTAATGCAAACTGAGAACTTGGCATTTTATTGAATTGTTTCCATTAAAACAAATACTGATAAAAGTAATAATTAGCCCAAACACTTTTTTTGGCGGGGAAATCTTGGTCACAATAAAAGTGAAAGCTGAAATAAGAAATAATTAATTAGAATAATTCTGCATTTTTATCACAGTTCAACATCTGAAAAAGAGATACAATAATGCCAAATTGCATTGACCTTTTCAGTATCGTCTTCGCAGTGCCCTCTTGTCTCTGAACCCCTTCGTAACACGCCAAGGGAAAGTATGACGATCACCTCTTCTGTGTTTAAAAAGGTCATGGTAGTGCCACGTAAGTGAATAATTAAATCTTTAACAAAGAGAAAAATGTGGCAAGAAATGAAAACCGCCCAATACCTCTTTGTCTATGGGATTTTTATGAGCAAAGTATAAAAGAACACATTTTGTCATATTCTAGAACTCTTCCTTCATTTATCAATGCCAAAAAAGGACATTATTGAAATTCTTTTGTTGATGATTTTCTGGTATGGTTGCCTATAACATAGCAACTAATTTATATTTAGGAATGTACATTTGTAGAGGTGCCTACACATTGTTAGAAAAAAATCTGAGTACTTGAAGTCTGATTTTTGTATAGACACTTTCTGGTCTATAGCTGAATGATAAGAGCTCTGTGCTTATTAAGACTGACTAAATATCACTTAAAGAAATAAACACACTACAGAAATGTAGACTGTTTCAACTGCTAAAACAAACAAATTGCTGTTCAAGTATTTTTCTTCCAAAGAAAGGTCAAAGCAATAGAAGGATTCTGAAGTGTTGATAATTTATCACAGAAATTAAATAGATTTTGTCACAAGTCCTCTTACTCTGTTGATGCACCATATGCACAGTGCACCATATATGCAGCTGCTGCCACTGAAAAGGCAGAATAATTTACACATAAAATAGTTTATAACTAGCAGAAATTAATGAAACGGTTTTATATTTTACTGCTCTTTGAAAAACGCTGCTTGTACTATGCAGTTATTTATAATGGGCTGAGAAATGGCTTTTGCTCACTGATTTTATCCTTCATGCTCACAGGTATTGCTAACATCAGAATTTTAAGAATAATTTGTTTATTTTGCTTCTTGCTTTTCAGAATTTTCTTTCCTGAACAGAAATGAAGTATCCTTTATCTGTCAATCTATCTGCCACAAAACTCCTATTATCTGCACGCAGTCAAGTAAATACACTAAAAATAAATATTCAGGCTAAAACTTAATTCAAATTTATATGTAACCTTTCATCTCTTAGGAAGCAAATAGACAAATGGATCCTACTGAGCTAGTTATTGCAATTGCATACAAGCTTTGGAAAATCCTTTGTAAACCTTACTTATTTCTGAGGTGCTAAGTTATATGTAAGTATATACTTGATAGTGGTCATGTAATAATTAGTAATCTCTTGCCTGATGAAAGCCTTCTATTAAAATAAACACAAACCAGATACAACCCCATTATCATTTAACGTTTGTATGTCCTTCTGCTGTCTAACAGAATATTTACTGAAGTACATCTGATGGAGTTTCCATTTAGGTTGTCAAGACAAATAAATGGGCAGTTTGGCAAAAGCGTGAATACGTAATTTTTTATACAGTGGTGTATGATCAACACTTTATTAAAGCTCAAAAGGATACAGAATCATCATCTATTTCATTAGTCCTATAAAACTATCTCTATGCTTATATAGACAGCTACACAGTATCTATGAACATGTATTTTATGCATATTTTATGTGTTAATGACCCACACAATGTATGGCTCAAATCAACCTCTGTTCATGTTAGCTTTGAATCTCATGTGAAACAGCTACGCAGAAGAAAAGTTCAGACAGGGGTTTAACTGGTGTTTTTCTACGTACTTATGAAACCAGTAATAGAAGCTCATTACCTCTAAAGAGAGTAAGAAAGATGCTCAAAACACATCTATGGCTTTTAAAGAAGTTCTGAAGGATGGCCAGCATTTTCTGGTACGTTTTTGCCCCAGTGCCACCATTTGGGACCCTGGACACATGTCCATGGGAGAAGCAGGTGAAGACCAGACCCACCTGCATGAGATGTGCTGCCCCAGCAAGGACCAGGGCTCCTGTCCTCGTGACCTCATCCTCTCCTACCTGCCACATTTCTCTCACCTGTATGTTCATCACCCTCCAATTCACACTGAGCTTCCATTCTTTTCATTTTCCAAGCAGTCACTGTCGCTGCTTTTACTGCTTTTTTTTTCATCCAATGGGCTGCTGAGGGATGAATAACCTCAAAGAGCACTCAGCCAAATTTTTCAGGAGCAAAAGAAGCTCCACAGGAGAGCTCCTCACCAGCAACACCCCCAACTACCTTGTCAGCCTTGTTCAACATGCAGGAGGCTGCTGACTATGTTGGATTATTTTCTGGTTTTGTAATAGGGCTTGAATAGTTTAGAGACTGAATTGAAACCATCACACTCATTTTCTCTTGGGTTCAACCCAGGATTTGAATCCAAGCCTTTAGAAATGAACTAAAGTACAATTTACGTACTGTGCTGCCTCTTTCCCAAATTAAAGGCTTTACACTTGCAGTGGTAGTCTATATACTTCCAGTACTTAAGGACTGAATTTTACAGGTCTTTTTTTCATCATTCTAAAGTGACAAAAAATGTGGAATGAACATGTGCTGTGTTTTGAAACTAGCTGGATTAAGTTCTCCCTAAACTGGAGATACTGCAGATCTCCCTATGTAGATGTAGAGTTCTCTCTTATGAATTTAAGATTCAAATTTCTTCTCTGTTTCACTTGTAGTTACACTTACATGATTTATAAGATAAGAACAAATTAGCTTGCTGTGCAAATTTTGTAACTAAAAAGGCCAAATGACAGCAACTTGTAGGATTGTGTCTCTAGGCACATCAAGGATAGGGGGATCATTAGGGGCACTCAACATGGCTTCACCAAGGGGAAGTCATGCTTAACCAACTTGATAGCCTTTTATGAGGACATAACCTGGTGGATAGATGATGGTAAAGCTGTGGATGTGGTCTATCTTGATTTCAGTAAAGCGTTTGACACTGTCTCCCACAGCATCCTCGCAGCTAAACTGAGGAAGTGTGGTCTGGATGATTGGGTAGTGAGGTGGATTGTGAACTGGCTGAAGGAAAGAAGCCAGAGAGTGGTGGTCAGCGGGACTGAGTCCAGTTGGAGGCCTGTGTCTAGCGGAGTCCCTCAAGGGTCGGTACTGGGACCAGTTCTATTCAATATATTCATTAATGACTTGGATGACGGAATAGAGTGCACTGTCAGCAAGTTCGCTGATGACACAAAACTGGGAGGAGTGGCTGACGCACCAGAAGGCTGCGCAGCCATTCAGAGGGACCTAGACAGGCTGGAGAGTTGGGCGGGGAGAAATTTAATGAAATATAACAAGGGCAAGTGTAGAGTCCTGCATCTGGGCAAGAACAACCCCAGGTATGAGTACAAGTTGGGGACAGACCTGTTGGAGAGCAGCGTAGGGGAAAGGGACCTGGGGGTCCTAGTGGACAGCAGGATTACCATGAGCCAGCAGTGTGCCCTTGTGGCCAAGAAGGCCAATGGCATCCTGGGGTGTATTAGAAGGGGTGTGGTCAGCAGGTCGAGAGAGGTTCTCCTCCCCCTCTACTCTGCCCTGGTGAGACCGCATCTGGAATACTGTGTCCAGTTCTGGGCCCCTCAGTTCAAGAAGGACAGGGAACTGCTAGAGAGAGTCCAGCGCAGAGCCACGAAGATGATTAAGGGAGTGGAACATCTCCCTTATGAGGAGAGGCTGAAGGAGCTGGGTCTCTTTAGCTTGGAGAAGAGGAGACTGAGGGGTGACCTCATTAATGTTTATAAATATGTAAAGGGCAAGTGTCATGAGGAAGGAGCCAGGCTCTTCTCAGTGACATCCCTTGACAGGACAAGGGGCAATGGGTGCAAGCTGGAACACAGGAGGTTCCGCATAAATATGAGGAAAAACTTCTTTACGGTGAGGGTGACCGAACACTGGAACAGGCTGCCCAGAGAGGTTGTGGAGTCTCCTTCTCTGGAGACATTCAAAACCCGCCTGGACGCGTTCCTGTGTGATATGGTCTAGGTAATCCTGCTCCGGCAGGGGGATTGGACTAGATGATCTTTCGAGGTCCCTTCCAATCCCTAACATTCTGTGATTCTGTGATTCTGTGATATTTCTCCTGTTACCATGGAAGCATCAGTTGTAGATCCAGAACAAAAGCAGAGTTTAATTTTGTATTTAAAAGGAGATGAAAAGCATATGAAACATTTAGTGTGTCCTTGAACAAATTAGAACACTGAAAAGTTAACTAATTTGTGAGGAAAAATTAATTTAGAGAATAAATCCTTTGACAGATCTGATAACCTTAATTAAACAAAGTTTTCTCCCAAATCACTCAGATAATAGAACACAGGACACTTGCAGGCACTTGAATGGAGACACTTCATGACAGCAGCTATTTCCCATTGTTTGCAACTGGAGTGGGACTATCAGCCTGCCATAAGTAAACTGTCATATTCCTAAATAAACAACCCCTGCCTGTTGCCAAACGGAAAGAAACCAAGTTCTGTTCAGTGACTGTGGTCATCCCAAGGGGGAAAAAAAAAAACAGTTTAATTTAATCTGGCACTACCAATACTATTATTCACTATCTGCAATTGTTAGGCTATTGCTTTGCATTAATAGGGCAAAATGAAAAATGGCTGGATGCATCCCTGTATCTCAGCATGCTTTGATTTGCTTTCAATCTAATCTTCACTCTGAATTTTCTGTGTTTCTGAAGTTTGTCTACTGGATAGCTATGGTATCACTGCTTTTTCCCTACTTTCAAGGCCCTGCATAGCTCATCCTCACCTGCCTCCACCATCTCCCACATGGAGCATCTCGTGGCTCACTTTTCCTTGATTGCTGATGCTTGCCACTACGTCTGCTGGTGAGATGACCAAACTTGCGTGCCCTTGCCCATTCTGCCCACCACGCTTGGCAAATTCCCCACAAGATTATGTCCTTCAGACATTTCCTTAGTGCTTTCCTTCACAAGCCTTGTCACCGATTACACTGAAGAATGCACTGCTTACCAGGATGAACACTCTCTCCTCTTGTGATATTTCCTTTTACTCCCACATATCCCCAGCCCCATCTTATCTCCTGTTTTATAAATGGATGGCAATTTCCTGGGACACAGCCTACCTTTTTGTTTTGCGTCTGAAGAGGCAGCAGTGGTACGGTCCTTGCTCAGGGCTCTTTGATGCTACAGTGGTACCACTACTACAAAAAATACATTTTCATGATAAAATTGCTGTTATCTATGAACATTTCTAGTGTATGAGTATTTCTCATCTATGAATATTTCTAGTCTATGAGTATGGTTCTTAGCCAAGTTGTCTATGAGAGACAGCAAGACTTATTAATTCAGGTGAGCTTTCTGTTACACATTATGAGGGCATTAGCTAATAATTTGAAGACACAGACTATGGGAGAGGGTAGTGCATGATTTCAAAATTAAACTTTTGTCAAGAGTCTGTCACCCTCTTTATCCTACTCTATACTCGTTACATTTCACATCTTCTACCTACAGCTTTCACTTTTTTGGTAGGTACTTTTAGGAAAGCCTCTTGATCATCTGAGATGAAGAAGGGTTTCAATTAGGACTGCTCAAAACCATTGGTCAGCAAAAGCAGAGAAATCAGATTTGGTGAAGCAGGTGCTTTCCAACTGGACCTGTTTATGTTTTCATAAATAAATACTGACCAACTTTCCATAGCATCTAAATGTCTTAAAGGCCCCAATGAAGATCTGGGATCCTACATAGTGTAGCATGCTGGAACAATCTCCATATTTTTAAAAACTTGCATGAGAGCACCATGTAAGGAGACATCTGCTACCCTCAGGGTGACCTGTTGGCTGGAAGGGCCCTCTGGAGGTCTCCCGTTCACCCTGACATGTGAAGTAGCACAAGTGTCAGCCCGATCAGCCTGTGCCACAGTTGCAGCTAAGGACACAGCCCTGAAGATTTTTAGAAGCTCAAAAGACAAAGATTGGAAATGTAAATCGAAGCACTGAAGTTCCAGTTGTTCCAGTCAACCTTGTGAATCAATAAATACCTCTTGGCTTTACAGTATGGGATTTCTTTACTCAGAGAGGAGAACAGAGGGCAATTAAATGATGCAACTGTGCCATTCACAGAAGCATCAACAGGAAACACTAGTGTGAAATTCCTCAGTGTAACAGATTTTTGGCTGAAGTGCTGCATATCATCTTCCCTAGGCTCATCCCCACACTTGCACAAAAATGTTGTTCACCTCTCTTCCTTTAAAGTATCCACAATGATCTTTACCATTATTTAATTAGGTTTTTATCAGAGACGAACACTGATGCACCTCTTCATATTATCTTTCCTGGGCCTAATGGCCCTGATGATTCTTTCAGACAGCTGTAGCCTCACAATTTATTTTTTGGCGACATTTCTTGCATTAGAATGAATGTGTTGGGCATTTGGGCAGTGCCAGCTTGCAAAGGGCTGATGGCAGATGGAAAGTAATCTGCCCAGTATGCCTTCACCTCTACACGAGCAGAGGGCCATCAATTTCCCCCATTAAGGAGTTGTCACACAGCCCACCCAGCTGGAGGACCATCTCTGATAGCCAGGCTGGCTGGCGTATGCTATTCAAATACAAAACGCACTTTAAAAGGAAACGAAAATATCGTTTGTCGGCAAATTGAAAATGCATGGCTTTGACCGCAGCCAATTTTTTAATGACTGTAATATTTTAAGTGATTATTTTTGCCACTTCAGATTGCTCCTTAGAGAGGAGAGGTTTTTTTTTAATTAAAATCTAGGCAATGCAAACAGATGAGATATGAGAAGCAGAGGAAGAAAAAAGATGAAGAAAATTAATTAAAGCAACATTGTCAATGGAGCCATAAATTAGATATTGTGTCTTTCTCGGAATGAGTCACACAGGTTTTAAAAATTTTTAGATTTTGACATGATAGCAGGTACAAGGATAGATTCAGTCTTGATAAAATCATACTTTGTATGCAATGTCTTAGCCAGTAAAGGCACGATGACAGAATTTAGGAAAGACTAAATTCTAAATTCTGTGGATTCGACTGTTAACGCTTCTGGCCTGAAGTCCCCTCTTTAACCAAAGGAAAAACCACAATGTGATTAGAATACTTTCCTGTGAGATAAACAGGGCTTTAATCTTTCCCACATGCTACATTTTTGCATCTTTTAATGTAGGTTACAGAACGAAAACCTTGGCTGCACAAGTAGGCCAGGTGCAAGGAAGGTTATAGTGCACCTTCCCTTTCCGAAACCACTGGATGAAACTTGTCCTGCGACGTAGAAACAAACGGTTTATAAAGTGTGTTTTCACTCATCATTTTCAATTATAGACTGTTATTCAAAGGCTGGTGCTCAAAACGCTTTGCTTGTTTATGAGTGATTTGTATGATTTGTATCGTTCTTAATTTTCTAGGACATCTCATGATGTTTGTACAACATCGGTCATTCTGGCAATGACCGATTTCCTTAATGAGTCATTTAACTGGCATGAACTGAACTATTCCTCTATGTTATTGGGAACTATTGATGTTTCTAGCACTCTGCAGTAAGCATGATGAAACCTCATCTGTCCTTCTGAAAGTAACAGTGTGTATTTACACCACCGTAAAATTAGAATGAGAAAGAGTCAGTCAAAGTATTTTCTACTCTTTGGCATCTAATGGGTCAATTCATGTTGTTTTTATTAATGTGCACCTCATAGTGACCTGCAAAGACCAAATTCTTTCCTTCTAGGAGGCAGGAAAGACCCCCGGTGCTTTCACGCTAGCTCAGAGCTAAGGCTGGCTCCCTGCCACCCCCTGCCACACTTCCGAGCCACGGGAAACTGGCATGGAGAAAGGCACAGGTTCATCATGGCTGCCTGACAGCGATTCTCAGCTGCTCGAACAACTCACAGCACCATAGTCAACAGCCTATCAGTTCCAATGATCCCCTAGGCATTGTATCTATTATTTTAAGTAGAAGTGTGATTATTAACAAAAAAAAAAAGCAAAACTAATTCCATGCATGGGCTAGATCCAGTCCTATGGATATACAGACGGCTCATCATGGGCACACCTCAGAGTGCCCACACTCTCACTAAAGGGAGCCGAACGACAGGTTTTGTGCACCCTGCTCTGCTTTCTTCACCTTTCCTCCCCTCTCACACTCCTCCTTCCACACACAGAGAAGCAGGAATGGCTCTCAGATGAGGTGCAGCAGGAAGCCTGCTCGCCTCTTCCCAGGAAGATGTGGTGGATAAGGGCTCCTGCAAGGCAAAGCAGCTGGCTAGAAGGCTGGGTTTGGTCCACAGACCAAATACTGCCTTGCTATATCTTATTCAAAATCAAGAGTCTTATCAGAAGTGTCTGTATCTGTATAATTTTGTCCCATACAAGGTCATAGCAATCTCAATCTGCCATTTTCACACTGGCATACCTAGAGCATCACCTTCCCTGCTGCAAACAAATATATTTGATCTAACTAAGACAATGGATACTTCAACCCTTTTTAAAACAAGAATTTAATACCAAAAAATGGAAAAAAATCTTGTTCATTTCAGCAAAAACAATTAAACTTGACAAAGATATATATGGAATATAAGGATGTTTGTTTTGAAAGACCATCCAATGCCATTCCTATTAATTAACAGAGTATTCAGAGATTTGGAAATCTGCTCTGGAGCTGGGGGTGTGGAATAGCTTAATCAGCCTTTTTTTTGCCAAACTCCTAGGCTTGCGTGCATGTCTTCCCTGCTCAGTGACATACAACAACACAGATTTAGGAAGGACCTGCACATCTAGGATGTGCATAGCCCTGATGTGCTCAGGGTGTGGTGAAAGGTCATAGAGTTTTACAGACACATTTTCAGTATATTTTTCTGAGTGTGTGTGTTCAGTTCTCCCACTCCCTTCTTATGCAGCTTTCTCTTCTGCTAAGCTGGCATGCATTTCTGGGAAATTAAAATGAGCTGAATGGCGATGACTTGTTACTTAAGGGGCTTACTGTATCACGATATTGGGATTGGGACGTTTTTAGGATTTATTGGTCATGTCCACGGTAGTGAATAATATGCATCAGGTACCATTCCCTGGTCCTAAACCCAACTTGCTAAGTGAGTTGAGTAAACCCAAACTGACACAGACCTTTCCCCCTTGCCCCCATCCCATGCTGTGCCAGGCTGCATGCTCACAGCTCAGCAGCACAGACAACCTCAGGTGTAGTCCCCAAGTCCTGCAGAGCAAAGCAACCCGACTGGCTGAACTGCAACCTTCAGCCACCAAGTGAAGAGCTGTGAGACAACAGTTCTGTAACTGGACTCTTCACAAAGGTGAGAAGTGTCACTGGGTTAACACATCATGACCAAATACATCACCGCTCTGGTGTCTGTAATGATCTATACCTCTTTTTCCCAGATGTGGAAAAATTCCAGAGACACGTCGTTTGGTCTCAATGCTATTTTTATGTAACCAAAGCACTGCAGAGACATGAACTGTAGGACTGCTGAGGTTGTCTCCCTTCTCAACCTCAGTTTTTGAGCTTGCAATCTTGGACCAGGGCAATCAGAGAAAACTAAAAAACTTGGCAAATGTTGTACCTCAAAAGACAACAATTTATGGTCAAATATACAATACATGTGAAGTTTCCACTGAAAGATGAGATCACTTTTCTGTTCTATAGTAGTAGAGATCCAAGAAGCATTACTGAAGGAAGAAGATTTCATCTTTTCCCCCAATTAGCTATGGAGTCTTGAGGACCTTTAACAGCTCTCAGAGCATAGCACTGCTTCATGCGTTTCAGCATTCTCAACCACCAGTGCAACATCCTAACCATGCTCTGTTGCAAGGCAGTGCTCACGCTCAGAGCTGTCACTGGAAATATTGAAATGCAGTCAGAAATTTATCCTGTTCAACACCCTTCCACACAGTCCAACACAGATAAATACATTCCAGTGGATCCAATTAATCTCCTAAGGGTTGCTTGGCCTTGCTAACAGTGTCTTTCTTGTCTTTTGCTGTCTTCTTTGGAACTGAAATACACAAATTCAGTGGCTTATCTCTCAGCTTGCTTCCTATCTCAGTAGCCAGTTCTGGCTGCGTCTGCAACCAGCCATGTGCTTTCAAACGAGTAGCAACGGCTCCTGAGCGCAGCAAGAAATGTAATGAAATTCCTGGTCCAAGCTCAAGCAGCCTGGGAGAAACTGCTTCCCAAGCTGGGCACAAGCAAGTTCCCACAAGTGCTTATTAAGAACACACTGTCCAAATCCACCAAACTGGAGTGAACACATCGGTGCATAATTACTGTTAATGCTTGCACTGTCCACTCCAGTGACTGAATTAATCACAGAACCTAACTCAGGGCCCAGACAGTAGTCTTCATGGCAGTACTTTTCTTTGTTTCAGCTGCCTTTTTAATTTACTAATGCAAGCAGCTATTAATCTGAGCAGTTTTACCAGCAAAACTCCTGGAATTGTAATGTAGTAGACCTCAAGTAGACTTGAGGTAGTAGACCTCAAGTACTACCAAGGTAAACTTTCTACAGAAAAATACTTTCTTTGCAACTTGATAAGCATCCAACAAGAGCATGGACCAGGATAGCAAGCAATTCTAAAAGCCACCTCCTGAGCAACTATTGGGAAAGAATTTGCTTAACCTCTTTTAATTATGTGAGCAACAGCAACATTTTTTCTAAACTACCAACAAATCATATCTTAATGCTCTTTACCAACAGAGTAACCCACTAAGGCAACAAAATGGTATTTAATGAGATTTCCCTTACAAGGTTTGGGATGGCTGAAGGGAAGGGTGGAGTGGCAGTTCTAATATGCTAGGACCATAATGGTAACGGGATTAGGCCAGGGACCATCCTCTAGCCTTAACAGCAAGTGACACAGCAGAGTTTGCATCCACCTGGGCAAATGCTCTCCTCCCAGAAGAGTGGTGTCATCCCTGCTGCCCACTGGACACAGTCCATGCCCCATCCATGAGTGTACATCCTTTGAAGATAATGCCTGGGAGATTGCACAGGCCAAAACCAAGCAAAGGGGTGTTCTAACAATTAAGGTGTGCAAGATTATGGGCTTATGTTCATACCATTGTTTTCTTCATTCACTACCCTGGATGTGCCATAGAGCCTCCAAGGAGAAGGTTCCACCATCTGAGCAACACCTGCTAAGGCAGTCCAGAAGTAAACAGGGGAAAAGTAAACATATAGAGAAAGACTGTTTCTACTTTTTTTTCTACCAGAAATAAGCATGTATTTTTTCCTCTTCTTTCAGTTCTGACTGCCAGCTGGATGAGCTATCCCAGACTGGCACTGCCTTTCCACCTGGGAAATATGGAGTGTCAATCATTCTGGGTGGTGAAAGGTGGTAAGCAAGAAAGGACGAACACATAAAATAACCCCAGTAAACAGAAGACATTTAGAAAGATCATTTTTTTTGTTTCTTTCTGTTTTTCTTAATATTTCATTCCCTCGGTCCAATGAAATTACTTATCTTTATGGCACAATTTAGGAAAAGAATCGACCCACGGTTTTGTATATACTGATCAGAACTGGGTTAGACAACAAATAACATCCAGAAATGTGACTGTTCATTGGCATTGTCAAGGAAACTTGTAAGGAAAAATATCGAAAGAAGTCAGTGAAGAAGTTAAAACAAACTCCAAGAAAAATTTTTAAGGCCAGTTTATCTAAGATACTAATTGACAGAGGACAGAAGGATATTAATTGAAACTTGTATGGCACAAACAGGCTTGGATGGCAGAGGAAAAGTCTCATCAGCTTGAAATGGAGTTTGGCATAGTGATAGACTGTGAGCAAGGGAACTTCTTTAAAGAGCACGTAGGTGGAAGTAACAAAAGGTAGCACAGTATAGCAATGAAATTTGCTGATCCCTTAATAAAAACGTAGAAATTTAAAATTGTTATGCAGAATTTCTGAACAAATATCAGGACTATTTAGCAAGTTTTAGATGTCTGGGAAACAAAAGGACTTGTAGGAAAAAAGAGAACTAGAATTAGCTTTGATGAAAGCTATCCCTCGTAGCACTGTCGGGGTTTCTCCAACATTATTCTGCAGGCCAATTCCTTTGGCTATAATAGAGCAATCTCCTAAAAGCTTCCCCCAGTTTCTACGAACTCCCGCAGCCTGAGAGCACTAACAATGTTGGGAATCCTGTGAAGATGTACCACCCATTGCTGCCGCCATTCTGCCATTATACTGGCCAAGTTCTCTGACTACTGTGAAATGCTGCTTGGAACAGAGGTGACTGGTGTGGTTATATTCAAAATGTGATGTAATGTCATTAGCACAATGTACAAAGATTCTCACCTTTCCATTTATACAAAATAGTTGTTTGATGACTTGGGATTAGAGCTATGCTAAATGTTTTCAAGAAAATACTAAAAGGTTCTGTAAAGATTTATATAATGTTCCAATCATGAAAAGCATAAAAATTTTGTCAAAAAAAATGTTCTTGTTGTTATAATTCTACGACAGGGTCTATGCTGAATCTGATGTAAATCTTGACCCAATTTATAGCTTTACTTCTGACATAACATGAAATTCACATTGCAAAATCTGTTCAAATTATATTTGGCAAGATTGTTCCTGAAAATTTGAGCAAAACTGGGGCAAAAACCTTAAAAATGAAATTTGAGCATGGGAGTGCTCTGATGACAATCTAGATACACTAAAAATGTTTGAAATAACTCCAGGGTCCCATGAACAATAAAAGCCCTGTGTCACCCATAGCCTTAATCCGGTGTGGCTACACCACAGCCTTACACATTGCCTTAACCTTGTGTAAGTAGCTACACATAGCCATATGTCAGCTGGGAACAGACAGGTGCATATTTCACTTGTCCCTAAAACAGAAGACGGCCTTGGAGGAATGTCAGGTTGGTGGGTCCTCACTCGTATCTCATGTAAGGTTTGAGCTTGTAAGGGATTTCTGTCTAGAAGCACTAAGTGATCTCTGAGTTTAGGTCCCTTGTCTTTCATGT
Organism: Nyctibius grandis; assembly: GCF_013368605.1. NCBI lineage: Eukaryota > Metazoa > Chordata > Aves > Nyctibiiformes > Nyctibiidae > Nyctibius > Nyctibius grandis. The sequence continues at coordinate 15,005,118 of NC_090662.1, forward strand.
AAACGTAGTTGTGTATTGACACAAACTGGCTGAATTTAACTAAACAAAACCCAAAAACCCCAATAACAAAAAAAAACCCACCACCAACAAAAAAGTTGTCTACTTGCTAAAGTTTAGATGCTGTTTGTGCATGTTTCAGAAAGAGCAAGGAGTGTTTAGGCTTGGCCAGCTGAGAAGCAACTGCACCTGTGGCACATTAATCCTTGCTTTGCTTTCACATCAACCCACCTGTGGGCTGGGTTTTAAAATCCAGAGGTAAGACTGACAGTAAAAAAAATGTGAACTGATCACAGAAAATTAATTCATTAAATACGCAGGACATTATTTGATTCTAAAATCTCACAGAAAACTTTCTCATTGTAGTTTAAATGGTCTTAGTGAAGTAAAAAGAAGTCAATATGCAGGTACTATGAGTAGATCAGTGGGACTACTTATTTCCAAAAAAAGATTAATCTGAGGCCATTCATATGAGGTTCTGTGGGAAAAGGATGAGGACATAACCAACTTCTTACTGCCCTCAGTATTCAACATCTGTTTCCTGTGCAATTGTCAAAACCATTACCAGCATCATAAATGAACCCCAACATCAAAACTGCCTTTTTTTTTGTGAATGAAAAATGGGATGAAAACAGAAAGTCATCTGCTGTTCAACTTCTGTGTGCTTGGAAACATAGAAAGCAAGAATCCAACTGATTTCCAGATGTTGAACAATTCTGCATTTGAAGGAACTTTGTGCACAGAGATCTTGTAAGGCTCCTTACAAAGGTTGTATGATGTTGCTGGATCTCATATATCAAAACAGGATCTTAATGAAAAAGAGACTTTTAAGGAGCAGCCGCTACCTGAATGAATGCTGCAATGGAGATGTGATATTCACAGTGAGAAAAAGTGGGAACCCATAGTTTTTTGTGATGGTTTGTGATGAAGCAAGTAGTGGTAGCCAAAAAACATGAAGATAAACAAACAGGTAGATTTCAAAATATCCAAAGGAGAGAATTGAATTTGTTTCAAAAATATTGCACTGTTTTGCTAAAAGGAAGCTGTTTCGCATTTTCTGTTACATGATCTTTGACATGGCAGTATAAACTGTCATTTGGTTTTGGTCATGGCAGAGAAGTTGCATTGTTCTAGAAAGCCCCAGTGGGACAGAGAAGAGGTAAAAACAATATAAAAAAAAAAGCCCTATTCTAGAAGCAGATGGAGTGGCCTAAACACTCTTGTGTGTTCAGAGTTTGGTTAGATGTTACTGTTGTCTTCTACATACAAGAGTAATAATAACATTAAGCCATAGAAAATCAGACTAACCTTAACTGTGGCCCCAGGAAAGAAAAGCCAGTTGCCAGTATCCACAGGATCAAGATTATCTTCTAACACAACTTTTCTGTGAGCAGCATTTATAATTAGGATGTTGTCCAGTGCCCAACAGGCTTCATACACATCACCCGTGTGGACATAATCCTGTTTCCACTGAAAATGGACGTTTTCCCCTTTAGCATCTTCGGGAAGGTACAAGATGTGGATGATTGTGCTGACATTGGAAGGAGCGCTGAAAAACAATGATATGGAATTAGACCAAGTTTAAGCCATAGCCAGGAACACTTTTCCCTCATCTAACACGTTTATCAGGTGTGACACAGTTGTGCTGATGTCCCTTGTATGCTTCTATGGAGATCAGAAAATACCTGCCCTGAGGCAGAGTCCCACATGCCAGGCAGTGCACATACAGCCTGAACAGAAAGCCTTGCTTCAAACAAAGTGCAAGCTAAGGCAATAAACAACAGATCAGTGCAGATGTTTGGAGAGCAGGAAGAAAGAGCAGGGCAACATTCGTACTTGATGATGGTCACAGCTCCTTGGTGACTGGACATTACCAGGTATTTTGCAAGTATGGCCAAAAGGAAATGTTAAGGAAGTGTTTTAAAAAATAAGCTTTCACCAAAAGAAACTCCTCAATTCTGGGGCATCAGTCCCTCATAGATTCAGACAGAGCAGAGTGGCCGGAGGGGAAAGCTGGGAATTTTCTCTGACAAATGTGTCCTTCCAATCCCACATCCCTGCTGTCAGGCTAATTCTGTAGATCGGGAGGGCCAGGTTGCTTTTCTTTTCATGTTCTGCTTCAAAAACAATACAGAAGAAACAACCCACTTGTCCTCTTTCTTGAACTCTACTTCCCAGAGCTGTCCTCGGAGCTGTGAAAGGATTGAGGTTCATCGTTACTACTGGCAATGAAAGGAATGAGCTCTGTGTGCAAGGAAGGGATGCTGAGAATTACTATTTTTGTTTTTTTTTAGGCATCCAGCAAGGGGATTAGCTACATTCAAAACTCAGGCTGCAAGGAAGTACAAAGTTGGGGTTTGCAAGATGTCAGCTACTCAGTGTTGACACTGCCTTGGTAGTGGTGCTTTGGTGAGTTAATAGTTTGTCAGAGACAATCCAGACCCTTTAAGGAAAAAAGGCACCAATAGCTTGCTTATATACTAGAAAATAGAGAAACTTCTCTTTATAAAGCAAAACTTTAGAGAGTAGAGAAATGTTGAAAAGCAACTGTATTTGGCCCATATTCACACTGAGAACCTGCGCCCACAAATCACTCTGTACTTGCTAAATGTTATGTCTGTCACCTGCCACTGCAATGCTGCTCTGAGATGTCTTTGCTTCTCCCTGAGCCCCCACACAGCACTTGCCTTCCCTGAGAGACCCTTCCCCTCCCTCCTGGGAGTCCAGAGCTGAGATCCCACCGACACAACACCTTCCCTTCACAGTTGCTCTCCTGTCCCACCTCTCCCCAGTTCTCCCACCGTTCCCTGGAGCTGCATGTATTGCAGTGAAAGCCACCGAAGCACGTTCAAATAAATGCTGTAATTCACACGGACCACAGGAGAAACAAGCATCCTTTCATAATTCATCCTCTCCACTTTGCACCACACTGCTCTATTGACCTATTTCCTACTGCCTGCTCCAGCAGTCAAAGTTAAAGCAACACAGATCAAACTGTATATGCATTAACCTAAAAAAAACTTGGGTTTCAAGTGCTTGTGTTTGAACCTTCACAACTCCTAAGTTTCCTAGCTTGCAGAGCTATGAGAGTAACTGAACTGATGTTATGGACCAGGATGCATAATTTTGCATCAATTTGAGAAAAACAAAAGGTATTGAGTGGTTACTCTGAGGCAACTCCAGTGGCTACAGTGAAGTTACTCTTGCTCTATATTTTCAGAGATAAGAATTAGCATGATTTGTTTTACTAAAATTGTTCATAATTCGTGCCTTTGTCAATGAAATCATAATCCCACTCCCACAAGGAGTGGGAGGATGAGACACTGAAATCCACAGCCTTGCAGCGAGGGTTTTGCTTACTCATCAGAAATTAAGTAGCTTTTTGCTCTGCAAATTGTCTCAATGGACTGAAAATAGGCTCAAGCAAATCACCTGTGTGGCACAGACACTAAGGTAGCGCAGGAAGGTGGACTGAGATGCTGTGAGGACGTTACTATAAACGGCATTTTTTCTTCCCCAGTTGTACTTGTATAACTATGCATATATGCCAATGCACAAAGTACCTTTCCTAATATTGTTTAATAAAATCTTAGCTCTGCTCTCGTAGAAAAATCCATCTCCGACGCTGACTCTTTAAAGGTGTGCATATTGCAATAAAAGATTTTAAAATCCCCATTGATAATCTTTTGCGCTTTCCTGTAAACCAGTTTGTTTAAAAACAAGGCATAATTCACCATACTCTTATTATAAGAGTGTTAGGAGCCAAGTATTCATACCAAACTATAAACTATTTTTATTAAACATTTTATCCTACCAAAGTAGAAACTTGTAATGGTATAAATTATGGCTCTTGCTGACCTTAAAAGTGGTGCTAAAATGCAAAACTCATCAAAGTGTTGTTTTTTCAGGCACTTGAACATGCTGGTTATTGGAGTTGCATTTTAACTCTGAAGTCATTCTCTTCCTTACCTCCCACATCATCAATGGATGAAATTGTGATTCACCAAAGCCAGTGGCAGTTCTGCAATTAGCTTTAGTGACCATAATTTCACCCCTCATCTTTTAAAGTGTATGGACAAGTGAGAACTGAAAAGTTAACAATTAAAACAAGTTTTAAAAGAGCCAGGTGTAAACACCACCTGCTCAGCCGGAAAGCATGAAAATGATTAAAAAGCTGTAACAAACCTAATTTTCTCCAGCTGAGTCCAATCTGCAGAACTGTTCTTGCTGTAGGACACAGTGATGCTGGGATCTGAGTAACTAAAGCGACATGAACCCGATCCTGGGAAAAGCAATAAAATGAGAAGTGTTACGACACAACAAAGCAATAAATGATCCTCCAATAACCACGGTTGCAGACTGTGCCTTTATCACATCATCACTTCTCCTGATTTTAAAGCAATTTGATTGATGATAAAATTTCCTGTGATCTGTTGCTGAAGGTAAACACAAAATAATGCATGCTTTATGAGTCAGAAATAAAGTAGAAATGATAAATCACAGCAGTGCCATGTAATCTCTGCAAATTTCCCAGGGGAAGCCAAGTAAATTACTTGACACCCCCCACTGCAGGAAAAAACCCACCATATAATGTTTAAACAAAACCTTCTTATTAGAGAATAATCCCCATAGCTGAATTCCTAGGGAAAACAGTAGAAGACTGTTTTTCATATTACTATATAGAAAAAAAATTCCAGAACTAAAAATACAGTAAGTGACAGGAAAATGCATACAGAATTACTTGAGCCAAGGGCAAATGTGCTTTAGGAATTTAAAAGAATAATGATGTTACAAAATGAGATACTTTAAGGACGTCAGAAGAGAATTAAATTAAGAAATCATCCAATATACTCACTAGAGCCTATAATTAATAATAAACATTTGATGCTGATCTGGGAATCTCAGAACACTTTACAAAAATGAACTAATTAAGCCTTATGGCACCCCTGCAAGGTAGGGTAATATATTTACTTTTGATTTATAAAAGGGTGCCTTCTGGGTGTTGTCACAGAAGATGAGCTTAACAATTAATAAAGGGGACAGTCAAAATAACAAAAACTGGGACTGAAAAATTCAACCTAGAAAACATGATAAACAACCTGAGTGGTAATTAAATGCATTAAAAATACTATTTTTCCTCAGACACCAGCTAATTTATCCATCTTGGAAAATCCAACACCCAGTGAAACAGACAAATCCTAACCTGGGCTCCAAAGATGAAAATTCCTACTTCATAAGCATGTTGACATGTGAGATTCAAAGCAGCAGATATCGGCTACCTTCCATATTTAAGAGCAGCAGCTCTCAATTAAACAGCACCTCTGATGGCACCAGGATACTATTGAGTGAGTACCACAGCTCTGCCCACAGTAGGGGTATATGTAACGTGTGCTAAGAATAGTATGTTACGTTTATGCATGCTTCAGATATGTTCAGTCACACTGAAAATTGTGTGTATACATTTTATATATATATATAAATGTATATATATGTGTGGAAATAATATACATAGATGTAGAAACGGCTGACCATAAAATGCTATCATTTTCCAACTCAGGGTGCTTATTTTTATAATGAAATAAATGGCCTGATTAAAAAGGTGTTAACCACTTGGACAGGAGAACAGCTTACACATTTTAATGGGAACATATGTCATTAAGGACACTGCTTGCAGCCCCAGCTCCCCCGGGGCAGCTCACGTTCGCAGCTCTCAGTTCTACAGAACTCCTTTTCTACCCTGAGATACGCATCGCGTATCGCTGACGGGGGAAAAACACCCCAAAACACAGGATGAAATCCTGCCTCTGTAATTTTGCCTGACACACCAACTAGCATCCTGGAAATGACCCACAAAGTTGCTTTCTTCTATCTTTTGCTAAATTGTGAATAGAGAGGCAGATACTTCTGAGATGCTCCAGCTGTGTGCGGTACGTTCAGCTGGTCTGACACGTATTCTTGCTGTAACGAGGCACAGAATAATTAATATTGCAAAGGCAGCAGGACTTTGAATTACCAACCATGTACCCAAAATGACTACAAAGCAACTGTCTGGTTATATTTTACTGACAAGGCATTTTATTTCTATCATATTAAAACCAAATGATGTCAGGAAAAGCCTTTACATTTCATATTTGCCCATCTGCTGAGACGGTCTACTTTACTGAGTGGCATCTGCTGTCGGTTTCTACTTCTCTGGCATTTAGGAGTTCCAACCCTTAATCACACTCGTTCTTTTTATTTCAGGAGAATTCAGTTCAAAAAAATCAATGAATTTCAGCCAGTTTAACCACTTTGGCTGGCCAGAGGCTGTGAGGTAAAACAGCAACATACTGAGTTTTCTGTTAGACAGAAATTAAAGCAACATAAACAGTAAAAATAACGAGCAATATAGACTTTATAACGTGCCATTTCAGTTATTGATACAATCAACTTTTGGTACAGTGCTCTAAAACAAAGCCAAGACCAAATATGATGCTAAAAAAAGAGGAGAAGGCCATATTTGCTGCCCATGCTGTAAAGACGATAGGAAATGAGTGTTCCCTGTCAGTACGATCAATATGAAAAATGTTGTCTGTTAAATCTGAACACCCTCAAACTAGGCAATGAAGATCAAAGTTATTACTTAAAAGAAATCAGTCCATTGAAAAAGGGCTTTGCTAGGTAGACATGGTATTTCACTTTTGTTGTTGGAAAGGGAGCAACAGAGACAGAATGAAAAGAGGAAAGACAAGCGCTGGGTTTTATTATTGTTTAATAAGCAGAACGGGTTTTATTAAGATAAAATTAGTTTGGAAAAGTCATCAAGGTCAATGTAAGTAGCAGTTACTGGCTGTGATGACAAATGTGTTTTTATGTTCCTGACTCAAAATCATAAAATAGCAAGATTATTTATAATTTAAGTATCTAATTCTGTAAAACTCAAGCTGATAATAAAAAAAATGAAATTCATCTATTTGAAAAAATCATCAACAAGGTTCATGCATTATTCTTTGCCATTTGAACCATCTTTTTTAAATATACAGGCAGCACATGGATCTGGTGCTTGCATCGTTTACAAAACCAATATTTGTCCTAGCTTACATTAAGAGTTTCTTCCCAAGAAGAGGGAGGAAGGTGAACATACAGCTGCACTCCAGGACAGGGTTTACTGGGATGGTGTTGAAAGCCACTGGCTTTCAATATAATTTTCAATATTACTTTCAATATTACTATTACTTAATACTATTATTATTGCTCCATATTACTATTATTCCAGCAATCCTAAACTAGGATTATTTAAATTATTTTGTAGAAATCTGCAGTTTGGCTGTTTGCCTCTAGCTTGACCAGCAAAGCTATACTCTGACTTTGCAAACAAATAGATGATCAAAATTCAAGTAGTAACATAGCAGGAACTGAGGGCAAGTTCAGCCGCGGAATGGATGTGTCCTTCACGCTGCTTCTAGAGATGACAATAAACAGTTTGTCAGCTCTGAGCAGAGCAGCGGGGGCAGGATGTCATGCTGTAAATCTTCATACCCTCCCGTCCTCCAAAGAAAAAGTTGTACAAGATGACATAAAACCTTTTGAATGAGATTAGCATAGGCTTGTTTTAAAGCAAGAATGCCCAGGTTTTGAATTAGCCATGAAAACGGGTAATAAAACCAGCACAATGATTACCATAAAGAAGTCTACTTTAGTAAATTACTGCATTAGAGGAGAAAAATGTTGTTTTTTTCTCTTACGCTGAGTATGTCACAGCAAACCTGATGCCTTGGTGAGGTTATTGCTAGCTAAATCTGTCTAAGAGTTAGGGTTATACTTTCAATATGTCTATATATATCTATATATCCACCCTCCCTGGGCGGCCTGTGCCAGTGCTCTGGCACCCTCACAGCAGAGAAGGTTTTCCTCATATTCAGATGGAACTTCCCATGGTTGAGTTTGTGCCTGTTGCCCCTTGTCCTGTCACTGGGCACCACTGAGAAGAGCCTGGCCCCATCCTCTTGACACCCATCCCTGCAAACATTCAAGGTCAGGTTGGACGGGGCTCTGAGCAACCTGATATAGTTGAAGATGTCCCTGCTCATGGCACATGGGTTGGACTAGATGGCCTTTAAAGGTCCCTTCCAACCCAAAATATTCTATGATTCTATGATTTGAGGTGAGGGGACCAAACCAACCCTCAACCAAGAATACCTGATTTTTTTCTTTACAGATATATATAGGCAAATTTGTCCTTGGATTTCAGGAACAAAGTATTTTTCTCCTTTGGAGTTATTTTACTCCTTTTAATAGGCTTCTAGCTGAAGTTCACAGACTTCTAAAACTTTTGCAAAAAAGCTAAAGTAGAGACAACCTTCATGGATTTAATTTTAAATGATACATTTGAAGCTCAGGCAGCGATTTAGCCTGTTGTCAAAAACAATGAGCAGCTTCTGTTATAAAACCCAGCTATTTTCATATACTGAATATTCTGAAACACTAATTTATTTGGCTTGCACTTTATGTGCCTGGATTTTGCCCCAAGGCAAATTTCAATAAAATAAAATTTGCTCAAAGTTGAATCCAGACACTGATGCTAACAGGGGAAGGTTTTGACTGGCAGAGCATGGGAATGCTAAACAGCTCCTGACCGCTGATTTGTTAATTCTACCTAAACCAAATAGGACAGCATAGAACAGGGAAACCAAAGCATGCTTCTCATTTGCTTTGCTGCTTGTTTCGGAGGATCTGTAACCCATAGCCAGGACCTGACTAGCACCAACCACATGCAACATGTCCAGCTGAGACAGTCAAGACTTTTTTGCCTTTTTTTTTTGTAAGTCTTGTTAAGCTGATTTTGGTTTCCTTCAAAGCCATCTAAAGTACTAGTGAATATTTTACGCACCTTGTTTTTTAAAATATCATGTAGGTAGAAGTACCTGGAGCATAATATTTCAGGAGAGATGTTATGAAGGCCCTTCATATCAGGTATTTGTATCCAGGTATTCAGTTATTTGTATCCAGGCTGACAATGGCAGGCAAAATTAATTCTCGCTATGGCTTTGCCTCCAACTGTGTCAGATTTACAGAAACCCACATCATACGGCTGTTGATGTCCGAGATTTAAAAACACTAATTAGAAGCTGGTGTTTTGCTGAGATAAAACTGCGTGCCATCTGCAAGGGAAGCAATATTTTGCTCCTTGTAGACTGTGACGTCCTCCGCCTCTTGACAACCTCTTGATAGTTCCTGCAAGTGCTTCTGTGGATAAGCAGATGAGATATCTAATGTTGGCTTTAAGGAAAATGAGTCTAATGTGGAACAGCGCAAGAAAAATTCACAGAAAAAATTGTAGAAGGGTTTGAATTGTGTCCTGACTGCAGCCTGAAAAACAAAAGGGAGCTGAAAAGAATCTCATTTATCTAATGCTAGAAGATTGCTTTTATTCATTTTCCTAATGTGATGAATAATGATTAGTGTTTGCTAAGGATTATGATTTGCTGATATCACTTGGATCAAGCCAAACTGGATAGTATAAATTACTGGTGGACAAATTTGGCTGGCTTGCTAATAGTTTTTTTCTAAATTAATAAACCCTACAGTCTGGTACAATGAATGCTCCGTGGATCCTATTTTTTTTTTAGGTGTATGTTTATATTGGCTTCGAATCAAGAACCAGATGATTTTAACCATGTTAAAAGATGGAATAGCTTGTGCTGGATATACCAGAAGCACTGGTACAAAAATATAGAACTCACTGTTCGTCCCATTCTGCCTCTGAGAACTTCCTCAAGAGATCACAAGAGCATTTTAATTTTTCCTTGAAGCCACAACTCTGAATTTAGTTACAAGTATGATTTTTAATTATGACATATTTTAGATCTTTAGACTGTTTTTTCAAAACTGTGTCTTTGTTTATAGAACAGGTTCAGAGTACAAATAAGTATTTAAAGTGTAAATAATCTTCAAATTAAAAACTGTAAGAATTGTATTCTATTTTTTAATTTTAGTCTATCTTTTCATAGAAATAATTAAGTATTTTTGTTACTAGGTACTTTTTCCTCCCTTGTGAGAAAAGGATTTTGACTATTCGTGCCCTGGTGTGTGTTCTGATAAACAATCTGAAATAAATACCTGACACAAGAAAACAAAAATGTCAATGGTGTTTGCCTTTGGTAAAAATCAGATCTACTCTAGCTTTAGTGAGAACTATGATTTTTTTAAATGCAAAGTCTCAACTATTTATTTTCAGCAGGTTTCAGAGAGCAGCTAACTTTTGTTCCACTGACAGCTTTAGGGTATAGTTCCATTTTGGAAATGCTGAATAGTTAGATCTACATAAAAATAAAGGCTTGACAAGCATGCTAAAAGCCTCCATCATAACACTGTAAAAGATAAGAAGAATAATTAGTAAATAAATTTGATAAAAAATAATCATCAGGACTTCAGAAATGAAGTCCTAAAAATTAATCGGAGATCAAACCCCGAGTGGATGGGGCCCTGAGTGAGCTGCCCTCGCCCAGAGGGTGGTTGGAGAGTGGGGGGAGCACTGGAGCAGGTGACCTCCCATGGTCCCTTCCCACCCACCTCCTTCCCAGTAACAGTGAACGTACTTTTTATGAATTAATGCAACTAATTTCCTTTAGATGAGAAGTCAGTCTGAGGAAATACTTATGTGGCTCAACTTCCTCTTAGTCTATTTATATTCAGAGATATGATGTGCTTCCTGTGCTCACGCAGATTTGTTCTCTTCTATGGACAAGATCAGATCATAATTCATATTGCTTTTTGTGCTGAGAACATCAAGGAGAGAAAAATAAGCCAGGCAGAAAGCTGTATTTCCCTTATGCCAGTTTCCAGTTTATTCTGATGTAAAGATGCTCAGCTATTTATAGCGTGTCCTTCTGAAATACAGCCAGCAGGTATGTGCTTGCGTCATGTGTCCGTTCCCAAATAAATAATTAAAGGATGCTTCTAAATTTAACCACGTTCTTAAGTGCGCTAACATCATATAGAGCACCTTGCTGAAGGCAAAGTGAGTGAACTTGTTAAGACCTGGATGTTCTGGACACCCAGTAATTACAGCTACTGAAACAATAATATCATTCACTCCTCAGAAACACTCTTACAGTGGTTCTTGGATGTCTGACCAAGTAGTAAGGCCTGTGCTCAGTAAGCATTTTCTATTTGTATATCGATATTGCATGCTTCAGCGTTATTGCCATTAAGTGCCTAATGTCAGATTATGTGGAGATCGTCTAAGTGAGAGGATGACCTTTCAATGAAGCTGGGTAAAATTTAAATTACAGCATCTTAAACTTAAAGTAGTTCAGTAGCACACTAATATGTATCAATAAGTAGAAAGAGACATTTTGTTTAACTCTGTTTAGCAGCCTGGGTCAGCTGTGTAGGTCAATAATCAAGAAAATAAGGTGATGATAAGGGTATTAAAATAGTGCAGGAAGGTACATGATGTTTTATTTAGATCCCTACAGCCAGTTCATTCTAGAGAGGCAGCAGAAAACATGCATTGGTCCCCAGAACTGCTCTGTAAAAGGAGGTATCTTGAATATAAGGATTTGAAAGTCCTTTCCTTGCCTGCTTTAACAAAATTCAAAATTTCCCTGGCACCAAGAATATTTGGGAAATATTTTTTCTCAATCCAAGTCCTGAGCTGAGTTGTCTCTTTTCTGAAACCCTACAAAACTGGTTGCCTGCCTTTAACTTTATGTGTGGATAGATAATAATTGGTTTGGTGAAAGCTTTTTTTTTGCAGTTCCTGATGGGCTTTTCTATTTTTATCTGCTTTTGCTTTCATGGAAACCCCCTCCCTCCCCCACTGGAGAGAGACCCAGGGGTGTTTTGCTGAGCTGGGGGCTTCCCTGTTACCCACCCCCCCATCCAGGAACTGCAGATGCTTTGTTGTTTGAGTTAATTCAAAAATGGACAATTTTAATCATACAAAAGTGTTATCCTCATACAATGATATGAGCAGGATTAAGATGAAAGTCAGTCTGTAATCCAGCATTTATTTGCAGCAACCAATTCAGTAATAGCCCACACTCGACCGCGAGGCAGTGGCTCAGCCACCTGCCTGGCTCTGAATCCTGAGGCTCTCTATCTTTTCTGCTTCTCTCCTTATAGTAAATCTGTAACGCTTACAGTTTAATTCCTAACAGTGACAGAGAAGCCCTGGTACAGAAGTAATAAAGACAATATTTCATGGTAACCTTGGGCTAGCCAAAACAACACAGATCATCTTGCCACAAGGCCGTTAAAATGTCTTTCAAATACAGCATTAACTTTAAACCCAGGTTTCAATCTAGGCATTATCTAGGCAGCCCCTCTTGTATAACTCAGCAAAATCAATAAACACCACCTAACGTTTCCACATGCTATGTAAAGTGTGCTAGATGATGTTACTTACCTGTCTTATTCTTTCACATTAGACGTAATTTATAACCTGTCCCTCAACACTTTGCCATCAGGAAGGTGAAACTAGGAGGTTTTATGTCAGGCAATAGCAAATGGCAATTTGGGTGGCAAGTCAAAAACCTTAATATTGTTTTTACCAGGTGGGAAATGGGAAATGAAGCAAGCAGAAGAAATGCAGAATGATGAATGACACCGATTTCAGCATTTAATTATATCAAATTCTCAAGCTTTTTCCTAACTTATAGAACAAATGAGGACAAAACAGCCTGGGGGTTCAGATACACTCGGTGCTCTGTTCTCATTGCTTAGAGGGGACTGGATTTGCATATTGCAACAATCAAGCTTCATTTCATAATCCTAATTTCTTATGGACATTAGTGCTTTGAATTACCTATTGTAAAAACTTGGTTTATGCATTCTTTAAGCTCAGTTGAGACAGGGTTCTAACACAATTTTAGTAGTCGGTTTTCTGGCAATGAAATCCTTTAGAACCTCATGCCATCCCAGAAGTGCTCCACATTTGCCTAATGCAAGAACATCTATGTGTCCTGTGGCCACCAGAACTGGCCACCCTCTTCCCTGTTGCTGCCACTATCAACACAACAATATGGACATGCCATGCATGCACAGCAAACCTGGTGGCTCCCGAAAGGCACTGGAGCAGGAGAAATTTGGGTGACTGAAGGAAATCATCCATGCAGGTGACCAAGTGAAGGAGGTGGCTCAACATGCCCAAAACATTTGGCACCACAGTTTCTTCCATGAGGTTTTTTGTGTTCAGCTAACAAGATAGCGAGGGATTTAAAAGACCAAATACTCTTCCATGCTGAATTCAGCAGGGGCTTATTTTTGACTTTGATATTTCTCTAGAGATATGTGAGTGAATTTTCATAGCAATTCTGAACGAAATTGCTCATGTCTGTCCAGTTCTGCTGAGGGCAAGCTCAGTGCTACCTCATGAAATGGCTGTTACAGCATTTGTCAGTCATCTGATAGCTTCTGCTAATTGTAAAACTGACTAAACAAAACTGGAAATTAAGAGAAAATGATCAGAAATGGTTCCTCTCAGCCAAAGCTAAGGCCTATTTAACAAAACATGTTTGGATGTGTGAATTTCAATCAAGTGGTCTGAATCTAAGCAGAGGATAAATAGATGACACAAAAGCAGTACCGTCAATATAACAGCTGCCACCAGAACTGAATTAAAGCCTGATAAAAATACAAATTATAAGTGTCTTCAGACTGTTACATGGGGCCAAATGCAGTCATTGCTGTTCACATGGCTCAGCCAAGTGGAGTTGAGACATTTCTGGCAGGAAGGAGAAGGAATCACCATCCTGTGCAGATGCTCTGCAGAGCCCTCCAGATGCTACTCTAGGGGACAGCCTGGAGGGACTGCTCTTTCCTCCACAGAAACGCAGGGAGGTCAGTGAATCAGCTGCACTATTTATGTAATTAGATAATTTTTGTAAGATTATTTTTTGTCCATCACAGTCTTCTATTTGCTGAGGTTAGTAGGGAAGTAAATGTGTTTTCTGAAGCACAGAAGCTTGGCAGGTAAGGACTAACCCCCAAAGGGCACATTCAACAATTCTGATAATTATTATTAATAATAATAATAAAATAATAATATTCTGTAGTTTGAATATGCATCAGGGCAAAAAATAAATATTTCCATTATCTACACAATCAATTACATTTTATAATTTAATTCTGCAAGACTCACACTGGTAACAAAGTAAAATGCCACTACAAAAATGAAGGAAAAAAACAAAGCCCGAAAAAAAATTGCATTTTTTTTACTAAAGGTTATAAACACTATCTGTGCTTTGTCTTCACCAAACATCAGAGATCCTTAGCCCATGAATTTGCTCAGCAAAACAGCTCTCATGCAGACCCTGGTGACCTTAGTAGTTCAGGAAGAGTAATAGAGGCTGCTGGGTTAATGATTCACTAACCTGATGTCTTGGGGCAAGGCAGAGCATGACATGAAAACCCTTTCGGAACCATTATGTCAAAGATCTGTATCCAAATCAATGACCCTTACTCATATGCTAATCAAAAGCAATCAATAGCATATTTTAAATTATTTTGTCCATTACACTTACAGAGGACTGTGAAATCAGACTGCATTAAAAAATAGACTGTAAATAAACTAAGCCACATGGAAGTTCTTGGTACGTGTATTGCACATGCACCTCACCTCAAAAAAAAAATGACAGTATAAATATAAAGTCATCACAGGTAACATAATTACTCTTCAGTTAAGTACAGCTGTGGTCTGATGGATTTAAAAAACTCAAGAAATTTGAAGTGAAGGCAGAGGTAATTACTCAAGCAGAAAATAAAGTTGCAAGAGTGGAAAGTGTGTTGAACAAGACGCTGTTGGATAAATTATTAGATTTGTTGCTGGTTTTAATGATTATATGGTAAGATTGTTGATGAAATATTTATGCATGTAAAAGCAGAAAGTTTAGCATTTTGTTTCCTTTTGGGGAAGACAGAAAATATGGACAAAGGGGGTACCACTGAAAGAAGATCACCTGAATAATGCCTCTACAGATAGGTGTTGCTTGTGTTTGTAATAAATTAGTTTTATTCATATAGAACCTTGTAGGTTTTATCCCTGTTAAATATTGTAAGATAAAGCATCAATAAACTTGCTCATCTGGTGGATGTTTAGACAAAATAACCTGGAACAATGGAAGGGGCAATAGCAACATATGGCAGAGAAGTGACTGAACGATGTGAAAGAAATTACCCCAGAAGCAGAAGGAGAAAGAGGCCATTCTTACTCTACAAATAAGGTCCAAATTATTCTGGTTCCAGACCAATGTGCAGACATGAATGACCCTTCTTTTGGGTAATACCTACTGGGATTTTCCTGAGAGGACAGAGTCCATCTGGCAAAACCACAAAGCACTCTCCCAGATTAATACCTATCACTAAAATCCCACATTGAAAAACTGTGTTTTCAATGAAGATTGATGTGCTAGATACATGGTTTTTTTCATGTCAAGTCTGGTTTCTAGCAATAGCAGGGACTAACCATATGATCCATGCAGCAAAAATACCTAAGGAATTTCCAGTGTCAAGACTGTTGGTTGTCCAGGCACTGAAGATCCCCTTTGCTCATGCATCCCGCATCTTCAAGTCTTTTACGTTTACAGTGAATAATGCTCTCAGAGAGCGGCACCTCTTTTGCCAGCTCAGCAGTACTCTCAGTGCCCACCAGAACTTTAGGGACAGAATTTTATTATTTTATTTATTGCAGGAAGAGTTATTCTGCATCATACTGAGTTTCTTACAAAATGTTTCATTTGTCCCAGTGAACATACACTCCAACTTTTTCAAGTACGCCATGGTCTTCTCACTTTAAAGCTGAAGTATAAAAACTGTGGCAAGTCCTGAACAACATGTAGCTGTAACAAACTTTCTGTACATCCTTTTCTTCATGCCAGGAATTCTGGCATGATCACCACTAAGCTAACATAAAGGCACCTCAGAAGATTGCATTAAGCATAAAACAAAAGAAAGATTACAGTTAACTTTTCTTGATATGGCATGGGCATGGGCACTGATGGATTTCAAGCTTTACCTCACATTTCTTGATTTCTAAATAAGATTTTACATACTTTCACAATTTCCTTTTTATATTAGCTGTCTCTTAAGTTCACTGTAGTCCTTTGTAGGATAATTAAATGATGCTTCTATAAAAGCAGTGATTCCAGCACAAGATCCCAATGAATAAGAAAGCAAATCATCCCTGTCAGAATGTGCTGTTCCTGTGTATCAGATAGCAGTGTGCAGAACTGATAACAGTGAGCTGCTGAGAGATTTCATTCTTAGGGGTTCATGCAAATTGGTTTTTTTTGCTTCAGTACCATATTAAGTGGCACCTTTTGCATTTCATTTCAAATTCTCTTTTCCATGAAACCGAAGCCAATGCTACAGACATGAAATGACCATAACTCAGCTAAAATCAATTAGGGAAAGATGGTTTATGACTAGAATAAAATTGAAAAAAATTGTAATTCATGTATTTGCCTAGAAAGGTAGTTTTGAGGTTTGAAAGTAGGGATTAATGATTGACCCCCAATAAAATCTGTTAGATTTGGGAACCCAGTTTTCCCAAATGTTCTTTATCATGATTTTGTGGAAGAGAGAGTCCAAGCCCAAGCTTTTTCTCCAAATAAAGCAAAAAAACTTTTGGACCTTTGGCTAGTTCTTTGTTTGCAAGACTGATGGCTTGGTCTTTAAAAAATGGAGCTGAAGTGCCAAATGTTTGAAATGTTTGAAGATGTATTCCCTCTCAGAAGATATTTTTTAACTTAAAAGAAAGCCCTTTCTTCCCAAATCAATTTTGATTTAATGTAAAATAGTAGGGGGTTTAGATTTTTTTAGAAAATTAGGAGGAGGGAGGCAGAATTGCTAATTTGCTCTAGTAATAAGAGAGGATCTTTGTGATAAGGGCATAAAAGTTGAAAGGAAAGCAATTTTAAAGTAGGATCTGCCTTACAAACATTTTGTATTTTCCAGTACATGATATTGTCAAAGTCACCCTGTTCTCAGAGGAGTGTTCAAGAATTTTTACATTACAAATCTGAAGAGCTGGAGTTTACCTTGTCAAGTTATTCCCATTTTCAAATGTTGTTTAACAGCCAAAAGTGATCTAGCAGTACTAAGATATAAGGAGAGCGCTATGGAACCAAGTTTTTCAAGGCAATGTAATATTTTCCATTAACAATTTTCATGTTGTGACTGCTCTGAGGAGCACCTGCCTTGGAGGCCATGTTGACTGTCGGTGTTCGTCTTCAGCTTGGTGTTTGACTCAGAGGTAGTGCAGAGGAAGGAGGGATGGAAAGAGCCTGCCAATGCTTAATGCCCCACGCAGAGCATGCACAGCCCCCATACACCACAGCCACGGGAGCATATGCTTGAAGAGGACACCCCAGGAACAACGCATGAGCAGAACCGCTTGCACACTTCACACCTTGGCATCGCTCCCTTAAAGCCTTTCCTCCTCTCCTTATGGGATTTCATGGCTCTCTTTCTTCCTGTGTTTAGCTCAGTTGCTGATCTCTCAGTACTATGAGTCACCTTCCATCATAAAGGCCTTCGTGAATGACAGATCATGTTCATCCCTGGAGAAGTCCAGGGATGTAGCTAAGGGGAACAGCCTGAACTTTGGAGTGAGAAATAGAGAATATTTCAGCTAATGAATCAGAATAACACTGTGTGGCAACTGAATCTGAAGGCTTTTTTGCGATATCCTGCAATCCCAAGCTGTTGAATTGGATGTTCTGGTCTGACAGAGCCCAAAGGCATTGCTTTAAATATCTCAATTAACAATCCCGCTGAACATTAAGGAAACTGCTAGATTTTGCCTTTCGCATGTCAACGTTTGGCCTTGGAGAAACGTAGCCATGGATGATTAAGACACCTGAAATAACCGAAATTTTCCACACACTTGGGCAGAGGGAGCATGAATGTAATCACCCCAGCCCTGGATCTAAAGGCAATGCCACCAGCTCTGTGTGGCTCCAAGCGAATGCTGCATGGCAGACAAGTTGTTCTCACTCAGAAAGGATATTGCACATTAATGTTGTCCTGTGTGCTGAATAGGACTTACTAATTATATTTTGATCCTAATTAAGCCTTCATCTTCAGTGCTCCTTTTCAACCCTGTTGCCCTTTAAAGGGCAAGACTACCAAATAGGTGGTACATGAAGGAAAAGACACAGAATATCAACTACTGAAAAATTCACTAGGGTATTACCCTTCCTGACCACACAGTTTAAAAGGATCTGGGATTTACAGTGAAATCAGGACCATTTTTTTTGCTTCATTTCCCAGTCCTCACCTGCTTATATACCTGCAAACACAAAATTCCATCTGATAATTAGTGGTGAGAGAAATCAAAGGGTATGCACTTTAATGTGGCCAAAGCTAGGTGATGAATTTAATATAAAGATACCCCCATAAGATTAGAGCTTAAGCTATTCTGCGGTCCATAGAAAGTGTTAAACATTCTTTAAAAAAAGGCAATTCCCTTGGATGAATCCCTAAATAGGGTTATGATTAAATCGGACATTTGGGAATAAGCTGGAAACTGGCAAATGCCTAGTTTAGATTTATGATTTGAAAGCCAAGTACTGCTGAGCTCAGCAGCAGTCCCCCGGCTCACACCGGTTTTTATCAGTTACAAAACCAATCTGCACTGTATTTCAAGTCTAATATAGGCACATGGGGAAATGTGATGCATTTTGAACTTCAGGCTGAAATTTGATTTACTGAGACGTGCATCCACCCCTCTCCTGCTCCATCATACCAGGGATTTTACTGGTTCCTACTGGTACAGATTAAGGTATTCTTACCATATATTCATGACAATCCTGTCATATAGGGTATTTCCTACTCAGTCTGTTCTTGATCTTCTCCAGCTGATAGAAACAAAGGCTACTAGTGAAACATTAAGTTTAAAAATTAAACTTCTGGGAGTCTGCACCCTTCTGCAGCTCACCTGCAGCAGACACCAGCCACCGAGCTGTGACAGCAAACATTTACCTACCAACCCATCCACTTTACATTGCTGTTAGCCACTCTGGGTCACTGTAAGAACTATCCATGGAAGATTTTTGTAAATTTTCCTGAAAAGCAAAATTCCCCCATCATTGCAAACTTGCAGCATTATAGAAGTCACCTATCCTCAGGTACAGCCAAGGGTGGGAGGGCTTCTGCAGGCAAGAGGCATGTCCCAGCAGATCAAGCGAGCTTCTCCCCTTTCACTGGCTAAATGAGACTGCAGGGTAGATCCAGGCTGGTTTCTGTTAAACGAGCCCAATATTTATGCAGTAATTCAGTTTAGGAAAGGATAAATTTTTCTGGCTTTTTAAAAACAGCAATTCAAAATGAAAGGATAGGTACCAATCCTTAGAACTATTAACATTGCAGTCAGCTGCAGGGTGACAAGTAATGATGACCTCAAATAGTCAAATGAACAACTTCAGGTAAAAACAAATTTAAATGACATATTTCTGAGGCTTCTAGGATTTTGATTTCCAATCCATTAAAATAACCAAGCTGCTTGCCAAGCTACCTGATAGCTCTGATTTCCAGCTGAGATTTCCAGAATTTAATCACACCTCTGCTGAGACACTTTTGGAGAATTACTTTTTAAAAAATAGGAATATGGTTTGGAAACACATATCCAGGGGTCCACAGAGAAAGTAGGCTATATTTCCCGCTTGCTTTTTTATTGAACCATTTGTATCATAAAAATATTTTTCCTTCATATTTTGAACTCTGAGATATGAGTTAACAAATGAAGTGTGTTCCCAATTTGCCCTCAGCCCAAGCCACTTCTGCCATAATTTATAACCAAAACTACATAGTGAAAATGTGCAATAACTTACAGCAGGTATTCCAAGTAACACAGCATACAACCACGCTGTTGATAATATTAACTAAAGAGCATTTACTTTCGGTCTGCCCTCCTTATTCTGTTTGTATAGATGTGTTAAAAACAGCATTACCCAGCTGTAACTGGGACTATATCAAGGGTTTAAAATGTTAAAAAAGTTCATTTTTTAGAAACAGTAATCACACTTCAGAGAAAGAGCAAGAGATTATAATGTTATCTGTCAGGTTATAAAATCAGTGGAAAAAAACCCAAAACCCAAACGTGACTATGCCTCCCATCATCAGAGTATCTACTGGAGTTGCTCCTTTCCGAAGTTTAGATTAGGAGCTCTAGATTGGGAGATGAATGTGCTGCTGTTCTTAAAACATTTTTTTAATCCCTCATGTCGAGTGGAACATTGACCAGAAAGGTAAACCTGAACTTGAGGGCCATTTTCGTTTGCAGCAATAACTTTTTATACTTTCTCAGGTGAAAGAATGAGCTAAACTTACCAAGGGAAAATTGAAGGACGGATGCAGTAGTTGTGTTAAGGCCAGTGGTGGTCTACAGGAAGAAAAGCAAACAGCAGAGAGGTTGTGTTAGATCAGTAAAACAATGCATTCATCACTTGATTTTCTTTGAAAGCATGTAAACTCTCTGGGTACCTAGATCTCCAGCGCATAAAACTATTAATCGCCAGCCCTTTCAGGTTGAGTGATCATGAACATTTCTGTTATGTCATTTCCATTATTGATATCTCATCATATGTCAAAGCTGGAATTTTTTTTTCTTTTACTGTATTAAAAGGGACTGGACTTCTTCCAGAGCCAGTGTGCGCCAAGTTGAGGTATTTGTGAAATGATGCCTTTGAAAAGAATGGATGGAGACCCGCATGTGTTGGTATGAATTTTTGGTGTGTTTTGTTCCTTTTCTACATACATATTACATACGGAGAGGAACTTCTTACAAATATTAAAGAATGGGATCCTCACTGAAAGGCACTGAAGATTAGCTGATAGCAAGACTTCATGTTCTTCAGGAGGGTGCATGGAAATTTAGGAAATTTATCACAGCTATTAACAATCTGTGAACTAAGACAGATTCAGCAGGACAGATTGCCAAGGCTTCATGATGATGTCAAACAGTAACTTTAAAAACTACCTGAAAATTTAGCACTATTTGTACATAATGTTTACTGAAAACACAGTTTTCCTCTCTTTGGCATATTCTTAACAGGTAATTTTAGTCTTTAAATAAAAATAAGGAAGATGCATTTATGTAACTCCTTTAAAAAATACAGTCACATCCCCATTTCAGTCCGTTCTGTCAGGATCAATTCAGTATTAGGTATCACATTTATCATGCCAAATAATAAAGTGCTTTCTGACTTGAGTTATGAGTACCTGTTATATTAGTTTACATTCAATTAATTATGTTGTCCAAGTTCTCATTTGAAAACAAAACCCTTTATCAATGTTCAGTGGCTCATAACACCAAGAAATTAAATGTATCAGTTATCACAGAAGAGGCTTTCACGTAGACTTAACAGATATTATGTTGTAAGTCATTTCAGTAATGCTTTAGAAAGAGCATTAGACATACTAAAAACTTTTTGCAAAGTTCTGCAAAGGACTGCTAAGTTCAGATGCTGCAGAGAGGTTGGTAGGGAGCCTTTAGTAGCAATTTTCCTTTGTTTGCAACATCTCTGATGCTATACATCTTCCCAGAATTTTGCCAGTGGTAAATTCTCACCAACAGACATAGACATTTGGCATTAAAAAACCTCCTCCTGCAGTAACAGGCAGCTGCTGGGAGTCAGGAGAAGAGGGAGGTCAAGCAAGCAAACCAGCAGCTGTCACAGCTGTTGAAATAATAAATTTTGCAAATTCAACTCTTCTTGACTAAGTATTTTAAAGCAATAATGTGGCACTAGGAGCTGTGAACAGGAACAGAGATTTCAAGAGCCATTTCAAGCAGGGACAGAATGGGACTCAAATAGTAAATATGACAGAATAAAAATGCATAATGATTGAAGGAATTAAATGGGTTTTAAAGTTTGTGACAGGAAGCGATATGTTGTGAAATTGCTGAAACATGACTACAAATCAGAAACAAGTTGGTTCTAAGAAAACAGGGATTTAAACCTATGTCTGTACTCAAAAATAAAAGTAGGTCAGACCTCTGACACAAACACCGTCCTCTGCTCATCCAAAATATTAAGCCATTAGCATGTTCCTTCAGAAGGATTTGATTTTTTTGCAGCATTGCCACAATATTTATAAACACTTTCATTATTAGGCTGCTAACTGTTTATAAGCATGATGACTTTTTTTTCAGCTGATTAGTTAATCACACCACTTTGGCATCATAATAAATTTTTCCAAGTTCCTGATGCCATCGTAGTGCTATTTTACCACATGGTAATAGGACAAATACAGCCCAACACTGGATTTTGAAGCCAATTCATGATTACTAAGGATAGGCTGAATTACACATCAGCAGGGAGAAGACAGCTAATTAAAGACATTTCAAAACACTCATAGCTGGGACCCTGGTTTTGCTAAACATCATAAATGGATTGTTTTTCAAGGAGTGTTACCTATGCTCAATATTGGGACTAAAAATGAGTTTTAAAATTGGGAAAAATATCCCAGGGGGATGACTTCATTTTTCCACAGGACATAAAACCATGCGTCTTTTCTCAAGGCAGTTAATGAAGCATAGTACATTCAAATAGGATTCAAAGTAGCAGAGGCAATTTAGCATCCCTGTCAGGATTCCCCGGCTGGAGCTGGTTGTGAGGGAAATGACTGAAATTCTCCTTTATCTGTAAAACCTCTGAATTAGTTTTATATGTGTTTATGACTTTCAGTGACCGCACCAGCAATATCTACCTTGCATTTGTGGAATTCTGGTCTCAGTTAAGGACATAAAATTAACCCTGTTAAAAGAATTGTCAGTGTTTGAAATGAAGATAAAAATCCTGGCCAAAACCACCTTTGTTTTATGGCCCTCTTCCATGTGTGCTCTTCAAATAGCTCTAATCGGCCTCTCCCTCCATTCAGAAGATGGCTGAAAACATGAAAATTAATTTTGAATTACCCAGGCTTTGAGCTGGTCTTTTAATTTTTCAATTCTTTCTAAAATTCCCATTTTACGCCCATTATTGTTGCAGCTAGCTGCCCAGCATTGGCGTGTGGGCATTGGTTATAGATCTTTCAATTCATTTTCCACAACCAGATGATCCCAAGTTAATGCAAATTGCACCGTGTTGTTTCTTAGAGCAATTTTATGACCGAACTACCCACATCAATGAAATTAACTCTGTCGCCTTCATCATGACTCAATTTGTTACATACACTTTCCTGAGACTGGCAGGTGCTTGCTCCAGGCTGCATTTAAGTCTGTAGGATTCATTGTTCACAAGTGATGTTTTACAACCAAATTAATATTTGTCAACAGCTAATAAAATAAGAAAAATGAACCTTGTCTCTATTTCATTGTTAGAAACAAAAGAGAACGATGCCAGTTCAACAACACAGTTCTATTTCCTTGCCTTTCCAATCTTTCATAGATACTTTAAATAACTTGGATGCACAATGGATCAAGAGACTTTCCCTTGCAAACTGTTGCAATAACCTTTGATTAGCATCTATAGTTCAAAACATTAGGATGTTCCTGGAGTGCTCTTCTATGGCCCTATCACAGAATCATAGAATCCTTTTGATTGGAAAGGACCTTTAACATCATCGAGTCCAACCATTAACCTAATACTACCAAGTCAACCACTAAACAATATCCCTAAGCACCACATCTACATGTCTTTTAAATACCTTCAGGGATGGTGACTCCACCACTTCCCTGGGCAGCCTGTTCCACTGCTTGATAACCCTTTCAGTGAAGAAATTTTTCCTGATATCCAATCTAAACCTCCCCTGGCACAACTTGAGGCCGTTTCCTCTTGTTCTGTCACTTGTTACCTGGGAGAAGAGACTAACACCTACCTCGCTACAACCTCCTTTCAGGTAGTTGTAGAGAACGATAAGGTCTCGCCTGAGCCTCCTTTTCTCCAGACTAAACAACCCCAGTTATCTCAGCTGCTCCTCATAATTCTTGTTCTCCAATCGTCTTGCTTAAGAGCCTTTCTGCTGAACACCAAACTTTCAAAGCACACCAACATCTCTGCAGCCAAGGCAGCCTCAATTCATAGCTTACAGTTCCAGCCCCGACACATGAGCCAGTCTTCACTTACCAGTTCTCTGGGACCATATGGCTCGCAGAAAGTGACGGCATTGCCGTGCATTATCACACCGCACTGCTCTCCCACCTCGCAGTTACTACATTCAGACCTGCAGGAAGAACACACCATGTTCAAAATGTAAATCAAAAACCGTACGTTTGAGACCACATCGGGCTTGTGAACTGTAAAATAAGACTGTTATAGTTTGATGCTCATATAAATTGGACTGTTTTGTTTTCATGGTGCTGAACATAAAGGTATGTATGATGTACTAGAGCTGCCTCTCAAAAAGGGCCCTTGCGAATAAGTACTTGCTCTCTGCACACTGTCCCCCCTCCAAAAAGGAATGTCCCCACTCATGAACAGCAAAATGTCACATAAGGAGAAACCCAGATAAACTCTTACATATATAATTTACCCTGAGATTACTCTTCTTCCAAAATCCTTACTGCACATTTTGTATACCATATGTAAACCCACTGCCGCAGAGTTACCATACAGAATAGCTCAGGAGAAGAAGAATCCAGCCTGCAGGGTTATTTACCCCAAAGGGCAGACTCAAGGCTACAGACCCTACCCAAAACAGGGCACCAAGAGGCTCCTACAGCCCAGCTGCTGTAACATGGTTCTTGCTGCTGCTTTCTATTTGTATTTGTCATTCCTGGTAATAGAGAGTTGCCACTCTGTTCACATTTTAGGGGAAAAAGTATGAAGAAAATCTCGGAGAGGCTGGTAAGTGCTGCTGAGCCAAGTAATTGCACCTCTCCTGATACTTCTTAATTTAATATGAAGGTCTTTGCAGGCAGCCTGCCTGCAGAGCAGAAGGAAAGGGCCTTCTCCCTCACCTGCGAGTATTAGGGGATCAGCTCTTGGCATGAGCAGCAGATTTTCAAAAAATCTCGGAGATGCTGCCAGCCCCTGACAAACCGCCTCCGACAGTGCTGACCAACATTGCCTTCAGGCACCCAGAGCTCAGCCTTAATTGAGCCTACAGGCTCACATTTGGTCCCAGAACAACTCCATTGTAAGCAAGGGTGGACTCACTCCAAACCTTCTTATTTCTTGTTGATTTTTGTCTGTACTTTGATAACTGACATTTTTAGAGTTTTAAGTGCAATGGACTCAGGTAAGGGATGTTTAGTCAGTTTTGTCTTTGGCTTCTCTCACACAGAATGCCTCAGACTTGGCCACCCTTTCTGATGTATAATGCTGCCAAAATACACATTCCCATATATACATCCCAAATGTAGTTTAGCAGTTTGCAAAGGTTTGGTTTTCTTCTGGCTTTTCATTCTCCGGCTAATTTCTGGATGGCAGATCTTACAGGAAATTGGATGGAAAGGAAGAAATCCCAAGGAGATAGGGACTTGCTGTCAACATATATGAGAGAGTTTTCAGTGATCATAGTTGATTCCTACAAAAGTTTCCTTGGTTTTTTTTCCACCTCTTTTCCTAATTTGTATTGCTTGTTTGTCTTTTCTTTAACAAGTGTTCTGTTAAACCTCTGCAAGTCTTTCTGTAAACTGCTTGGAGCAGGATTTTTCTGTTCCTGAGTATCTGAAAACTGTCAGCCCACCATGGTCTTGGATGGGGCAAATGAAATCTCCAGCTGCATTACTAGGAAGAGGTTGGTAGCATTGTCAGCTACCCCATGGGGCTAGGGCAGCTTTTCCCTGGAGGTGCCATGCATCCAAAAGGTCTGAGCAAGGGAGAATGGGCTGCTGCAAACCCAGATAGTGATTAGAAATAATGTTTAAATGAATTTTTAAAGTACTTGCTTAACTAAGCGGAGCTACCTCCTGCTCTGCTCCCGCAGCAAACTGGGGCTCCTCACCACTCCCCTGGCTCCCAGGAGACCTTTCCAGGGCAGCAAGGTGTGGGTAACTTTTGGCAGAATGGGTTAACTCTGAGTGGCGTACAATATCCTGCAGAATACCCTGCAGGTCTGTGAGTGCTAAGATGTGCTGAGTGATAGATGTTAGGTTTTCAGATGCATAGATGTGGTGAATAATTGATTGCATTTGTTATTTTAAGTCTCTTCAGTTGGTTCTGGGTGAATTCCGCACAGGACTGGCTTTCTCATGCCGAAGTCCATTACAGAAGTCAAAGATGAATGCCTCTTACCCACTTTGCAAATCTCTCCCTTATTCTGAGATTTTATTAAAGGTCAGTTTCAGCTCCACTTCCCGAAACAAAGTCAGATGTAAAAAATCCTTCAGGTTTTTTCCTCTATGAACATGTCAATAAAGTAATTCAGCAATTCACACTGATAGCATTTAGTATTTTGGATTTAAGTAGCAAAATTAAGTCCTCTAATAAAGTAATGTAGTTCCTATTGACTTCAATGAGTTAATATTTACTTATACAAGCCACATTTGCCCCATAATCTTATTTCTCAATATAAGGCAAGAAGAGAGCATGTGGTGAACCAAAATGTACTTTAAGAGAAAGGACAGAAATAGAGTTCAAGGAGGATGTGTTTCATCACTATCTAAATTTCACTTGATCCCTAAACTCTTCCCTAAATAGCTGAAGAATACAAGAAAAGGAACTAGAAGAATACCTGAAATTCTGTAGGATTCTGGCTGTTTATCAGCATTATTCTTATTATCTGCCCCTACATTTTGGGGGTTTATAGCAGAGTATCTGCCTGAACTTCTGATACGTGCAGGAAGAGGCAGATACGGAAGGAAAATTTTGCCTGTGAACACTATGTAGGGAACACTTAGTCCCTCACAGAAGGTCAGGCTAGATAATCCAAGGGATATTTTAATTCTGTAATTCTTATATTTCAATGAATACAAAGTGATTCAGCTGTTTATTCCTCTTCTGTAATGTGGTCTGGAAATCCAGAAACACCGTCCTTCCAATATGGCTGTTTCATTACCACTCATCTTTTCTAGGATGACTCCTCTCAAGAAATTGGATGGCTGTTGGTAATCCTGATTCAAACCTTTGTGCTCGCTTTGAAATGTATTACCTCTGACAATAAATTGCTCCGTAGCTTGACAGGAATGCGTGAAGAATAACGTAATTGATCTGCTGTTCCTTAGATCATCGTCATCGTATTACATGTATAGAAATGATTGAATTTGCTCCTCTCCTGGTGCAGACAGGAAGGTTAATTTCTTTTCCATTTATACAAACAGGAGACAGTATTAATTGCCCTGGCTGGGTGCAGCTTTTCACATTATCTTTCTCACCTGCCTGGTCTAAAATCTTAGCATGTTAAAATCACTTCAGCTTTCTCTTCACAGCTGGTACTCGCTGCCACTGTTGACACGTGTCATACTCATCAGATGTCTTCTCTGCAGACCTGCCATCACTCTCATTTCTGGCTTATAGAGTCCCACCTCTCTCTGTTATTGTTCTTCACTTTGCTGAAGGGGAAACATCTGCTGTTGCCTCATCACTATTTGTCATCTCGTTTCCCTCTACAATACCTGAGTTTATGGACATTATATTGACTGATGTCTTTTGTGATGTCTGGACTATAAAGAAGATAAACATCTCAAGCTGCCAAGAGATTTTTAAACATAAATCTTTCTGAAGTTTAATCCCACAGTTTTAGTGCAATTTGGAAACCACTTTAGGACTTCTCTCTCCTGTCACAAGGCTTTCCTCCACCTCTTTGCCACGGTAAATATCACTGTACCTCTTCTTTTCTCATATGCCATGAAGAAGTGATAGAACCTGTTTGCTATTGATTGATTTTACATACTCAGCTTTTCTTCATGTCGTCTTTGAAGACTATGTGTTCTGTAAGTGACTGCTGTTTGGAATGGTGATATGCTTTGAGATGAAACATTGCATCAAGTTGGGAAGGAGAGTTTAGCCAGCAGCAAGCTTCTGTACAGTCTCTTTTTCAAATGTACTGAATCCCCTGTTGTCTACAGCCCTACTGTTAAAACTAAATGTTTTATACAGAAACATACATTAATGCCAGCATCTCTTCTTTACTAATCTATGCATCTTCTTTTTCCCCTCTTTTTGTCTTAACATTAAATCATTTATCATAGGATTAAAAAGAATATTTTTTTCTATATTTGTTCTTGCATGGCTTGTTTTAGTTGTTATATAGCAGCTTTTTTACATTCTCCTCTGCAATTTAATGAGGTTACATGGAGGCCAGATGATCACAGAAACATGTGCTCAATGACCTAGACAGTCTTCCAAATACCACCCATATTGGACTTCTTCTCATCCAGCCACTCCCTGGCCTTTCTCTAGCAGGTATTACATGGTGCAGATTTCCTTTCCCTACAGAAGAAATCAATTACTTCCATGGTTCCTGAGCTTTCTGAACTAACACACTCCCACCAGTTTTCAGCAAGTCTCATGGACCACCAATCACCTGTACTTACCTACCTTAACTTCCACAGCTAATACATGTTAGATGTAAAATATACTGGACATTTATAAATGTGTGAAGCATATTTGTTTCACAAGCAAAAGAGATGTTTGTAAAGTTGGTGGCAAATGAGACCAAAGAAATGAGGAAATCTTTGCTTAAGTAAGCAAGCTTGTGCCTACAGGTTGGGGACTTTGACAATAATAATCATATTCTGACATGATTGCATGCTGGAAGAAAAGAATATGAAAATTAATTGGACATACCATACAAGAAAATGCTCATGGTGGTTGAGTCCCAAGAAAATGAGACATACTCCCATTCCTGCATTTCCAGCACAGAAATCCTCCCTGTTTCCTTCTCCTGATGTGTCCTCTCCTCCTGCCTCCTCCTCTACTCATCCCTTCCCCATTCAGCAGTTTCTCCTGTTTTGTCTCAATCATCAAACTGTGATTTAGGTCAGAAACCCATTCCCAGATGCTGTGATTTTTCTGTTTATGAAGAGCCCCATCCCAACCTTCCCTTTCTCCTCCCATTGCAGCTCCAGAAACACTCGTAACCACTCCTGAGCCTTTGAATAAACAGATGGTTGCTGTGTGGGATGTGTCTTTTAATGCATTTGAAAGAGCAGAAATACATAAAAAACAGGCAGTTACTCTCAAAACCATACAGTGCCCTTGTGCAAAATAGTTATTTGATATGAGGCCTCTCCCAGTGATGGAGTGACACACTGGCTCTGCTGGGACTCATAAAATTAGACACACACAGAAGCTATGAAATGCTGTACTTGTGCACTTGGACAGTACGTCTCTGCCAGGGTTGCACATGCCAGAAAGGGGATCAGGAGGAGTGGGACAATATTAATCACATCCAAGCCACTGTTACGTAGGATTTGAGAAGAAAAGATCATAGGAAAATGCAAACACTTCTATTTTCATCTTTACACAAATAATGGCTTCAGAAATTATTAGAGTGGCTTAGTCTAACTGGCCCCTGGTGACAAGGCACTGCTGGAGTATCAGTGCGCACAAGGCAGCTGCTACCACACGCTCAGAGCACAGTAGACTGGGGACAGAGCAGGGCTGGAAATACTGCTCCAGCAGTTACCGCAATTGTTTGTGGTAAAGATGGGATTTTAGCAGTTGCCAGGGGAAAAAAAAAGCAATTTTGGGGTGGATGGCATAAACTGTTAATAATCCCTGATTTAACTCCCACTAGACAATCAAATGAGGATGAGCTTTCTGCCACCAAGCAGGTCTTCACTGGAGGCAGAGCTACTGTAGAAATCCTTTATGAAGAAAAGGCTCATGACACCTCATTACAGTTTTCTTTTACTGGTGCTCCACTTCTAGTTAGCATTGCTGAAGATGGTGGCTTTCTGGTGTTGTTACAGGAAAACCTGTCTCAGGATTACAGTGAGTTTTGGGACTCACTCTTCTAGCATACACCTCCCTGCACTGACCCACCAACCAAGGCGGGTCAAGGTTATTCCAGGAGGGCCAAATCCAAATCTCAGGGACAAGAGAAGCAGGAGACTGGGGGCTCTTTTAGTCTGAAATTTCTCTGTTGAGCCTTCTATAAAGCAAGGATGAATTTAAAGATAAGAGAGCAATGGATAAATAAATTACAGAGGCTCCCAACAGACAGGCCCTCTGTGAGTTATGAGACATCTGCAGGGAAATAATGCCTCCTCTCATTTCTTTCCACTCAAGTTCATTTAACACACTGCTGCTAAAGCTATCTACCTTGGCAGCTATTCTGTAACCCATTAAGAGTCCTTGATCTATTCATTCCCATAAAGAAAGAGGGGGTTTTTATACTATAGTATTCCAGGTCCTTAATGCATCTGTCCAGAAAAACATTTAAAGAGCTCACACAAAAGGAACAAAAGGAGAGAAAATAGTAGGCACATATTAAAAAGTATTACAATAAGTATGTGCAGAAGAAAAATATCCACAAAATTCCATAAACCACAATCTTTTTAATAAGATGGTGAAACTGTAGAAGACCTGCACAGATGGAAAACTGTGACAGGCCTTAATAAAAAAGAAAATGAAGTCAGATTTCACAGAACATATGTATTCCTAACTAACAAATGCAGGTAACTGCTAAAATGCCCATCAAGAATTTTTTGGAACAAGACAAATTAAGCCATTAAAATATTTCTGTGTCTTGTATGAATTAATGGATAAAATTGGTTATATTTATGAAATAGGATTTCAAGGAATAGAAAACTCAGTAACAATCTCATATTAAAAAAAAGGACTCCAACCTTCAAGACTTCATGTTAAAACTGATAGATGGGTTTATCTGGGTATAGTATGACCTGTGGGAATATTCACTATACAGAATAAAATCAGTTTTGTACTATAAGAGGCCTCTTCTGTAATGTACATACATACATATCATATGAAATGGTATTCTATCACTGCAATCATTATGGCAGTAAAATTATTAATATTTAAAATTGTGAGGTCTGCCTAAGAGTTATCTTTGCTAAAAGAACATTCATTTCGACTAAAAGCTCTCAGTCTGCAATTGTTTCCAACTCCCCACTTCTGAGTGAAGATAATATTGGGTGTCCCACTCCTATAGGCTCCACCAACAGCTGTCTCTCCATATTGTCCTGTTACTTACAGTTGGAGTCCTTAGAACTGTGGCAGCAACTTAAGGAGTCCATCCCTCCCAGGGATGGACACTTGGCTTTACTAACATTGAAATCATTGTTTTTCCTCACCTCTTCCCTCATTTTGTAAAACAGTGTATGGGTTGGGTCTCTGTAATCACTTGGCGGAGAACAGGGGAGCAGAGAGGGAGACGCTGTCCAAGTGCTCTCTCTCTGTGATCAGAGTCAATAAAGCTTCTGCCTGACCTGTCCTAAATTGTACTTGCCTTATTACGCATGTGGGAGTCCTGAGATTCTCCAACAGCCTCTACTGGTTAAAGAATGATAACAACCTTTGCTTGCTGTTTCAGATGTAGACTGTGATAATACGAATGACCCTACTCAGGAATCCCGTTGAACAAAAAAAGCCTAGCAATTGGGAGTCGCTGTATAGAGCTGGGAAAGGAAGGGTTTTCCTTCCTATACAACACAAAAGTTTAGAAAAAGTTTGCCTTCCACAAAGAAAGAAAAAAAAATCAACCTTAAATATTTTCAGCAGCTGAAAATTAGATGGAGGTATTTAATTTCAGTTAATTTTTTCTTTTGAGTGATTTGGAAACATTTGATTTCAGTTTAGAAGGAGTTTTTACTGTAGTAAGCTTCACCAGAAATATGTACTACATGAACATGAAATAAAAAAATAACTGAAAAAAACCAAAGTTTGGTTATTGAAATTCATCACCTTTTCCATGAAATCATGATGATTTCAAGAAATTAAAATCTTCATATAAAAACATTCACTGAGCTCAGCTCTACTATTTCTTTCTGATTTTAGATTAATTCAAAATTTGAAGTCAATGAGAATTTGTTACTCACTTCAACGGGCTTAGAATTTCTCAGTCAGTCATTAATCAATTAATTGATAAACGAATATATTTAGGTCCCAATGGAGCAAAGACACACATAAGCTTACACCAATGTGAGCTGAGGTATGTAGGAATTAATATAATACAAATACTTTACTATAGTAACCAAAATGTTTTAATTTGCTCAAATGCGTACAAAGGAAAGCAGAAGTCTGAAACTCACCACATGGTAGGATTCAACTCTTGCTGATGGTAAGAGTCAAAGTCATCTCGTAGGATAATGCTGTCACTGTGCATTTCAGCTACAAAGAAAAAAAAAGCACTATATGAAAAAAATCCAGTGTAATCATCCAGGGCTTTCTGAGTGTTGCCTTACCTAAAGTAATGCACTGTAAAATGAGGAAACCAGCTTTTTAAAGTATTCTAGTTACAAAAGCAGAGTTTTCTCAGTTACAGGGTTTTTTTGCTTAGTCTGGATCATGGTACCACATAAAATTAAGACATCTCCCAAAGTGCAAGGGCTATGAAAAGATGCAGTCATCAAGTACATACTAAATGTTTCAAGAACTTTTGTTCCAAATTGTCAGTTGTTCTGAATGTTCAGAAAAAAACCCCTCTGAATCCAGATTTTGGAAACACTGGCACAAGGAGGGATGAGATGTCCTAGTGAGTGTACTACAGTTCTCATAGTTAGGGAGTTCCTTCTGATAACTCGTTAGCAAAAATCCATGAGCTCACTGGAAATTCCCTGCTGCTACCAGTGGAGATGGCAGTAAAGGTCAACTCAGGTAAGGAATATAAACTGTGAGTTATGCTATGCAAATGTTTCTAACCATTGGTCTGCAAGCTTTGGGCTCCATCTTTCCCCCTAGAATGGCTATATCATTTACGTTTGATGACAAAAAGAAAACAAATCCCAAAACTTTGGCAGCTCTTTGTATTAAACAGACCTTTCTCTACAAATACTTCCATTAAATGAATGAAGTGACTGTCACCTGCTATTCAAATTGAGCAAGGATGTCAGAATCTGTCCCGGACTAATGAACTTGCAATGCACAGGTTAACGGGTGCAGGGTGGGAGCTCTGCTGTGTGTTCCATGCCCTGCTTGGAGAGCAGGAGGAGCAGTGCCCTGCTCCTGGGTGCACCCCAGAGGTGCACTGGGACAAAACCTTCCTCCCAGTGACCCAGCACTGGTGTGACAGTGCTGTCCCACACTGGGGGTTACGGGGTCCTCATGCAAACAGATGCACTAATACATAGCTAGGAAGAAAAGCTCTGCAGCATGATATAGTCACACTGCAGGGGCTCAAAGGCAATAAATAAGCAGCAATAAAAATCACAATGAAAAAACAACTAATCAGAATTAGACATAATTCAATTCACTTTATATAAGTCTCATTTTTATTTGAATTCCCCAGAGCTAGTTTCATATGACCTTACAGATTGTTTATTATAATAAAGTTAGTGATTCTGAGTTTTAGTAATAAGAATGACAAATCACCTACCTAGGTGAGGATGTAAGGGAGCTTCTGTTGGGGCTGTGGAGAACAAAGACAGACAATGCATGAATACCTTCTATGATCAGGGCTTAATTGCAGCATTAAAAATCAATTCAGCATAAAACAAATTGTACAGTACATGTTCTTTTAAGTCAACTATCACAACAGTTTAATTATGAGAAATGTGATACACACTGAAAGTTAGAAAAATATAATAGAAAAGAAAAAATAAATATTCTCTCATTAAAATAAGAATCAATAATAAATGAAAGACAGAAATGGTTGTACAGCAATGTAAGAAAGATCACTTCTAGTCTAGGATTATGAGACATTATGAGAAATAATTTGGATTAAGATTCAGTAATTCACTGATTGACAAAGAGAGTGGGAATTAGGCTGAACAAAAGACATAGTCTAGGCGAGGCAAACATGCCACGCTTCGACCATTTATACTGCACTGGATAACATTTTACTGGGTATATTGTTCGGAGAAAAAAAATCCTTGTACTCCTAGGGCACTAAGTGACAGATTGACTCTGCAAATGACCGAATCAAACACTTATTTCAAAGCACATTTTTTACACGCATTGCTGAATCAATTCTCTAGTAGGTCTTTGTGTTCCAAGAAACAGTAGAATATCGCAATGATGCACTGCATGGAGGCATGTGTGTGAAATGACAAAACTTTGTTGAGTAGTCTTCTCCTAACACTTTGCAACAGGATTCTCGGTGTAACATTACACAAATGACAACAGAATGTATCTGAAAGGGCATAGCTACATAAAAAATATGGGGAAGTCTAGAAGTTGGCTACACAGTGTGCTAGATAGTCCATGGTAGATATCACAACCAGAGTCTTGCCTGATCTTAAATCCAAAGTAAGCTACTCCTCTTTCATGGAGGCAAAGAGGGTGCATATAAGCAAGCTTCTGGGGAGCAGCTGCCTTGTTTGCCTCTCAGTACCTCACTCATGCAGCTAGATTTCTAGCTGTATTCTGTACTTTGGTAAATAGAACATCAAAAAAAGTGAATTTTTGAAGCCAGGATTCTTTTGATGACTCTCTGTTTCTTGTTGGGCACTGACCTAAATTGTATCAGTACTCCGGATTTCTTCAGCGTATTTGCAAGAAATTACTGAAGTACTGCAATTTCTGTCATAACATCTGACAAATTAAAAATAGATTAAAAATAAACATAAAAATGAATGCAGCAATCTGCATAGAGCCCTCACATAGTCATTTGAATAGAAAGTCCAACACAACTCTCAAGAATTTTGTTTTTCTCTTCCTGCTTTCTCCTTAAACACTGGGTTTGCATGGAGGCATGATGTTCTGTAATGAAATTGCAACATTTCATGGGGAAGTTGATGATTAAGAAGATTGAGCAAGAAACAAATGAGATATCTGCAAACCAGAAAAGGATGGCAAGGAGTCTGGATTTAGCTTAGACAGAAATCTTTGATGTTACTGACTTATAACTTGGAAGACTGACAGGTTTTACTCCATCCAGTAACCTTATATATATATATATATATATATATATATATGTAGATAATGCTGAAAAAAACCCACAGAACCACTGAAAGCTTTACCACAGTAAAGAGCAAAGGCATTCTTAAAGAGTGTGATGCTGAATAGAAATCACAGACGTGCAGAAATATGAAATCTTTTTTTCTTTATGCAGCTAACTTGCTTCATTTTTTATACAAGAAACTTATCCATGGCATCTTGTCTTCCCCACCAGAAATGCTAATAATGACTCTAGCTATGGCCAAGACCTCTCGTCATGACGGTACAAAAACTGGAGCAAGACAACCGCAGTTGCATATTAAGCTTGGCAGTGCCTCCAGAATAACGCTGGGCTGCACGGGTGGGTACTACACAGGAAAAGACTGCATTTGTCCCTTGCAGTCCCAGGCATTGTTTTTCTCCATGGAGGCACGTATACATTTCTCTAGAAAACTTTTAAAAACTCTTTGCACAGAAGAAATGGATTAACTGAATTATTTCCCAGATTGAGCAATGCAGGCTGTTCTGGATTTTGCCTGTAGGAAAAGAAGGACTTTACAGCATGGGATTTGAAATATTCATGATGTTGTAAGAGGTTAACTCAAAATAAGACCTCTGTCTCTGCTTTTCATTACCCCTTTTCATTAGCTTCAGATCATCACTAAGAGATGATCAGCTGCAAGGACAGGTGTGGCTGAGATCCACTCTGCTAATGCTCATCTACGAGGATGGTCATGTCAGGCCACGTCATGGGCAGACTCATTAGCTGGACAAGCAAATTTCGTTAGCCTTTGAGAGTAACTCAATTGAAAAAGACCTTCCTCTCCAACAAGAGCAGGTCAGACCTGAAAATGAAAATGAAAGACGAGATTGTCATTCAGCCCAGGTTGCTTGGCATTGCTCTTTGGAAAAGGCTTTCTGTGGAAGGCAGTCCAGCCCGGGATACACACAATCACTAACGATACTTTCTAAAGTTGTTATGCAAAATTTCAGCATTCAGCCAAAAGGCACAGGTATAGCACAAACTTGGAAGCTTTAAATTTGCAAACTCCTTTGACTTAAGCATTTTTTAATATAACTAGCTGTTTATGTGATTAAATAATACAACATTGGGATCTGACAATTTTTCCTAAAACAGCTCTTGAGCTGTATGGTATACTGGAAAC
This sequence comes from Nyctibius grandis, assembly GCF_013368605.1. Taxonomy (NCBI): domain Eukaryota; kingdom Metazoa; phylum Chordata; class Aves; order Nyctibiiformes; family Nyctibiidae; genus Nyctibius; species Nyctibius grandis. The sequence goes on from NC_090662.1 coordinate 15,041,152, forward strand.
AAAACTGCTTACCAATGGACTGAAATGAAGGAAACTGTGCAGATACATACTAGTGCTACTGATCACTCATTTAAAAAAGCTAAAGTTGGAGTTAAGCAAACACTTAATATTGGACAAAAGGTTGTTCTTACAAATAAAGACTTTATGTTGAGGAGGGGTTATATTTCCCAAATCTCTACAGGATCTGAGAAGCCCAAGCATTTTTGCCTCAGGTATTCCTTCATCTAATTTGTAATTCAAATTCCAGAGCTGAATATGACAAAAGACTGTGAGGGTACCATTTGATGAGTGATAAACTTAGGCTTTAATCTCCCTATGAATACTTTCTGTATCACATTTTATATTTCATTGCAAAACAGCACTATGTTGATCTTCCAGTGTTGTCGTTAACGTCCCCAAAATAACAGAAATTTCAAACATCACACAACAACAATTGCGGTAATTTTAAAATATTTTCAGATCTGCCTTTTTTATCAATTTATAGAACTACTTATTTTAAAACACTATGGATCGTGCAATAGCCCATACAGTGTGGCCAAAGTCAAATGGCGTTTCCTTGTACAACATGACAAAGCTAAAAAAAATGATACAGTGTAGAGCAGCTATACAAAGCAAAGATATAAATCATTTACAATTTAAAAAAAATTATATAATACTTCAGACAGAGGAAGAAAAAGGCCATCTTAGTTCATATTTTAAACCATGATTCATTTTCTGAGATGCTCCTTAGGCACTTGGTTGGATGGTTTTAAATTTAGAATCAGTATTTGTGTGGCTCCAAAATACATCTTAGCTTGAATGAGAATGTAATTTCTTTTTTAAAAAGTAAAGTAAATGAATTTATTATTTGATATTAAACTAGCACCCTGGGTATATACAGAGCTTTACAAGAGACAAATTGTACTAAGCAAAGAATGGAAATGGAGCTCAACAGAGTTCACCATCTAAGAGGCATGAGCAAATACAATATGGGAAAATGTAAGGAAACGTAGGATGCTTGCCTTGTAGACAAGGCAATCCCTTTGATAAGGAAAAGCACAGAAGAAAGTACACAATACAAAGTGATTTAGAGAGAGAAAGGCCACAGTCCAACTGGAAGCGTGAGAAACATGAGGAAAGTGATGAGGAATTCAGAAGTCAATGGGGTCGTTGTGGGGCTCTGTGTCGATGGGATGAGGGCGAATGAAGGCATCTTTTGGAGTAAAAGGTTAAAATTTTCTGCAGATGAAGTAAGGCTACTGAAAGGTTAAACCAATAGAAAAATATGCCTTGTTTTGGTTAAACTGGAAGGGAGGGAAATACAAGAGAAGTGGGAAGGGAATGTCATCTTCAGATAGAGGGGCTGGAATATGAGGAGGGAAACAAGATTTGGTGATGGCCCCAATGTCAGTGGAAAAATAGGAACCAAAATCATTAAATATAGTAATGGTTAACTATTAAGCAAAACCAGTCTTCATTCAGATAAAAAGAGCTAGCATAATGCAAATTAAACACACATTCCAGCAACATCGGTTTGTACTACTGATACCCGTATTCCATATATCTGTGGGGTCAAGCCTGTGTGTAGGGATAGGTATGGAATACAGCATAAGAAAATATTCTTAAAACTCACCGGAAAATAAATAGACTCTTTTTTTTTTTTTTTTCTTTTCTCTCAGAGCCCTGAACTTTTTTTTTTAAAGATAAAGGAAAAGTGAATTGCAGAAACACAGATTCTCAAATGCTCCCAGACAAACACTGTGCTCAGAGATCAACAGCCACCAGCCATTAGCTGTTGCTCATCAATTAATCACAAATGAGATGTGGAGAGAGGTTTATTCTATTTTGAATATTATGAAAAAGTCTAATCTTGTCATTAGCTAACAGATGAAGATTAAAAAGGAAATTAATGGTTTTATTTAGCCTTCTGCCAATACTTTCTCTCTACTGGTAAACAAAGTTGCTATTGAATGATAGAGGCTGAACATCCCCCTAGAGAGAGTCAGTGTGTTGCCCGAGGGCTGCATTATTCTCGCTGACACATAAGCCAAAGAACAATATGCCAGCTCTGAACTCCAGTCTTCTGTTCTGTAAAATACCGTTCTGGTCAAGCCTGAGAGCCTGCAATCTGGTTTGCATTTGTTTTTCAGAGTGTTCTTAAATCCATATTTACAAGGTACAAAACATGCGTAAAAGGTCTTCCACAATCTATCAGGCAGAATTTATCAAATAAAAGAGAGTCTGGGCCAATTCTCAGGATTTACTGTCATATGGAGGCATCTGTCAGATCGTAGAGTCATTTCTTAAGAAAGGAATCCCAATCCTATAATTTGTGGCGTTGAGTATGAGATTGTATAAAATTCTGGGAACTATGCTGCAAGGAATGATTCTGCACTAGGAGGGAACAACATCCTGCATCTTTTCCATCTCTTAGGTTTTACTGTTTTGAGATTCTCCTCTGGTCAGTCAGAACTAAATTACATGCTCACAGATCTCCCAGTATGGTCCTTATTCCAAAGAATTGTACTGCTGGCCCAAAGATATGTAGTGTAACAGGGAAATGGTCTCCTTAACCCTTTAGCACCCTACTTGGTGCGGTAAAGGCAGGCAGGGTTATGTGATGTGAGTGCTGGCTGCATCCATCCCTGCACCGTGAGCTGTTCCTCCCAGCAGCATCGCTGTGTGCATACGGACCTAAACTCTTTTGAGCTCTACAGCGCAATGCAGCCAGGTCTGATGTTTTGCCAACTTCATTTTAATTATGCTACTGTTTATTAATGTATCATTTTTGTTCGGCTCAAACCAGGAATACATACGAATCAGTCTGCACAATAAACTGTTTACCTTATTTTCCAATAATTTTACTATTAGATTAACAAGTTGAAGACATTATTGATTAAAGATATTACTAATGGCAAGAATATCATCAGTCATTAACATCTTTATTTGTCCTTAAAAGTATTTATAAGATTTATATTTATTTATATTTATCTTTTCTGTCTTGGCTTATACAGTTTTTATTTTCTTGCCTATTTTTGCTGGTTTAACTCTTTTGTCTGATAATTTTTGTCTCCTTTCCTCAAGATCCAATAAAATTCTGATAAACTTAGAAGCTTACATCAGTTCTCAAATATCTCTCTAGCTTCCTAAAATATTTATTATATGCTGAACACACAGCTTTTCAAGCAATTATTTTACTTTCCTTGGTGTCTGTCCCTATGGCACCATTCCTTATTCCATTTACATTATACATAGGGCTGCTTGTTTGGCATTGCCATCCCTTAATGCTGCCCTTTATCATCCTCTAATTCTCTTCAAAATAAGTACTACACTTTCCTTTCACTGCACAAATCGCATTAACTCTATTATGATTTACTAATGCACATCTGAGGGTGGACAGCCACAGTGAACATGATTTCTGAGATTCCTTGCTTCATGTATATCCTTTATACTAGTTATTATGATGCCTGTTATCATTTCCAGTGAACGTATATCTTATTAGAAAGATATCCTGTAATAAATCTATGAAGTTGCCCTGTGGTTTTATTTTTTTCATTTAATATTTTACATCATTCACTACAACATTTCAGTATAGTAATGTTTAGGGCCAGAAACAGACCATAAAGTCATTTATGTCAATCCACCTTGCTGTTTTTCATATATCTTAATGATATTTGCATCTAAATAAATTCACTAATTCTTTCTGGAAGAATCCTTTGTTTACATTAGTAGTATTGGTGAAACTGATTGTCTTAATGGAATAAAAGAAGTGAGGTTTGCTTTAAAGAAAGCATTTTTTATTTGAATAGGAAAATTAATCCTAATAGTGCAAGAGTTATAGTAGTACGGACTAGTTAGGGGGACTAATGCAATGTACGTTGCTGAATAAATAAGAACAAAAGGGCAGAGGAGAACATGGTGCTGGAATGGATGGGAGGAAGGGCAAAGGGCAACATGGTGGTTGACTAGCTGGATCAGGAATACTGTGGCCAAGCTAGGAAAGTAAGGGAAGAGAAGCCTTGGTGAGGATAAAAATGTGGGAGAAAGCCCAAGAGAACCTCTGAGAAGCTTGCATATCAATGTTATAGGGAAAGATGATGACTAATTACATGTCTGTCATACACTGTGAACTGCTCATAGAACAGTACCTCTGTGATCCTTGACTAAGTCAAACCTAGTGTTTGCAGAGTTACTGCAATGACGTCAAGTATTGTGGAGAAGACAAATCCAGAAAGTCTCTGAAGTGACTGTGTATAAAGCAAAAGAGAATTGCTGGGAAAATCATGGGAAACACAGAAGTCATGAGGATGTGGGAGACTACGACAAGGTGGGGAAGCTGAAGGCTCTTTCAGGGAAGTGGTGCAGGACATGGCTATCAGTGGCCAGGCTGGAGGACAAGGGAAAGGGATCGTCACAGCTGAGCAGCCAATGAAGGCCCAGGGATGGCAGCATCTCTTGTTCTCTACACATAACCAATACACAAGTCCTATTTTTTCCTTGTCCTGCAGAGTCCCTGTGAACTCGGGACAGCACACAGTACCACAACGACTTATTGCTCTAACGAACGTAAGTATTGCTAAAATGTTGGTTTGAGGTTAGGTTATGCTCCAAAACTGGAGAAATGTAAAGCAGAGAAGGGTAAAAGAACTACAATTTCTGCTGTCAGCTCTCCTACTAAAATCTCCTGGTACAGCACGCCTGAAAAAAGGACTGCAAAAGCCTGTATGGACGGATTTCTACTCACTAGTCTCTGGCTATCAAGCTATTTTCTTCTAGCAGGGAGAAATGTTGTTGCTTTGCCCATATTCTCCTTGACCATGCTGCCAGTTCTGACACTGATAGTTGTATATTTCCTTTCAGCTTGCTGAAACTCAGCATATGCTCCTGACACAATGTTTAACAGTTTCTTATTGCAAAAGACATTGCACAGATATTCCCAAACTCATAGGAAAAAAACTATAGCTCTAATGCCCCAAGACAACATATTTTGGGGGATTTTCTCTTGTTTGTTAATATGACAACATATTTCTAGTTTAAAAATATTTATTTTAGACTGATTGGCCTATGTTTCACTGTCTCTTTTCACATGGAAATATCACTGGAATTTTGCAGAGAAAACTGGATCAGCACAGAAATTCCTGTCTGTCCTGCACCAAAAATGATGGATACCTTCTATACTTCCCACTGTTTTAATGAAGCAGGTTCAAAGCAGTGTACTGTTTGCAGACAACAGCTCACAACAGGACATTTATTTTTAGGTTATTCATCAAAAGGATATATACGATAACTATGCAAACAATTAGATTTTTAAATTTTGCATAAATCAAACATTTTGTTTAGCTATAAAAATGATCAAATGTTGTAGGTGACAGGCAAAAATTTGATGGCCTACTTGCACAAAATGGGAAGGCAGGTTCTTCACAAAGATACGTGTGAGCTGGATGGTAATCGAAGCTTTTGCTGCAGGCATATTGCATTTTTTGCTTATAGTTAATAGAGTGAGGCTTAAAACTGAGCTTGTGGTTTTGACAAAAAAACAAGTATTGATTGTTACAGACTGATTTCAGGTAAATGTGTAACACTACAGGATTTACTTTAACTTTTGTGTATTCCCCAACGTTTAGCAGAGAGGACAGAGGGGTTTCTCGGATCACTAATGGGAAGTATAAAGCCAAAGAAAGTATTAGTTTTAAGATTGTAAAGAAGATCCTGGTACTAAGTTTTCTATGAAGTAACTTTCATGATAAGTAACACTGACATGCACGTACAATGGAAAACCACATTTTCCAGATATTTTTAATATGATGGTGGCTCTTACCTCCCTGTTCACACAGCTGTTGTGCTAAGGCATCCTTGAATATAACTTGGCCCCTATGAGTGGCTGTAGCCCTGTGAACATAAAAAAAGACAACAATAAATAAATAATGTAGTATACTTATTTATATATGCATATGTATATCTACATGCATGACTAATTATATCAGAAGTCTTATTTTGCTTTCTTCCTGTGTTCTTCTTTCTGCACACTTTTAAATTAATAATTAATTTGTAGAGATTGTTTCTGTGCGTAGCAGAAGGAAAGTTCCTAAATCAAAATGGCTAGGTTGGTAATAAAAAGCACAGGCATTCAATGAAGGACATGAGTAAAAGTAAGCATATGGCGAAGCAAAGCACATCACTGTCTCAGTGCAGAACAGAAGAAATGGTCACAGAGCTGCTGCCCTGTGAGATTAATAGTCACATGATCCAACAGGCAATAGCAGTACTGTTATACACTACTGATAGAAATGTAGAGCTTGAATGGGTGTCCAGAAATCCTCTCCAGAAACAAAGGGAGAGACAAGTAAGTGCTCTGCCCCAGGCCTCTGTCAAACATCTCCAAAAAAGGAAACCCTACAACATTTCTTGGTACTCTGCTTTGGGTTTTGCTGCCAGTTGAGTTGTGCTTTCTTTTTATTTCCCTCATTGTCCAGAGAAACCAAAGTGGATTACTTTCTCCTTTTTTTTTTTAAAAAAAAAAAAGTCATCATCATTCTTTTTTTTTTTTTCTTCCCCCCCTCAAAGTAAGCAGCTCGGTACCTTCACACTGCCTGTCCTCCAACCATTCGCTTTCTGCACAGTGTACTGTTTTCTTGCTCTCCTCTGGTCTCAGTCTGTCTCAGTCTTTGAGGAAGTCATGTCTATAGCTATATGTAGAGTTTCTGTGCTTGAGGTCTCACCAGTTTTGTCTAAAGAATAATTATTTCCCATTAATGACCCACAGCTTACAGACCAGCTAATGTATCATGGAGAAAGAGTTGTCATTTTGTTTTCTCATAATCAGCTGGAGCTACAACGCAATTTAATTTGTTTTTCCTCTTACAGAGCCATCACGCTAACAGTGCTAGTCATTCCTTATTTCCAGTCACTCATTTCATCCCTCTTCTCTAAGTGTAGTACTTCACAATTTCATTTTTCTCTTGGAGATTTCAAAAACTTTAGTATTTGCCTGTGTTGCCTTTGAAGTCTGATTTCTTGCAGCCCAAGTTCTTCCAATATCTGTCTAGACTCATACACATTCTTCATACGTGTTCTTTATCCTTTCCCCAGGTCAGTAATGAAAATAATTAACGTTAATAGGCTCAAGATAGATCCATATGAACTCCTTGAAATAGCCTCTCTGTTCAACAGTAAGACATTGAAAGCAACTTTATGAGTCTGATTTTTCATTCAGCTGTGTGCCCTCACTAATGGATCACGCCTTGCTTGCTTATGAAACTGTCAGGAAGGAGCATAAAGGAATGGTCCAAAAAGAAAAGTCAAAATATGAAATTTTTTTCTTGGCTACTAGGCTAGTTACACTGACAAAGAAGAACAACAGAAGTAACACATCTAATATGAAATTTCTCTGATATGGTGGATCCTCAAGGTAAAACCACCTGGAGACTGTTAGGGTACAAACAGAAGTAAACAAAAACTTCTCTTGGATCTAATTTACTTCCTGCTCATTTAGAAAAGCTCCATTTACACCATTGTGTGTGTCCAGAAATGCAAAACTATGGCCACCTGATGCTCCTAGGGTTCTTAGAGCATCCCCTTCCTCTGCTTTTGGGAAGGAAAGCTGTATCACTTTTTCTGGCTGCTTGTACAGAGGCACATATAAAGCCAGAGCCAAGTTTTACATGTAGCACCAGTATCTTGGCAACAGTCTATGATGGCATTAGCAGTGTGAGGTTCTGGCTCACACTGTGAGGTTCATGGTAGGGACTACCCTACCATGTGCACCATGGAAACTATTTCGGGATTTCCAACACTTCAGTAAAATACAGCAAAACACCATGCCATAGCTCTTCATTAGCATTTCTTCATCTGCTGTCGTGATCTGTGACTGTACTGGGTATAGACTAAAACAAAAACAAATACATCGACCCAGTGCATAAAGAAAGGCAATGTGCACTTGCAGCCCAGAAAGCCAACCGTATCCTGGGCCGCATCAAAAGCAGCGTGGCCAGCAGGTCTAGGGAGGTGATTCTGCCCCTTTACTCTGCTCTCATAAGACCCCACCTGCAGTACTGCGTCCAGGTCTGGGGCCCCCAACATTAAGCAGGACATGGAGCTGTTGGAATGAGTTCAGAGGAGGCCACGAAGATGATGAGAGGGCTGGAGCACCTCTCCTACGAAGACAGTCTGAGAGAGTTGGAGCCGTTCAGCCTGGAGAAGAGAAGGCTCTGGGGAGACCTTCTAGCAGCGTTCCAGTACATGAAGGGGGCCTACAGGAAAGCGGGAGAGGGACCTTTTCCAAGGGCATGTAGTGACAGGACAAGGGGGAACGGTTTTAAACTGAAAGGGGGTAGATTTAGATTAGATATTAGGAAGCAATTGTTTACTGTGAGGGTGGTGAGACACTGGCACAGGTTGCCCAGAGAAGCTGTGGATGCCCCCTCCCTGGCAGTTTTCAAGGCCAGGTTAGATGGGGCTTTGAGAAACCTGGTCTAGTGGAAAGATGTCCCTGCCTGTGGCAGGGGGGTTGGAACTAGATAATCTTTAAGGTCCCTTCCAATCCAAACCATTCTATGATTCTATGACTGCATGAAAGCTAAGGCTTTAAGTCTTATTTAAAAGCATGGATTTAAATATTTCTTAAATCTCTAATGTGATGAATATGCAAGAAACCATGATCAGTACACAAGTCTCTGCAAAGTTCCTCACAGGTGTATGTGGACACACATGTCAGAAGGGGACCAAACAATCTCCAAAATTAAACACGTGTCCAGGCTTCTTTGAAAGGACCAGATATGGTGACTTCCTCTAGCAGATGAGAGAGCAGGGCATCCCACAGCAAACTTTGGGTCCAACCCAGCACGAACAGGTATGTTTTGCAAATGCGTTTCATTGTGGGAATTCCATGTTTTGAGCAAAACCCCTGGGTCTTGGTGCTCCCAGGCACATACAAGAAAATGCCACACCTAAGGCACAAAAGGTATTTTGTACAACATTTCTATCCCTCCCTCAGGCTGGCAGGGTGGAAGAGAGGGCTTTGCAGACAGTGAGAAAGAAAACATACATTAGCAGTGGACTAAGACTTCAGAGATGCTGTCTATGGAACAGCCCAGGATACAAATCAGAGTGTAGGCAACAACGTCAGCAACCACAAAATTCTTTTATGAGGCACGTATGAGCAAGCTCTCAAAACACAGACCACATGCAGAGGGGAGCTCGAGTATGTGTCTGAATGCAAGCAAATACCAAATAATACCAATAATACCAAACTGTGTCCTGTTTACTGGATCTCTGCATGCGTGTGAGAAAAAGGGGATTTGGGGAGAGAGCCAGCAGTCAGTTGAATGATCTGCATCTTTCTGTGTCTATCATCCCTTGCCTGATAATGAAGACTAGGAGCCAATTATTGCTGCTTCATAGCAGGAGCACTCTGCACCCTGAGGACAACAGTGTCATGCTGTAAGGGCACTGCTTCCTACAGAATATCCTCACATTAATGTTACTTTTACAATGGGCATATGCATGAGTTCTGCACCTCCCAGTGCAGCTTCAGTGACTTATTAAGGGTATTGCTCTGTCAGTTTTCCGGTATTATCTGCTTGTTTTTCTCTATATTTATGCTTTATTCATGGAGCGAATCACAATAATGCAGTGCAATTATGCATGAACTAAGCTGCTTTTAGAAAGAAGTGCAAAAGGTACCTTTCCTGTGTTGAACTTTCTTTGTTGGTGATGTTCCTACCTGACAGGTGAGATGAATGGAAAAGGATCATGAATGTGGATTTTTCTCTTAAAAATGTAACATATTGAAAAATATATCCACCCCTATATTGACACAAGTCTAAAAACTACATAATATTTATAGTAATTATAATAAAAATAATATTGCAATGCCTGAACAACACTCTATTAGAGAAAGAAAATTTTTCAACGAGTAATTATGGGGGTTTGTTTTCTTGACATATATATCCACCAACTGGTACCTGTGCAGTTTTTCAAAAGTTTCTGAAGTCTTCAAGGTAGTTAGATATTGCTTAGATTAAGGGCTCTTACTATTAATTGGTGTTACTCCACACCAGTCTACAGTCCCACCCTGTCATTGTGTGCTATTTATTTCCAGCTAAAGAGCAAGTGACTAAACAAATCTAACCTGTCAGTCAGCCAAAAGGCAAGATGCGTGCTCTGTCTGTCCCCAGAGGTAATTCCTCACTAGGAATGCATCTTTCTAAAGAGGTGAGAAATAAAAGAAAAATGGGAGGGAACAGGAATATCCTGACATGGTCAGTGAGAGCTTAGAAAGAAAAAACAATTAGAGGTAATAAGGTTCCTCGTTATATTAACTTCACACTTCCATTAGCCTAGATGTATTTGTCTGCTTGGGGCTATGCAAGAGGCAGGAAAAGGTGTTTTTAAAAGTAGGAAGAAGAGATAAACTGCTGACAGAGGAAGAACGAGGTCTGAACACAAGACGACTGTATCAGGTGTCAAGGCTCACTGTCAGTTCAAGGCATTACTAACCCCCCACTTCAATTGCAGCAATTCTGTAAAGAATTTTCCTTCCTAAACCACAACTATTCAAGTTGAAATCAGGTGCCAATAAAGACTTTTAGATTGTCTGTCACTGAAAAGCAAAAAAAAAAAAAAAAATATGACTTGCTGATTGTCTACTTGAACTATATATAATCCACATCACCTGTGAGAGGACTTGCAATGCCACCCTGCTCAAGTGCTAACAAGCTTAAAAGCACTTTGAGTGCAGTGTTGCCAGCTCCTCTGAGCATAGCCTAGGTAATATCAATTTGCCCCCTGTGCGATGACACAAATTGTTCCGGGTGATTTGGGAGAAAGAAATCCAGAGACACTTGCATACTTACATGAACCTGTAGGTAGAGAGATGTCCCTCCAGCCTCCTGCTGATTAGATGCAGCACACTGAGTTGTGCTCCCAGGAGTGGAATATCTGTCCCAGGCCTTCCCCTGAAGCTGTCACCATTTGCTCATGCTCTGGGGTTCACACGCCTGGCACTCACTCTGCCCTTACAGGGGTGCTTTGCATCCATGTCTTTCCCTGGCGAGGGAAGGCACTGGGACAAATTCATTTGGGAGGGGGCTGGGAGAAGACTCAGGTTTCCTACAGTAAAATACCCCATCTCATGACATCCCAAAAAGGTTTTCAACAGGACCAAGGAAAACAAGGTTATTTTTTTACCCGCACTAGCAGAGTTTAACTGTGTGCCACTGCTAGCAGCTGCACTGCATGTCTGCACTCAATGGTTTGTGACTGCTTCCGCTGGAGGGAATTTAGGGTGACATCCACAGTGTCAGCTCCACAGAAATCAGTGACTGACTATATGAAACTGAGTTTGGTCTTCCCAAACCCCACAGCGCTGTGTCCCCCAAATCAGGTCTGATCCACTGACAGCACAGACTGTGCCCCCTCCCTGCCACTGCGGGGAGGTGGTCGGTGCTGGCATCTGACAAGCCTGGGCTGGAACAGAAAACGAAGCAACACATATTCAATATAAAATCACGACAGCAATTATTGGGTATCTCATATTTCACATTGGATTTGCATGCATTGCCAACACGCTTTTGTTAACAGGTTGCATTTTAAAGAGAGTGTTTTAGCTCAGGAGAGCACAGGCAGGAGGGTACATGTGGCTGAGCCACACATGGACACTGCCTGTGCTCTGCTGGCTCCGTGTGTCGAAAGGATGCACGGCAGCACTGCCCAGAGGCCAGGGTAGATATTTGCCCTCTTTATGCAAATAAAATGGTTGATTTTTAATACGTGCTTAAATTTGCATGACCATCTCTGCTTGTAGAGTTGTCTTGTTTTAGCTGTTGTCTTTTAAAAAAAAAAATGCTCCCCCAATACCGCCTAATTAAGATATCTCCAAATAAAATAACTTCAAAAGCAAGATGGACAATAGGCCTTCTGGAGATTAAGTACACAGGGTAGTTGTGTCCAGCCTTTCTTGGTGGGAGTGTGAAACATTTTCTTTCAGTGCCCTGCAAGGGTGGTTTAATGACCATTTACTGTGTGTGGCAGGAGATGAGGCCAGACTGGTGTGAGTTTTAGCCCCTATCTCCTACCATGGCTGAAACAGCGACAATTTCTTCAAGAACAGCCAAGACCAATAAATTAAACCTGACTGGGAGATGATGCTGGTGTCAGGGCCAGCAGGGAAAATGCACAGGGTACTCGTGGCCGCTAATCCAGAAGGTGCTTGGGTGGGAGGCTTTCAGCTACTGGTTAAATACCTCTAAATTGTTTTTTTCAGTTTCCACTTGACATGCAAGCACAGGCTAATTAAAGTAGCAGAAACGAGATCTGTGTGTTCCAAAAGGCACGTTTTTGACTTTGCCTTTCCCTCCCTGTCCCCTATGGTTTCTTCTCTGAGATGCTGTAAAAAAAGTAATCTGTCCTGACCACATTCAGCTGCCAAGGAAACTTAGCAAGCAAGATGTAATTACTTACATAGACATTTGTTCAGGAGACTAGAATTAGCACACTTGCTCTAAAAGCCTCAATCAGAGGTGAAAAATCTTCAGAGGGAAAGGATTAAAATGGGCAGCAAAAACTAGGGTATGTGTTAGAGGGCAAAGAGCAATCACTTCATTTGGGGCAGCTGTCCTGTGCTGAAGTTTGTGGTTCACATTCATAAATCATGCTCATGACTTACTTCACAAGTGAGTTAAGACTCCTTTGCCTTCACATAGAGCAAATGCAAGAGGAACAAGAGACACATCACTTTCTCTCATCTCTGAATTTATCTGTGGGAACTGTGCATAGGGAGAAAGGGACTCAAAGGTCAACCTAAGGGTGTGGTGAGTAACTTTGTTAAAATTAAAATTTTGTTTAAAAATATGCATTTAAACAAATTTTGAAAATAAAGTCTAAGAGACAAAAAATGTAGAACAAAGTCAAAAGCCTTCTCAGCAAGAGCAAATAAACACCAAGGAAATAAATCAAAGTCTCCTTTTGCAAGTGTTTTTGGTGTTAAACCAACATTTAAAGACACACATGTGCATTTTTGCATATGGAAGCAAGAGCATGTGTACTCATATTGACTACCTTTACCTGAGACCACATTGACATTAACAAAACATGCATCAAAACACTGAGATGGCTGGTGGAAGCTCTCACTGGGTTGGGATAAAACACACAATGTGCAGAGATGGGCTGTTTCTCCTGTCCACACACTATCTATGCACTCTGAAAAGCTAATTGTAACTCTTCCAGTGTTGCCAGACCCAACCTGAATCTGGCTGGTCTTGCAGAACTTTTATCTCGTTCAGCACACTCCATGCAAAACAAGCATTTTTAAAACCTACAACTTCAACCACACTTCAGCCTCCTTTAAAGTGTGCAGTGGTCCATGCACACTCCTGTGTGTTGACCTGATGTGTACATTTTTTACTGTGTAGGTGGTCCAGCACACACTTACAAGACCCTTACAAGACATAAGGCAGGTTTTGTTGTTGCTCCTTGGCATTTTAAGAAAAAGTTATCTGCTTGAGAGACAATATGATTGGGGTGAATATAAGGGGAGAAATACAGCAGTTAAATGGTAACATTAGCCCAAATTTAAGCAGATTTAATTTTTTTATGGTTTAACATAGAAACCTATGCTAGGCTGTGTACACTTGGGATGCACTGGTCTGATTAGGGATTGATTTAAGTACACATTTAAGAGCTTTCTTTAAACAAGTTTTGAATAAAACAAATGTCCTCAAGTAGAAAAATAAATGACATAAACATATAATTATAGCCTGTATTACAGAGAATGGATCTAAGGTTACAGCACTGGAAGCAGAAGGGTGCACAGGCAGCTCCAGCCCCTACACTATACAATTTAAAAGAACTTTCTTCTGTAGTCCTAAAAAACACCAAAGTTTTGTTTGGTTGAAAAGTGTGAGTGTGAAAGACGGATGCAACAGAACAGTAAATATGCATTATGAAAGAGGAAAAAAGTAAGAATTACCATTTTAAACTGTATATAAACATTTTAATCCTCCTTTCCCTTGTATCTCAGAGAATAAAAAGATGCTTTTTTAAATTCTATCTAGTTTTATGTGACTGGAATGATTAGAGCTTCTTCCTGACTGAAAGCAGATTAGGACAACACTTTCTTCTCAGCTACAGGAAATCCAACATTTTCATTAGTATTTTGCATTGTACGATTATAAAGGAAGGCAAATTCTATTTTTTTCCTACGTTTTAAATAAAGGGTTATTGCAGTGGCATCTGCCAAGCAGTCAGCTCATATAAATAATAGAACAAGCGCCCATTGTCTCTCTACTGACACAGTGCCAACAACTAGGTCCCCGTTTTCCAACTTTTTCAGTGTTTGGGAGAGGGTGCTCTACTTGTCTTAGGTTTTTCAATCTACTGTTCTTTATTATCTAGTGAAACATTGATTTTATGAATTTTAAGTTTTTAATGCATTGAGTATTTATAAGTATCTGAAACTTGTATTTAGCCCCAAGCTAATGAATATATTACATCTTTTTGCTATAAAAAGTTTCCCCCAAATTTTGCTTGTGTAGTCTTCTAAAGCCTGTGTTCAATCAAGATATCATTCATTCAATCAGCTAAATTATCCTTCAAGAACAAAAAAGAGTTTTTTCCTGTATCACAAGAAATGTTAGTTACTGTGGATTTTAAAGTAAATAGACTTGCAGCACTTATAAAAGCATATAGGAAATAACTAACAAGTATGATTCTTTTCTTACGACATGTACTAATTAAGTTTGACAGAGCTGATCAACGGGGGTGAGTTCAGCAGAGGCCACCAAGATGGTTAGGCCTGGAGCACCTGTCCTGCGAGGGGAGGCTGAGGGACCAGGGCTCATTCAGCCTGGAGAAGGGATGACTTGGGGGGAACTCAATAGCAGTCAGCCAAGGAGGTTGTGCAGTTCCTCTCCATTGCTGCTGATTTTTAAGACCCAACTGGATTAAAGCCCTGAGGAACCTGGTCTGACCCTGGTTTGAGCAGGATGTTGGACTAGAGACCTCCTGAGGTCCCTTCCAGTCTGCATTATCCTGCAGTTTCGTGATTCTAAAGGTTTTGCACATGAGATAAAAGGAAAGAAATGAAAGCAAGGTTTACATCTAATCAGATTAATCAACACTATTTGGAGAACTGCTTATCATAGCACAAAAGAATTAACCAGTTCATTATGTCCAACACTTCGCATAAATACGGTGATACTGATTCTCCCTATCCATGAGTTTATGGCTGTGTACCTCAGAATATCCACCAAAAGTGCCGAGGGTTTTGCATGATTCCAGAAAATTGAGAGTTTCCAGGTAGTTGATGGTCTGGGGTTTTCTGGTGTGATACATTTTTACATGAAAGCTGATGAGAAATAACATACTCAGCTAGTACTGCGCAAACTTAAAAACACTTAAAATCTAAAAGAGTAAAATCTGAAACAGTGTATGAGATTCTATGATGAAAACAACATTGGGTTTAAAAGATCCCAAATAATGGAAAAAAGAATGATTTTAAGGCCACCTTTTCAGTTCACTGCTCTCATGCCATCTGTATTGCCACCCGTTTCCCAGTTAAGGTTTGAGCAGCCTACTCTAACCTGCTTTAGCTGCCCACTGCTCCCAAAGGTGTTGCCAGCAGCTGTGGATGAGCTGGACCATAGGAGAATCTGGAACCTCATACCCTATATTTTCTTTGCAACCTACACAGAGAAATCCCTAAATAGCCAAATTAACCCCATTTCTTAGAAAACACTCATGTCAATGTTAATTACAGAAATGCAACTGTCTCTGCAATCAGACGTGTTGGAGAGCAGGGTAGGGGAAAGGGACCTGGGGGTCCTAGAGGACAGCAGGATGACCATGAGCCAGCAGTGTGCCCTTGTGGCCAAGAAGGCCAATGGCATCCTGGGGTGTATTAGAAGGGGTGTAGTTAGCAGGTCAAGAGAGGTTCTCCTCCCCCTCTACTCTGCCCTGGTGAGGCCGCATCTGGAATATTGTGTCCAGTTCTGGGCCCCTCAGTTCAAGAAGGACAGGGAACTGCTAGAGAGAGTCCAGCGCAGAGCCACGAAGATGATTAAGATGATTAAGGGAGTGGAACATCTCCCTTATGAGGAGAGGCTGAGCGAGCTGGGTCTCTTTAGCTTAGAGAAGAGGAGACTGAGGGGTGACCTCATTAATGTTTATAAATATGTAAAGGGCAAGTGTCATGAGGATGGAGCCAGGCTCTTCTCAGTGACATCCCTTGACAGGACAAGGGGCAATGGGTGCAAGCTGGAACACAGGATGTTCCGCATAAATATGAGGAAAAACTTCTTTACGGTGAGGGTGACCGAACACTGGAACAGGCTGCCCAGAGAGGTTGTGGAGTCTCCTTCTCTGGAGACATTCAAAACCTGCCTGGACGCGTTCCTGTGTGATATGGTCTAGGTAATCCTGCTCCGGCAGGGGGATTGGACTAGATGATCTTTCGAGGTCCCTTCCAATCCCTAACATTCTGTGATTCTGTGAACTCGTGCATCCGCAATGTGCAAAGCGGCTTACATGGGAAGGATAAAACCTGCCTCTTTAGTGTAAAGCTAGAAAACATTCCATCAAAAATCAAAATGTCCACATGCTGCACCCCAGAGCACATGGGGCAAGTTTCCCTTCCTAAGGCTTCACCGAACACTGAAATATTACACTCCTTGTCTAATGTTTCTTTGCACTCTTCCCACTGTCCTAAATGTTTTCAGAGGACTGCAACACAAGTGAAGTGCGCAAACCTTTCACAGACTGATAAAAATAAAATCAAGAAAGAACCTGCGATGGTTGTTATTGAAGAACTGTTATTCTCTCTTTATTCTCACTTGCCTCCTGCATTCTGGGAATATGGTGAATCTCTTGAAAAAAATGCAGGGTCACTAATCATTCAAAGGACAGTTATTTCTCCTGCATGGTTTTTAATTTTCAGCCAGATTTATGTGTTGGAAAAAAATGCACATCCCTTAAGACCATACCAGCTCACAAATAGAAATAGGCAGATGAAATATTGCCGTAGGAGAATAATTAATTCCATCAGCCACTAAAAAAATGACAAATTTGTTAACTATTGCAGAACTCCAGCCAAAAGAAGTAGATGGAATGACATCAGGTACACAGCAAAAATTGGAGAGACTAGTGTGAGGAGGTGTGGCATCAATAACAGGAGCTGGATGTACTGGGAAAAGACAGGAGGATATTTGGGGACCCTGGAGGTATTGCAGGTGAGGCCAAGATGTGGTGTGAGGTTACATGGAAGTGCTGCAGTAGGGGTGCTATGGGGACTTACTGCACAAAGGTGTAGGAAACCAGGCTTCATGGATCCTTCTGCTCAGAGCATAGTTACGTGTTTCTTCAACAAAGATGTTTGTTTCAGACATGCCCATCTGAGTAATGTCCTAAGGTTCAGATTAAGAGACACTCAGAGATCCGAATTATCTAACTCTTATCCAACCTGTCTCCCACCTCAGCCAGAGAGATCAAATAAAAACAGATTTAAAAACTCTGTTCTCTATGTCCTTCCACAATAGGTCCTGTCCACCAGCCCCACTTTCCAAACCAGCAACTTTCAGCAGCTGTTAGAGCTGAGCAAAGCCCTTGTGCTCCCCTTGCGGGATGTTAACAATGCCCCATCACCCCTTGGCACTGGCCTCCACTTCTACTGCAACTGGGAACTCTGCTCCCTTGAGCTGGCACTTTCCCCCTGCTGCCAGCTCCAAAATAGGTGAATTCAGCTGCTTCCGAGCCATGGGCAGACTTTTTTCTTCCTCCATCCAGGAGACCATGGCCTGCCCACATAGACTCCTCTTCACACCCCAGAGAAGATCATAAGAAAATCCAGGTTGGAAGGGACCTCAGGAGATCTCCAGACAAACCTCCTGCCCAAAGCAGGGTCAGCTACACTAATACAGCCCTGCTATGCCTTTTGCCACATTGTCCAACAGCATGAGTAGACTCACAGTTCTGGTATATGTGAATGTTTTTGCATAATAAAATACTGCTAGGGTTATCAAGATTATTTTAAAGAAAAATTGCTGTGTGAATTTTAGCTTGAATTGGTCAGTCACTTGACATGGACGTAAATACTCCCAATTTACAAATCATTTGGACAGGAACCTCCCATATAACACACTGTTCCAACAATAATGAGTTTGAACCCATGTTTCTCACTAGGAAACAATCCATGATTTATCTCATGCAGAAATAAATAACCCACTAAGCTACATTGCCATAATATCTCCTTTTAATACTGTGTTGATAATAATTCTTAAAGCCTATTATTAAAAAGGACAAACTCTAAAAACCCTTCTCTTAAAGTAAAGTATTAATGAAGAGATTTATAACCACAGCCTTGAAAGAAAACAAAGTAACAGAGCATCTAAGCAATAATGTAAGTACTTCCAGGATAGATGGTTGGTCTCAGTTCTTTGTTACTGACTCATTTTTCCTTTGAGCACAGATCTGTTTTCAGAAATCTTTGGCAGAATGAGCACAACACTAGAATGAATCTTTGTAGGAAAATATCTTGTTGATGTTCTGAGACTTTTTAGCACAGTCCCAACAGTGGATTCCCTATGTCCCAGATGAACAAAGAATGGCAATATTGGGTGAAATGCAACCAGACTTTGACTCTTCATTTATTTGCTAATGACAATTTCCAATCAAAAGGAATAGATTAGGAATTCAGTTCAGTAATATTGCCAGGAAGGTGAACTTCTCGAATACAAATAATTATCGTTCTGTTCCATGAAATATTGCTTGGGAGCTCAAATTCCCCTGTCTGAAATCCCAAATACGAAGTATTCCACATGAAGGTATTCATCAGAGACTTGTACATCTGGTGCTGTACACAACATAGTGGTGCTGGAAATTAGGGAAATTAATCTGTAATTTATATAGCTAAGTTTATGGTTGATTAATAAAAAAGCAAACTTGAGCTAACACTTAACAATAAAAGAGGACCTCTTCTCAAAACTGATATTGTAATGGGCTTTTCAGAGTGTCACATTTTTTAAGTTGTTTTTTTTTTTTTTTAAAGACTGCATCAAATAAATAAAAAATGTGGGTTTGTTCTTGTGAATCTCTCTTCAACTAAGGAACTTGGGGTAGTAGGTCCACCACTGTATTTAGTACAAGCCCCTGTACAATTAGGGAAGAGACACTTCCCATAAGCTGCTCAGGATAAATTCAGGAGTGTGTCAGGATAAGTCAGACAGGTTTTCCAAAACCTCGGTTCTTCTGAGCACTCCCTTTGGCAAAAGATATCCAAAGTACTGGCTCCAGGCAGAGTCCCCTGGCAATGGGAAGTGGCGACATCCCATCCCTGAGATAAATCTTCCTGTGCCGTCTAAGTACGAATGACCAGACATCTGAGCATCGCTGTCATGGATGGATTCATAACAGACACTAGATTTGAAAGTCACTAATAGAAAGGTACCACAAGTATTTCCCATTTTAAATGGCATTTCCCCATTTTGAACAGTCATCAAACATCCTAGG
The DNA here is from genome assembly GCF_013368605.1 of Nyctibius grandis. Classification (NCBI taxonomy): domain Eukaryota; kingdom Metazoa; phylum Chordata; class Aves; order Nyctibiiformes; family Nyctibiidae; genus Nyctibius; species Nyctibius grandis. The sequence continues at coordinate 15,060,628 of NC_090662.1, forward strand.
ATCTTGGGAAAGAAAATCACATATCTGCACAGTGAATGACTAAAATCTTGAAAAACTACAATGAAAAAATGATATGCCATAAGCTAGAAGATACCACACCCCTGTGGATGAGGTGGATGTGGCTGTGAGTCACAAGACTTGAAGCAAGACCCACGAGGCAGATGGACAGAATAACGGTAAACTGTTAACTGGTAAACACATACAGAAGACAGAGATACAATTATCAATTTAGAAGAAAATAAAGCATATCTGAGAACAGCATCTAAAAACAATGCTGTAAAAATAGCAGCACTAACTATGCAGTACCACTTGTTTGGCACACGCTAAGGAAACAGGCAGACTTCACTCATCAAAGATTAACTCTGCTGTGTTATTCTAGTGGGAAGACTGAAAAACAATATAATGCAAACAACAAATAAATTGTTTTAAAATACAGCTGGTGATCTATGCCTTTTAGCTTCCAGGTGCACCCATTTCTGGGGATCCCTCAATCAAACAGCTCATAACAACTTTGGATTCCTTGCATGACTTTGCTGCCCATCTCCTTTTTTATTTTATTGACCTGAGGCTAATTCTTTGCATTTAAACTGAAGACCTGGGTTTATATATTACTAATACTCAGTGGACACATGTTCACATGTACCTTTTAGTTTCAGAATTTCAAATTATATATTTCTTTCTATTTCTCAACATATATTGCACCTCAGCAATGTTCTGGCTGTATTATTGACTCTGTACAAAATTATATGAAAAATTATCAGAATTCCTAAATTAAGAGAAATAGAAAACATCATAAATATTTTTAAATACATTTAGTCAACCACAACATGAATCTTATCCAAGTTTCCATTCACAAATTTTTTCATCTATGCTTGCTGCATAAATTTTCATGCTGTCTTGCTGTAGGGAAATACCTTATTTTTTTCAGCAGTTAGTAGGTGTGTGGAAAATCGTTCTTCAATATTTTCCATGCTGATATTTGGTCTTTTGAAGAGTTTACAAACAAGAACACTGTAAAGAATTTTGATCTGTTGGTTTTAGGAAGCACGATTGAAACCGCTCTTCCCCCCCCCCCCCCCAACTACTTCATATGCTTCATTATGCACAACAAAATGTGTTAGATTTCAGGAAATATTTGTTTTTCAAATGCTAAGGTTTGTTCTCTAGATCATAAATATCAGTCCTGTAAAATCATAATTTAGAGGAACTGCACCTATATTCCTTTATAGTCTATTTTAAACACTATTCATGCTTTGGAAAAGTGTTTCTACAAATTAACACTTCTGAAACTTGTATCAAAATAAATAAGAAAATTCCATTTTAATTTCTGGGAATGCACTTTAAAAAAATGATACTGTTTAAAGCCTTGCATTCTGGAAGTCCAAAACCCATGGCTGCATTCCTGATGCCAGGTATGCTGAACCACACTGCTTTGTGATTTTGTGATGAGTTCATTGGATAATGATTTAACTTAATGCATTTTCCTGCGCACCACCATGCAGTGGGAGTGCACACGCCATCATTTGCTGCCTGAATTAAGCAGCAGAGATTTCTAAGCCATAGAAAGCTCCTAACTTGCAGCCACATTAGTATCTTTCTCTTGGTCTCTCAACTCAACTGACTCCTCCTGGGTGAGGAGTTTGATAAAACATGTGCCCAGCTGGAGCTCCTTCACAAGCATGAGCTGCTCCATATTTTTCTCCTAGCGATCCTCTTGTATATGATAATCCTTCCCAGTGTTTCCACTAGCACAGTCCTCTATATTCAAGCACCCAAGATAATATATTTAAGACACTTTTAAGCTGCTGCCAACTTTCATTGGAATGGACCTGCAAGTTCAAAAATAACTAGTGTAGGGAGAAGGAGAGATGGACAGACAGCATTATTATTCTAGGAATACACCTTAGGCTAAATTAAATTGAATTTCTCTACATGTTTTTCTCTTCCTGTTTTTAATTGGCATAGGTGCCTTTTAATGCTGGTGTCAGAAAATTTTAATATCACTTAGTGATTGTCTGAAAACTGGACAGTTGTCCAGGAAAAGGATCTGTACTATGTCACCACACATAGCAGTTACCCATTTTAAAACATAACCTTCCTAATCCAAGGACACACAACATAATGAAGAAAAATTACCCTACTCACTGTTATTTCAGAAGTACTAGAAGATTAAATGAGCTTCCAGTTAGTTACTGCACTGTTAACCTCTGATCCTAAAGGAGCTCTGTGGTCTTGAACACATTAATGTCATTAAGTAGGTACAAGAAAGCTCTTTACTGAGCACCCTTATGCCCTGCCTAAGGATGCCACAACACACACGATACACGTTTTCTTTGCAAAACTGAGGAGGAGTCCCAAACTAGTCTGCTTCAGTTTGGGTGCTGGCTGCCAGCAGAGGTGGCAGGGAGGCCCAGAGATGTGCTGTAAGGAAGACCTGGAAATCTGTGGGCCACCATCTCCTGTGAGACCAAGGGATCCCTCAGGGTCCACAGACCTTCCCAAAACTTATCAGTTATATCCTTAGCATCACTCAGCAGAACACTGGGAGGAAAGGCTGCTAGATGTCAGGTGACCAACAAGCCATCATTGCAGGGATGAGGAGGAGCCAGTGAGATGTTCAGGATAAGGCATTTTTGGAATATTTGGGACCAATAAAATACTAATGGGAATTTCTGATTCTCACATACAGAAGTTTGGGGTTTTTTTTCCTAGAAGTGTCTAAATCCTTTTTACTAAATGGATAGAATAGTTTGATTTGCAAAACTGAGATAAAAAGATAATATTAAGCCAAAAAGTTCCCTTCCAACACATTTTTAAGTGAAAATGGAAAACGAAAAATCTCTTCCAGTTTTGTGCACAAAATTTTATCTTTCAACTGATTTTTCCCTCATTTTATCACAAATGTTCTTCTAATCTTAGTGATAGGTCAAATACTGTCTGTTTGATGAAGATTTTCGCTTTCGATTCTTTGTGGACCTAACCTTTTAGTTGGGCCTGTAAAGAGAACAGAAATCCCACTTTGGGAGGCATGTCAGGACCTCGAAATGTGCTTCCTTTGCATCTCAGAAAATTAGATACTGAAATTTCCATCAAACGAAATAATAAAAGCATGACTTGGAGCAGATAATTTTTCTTTAGGTTTTCAAATCTTTCATTACAATAAGGGATACACTTTGCAATAATTTTTAAAAGAAAAATCATTTAGAAAGGAAAAATACAACAAATATAACCATCTTCCCAGACTTCCTACTGCCACTGTGCTTCTGCTTGCCGTTTGCCACAGGGCAATTCCAAACTTATATTTACAGAGGAGGACAGGGTATGAAAGCTGTGACAGAAGGAGCCTGAAGTCTGGTTTTTCTCCCTGTCCAGTGATGTGTTATTTGTTTTACAGTACTTTGTTTCCACTGAGAACAAAAGTTTAAAAGATGGAACAAAAAATATTCATTTTCATAAACCACATTTTTTTCTAGTTTTTATTTATATGTAAACATTAGTATTCTGCCATGAATGTAACTCCTTTCAGTCATACATTTGAAATACTTGATGGCTATTTTGGTAACTCCAAGAAATATCAAAGAGAACATGTCCCACTTCTTGCAGCTAGGCAACGAACAAACTTCTAGCAAATGACAGCCCTGGAGTCATCCATAGATGTTGCATAATTAATACTTGTAATAAAATGCACAAAGAGTGAAATCTTACTTCAAAATTACCATTATATGTGAATGATACTGTCAAGAGTTCAAATACACTTTGAATAATATTTAGGTAAAAGCACATTTTCAAGTCTTATCCTAAATTCAGGCTTTGTAAGAATAATTTTTTTACTAAAGGGGACAGAAATAGTTACATAAAATTAATAAAAAGTAAACAGATACTAGATAAATATAGACATGCTGATGATCTGGATTTCAATGAAGTAGTTAAAGAGGAATTTTAAGAGGTAAGTGAAGAAAGACTAAAATGAAGAGAAGGTTTATTTATGTTTCTGCAGGGAGAGAAGTGAAAATAACAGTAAGAAATACTAGAAAGGGTTAGATTTTTAAAGTGTAATTTAAATAATCAACAATAGTATTTATTGCACAAAATAGGCAAGACTTATCTTTAGATTTATAGATTCCCTTAAGAATCATTTTAAGTATATTCATGTAAATATATTCCTTTTTGGCTTGTGGTAAAAATAATGATACCATTTGCACCAAAATAAATAAAAACACAAGTGTTATTCACTTGACAAACTGCACTGCATTGCTATATATTATTCGCATACAGAACATAAGGGCACATAGAGAGGGTCTGAAATGCAATCTGGAGAGGTATTGTAAAGCATATTTTTGACACCTTCTAGCCCAGCCTACACCTAAATAAGAGATTGGTGCCTCTTATGAATTAAACATAATTCTTGATTTATGGTCCGTTACCCTTGTATCAAAAACCATAGTTCCAGAGCAATGTCACTGTGAATTCATTTAATGATATTGATGATACATCTAACACAGAGAATACAAAGTAACAATCAGTGCAGAGTATGGCTTTGTAAATCACTCCTATAGAGCATTAGGCAATAAATAACAAGCCATTAATTCACTCTAAATTATGCTAAAATACTTAAACTACTTGTGCAGCAAATTACAAAATACCTGCCATTTCTGGTAAAAAAAATGAAACTTCTCATCAAGAAATTCTATGAAATCACATCCTATATATCAGACTTCAGATTAGCTGAGTGTCTCCATTTAGCCCACACCCGGGGCTAAACAATAAGCAGTTGTTCTATCACCCAAGACCCCTCCCCAGCTGAGAAAGGGAATTGGGAAAAGACAGATTTAATAAAATAAGAAAACCAGCATCACTACTAATACAAAAGACACAAAGTTATACTCAGCCTATAGAGTGGTGGCAAGTCTCCCCAGGGATCACAACCATTGAGAAGAGAGGAGAAAGAAGGAGAAGAGAGCAGAGCAAAACTCCCCCTCTCCACACCAAGCTTTCCCATTTATAGTGAACCTGATGTTAATGATATAGAATACACCTGTGGGCCAGCCAGGGTCAGCTGCCCTGCGTTTAACTGCTAAGGGCCTTGATCACCATGGCTGGCCACAAACTGAAACAAAATCTAACAGAAACTTGATTCTATAAATTTTATCCCCATGAAATCAGGACACTGGTTTTATCTTTTTAAAACACAAAGCAAACTGCAGAGAAAATATTGCAGCTATGTCGTCTTCAGCATTATACACAGTCCAACAACCCAGCGTGCCAAACCGCCTCCAGTACCTGCATTTCTGTATCATCCATCTGCTTCTACGAGTTACTGACTTTTCTGTATAGGGAACTATCCCAATGACTAGTAGTGCTGATGCAGCTCTTCAACTAAATATGAAGACCCAGGTCCTGAGAGCTCACCCACTTGGAGTTATCAGCACCTTATCTCATGAGAAGATCTCACGTCAGGTGTGTACACCAATACTCACTTGCCTAGTGAGGCTCACTACTCATGCAGTACCATCCTGTGCAATGTGATTTAAAATAGCAGAATCTGATCTAACAGACATTAGGAAACATTTTCCTTAAGAAAATTAAAATTAGAGGGCAATGAATGATTAATTTACAAATTATCTGACATTAAAGACAGTGAAGAGTTGTTAAGGTTGACACTTTTTGGCAGGGAAACCAGCTAATTTGTTTCTTGTGGCCTACTTTCTAGTATTTTGGGGAATTTAATTTCAAGTGTTGGCTTTTCTGCAATTACTCAGCATGAGTTATATATCTTTTTGTCTGTGTCTGAGAAATACTAAAACCACCTCCAGTTATACTTATTGGTTGTAAGTTTTTGAGTCCTTTAGAGATACAATTTCATATGCTGTACAATTTGTGAGGTAGCAACCGTAAAGCTGTATTATGACCCTGTTGTGTAGGTCAAGAGTGGTGTCATGGATTAACAACCACAAAATAAGAAGTTTGCTTCCCCAGAAACTGCAGCATAGTCCTGACAGACAACCCCAATAGGGAAGCCCCTCACATAAAGTTGTGCACAAACATCTCTCCCTCCTTGTTGGATCTGCTAACAGCTACAGAGGACATGATCAGAGAAAAGTCATTGTCCTCAAAAGCAAGGTTGTCCTAAGAAATCTGGTTAAGGGATCATGCACCTGACCATGATGGTTGAAGCTCAAATATAGTTCTTCCAGGATACTTAGCCTGGCTAGCGAAAAAAAGAAAAAAATAGCAGTCTGACAATTTGTATGCTATTGTACTCAGGGCGGCTGTTTTATTCCTTCTTAAATCTATTAATACAAAGGACAAATTCCGCTGTTAAAAATCTCAGTGAGAAAGCTGAGTGCAGGAGATGGCTGCTGTCCCCATTTCATACACATTATGATAAAACCTTTTCCTGATCACTTTTTATCTTTGTTATGAAACAGTGCTTAAAAAAAAGAAATTAAATTGCTTGAATTATTACAACAAGATCTGTGTTGAGCCTTGGTTAGGGCTTCCCCAAAGTGTTCTGGCTTCTCCATCTCTGTTCCTCTTCCCAATAAACCCATGATGTCCAGTACTGAGTTACTTCCTAATCTGACATTTTGATAGTGGAGATTTGAGGATTGCCACAGGCATAGACATGCCAGTAAAGCTAAACAAAACAGCTCTGGAAGAATAATGAAGTTGTCACTCAGTGGTTTCTACTTTTCCAAAATTTCTGTAGGCAAGGTGCTCACTTTCTGCACAAACTCTTCCCAGGCCTGGCTTAACCTGCACTCCCATGAGCTCTTCTGTCTCACCACAAGCTCACTCCTCTTTTTTATTTCCCAGATTGTTTTTCTGTTCCCACCCATTTTTGTGTTTCCCAAAATAATCCTAACAATTTGCCAACGCGAAACACAGTAAACGGTTCTTTCTAACTATCCCATCTGGAATTATATCTCCCATTTTAACTTTTCCCTTGAAAAGAAACCACTTAGACTAACATTGTTTTAACTATGTTTTTAGAATAAAAATGTAATTATACTCTACACAGATGAACTTCAATGCCAAAATTTAGCTTCATCTATCCATAACTGTGTATCAGTCACTGGGAGACCAAAGATTATGCTACTCACTGTAGGTCTTCCACTTGCTTTTTATTTCAACAACCTCCACCAGCCTTTTACATACTAACAGCTGCATAGTACTTTTGCTCTTTAATTTGTTTCAGTGGTTGTGTGAGCAGATTGAGGTCAGTATAATGCCCTCAAAATTCCTAGTGGCAAACCGCTGGTGTTATGTACATTAAATCTGAGCTGGCCATAGCCCAGACTTTTCCACACAAAAAATTCTGAGTCTGACCCAGTTATCCAGCTTTGGCACAGGTTATTCTGTACAAAAAGGAAATGTTCCCAAAGAAACATAGCAGCAGGAACTAATCTCATATATTGCAAGCATTAGATACGGACAAAGCATCAGGAGTTCAGTCTGTAGAGACCAGGCTCAACTGTAAAATTCATCAAAATAAAGCTTTAAAATATAAAGATAAATATAGACTTCTTATATGAACAATGACAAACCAAGCATTACTGCTTTTCTAGCTACTATCTTAGCTATATTTCCTAATGCTAACAAAACCCTGAAATTAAGCACTGCCAGCAGCAAAAGTTACACTTTCCATCTTTTGCCTTAGTAGACCAGCAATCACTCTGTAGCTGAAGACAGCTGTTCTTAGTTTGATGCTATTTTGGTAACACTACTGCTGATTTAACTTCACCCATACAGACCCTCTGAATGCATAACTTCACACACGTGCAGCAGGCAGTCAACTTTCCACGGATGCCTTCTCCGTGGTGTGCTGCCCAGCCCTAGCTGGAAGTGCTCTCGGTCTTTGGCAAGTCCTTAGTGAGAGTAAATCTGTATGAAAAGTATTATTACATTGCTATTTGTTATGCTAATTTTGTGAAGGGTCTGTCAGAATTTCATTATAAACCATATTTTCAAGGGGCTCATAAATCAACCATGAAATGTATTCTGTGCTCACACTTTCACACAAAGAGTAAGTCCTAATAACATTATTATTTTGCCAATTTAAACAGAAAAAGAAACAAGGTTTGTTAGAAGTCTATGTATTCATTTTTCAAATCTAATCTGAAAGTTTATAAGTATTATTAAAGCACTACTAAACAGAGTACTGCAAAGCTTCCAGCACTGGCAAAGGCTGAGCTTCACTTCCCCTACGATTTTGTTACTATCTGAAAATCTAATGAACATACACCTGGCTTAATGTTTGTGTTTTGGCTGCGGTTTGTACCCCTCCCTTTCCCTCCGTCACTGGGTGTTCAATGCTCCTGAACCTATCAGCTACACACCAAAACCTCCATGCGGCTAAGAGCCCCAAGACACGTGCCAAAACCCTTGGAGGTCCAGGGCATGCCCAGCTCCACGACTGGCTCTCAGATAAAAGGGATCATCCTTGGGAAGGGTTAATTGCTCTGTCCTGGCTTTGGCACACCCCGATAGCTCCAGCTGGGAATTCACATTACAAGTCACATTCTGGACCAGAAAAGCCCTGCTGCCAAAAATGGGACAAAAACCCAACTCTGAAATCCAGATTGCACTTGGCCTTTTTAGTAGTAGTTAAGACTACCTACAAGACAGATGTAGATCGAGAGCCGTGAGCTGCCGATGCAAATAAACTACCTTTACCAAACTAAACTACTGTAACTAAACTACCTGTACTGACAAATGTAATAGTCATCCAATAGTCATGTACATCCCATTACACAACATCTGTCAACCTCAGAAATACTTTTTTTCTGATTTTTTTAAAATTTTTTTATTTCTTCTCCTAGTCCATGGGGACTTGTAGCGAAAAGTATTCCAGAGCTATGAACATAGTCATAAACAGTAATTCTAGCTACTAGTTAGATCCCTGGTGGATTATAAATCAACCATGGAAATATCCTTACAAATATAAGTAAACATTCCTGACATCCTAAATACTAGCAAGAGTGAGATCTTTTTGTTATTTTTATTTCATTCAGCTAAAACATACTAACAATCTGTAAACATAAAGTGTCCCCCTGACACACTTTGGTTTTGCATCACAGCAAAGCATTAAAAGATCAGCCCTTAAAAGCTTAACAACAAAAAAGGCCAAGTGCAATCTATATGCGTTGAAACTAATGACTTTTATGAGAATCTACTTATCCACCACATCAGTCTGGTAATCTAATGCATGAACTCCCAGAATCTTAGTGTCTACAGGTTGTGCCATATGGCACTGCAGAGTTAGATTTAAATTTGGCTTCAATATCACAATGATAATATCTTTAAAGGCACAAATAAATGTACCGATAGATACATGAGGAATGTATTAATTTTCAGAAAATTAACATTAAAAATTGGCACTTTTCTGAAGCATGACTTACTGCGACCACGGTGCCCTGCCAGGATTGTGAAAATTTTCACTATTGCCAGGTACGTTGCTATCACAGGAGATCTACAAATGAGCCTCATAAGCAGGAGAAAAGGCTGGCAAGGACATTCTGTGCATTATTTGGGGGGTGGAAGGGAAGAAGAGAAAATTATATGTTAAGGAAAATGCCACACAGAGAGAAATATTTGTGAGAATACATTTCATATTCCCTAGTAAAAGGTACTGAAATAATTTCATGGGCTAGAAAAAATGAAATGTATCCTCAATATACTTCAGAACAAAGTCAGTGCCATCATTGTCTTCAGATCTATTTGCCCTCTCCCCATGAGAAATAAAACTGACAATCCTCATCTATCAGCATGAACAACTGCTTACAGTGCTAAACTAGTGGTTCCCAGTCAAGAGACACTTCATATGGGTTTGAAAGGGAGGAGAGGGGATTTGGACGCTGTTTCCTCCCTTCCCCTAGCAATCCAAGCTACAGATCTCTGCTGGTGGAGGAGGCAGGAGCCACCTCTGCACAGTTTATTGCCTCCTGTCCAGATGGGCAGAGACCTCCCAGCAGTGACCATCACAGCCAGGGTAAGCTAGCAGGACAGGCATGTGAGCTACAGTGAAAAACATCAGCTGATAGTGCAAAGAGCAAGTCAGAAGCAGAGCTGTCTTTTCCATCGCTTTACTCACTCAACTCCAGGACTCTTGTTTGCTGAGAACAACCAGAAAAAAAAGAAGTCCCCTAACAAGTTAAAGGCTCCACAGAGTAAGAAACCCATCACTCAAAGGCCCGGGGAGACACAACACCATTCTCTGAAGTAATGATGTTTACATCATGTTAGGTAACAACAAAGGTCCAGCCTCTTGAAACCTTTTTTGTATGGAGGTCACTCCAAAATAGACTCCTTAAAACAAAAAAGACAACAATTTGCACATAGATAATTGGAACGATGACCTAATTGCCCATACTATTTAAAACACAAAGCTCTGGCTAAAATCATCGGTGACCCACAAAGCAGTGCCAGCTCCGGGAGCGAAGGGACAGTAACTCCAAAGCAGGGCACTTCACCCAAAGGAAAGGTCAGCTCTCTCTGGCAAGCAGGAAAATACCCAAACAGATTTCATGGCTGCTGGCAAGGAAAAACGTCACAGTTGAAACCTTTGCCCTTGCAGACATCACGGCTGAAATTTCACATGACTTTCAACATGACTCGAGTGCTGCACGGGGATCTGGTGATATGTAGGGCACAGAAGACTGGGAGAGAAGCCCAGGAAGCCCTACTCCAGATGCACCAGGGTTCCTCACTGAAAGATTCCTAGGCATACAGACTCAGGCACGTGTAGTTTCCACAGCGTGATGAAGGCAGAGGGTCTCTCCCAAACTCCCAGAAAGGACACCAGTGTCTGACCAGCCATGCTTCTGCACATCTACCTCTCAACAACGTCCTGAATCCAGCTCCAAGCAAAGTGGCCTCAGTCACTTCAGTAAACCATGGATGGTAGTGACCCTTTCCTCCATCTTTTCAGTAAGAGACCAAAAGGCAAAGCAGCAAACCTGGAAACAGTCTATATTGCCTCAGTTCCCACCTTGGTCCAAGGATCTCCCTTCACAGAGCAGGGCTTTTCCCACTCACTCATGAGCTAAAACCTTCCATTAGACCTTGGCCCTGTGCAGCTTCTTTAAGCCAGAGGAAGGAGTCAGAAAAGAATCGACAAGGAAGAGCCTAGCAGATAGACAAGGGATCTGAGTCTTAATCCTTAATTCTTGCATGGGTCCGGAGTCCATGTGTCTCTGCACAGGTACCTGTTCCAGCCCACAGACTTCAGGACATCACGACATGTTGTACACAGCAGAGAGATGAGCTCCAGCTCCTCCTAGCCCAGGATGGCTCCATGAAAAGACACCTTCAGTATTTCAGCTTTCTCCATCCAATACCTCAAGCTTATGTCACGTGAGTTGATGGGCACACCTACAGCCTGGACAGAACAGGTATTGCCACCTCCAAACCCAAATTCAGTCCCACAGATGCAGATCAGGTATCTCTGAGCCACACTCACCAGCACGTCATGCTGTGACCGGGTCTACAAGCTTACGCTATGTGACAACAGAGCCCAAGCTTGGGGCAGGTATTCCTCAGGCACTTGAAATGGTGTTGAAAACCATGAAGAAGACACATGTGTGATCCCTATCCAACCCACTTGGTTCCCCCCTGGGTCTGGAAGCTGCATGGCTAGCTAAATTCTTCCATTTGCTAAGCTATGAAATCTCCATACTATCTTCACTCAGGGAAGTACTGACTATGTAGCATCCTTTTCAGACTTGGTTTTGCTTCGGTAAAGACAGTTGCTGTAAAATTAGCAAACTGAAAAATCCCTAATGTTAGCTGATGTTATTTATAGCGGACAAGCACTGCTTTCACTCTCCTGTTTTAAGAGAATAAACCTTTCTAATAATTGTACAGGATCAAAGAGGAAATACTCCCGAATGCTATCAGATATGGCCCTCTGATTTAAATGCACTTCAAATATTTTTTTTTAAACTTCGGTATCTTCTGGACATGTCATTTTCCCTTTTAATTTTGGCAATCCTACAAATTTTAGGGAAGTTTCCCAGTACTTCACATGCTGTCACAGCGTCTTCAAGCCATCTTTACAGCTCTTCCATGGCATTTTGTGTAAAGAAAAACTTTTAGCTCATCATTGCAACAGCTGCTAATGAAGATCTCTAGGCTTTCTTCTAATTGATAAAGAATGAATGACAAATATTTTATGTAGCCATTAAACTGTGCTAAATCAATGGTGATTTACACAGAATTTCTATAGGAGCATACAGCACATCCACTTTAATATCAAGTGAGTTAATTGTGATCAATGATACTACAGTGGAAGGCAAATGAATTCTTAATGACAAACTTTGCATGTTACAAAAATAGAAGCTAACAAGAAACCTCTTTGTGGCATTTTTCACATTACATCATTAGTAATGACTACTATGTTAAAAAAATTAAAAGGAAAACATGAGTATTTTAAAGACTTTTATAGATCAATCAATTTACAACATAATAGGATTAGGAAAAAAGGATAAGGTTTTTTAACATTCTTTTTTTTCTCTACATTAGTGGAAATTTATCTTAACAGGTGTTAGATTAATTAAAAAGTTATCATCACAGAATTCAGGATTATTTTTTTAGCTACTGAATACAAGACTGGACACTTTATGGGTGTCCTTGTCTCACTTTTACAACCTCTTTTGTTTCACTTGTAGATTTTAATGTGCATCATAACACCTCTCATCCAGCAGTAAGAAATTCTCTGGGGAACACTTGCAGAAAATAGGACATTGAGTCCATAATTAAAGTAATCTCTTCCCAGGCAGATGCTTCAGTTGGCTCTGTTATCACATATTACAAAAGGCATCTTGAGGCCTATAAAATGTGTGGCAAATGGCTTTGGAGATGAGAAACAGCAATTTTTCATCTAATTTTGATCCATAGACATGTAAGTACTGTATTGCCACTTTTTGGTATGGAGCCAAATAACTATTGTGGTAGTTGAAATAAGCTTGGCAGTAACCAAAATTAAAGAGTACTCCAGCTTTTATCCTCAGTCAGGAAAGCCTTTTTCTAGCCATCTTTGCACTTAGCAACTAAGCATTCCATCTCAAATATGCGAGTTAATGCCTACATCTGGATTTAGAAGAAAGGCTTTATACAGCTTAACTCGCTATATATATTCTCTCTCTCTCTCTTTGCTTGTTAAAGCCATCATTCAAATTATGGCCCTAACATCTTCACTGCTTTCCAAAACAGTCAGTGATATTGATTGGAAGCATTTCTACGGTTTATCTTTTGTGTTTTAGGATGTTTAGGACATTGCTCTTTGAATGTGTAAGTAGGTTCTGCAAAGTAATTTGTTCATATCAGTTACAATCCTTTGCATAAACACTAATGCTGATAGGAGCTGGGTGAGCTTATGGAGCATGTTTTTGGTTCCTGGTTGCATGTGTTGTATGTGGGCAAAATTTGACATCAAACTACTTTAAAAGACTTCAAAAATGCAGTTTTCACAGAAAATGTCTCAAGTAAATGTACATTACTACTTGCACTAAACAGCTTATGATGAGCTAAGAGGGATATTTAGAAAGCTGTAAGATAAAATGTGATATTTGTTACATTTCTAATAAGAACTAAAAGATCCGAGACACTCGAGAGCGATAAGGAAAACAATACCATGTTAGGAAAACCCTATTTCATAATGTTACGGTGGTACTGTATCTGTAAAATATATGTTATAAGAACAGCCATTAATCAGCAATAACAGCCAGAAAATGGTATGTGAAATACTTCAATAATTTGCTCTTAAAATAAATTTTATTATTATTTGAATTAATGTAGGATCTCCAAGCCTTCTCCTAGGTGATAACTCTTCTGTATCACAACAGAATGAACAGAACTCCCACTGAGAGCTGCTATGATGGTGACCCCATCATTATGATATCATTATGGCATCCACCATTACCACGTCACTATGCCATCATTATGAGAGCAGGTGCCATCCTGATATCTGTCTGAGACTTCTGCTCCCATGGCTGTGCTGCTGCCCACCAGGAACTGCTGAGCAGCCAATGTGCGAAAGTTGGCTGGACCAAAATCTCCTACTGTGGTGCTGTCCCTGTCCCAAACAGCTCACAGGCCCACTGATACATCACAGTCACAGTCTAAGTAATCACACCTAGTAAGATGTAAGGAATGTAACACTTTAGTACTGCCATCCAGGCCTGTTAACAGGGCTATTAAGGCAGATATGATGACTTGGGAAATGGATGCACCGTTTATTAATTCTGAAAGTTAATGCTGTGCATCTCTCTTTCAGATCACCTTTTTTTAGTTCCAACTGGACAGTATTTTCCAATGCATTGTTGTACAGGCTAGCAACAGACACCCAATAAAATCTGATGGGGCTCTCATCACACAGGCGGACCCCACGTGGGCTACTGCCTGGAAGAACCACGCTGCCATGGTAGAGGAGGGAGGATGCTCACCTGGAGGGTGGCTGTGTGCATCTGATGATGCTGATGATGGTGTGACTTATCAAGGGGATTTTCAAAAAGGGTATATTCCAGGCCATTAGAGAAAAGGAGACAAGACAGACATGCCACACTGGATTCAGGAATGAGTCTCCCGTTCAGGAGTCATTCAGGAATGACTCCCATTTTTCCAGAGGACAATTAGTGCAAGACAGTGGAGAAAAAGGGAGAGCACTATTAAAAGATTCTGGTTTAAACTTCCCTAATGTCAAGAATGGAAGAAAAACAAAGCAAGGGAATTACTATTACCTATTTAATTTACCTCTATATATTTTCTCTTTTACCTGCCAAATAATGATTGTGTGGAGAAACCTCTGCAAGCTTTGGAGCTCTCTTGACCTCAGAGGTCTGACTCTGGAGGACAGAATTCATGAACATATAAAGATCACAATATGATCGTATACAGACCACTACATATAAGTAATGTTTGTACTCTGAATGACATCAAAAGAATTAACTGTCGTTTGTGAATACTGTAAAACAACCAGACAAAGACAGATACTATAAAATATTTTCCTAGCGCAATTGCATTATGAGGACATTTGTATAATGTATATACTAGGTTATAGAAGGATTATTATATTTTAATATTTATTCTGTAATGTTTTATATATAATATTATTATAATATTTTATAATTACAAACAGATTTAATTATATTTCATTCTATATCCACAGATAAGAATTATCTAAATATTAATAATAGATTTGAGTTTCCCAGACTGAGAAGTGAGGGGTACATCCTACTGTTAAGTACACTTTAAACAATAATTATGAGAGAGTTTTAGAGTTCATTCTGACTGCTAATTTGAGGTCATGGCCATTCTGAATACTCAAATCCAAACTTTCCCAGCATGTGGGCAGGAAAAGCTGATCTAATGCTTTTTATATCTTCAAGTATAAGGTTTCTTTCTTTTTTGTTTTTAAACTTATGCTAGAACTAGATGTGAGGAGACTACTGTAGTATAGAAAAAGGGAGAAATCTTTTTTTGTCTTATTGGATTTTCACATTCATCATATCCAGGTTTTCACATTTTCTACACATACATGAAGTCCTGCTGAATATTTCTGCATGTCTACATAATACTTTGTAGATCACTCTACTAAAGTTCATCGAAACAAACAAGGCGAGAAGAGTAAGTTAACTTGTGTGAACTGAGAATACGGACAGAGCGTCCTTATGCATCCTTGCCTGTGTACACAAACAAAGCAAAATTCAAAGAAGTAATCTGGAGGCATGAATATTAAAAAATACAAGAAGTGGTGTCTGTGCCTTTGATGACAGCATGGACATGCATGATTGCTCTGCTGGATCAAGGCCAGTGTTCAGCATCCTGCAGGACTGAGCTCTTCACAAAGTTATTTAGTAATAGTCCCTTGCAAGAAGTCAAGTGCTTCCCAAAGAAGTATACAGACAATACACTTATCCCAAACCCATTCATGCACTGGACACTTCTTGTATTATCCACTTGAGAGACGGCATTGAAATGATCAGACTTTCTCAGTCAACCAAGGGAACATTCCAGAGCTACAAAGGGCTTCCATATGGACACAATGTCCAGTTGTACGGGCTTGACTGCAGTACTGAAATTTAACTTCCTAAAACATCTCTTATGATTGTTCTCTGCCTTCGCTTTTACTGGTGATCTTATGCACTATATGTTTACCCCTGCAGAATGGTTCCATGTATGTTTATTGCATACTCTTCATATAACCAACATTTCCAAAAGGATTCACAAAACCTGTTTCGTGCCTATTTCATTAAGCATAATTCTTCTAGGATGTCATTTTGAAAGGTTTGTTATTGACCAATTATTAGCAGCTGTAGGGGCCTGGACCATGGGAAAGTTATAGAGAGAACATACCAGTACACTGTTATGTAACAGCGTGAGCTAGCAAGAAAGTATAAGGATGTGGCTTGCTTAAGTTTATAGTAAGTATCCAATTAGAACAGTAGAAGTGGCACGCAGCCAGATTGTGTACAATACTTGTAGCCAATAGCTTAGTGTGTAACCTTTACATAAGAGAGTATGTAGGTTATAAAAGAGTGTGTTAACCAAAATAAAGTGGACTATTAGAGCATCATATTGGTGTGCAGTAGTTCCTTCCTCGCGCGGACCCCAATAAGCAGCCAAAAGATATTTCCTTCAATTCCTCTGTTACACAGGAAAACGTCCTAGTGGAAGCAAACTGTTGGAGTGTGTGTAACATATTTTATATTCTAGCCATGTTTTTGAAATTAAGCCGTCTTGGGAAAAGGGAAAGACAAAGCACCTCTTTGAATGAAACAAAGATTTATGTTGTTGATGAACTAAAATATGCTCTGAAAAATAACCCTGAGGTTAAACCTCAGAGAGAGAAAAACAAAGTTCAAGAGAGAATTTTCAATACAACTACTGATAACTGTACTGCAGATTGTGAATTGATGATCACATGCACAAAAATAATAGGTACGTTGCTCAGAAAGGGAAGCAAGTAAAACCTAATCTCTGCTTCTAGAATTGCCAAATGAACATTTGTAAGAAGGGAAGTAATTGTCACCGTGATTGTTTTATTATTTAGATAATACCAGTAGAAAATGACTGAATTTCATTTTATTTCATGCAGGAGGTGCCAGAGTCCTATATGGAGCCATGCCAAAATCTTAACAGAGTAGCCAAAGGCTATATTGAACTGCCTTCTGCTATCATACATTAAAAGTACATGATATATTAAATTTGTATTATACAAAGAAAAGAAACTGTCCTAATATTGTATCATCTCACAGTTTCGATTCTGGCATTACACAATGTTGATGAAAAGCATTTTATGCTTTTTGCTCATCTTTTGAATTAAGTCCAACTAACTTATCAATAGAATTTTCATGTGCTTTTATTTTTAATAAGTGTTCACATACTCATTTTTCCTGGCTTTGTTGGTTCTGCTTTTCTTGCACCTACACAGCATGAGGAGCCTAAAATAGCAAATGGCTACCTGTCTGCAAACTTGGAGAAAACGTTAAAAACTGAACATTCTTCTCATTAAAGTGGGCTTTTCATAGGAGTATCGGACATCTAAGAGAATATTAGACAACAGGCTTTGCCTCCAAGGAAAAAGGAAAAAAAAAAATGCAAGATTTTATGAACTTCACAAAGTTGCCTTTTTTATTCATACCTTTCAGAAGATTTCAACTGTTGAGCAGCCCGCTCATTGGAAATTCTTGACACAGACAAAGCTACTGACTGTTGAGGGTGTTGGGGATGAAAAATTCATTTTCATGGTTTGGCAAAAGGTGCTTATGTTTAGGCAGACGAGCCTGTCTGGGTAGGATTAAGATTCAGATTTTAAACAGCTTAAAATAGGTGCCTATATAAAGGTTTATATGGGAATTAGGTAGCTAGTGATCCATTTTGGTCAGTGGAGAGCTAGGGCTTGATTCAGCTGCCTAAATATGTCTAAGATAAATTGGAATGTCCTAAGGAAACTAGTAGAGCTACAGAGACCTTCTAGACCTGCAGGTACCTCTCTCTAGATATAGAACTGAATTTCAGGTCCTAGATGTCTATGGAACCAGATCGCACCCTCGTTAACTCTCAAGGGAGTTACAGACACATAGCTCACACATAAATACCTACCGGGGTATATCTGCATATCCTATCTCCAGTTGAAACCAACTTAAAATCCCTTTGAGGAGTGGAAAATCAGGTGCAAAGAGCTTCCATCCTTCCTCATGGTTTTCTTCCTTTGCTCTGAACCCTTCTGAATGTTCCCTCATCACAGTACATTTTGTGCTACCATCTTCCGCTAACAAAGTTTCTGAAAACACCCAGAATTCCTCATTGGTCATCTCTGTTTGCTTTACCACCACATAAAATAAACAAAACTAAGACAAAACTAATAGACAAGCTAAATCTAATTCTGCACAGCCAGTTGAGTCTACGTTGCTTGGAGTCATACTTAGAGAAGCCACAATGATTCCATGCACAGTGTTTGCATTTCACTGGAAAATTAACAAACACAGAAGATGAAGGAGGTAATCTGGGCATCACATCAAAATGGGACATGAAAGTAGAGCCAAGATCTGAATCAAATATTGGCTCGTGATTTTCAGAATGTTACACATAATGCTGATTGACGGTACAACAATGCCTCTACCCAGGGAAGTGGAAAACCAAGCAAAGGGGTAATTTTTCTTCATAGTTCCACTAAACTGGCACAGCAACGAGGAACAATTACTGATGATTTATTTTTTTCCGCAAGACATAAGTTATAAGCAATATGGAAAAAAAAACCAACTGCAACACTGGGCAAATGTCAGACCTACCCTGACTGTAAACAAAGACTGTATCTTATTCGGTGCCTGCACAACCCTTGTCTCAGAGTCCACACAGATACCAAAAGAGTGGTAAGAAATATCCTGCTTCACCCTTACCTTGTAATAAAGAGCAGGAAGAGAAGGGCAGCACTTAACAGAAGCAGGGGCTGGTGCTTCACAGAACCCCAAAGCCAAGGCTGTCTATACACTAAGGTTTCTATGTGCATTACAACCCACTCTTCAACTGATTGCAAAGATTGCAAATCATAGCACCAACTAGGATGCTATGCACAACAATTTATTACATTGTACAATTCTGTTTCATCATAAGAACATGAGAGATAAAAACTTATATGACTATATAATTTAGAGCTGAGTGATAATATATAAATACAAGGGACCTAAGGGACCTTAGTTTTTATTTTTGCTATTTTCTGTTTACTTTCCAGTTTTAATATTTATGTGTATTATCATTGTGTATAGAGTAAACAAAATTGTGTACTTAATCTTGAAGATATTCCTCTGTATTTCTTTCAAACAAATGAAAAAAACAGTAAACAATGTCTTAAATTATAGTTTAGCTAAGTGGTTCACCAGGGGAATGTGGTTTCTTCAGACAATATAGCCCTTTCCCACCCTAGCTAGAGGACTAATATAGCATACCATGTAATCTTCCTAGATGTTTATTCAATATTTCCATAATTCTTATCATGGGTTTTCTATAAATGTTTTAAATAGGTAACCAAGCCTCTCAATCACAGTCTTTATGTTCTGTAGTGTTTGTACAGCATGATATTTCAAGTTCATACATTAACACAGTTGCCAGTTCCTAGAAACAGGCTTAAATACATGGGCGTGAAAAGACCAGTTCTGGAACAGGGTACTTCAAACTTCCCAGAAAGGAGTTGTGTCGTTAGGTGATTATGGGAAAAGGCACGCTCTCAGAGAAAAACACATCTCCTTTCTTTAAAGTTTCTTCCAAGTTTCTTTCAATCATTCAGCTGTCTGCCTCAGCATTCAGTCCCAAACTTTTTCCAGGAGCTGTGCTGAGAACTAGTTGTTCCTGCTTCAGCGCCCTGCCTCAGCAACCACAGCTCTCTTACCTCTGTCTTCATAGGAGGACACCACCACAGCTATTCCTCTTCCTTTTTAGCCATTTGCACCATAAGCTGTGCTAATTAAGTGTCAAATAACATATGATTGGGCCTTTTAGTGCTTTCAAAGACTTCTCAATATACAGAATTTTAAGATCAGTTGTGATGGGTCACATCTCTTACGTGGGTTATTAGACACTGCCTACAGACTCAGGCAGACAGCATTACAGAAGTCCAGCCCAGCTTTGGTAGGTAGCTTTTAAATAATGTTTTAGTGATCAGAAAAATATCTAAATAATTACACTGTGCAGAATTAAAGTCTTGCAAACTGATAAA
Organism: Nyctibius grandis; assembly: GCF_013368605.1. Classification (NCBI taxonomy): domain Eukaryota; kingdom Metazoa; phylum Chordata; class Aves; order Nyctibiiformes; family Nyctibiidae; genus Nyctibius; species Nyctibius grandis. The sequence goes on from NC_090662.1 coordinate 15,080,840, forward strand.
TGCATTTTGAAATCTGTCCACTAATAATAGAGTTTATAGTGAATCTATGAACAGGCACAATCATAATTGTAAGATACCTCTTCAAGGACTAGCAAAAATGGCTATATAAAAAAAATACTTATTTTCCAAAGTAATTTCTACAGCAACCTATTTTATAGCTGGAACTTCTGCAATAAACCACGCTGACAGTCGAAACACAATATTCTTTTGCAATTTAGGTCAGCTTTATCACTTTTACAAACCAGTAAGTTAAGCCATCTATAAAACAACAGGCTTAACAACCTTAGATGTAACCCAGTGTGCCACCCAGCTTAACAGCCATTATCATCTCCCTGACAGGCTGAGCTTTAACTAGGTTAGTGTGAGCTTAGAGCAGAAATTACAAACAGTGAAACCTTGCTGAAGGATTATGAAGATAATGTTTTAAATATTTGCACACGATCAGAGAAACAACTCATTAGTGTAAAGAAAGACCTGCTATTTTTGGTGGTAAACAGCATTGACAGATCCTGGCAATTTGCTTAGGAGCTCCTGGTGCTCAACACCTGTTTAAAACAGTCCTAAGTTAGTGCTAAGAAAACTATGTTGCAATAAATGATGCATTTTAGCTTTTACTTCCTCAGTTTATCTTGATGTATCTATGGTGAAAAAGTACTGAAGGACTATACTGAGATATACTACAGGCACACCAGTGGCTTCCTGTTTTTCTGTTAGTAGGGTATTTTATAAAAGGGTGCTTCTAAATATTTATTTATTAGCCATAATAAGGTACCTGGACAAAAACATAAAAAGGAAAGAGAATAAGCAACAGTTTGCACACAGTCAGTGTAAAAAAATGGCTATTACCTGATTTTGCATAGAAGCACGTTGGCTCCATCAGCCTTCCCCCATGGAGCGCAGGGCTCTGCACCATCCCTTGCACCGGCAAAACTGGGGAGGAAGCTTGCCAAGTGAAAGGCTGAGCCAAGGAAAGATGCGTGGCTCCATGATGCAAAATATGTTCGGATTCAGCAGTAACACAGCGCTGTGTGCAATAGCAATAACTGGACTACATCAAATTGTAGAGATGAGGAAACTTCCAGCGGGGAAGGAAAGAAACTGAGTGCTGTGTCGGCAAGCTGCTGTATGAGGTGGGAATCCCAGTTTGCTCCATCACTGCATCTCCTGTTCCCAGGAATAAGCCCATTTTCCTTGCAGAAGCCTACTGAGGGACAGAGCCCCACATCCCTCCCCACAGCTTTCCCAGCTCCCCTTGTCCCAGAGGATGAAAGGTTCGCTACCCTCCTTTCCCACAGCAGCAGCAGCAATACTTCAGGTGTCCATGGCTGGCCGTGCTAATAAACTAAACGTGGCCAGGAGCCATCCTCCTTAGCCATGCCTGGGAAATGCATGGTGGGCTGGTAGCTGGAAACTGCCAAATGTATTTCAGGAAAACTTTTGGCAGTTTATAGACAATCATATTGTATCAGCCGGGACTGTTGCTGGGAATGCCCGAAGTTACTGTTAAAAATGCTCTACCTGGCTGCTGATTTTTATGAAACTTATTATCTTGACATCCCAATCCCTTTGTCATGTTTGTTTTGTTACCAATGGGTACAAGAGCTATGGGGAAGGACAGACTGACAGCATGACCACACAAATCTTGTTTCTTATGGGTTCAGTCTTTTTCAGGACTGAGCTCTGGAAGAGCGCACCAAAAGACATGGATGAAGTGAAAGGGAATTTTGCCCACTACATGTATAGGATCATGACTTCGGTGCGCCATGTCCATGCTCCCAGTGGAAGCATGAACAGGTCAATAGTATGACTAGTTAATACAAACTAGCCATGCTGCGTCCTGTGGGATATCTGCCTGGTGGCCTTTGTCCAGTTCTTCCTGAGAATTGTCCAGGGAGAGGTATCTACACTGCAAAAATTGCATCACCAAAGCTGGTGCTAATTAATTATCCATCCCCAGAGAGGTCAAAGACTAATGAGCTGATTTGAATCACAGACATATTGGTAACAATGTAGGAAGTTCTCATCTCCGTTGCACTGTTGACAGAGTCTATGAATTTAGCTACCTCTTAAAATATTTTTAATTTGTATTAAATTGAACTTAAATTTAATTTATATTAAATTTAAACTAGACTGGTAATTAGTCTTGAGTGTCAAAAAATATTGTTTAAGTTAATTATTTGCTATAGAGGAGCAAATGGAAATGAACAAGGTAGAGGCAACTCTGTGGAAATCCTGAAGTCAGAGAACTGGGTAAGGCAGGAAGACAACACTACACCAAAAAAACAGCTCTGTTTACTGCAACTTGTGATTTAGTAGGCAGAGGAAACAACAGCTGAGACAATAAAGTGTAGGCAGCTGAAATAAAAATGAGAAGGAGGATTAGAGGTAAAACTTATTCCTCTTCCCTTCATTTCCTTCAACTGAAGATCAGATTTCCCCAGAAGCCCTGCAGCCAAGTGTCATCCTGGAGTAAACATGGACTTCAGAGAAGCTGAGCCTTTCTACTCTTGTCTGAATTAGTCCTACAGGACACCAAACTGATACAAACTGCATTGTTTTGCTCATCCTCAAAGACAAACAAGTATCACCTATGAAGAATCCTTATACCATGGGGTGAGGCAGTCTGTAAAGCCTCTGAGACTGACGGACACCCGGGCCAGGCACCCTGGGAGCAGCGGTGCCGCTGGACTCGTTGACGCAGGATCAGACCACTCAGCCCTGCCAGTTTCATGGATAGCAAGGAAAGACAGTTCTGGTGTCTCTGCACCCGACTGCTGACGTATGTAGGTGCGCATCCATGCTGCAAATTACATAGTCGAGAATAAATTCAGATTTCTGCTATGTACCTTCTGCACACTGAAGCACGGCTAAGGACTCATGTATTACAAACACCACCATTTGTGAAGAGGTGCTAATGCACATTATGGCTTACACAAACAAGGAATTACAGGTTGGATTCCCAAAACTGCAGTGCTGACCTAACTCTCTTTCCACTGAAGCCAATGATGAACCTTCCATTGATTTCAAGATAGGCAAGCACTCGTTGCCTTAGAAAACGTCCCTTTAATTTCACTTAAATGGGAATCAGCAGTCATAGTATTATTTGTATTTCTATAGAGCTATTCATCAGCTCTTCTTCAACGATGACAAAAATGAACAAAAAAAAAGCCAATACAAAACCATGGACACAAAAATCAGTCACAGGAAAATGAATAACTGTTTATAAGCTGACCTCAAAACTCACAATGGAGGGTTACATCTCATATAAATAAATACATTCACAGTCACTGTGCAAGCTAGGACCAACAATTATTTCTTGAATATCAGGAAAAACAAAAATCCGATAAAGAAAAGGCGTAAGCAAAAGTATGCAGAGAAGATGCACATCTCATATCTCATTTTTCTCAGGCAGCTCAACGAACAAAATCTAGTTGCTACAACTTGATCAAGGAAACTATTTTTAGAGAGGAATTAAAGAAAGTATAAAATTCAGAGATTTTCCACAGAAAAAATCTACCTGACAAGATTTCCTCAAGGTATATACAACTCTTTTATGAGGCTAACTTTTCTGACACAGAATTCAAGTAAAACAGTGACAGTATTTCTTCAAATATTTAATCAAATTTTACTTTTGTCAAATAGTGAATGGGAATCTTAAATATTGTAAACAGCTTCTCTGGTACATTGTAGAAGTTAATAAGAAACAAATACATTCTCAGAAGTTAGTCACCACTCATCAAAACTAATTTTTTCCGCATTTAGAAGAAAAGGAGAGCTAGAAATAAAAAAGTTTTGACATAGTCATTGCAGCTAATAAATAATATACTGTAGCAGTATAGGCAAAAAATTGTGCAGTATGTAGGAAAAGGGAAATATCAGACACAGATCAATCAATCAACAGGTACTGTGTTCACCATCAGCAATTTATGTTCTCAAAGAAGTCAGTCACTCACTTTTTACAACATGTTAAATAGTAAACCAACTTGATTACGTGGGGCACCTAGCTGCAGCTTCCCAGTAGAGACAGAAAGGGAATAACACTCAGAAGAGGATTTGTTTTGACAAACAGGACAGTCACAGGAACACAGAAAAGGTCTCACATACTGAAATGTTGCAACTGTTCACTTATCTAACTAGAGAGCAGTCTCACTTTTTTCCTATGAATGGGTCAAACTTGAAATATTTTTTATTTTTAACTCTGCTCTAGGTATATTTTCACTCTCAAATCTGATCTACTAAAATTTTGGGACAAATAATTAGAAATTACTTCAAGGTAAAATATAGTAATATATATTCTAATAATTCATGTTAAGCTGTGCATTTTGTTGGCACTTTGTATGGTACTAAATGATCAAATGATGATTTAGGTCTTTAAAACAAATTACCAAAAAACCTGTAAGAATAACCTATTGGTTTTTTCCAGGTTGTAAACTAGCTGCATTAAGCAGAAGTTAAATGTGTTTATTATTAGGAACAGTAAACACTTGAGTATGACTACCTTCGAACACTTGTATTTCACGTTGAATGTTACGATCTGAACAATAACATCTGTGTGATGTTCTAACTCATTAAATGCAACAGAAAATTAGGTCAACACAAATGTGCTGGATTACTTAATGGCTCAATGATAGGATTAATAACTAAGAGGAATCAATTTCTCTTGAAATGCTAGGGTTGATGCACTTGTACATTATTTCTCTGATGGCATGTTACATTAAAAAACACTTATCTCCTTCTTACATGCTTTGAAATATAAAGTCCTAATATGCACAGAAACTCTTCAGCCAGGAAGAACCTCTTACTTGTTATTAAAGTCTACACTTCACAGAACTAACTCCTTGATCCATAAGGCCCTAGTGTAAGCAGGTTAGATCATTTCATTATCTTTAAAACAATTATCTTCGCATAGGCATTGCATGTATACGTACATGAAGTTGACGCAGCCCGTCCCTGCAGGTGGAGCAATCCAAACAAAGCTGAGGTTTGTAGTTGGGAGATGGCTCACGTGTGACGCACCACGCTGCACATAAACTGGTTTCCAAACTGGTGGTCAGACATAATTCCTACGAGAAAGACATAGGGGACATAAACAGTAACACGTTAATAGCTCATTGCAAGGTGCTAACAGAGTGAGAAATACATCTGCTATGTGTTTCATCATGGCAACATGGAATGAAAAAAACCCCAAGAGTATGCCACTGAGTAATTAGAATTAATGCCAATGAAAACATTGGAGCTGGCCTTTGCTTGAGCCAAGGCTGACATTGTATTTACTACAAGGCTCCAAGTACTTACTACCGTTACTCTTCACAAGACTAATACTAGAGGAATTATTTGCATTTTTAAAGGAGGAGCTGGATCGCAGCTGCTGTAAATCAATGTTATTCCACTACCTTATTTACACACATTGCAGATCTAAATGAAAATAAAACCTGAAGGAAAAAATGCTATGTTTTAATAAGCAAAATGAAGCTGTTTTTTAGAGAGGAGTGTTATCTTTTAGTAGTCAGGCACATCTATTTGGAAAAAAAGCAGATGAGCTTTGGATTCATGAACTCTTCTGATCTGAAATAAAAGCAGCAACCTTCAGCAGTTTTACTGGTATATATTTCTTTGATTTTTTTTTTTTTTGAATCAGCCTCTAATACATGGATGAATGTAAATGTCATCTATTAATCCCTCTACCTGGAATTCACTGCAGTTCATCATTAGAGAAAAGAACTGTATTTTTTAACAAAAAAACAATATCAGACAGCAATCTTCTCCCCCTCAGAGACCTTCTGTAGTTTCCTACAAATTAGTGCAAACTTGGTTGTTTGTTTAACACCCTTTGGCTTAAAGTAAGGCAATCTTACGTGAGTGGATTACTACACCGGTAATCCTAGTATATTAAACAGTAAATATTGAAACTATTATTTTGAATGCACTTATCAGAAGGAAATACCTTGTTCCAGGTTAGTTAAAGTGTTGAACCTCCAGTTCAGAAAATCGTGACATGGGCTAAAACATTGCTAATAGGCTCAAAAGGAAAAGCAAACAGTAGCAGGTACCTCCATGCTCAACAAGGTCACTGTTAGGTGACTGTATCTCAGAAAGTTCATAGTGGTTGGTATTTCTTATATTTATTTGTTGCAATTCAAACCACAATAGAGAAATAAAACCCATCTCTGCCTCTCAGAATGCCTCAACAACCGTATTTGATGGCAATTCTTCTGAAATGTAGACACAGCAATTTCTCTTAGCCCCTCACTGATCCAGAGGTGGAAGGCATTTGCAAGGGAGAGATTTTTCACCAAGGAGGGGGACGAATCCTTTCTCATACAAACCCACTGCTCCACCTGGTGCCTCTCCAGGGACTGCCATGCCAGCAGCACGGAGCAGGGACGGAGGCTGTCTCGCATGCAAACAATTCAGCATTTTATAGATACAAAGCAAGATCTGAAATCCCATTCAGGTACTGGTGAGGATCACAGACTATAGCTCAGGGTTAGAGATGTTATGTATCCTGAGGTCTATTAAAGTCTAAATCAGCTTTAATTTTGAGGTGGACAAATGAAGCCACAGTGAGTTTACGTAATCTGTCCCAGGAGTGACAGGAGGCAGTGGGTGATGGCAGTGATGCTTGTACCTTCTGCAAATGACCACAACCTTCTCACTCAGGATTTTTCAGTTAGTTCCCCACTGAAGCATACACACAAGGTCTTCCATCATTCATGCAGTTACACCCTTCAACTCAAATCCCAAGTGATGTTACAGCCCGTTGGGTCAGGATGGCCATGGAGAAGGGTCAGGCTCCCCTGGGTGGAGCCCCTTTTCTGGAAAATCCAGGGAGATGGCATTTTACTGACTGTTGTTTATTGCAAGACACTAGAAGCAGATGATGTTTGGCCAAATCTTGTCACGTTGTACTGCCATTTTAAGTCTTTATTTGCCTTCCTTGGCTAACTGGGTGGGGTGGCATTAACATCCTCAAAGAAACCTGATTGACTGGTGCCCAGGCTCACTGCCCTGGGCTCACTGATGAAGTCTATCCAGCAGTACCCTGCTGAGATGGATGTGTCCAAAAATATGCGCAGAGAGGTCCTTTGCAGGGTGAGAGGTATTTAGGCAAGTGCTTTGCTTTGCTGAGGGTGAAAGGTGGTAACTCTGCTTCTTTCCCAAATTTGTGGGTGTTGTGTCTCTCTCTCTGAAGTTTGTGCTAAAGCCAGTGACTTCAGTGACACGGGATGGGGTGTCTGGGACTGATGCAGAGCACCAGCTCTCATCTATCATCATCTCTGGCTGCACAATGGGAAAGAGTCAGCTATAGACTTTAGCAGGTTAATTAAATAACAGACACTGTCAAGGGAGAAACAGGAACAGCTCTTCAGTTTGAAGAAATCCCCCTTTCTCCAGAGCCAGCCAAATACAAGGGAGGACAAAGACTGCCCCACCACATCCCCCAGCCAGGGGACAGGCACACCAGCTTGGGAAATGGGACCGCTTCCCTCCTTGGCAGCAACTTGTGAGTTAATGAATTCCCTAGGTTTCAGGCAGTAGCCTGCAAAAATGTGTCTAATACATCAAACACACACAACATCTGTGGAGAATTTCTTTTTCCTTTGATTTACAGTTTTAAAAAAAGAACAACTTTGCAGTGACTAGAATAAATTCTAAACAATGAAAAAACAACTCACTCAATTTTTTTGCAGAAAAAAAGTCAATGAATTCCCCAGAGAATATTAGAAATTCTGATTTTATCATTTTATCACCATTTTATCTTTCTATTTTATTAATAGTTTATTGTGATCATTTTTACAATAAAAACAACCACTCCTCATCTGCTGGGGCTTTACTGGGTACATCAACTCCATTTTGGAGTTCAGAGTCTTCAGAACATTTCACAAAAATTAAGTACTGGAACTTCAGCGAATAACAGAATGGTATTTTAAAAAAGCATTCTGATGCTTAAATCCAAAAGTTTCATGCTGGAAAGATGAATGTAAAAATCATAAAAACGCCAAAAATGGAGCAATGCAATTGATACTAAGAACTCATTAAATTAAAGATAAAGAATGTTATTTCCCCCTCTTGCTTCCAATCTTTTTGCAGTCCCTTGCTATGGAAAGCAGCTCCTCCCTTCTCCTCCATTCCCTCGCCAACCTGGTAAGCTGCTTCCCAGACTGAAAGTTTGCCCCGTAACAAATCCAAGGACAAATATGAAACAACATTCTGCTACAACAAATAAACTGAATACAAGACACCCCTGATTATATAGCAGCTCTCAGAACAGATCTGTATCATGTATGTACCTCAGACAGCCTCAAAGACAGAGCGTGCCTTCTTTTAAGGCGCTTGGCTCAGGTCAGCGTTGCTCTACAGGCATCCCCTGGCATGTCCTGTTGACCAGGGCAACTATATACATTCAAGTCTGGTGTTTAAAAAAGTAACAATCTTAAGGTAAAATTCTAAGGTCTGTCTATATAAAACTCTATAAACTCTTTTGTAAATTATCAAGTGTTTCCATGTCACTTATTTAATACAGAAACATTCAAAGATTTGTGACAGCTGCACGTCCACAGCTCTAAAATGTGCTACATGCAAAGATGCCAGTAGCATCTCCCTGAACTCCTTTTCCCTTGTTTTTTACAGTATGCACTCATCATACTGACGTGTTTTAGACATCTGCACTTTCTACCTTCTCCCTCCCCTAAAATTTCTGAGGCTTTAGGAGTCCCAATATAATCATTCAAATCCCAGACATGCTTTGTACCTGCCAACAGCACTGCTAGGAGAGGAATGAGACGTGCTCAGTCCCTCTCGAGATTTAACTCAGCAGCTATTTTTCTTGTGTAAAATTTTAAAAATGTGCTTAGCCCAATTCAATGCACTATCTATAGTCACTGAATCAAAGACCTTGTACATGAAGAGGTAGATTTCAAGAGATGATAGATTAAATACAAGAAATCCAGGGAAAGAGAAAAATTATTGAACGGAAAATCTTACATGAAATCAGATGACAAATATGTAGCTTCACTCTTTACATGTGGACAATAATTTTATTGATAATCAGAATCACTAGTAGGGGTGTAGCAGCAATTGCAGGGAAATATTTTGCCTCTTTTATAAAGTGGCATACAGGAAGGTGAACAGGATGTGAAGATGCCGTTTTAGGTGGTCCATAAATGGTCAAGCGCAAGTGCAGTTCCCAAACTCCTTATTACTTTCACCTTGTTGCGCAGCTTCTCCAAAAGGGAGAGCTATAGAGGATGGGGACTGTTCTCCCAGCTGGGTCCCTGGAAGCCAAAAGATGGTCTTTTCTACTGGCAGAGCTTGGGAAGCATCTAATGGTGCAGATAAATGCAGTAAGATTCACAGCATTTTCTGTTTTCTATGTCTGAGAAATGTGGATCTGTAACAGTCCTGACTTACACGTGGTAACTACATAATGTTCCTTATTACAACATGATGTATCCTCCTTATGTATCCTCCTTAGAAAAGAGTTTCCTATGCCAGAACTTTATACAAGGAGCTCATCTGCATGTCAAGGTCCTTGGCAAATCCTTCATCAAGGCTAAGTCTCAATAGACTTTCCAGCACTGTACCAGATGGTAGGTAGTCTACCATTTCCTATTTATTATATGAATTGAGTACGATATTAAAGGAGAGGGTTAATGTTAAATACAGGTGTAAAATGAATTACCACATTTTGGTTTTGCCACCTTTAAACTGATTATCTGCTACAGGCCTCCATTTTCAAAGTGATGCATAAGAATGACAGCAAAATGCCAAACATAAAATATTGATGAAATACTGAGAAAATAAAGCTGTAAGTAACCAAATCACTCTGGGATCTTTGAGAAAGTAATCATTCCTGAATAGCAGATAATAAATTCAAGTCAGAACCAGACACCTTCAAATTTAATTTTGCGTTACGTAAAAATGAAGTACCTAGTCCTAGGAACAGCCTTTTCCCTTAGGAAACAGAGCTGGGGACCTACGTTCTCCACCCAGGCTCTAGCATCTCAAAAGGCGATCCATAAACCCACAAACTAAGCATGGTTCTGCCTGGTGTTACGAAGCAAGGAGTGATGCAAACGGGACTGTGCCAGAATACACCTCCCATGCTGAACTCCATGCTAAAGCAGCCAAACGAGAGCCTGCAGCTTGCTTCTCCCATGCAGCATCAGGGACCTGTTCTCAGAGGGAATGTAGGACAATTCATTTTTTTTTTTCAAAATGAAGAGGTGCTGGTAGCTACATTTTTTGTAATAGTCTACCATTTAAAGCAATCACTTTGGCAGAAAGCTTATGCCCACAGACTCTTCCCAGAAGCACATTCTCTCTATGAAGTTGAAGGTTAATTGTATATACAAGTACACCCACTTTCCTGTTGCATATAAGAGTGCACTACTCAAATGCAAGAGTGCTGGGACAAGTGGCATAGCTTGGTGGCTATGGACAAGGAACCTGGCTTTTTAGTGAAATCCTTGTACGACAGGTTTCCAGGACCACTGCAGAACCAGGGTCCTCCTGCAAGTTAAGGGAAAGCCACGTGCCTCTCCACATCGTTTGGGGAACAAGAGAGGCTGTGGCATAGTTGGGCAGGTAGCTGGCAAGACCTGAATTCACAGAAATCCAAGTGTAGGTCCTAAGGAGTTTTTTAGGCTAAAATCTATTCATTGAATGTATATAGACCCCAAGTGCATTTTACAACTGCTGGAGCTGCAGCTTTCAGACCACATTTTCAGAGCTAGGCACCTCCCTTTGTCCTACCTAAGTCTCTTCGGATCTTTAAAGAACTTTTTTTGTCTTTACCTGTAAACACATATAAAAATGAATTACATGTTTTCCCTGAATGATATAGCGAGTGAAATAATATTTTATTTTTAGTTACTGGAAGAATATTTGAGCAACATCCTTAAACAGTTACAAACCCTTTTCAGGACTCTGAAATGTAAGTCTTAAAACTATGTGAAGAACTACCGGTAGGGAGAAAATCAAGTTTCTTTCTGTTTGTTTTTTTTTTTTTAAAAAAAACTAAATATATATTTAAGAAATACATCAGTAGTCTGTGTTAAAAAGAACTGCTGGGAATAAAGAAATATCTGGAACTGGTAACTATAATTTCTAAAACATGGACACAAATGTACAATTACGAGCATATGCAGTTCCTACTCAAGCAAGCAGCCAGTTAAAGGCAACTGAATTACCCATGCAAGTTCTTTTCAAAGTGAGTACAGGTGCAGAATCTGGCCCTAAGAGAACTGCATCCACCTAGCTAAAATATGCTGTTGCTGATTGATTTGGGGGGAGTGATTTCATTCTGCTTCGCAGGAAAAACACATCTCATCTGATAGAACGTAACAGACTGCTAAAGCACTTGGTGGCCCTTGTGATCAGTTAAGGGTCAGGATGGTTTGATAAATTATTAAATAGTACGAAGAAACTAAAGACCAGCAATCATCAGATGCATTCTTCCACCCAGCAGTATATTACCTTTATCTTTCCTGAATTCATGTGTTTATTTCACTATTATTATTAGTGCTTTGTTATTAAATAATAGACCTTTTCAGTGTATGCCACATTGGGGTAAATATCATCCACAGGCTAATAAAGACCAGTAGAAAAAGAACAGATAAGTGTATAACAACTTAAAAAAGTTTGTCACTAAAATCCATAACTCCTTTTGTGGCCAAGAGCCAACTAGAGCCTGACTACAGCAACCTGATTCCTGGGGGTGCCGCTGTGCTGAAGTGACTCAGACTTGGGACAAGAAGTATGAGTTTTCTAACCTTTTGCTACATGTATAAAATTTAAATGTGTTTTCTTCATAGTTCTGAAAAGAACAATTTATTGCAAGTTCACATTTGAAATCCATTCACAGTTTTGGATCCAGGTGTAAAGCAGATCAGGTTAGGGCATTTAGGTGCTAACAAGAGCAGTGTTTTATGTTCACATTTTTTGAATCCTTACTGAAGCGAGCACTTCATGAGAAACAGAGGTTTGCAGGAATGAACCCTAATGTACAGATTTACGAAAATTTGCTCTGAAAGAGAGAAATTTTTTTTGCTTAATCTCTCTTTTAATGTTCTACTTTTAAGGGCTTGTTAATCAAAACTTTTGAGCACCCTTTTGTTAGAACCCACTTAGGGGTATAATTTCATCTCAGGGATTTATGAGTGCCAGTCTCATTAAACTTAATGGGAGTTACACATATGGAAATTGTGGTGCACGGGGAGGAGAATATCCCCTTTAATTTGCATAATTCCCCCAGACACTGAATGAGCCCCTTGTGTAATGTGTGATATGGCTGTGTGAGTCAGGGGGGTGGGGGTGGTGAGACCCTGATCTGCCGTGTGTTGGTGGTTTTAGGGTGGCCGTTGTCAGGAAGGATGAGAGGACAATTTACAGCTGAAGTCTAAGCGCTCCACAGAGAGCAATGCGGTACTAAGTGCTCCAAGGCAAGTAGATTTAGTAACAGTAAACAGGGACCAGCAGTAATATAAATAGAAAATGCTAATAAGCTACTGTGTTGCTGAAATATAGAAGAAAAAAATCTCTTTTCAAAGGCTTGAACCCAAATCTATTTTAAATATTTTCCTAACAGTCCCAGCACGTTTTATAATAGCAACTTTTATACTTTTCTTTATAGAAACCTGTTAGGCTGGTAGCTTCATTCTGTACTAGCTTTTCATAGGTCTATTTTAGCAATGTATTCCAGTTCACTCTCTTGCAGAAAAGCAGCTGTCCCTGGTTTGCACTCACTTTTTTTTTTTTTTACTGTTATTGTATTTGGCTGGTGAGTGCCTCATCCATACGAGCAACTCTTGTACGATTTCCCCAAAATATCATATTGCTCTGAATTTCTCCTCTTCGCAAACCTTAATATGTATCCCAGGAGCCAAACATCAGACACACCGCTTGATAGGTTTTGTACCAGTGACAAATGTGACAAAGGACCGCCCTGTTATCATGCCAGACATCTGCTCCCACCAGACTCATTCTCAGGGCCAGCAGTAACTGCATCCTCCTTCTTGCGGCAGTGACAATTCACCAAGGCAGCACTGGAGCCTCTGGAGTTGCCCCAGATTTGCTTTGGTAGAGGTGAAACTGCAAACCAGCAGTCTTAACTGACAAACCCATGTTGACCTGCTCACTTAAAAGGAGCCACGAACCAACCAAAACTCCCTGCTTACCAGCGCAAGTAACATCAAATGAAACGTTGTGCAGCAACTAGAAAACAACTACACAGCCCAATAAAATTGTAACTGCCCAATGCTCATCTATAACACACCTACATCCTGATTAGATCTATAGCGCATCCTTTCCAAGGCAGTAGCTTCCAAAAAAAATTTTTTTGACTGATCTTCACCCCAGACTCTAGCTGTGCTGGGCTGAGCAGTTTGCACACTGATAACAGCCCTTCTTCAGCTATACGGGCACTGGTGACACGTCCCGATATCCTGTTTGCTCTTCCATAGCCCAGTGTGACTAATTAGGATAATGGTTTCAAGGCTTTACCTTCAAAACCCTAAGTCTCTCTTTAATTTATTTTAAATGAACTTAATGGTTTCTGGCAGCAGTCTGCCTTGTAACGCATTTCCTCTATTTTGATCCTTAACCCGCAGACATATTTTGCATTTGCCCACATTGCCGTCACTGCCTCAGTCACTGAAGGACGCACTCAGCGCCTGGCATCTTCTTTGCACTTTCACTGTCCCTAATTATACTTTATATCTCTCTTATCGACATTATTGGTGAACTCTGATGTTTTAAAATTGATAGTTTCCTCCAAAGCAAACTAAGTCAGTCAAACCAATCAATAAGGATAACTATACAATGAAACCAGAGGGACTTCCATGGAAATCTTTTTCCAGATGGAGTGTTTATTTTTTACAGACATCTCTTCTTGTTTTGGAGTGATGCTGCTATGCAAGTTATTCTGTCCTATTCCCCAATTCCTTATCTCAGTTGATCTGAAAGTCAACTTGAAACCATGTATTATTGTGTACAGAAGCCACAGTGTGTCCTTCACCAGTGCTGGCTGCAACATCTCCACAGAACTGGAGGCAGGAGGCAGTTTCTATCCAAAGGAGCAGTCCTGGAAGTGGTCCAGGTCTCCTGATCCCCTTCCCATGGCTCAGCTTACAGCAGCCTCAGCAATGCCTGAGTTCGGGTGAGCTGTGTAAGGTCTCCTACAGCTCCATGTCCCCTTGCTGGGACACCAAAGTGACCTGCGGCATGGCCAGTCCCACAGCCTCGGGGAGACTTTTGGAGCAGGGGTGTCTTATAAAAGCCTTTTCTACCTGCTCAGGAAAGACTGCATGGAGGAGCTATGTTTCTGCAAGGGAAAAGCCAGCTGTGGCAATGACAGAGTACAGTTTTATTGTCATACATTTAAACACGTCCAACTACTACAACAATTTGCAAACACTCATCACAGTTTCTGCAACACTGTTCAGGAGTGAAGACATTTGCATTTTTTCAGCAGTTGACACCAGTGACACAGGAGCTTTGATTTGCCTTTTTGAGAGTTGAGGAAAGAGTTAAAAAATCCTCAAAATTCACAAATACAAAAACTAGAACTGTAAGTAAAGCTGCTTAATAGACACCATGGTCATTCCCAGCCTCTGCAAAGGGATGAAGGGAACTGAGAAACCACGTAACGAGTTGGTGGGACAGGTAAGGGAGAAGTGGGGAAGGAAAAATGGTTTTGTTGGTTGAATGGAGGAATTTCAATTAAAATTGTCAAACTCCAGTTCTTTTTTTGAAACTATGCTGAGATTCAACACTGCTGGCTAAAACCCACCAGTATCTCTGTCCGGATCACATTAGTGGTGGAAGGAAGCACGGTCCTGTACACCACCTGTACACTCCACAGATGTTCTGATGTATCAAGATAAAACCTTCTGGATTTGCCTCCTCTGTACCACAAATCTATCACATCTACAGCTTTTGTAGAGTAGGAGAACTAAATTGGGGATGTTCTGGCTGGCAGGCTGGCAGAGGTGACAAGGCTTTAGGCCCAGGCTAAAGCACCCCCATGAGGGTGAGCGTGTGCTCAGGCAGGTGTTGTGTACCTGTCACGGTTTAAAGCTGGGCTGGCTATTAAATGGGTGGCAGAGGCTCTCTATTAACCCTCCTCCCCTGCCAGAAGGAAGAAGGAAAAGAGAAAAGGGAGAGAGACTTACGGGTTGGAAAGTTAAAACAGTTTTAATGAACTATAATAATGAAAAACATAATAATAATAATAATAATAGAAATAATCAAATATATACAAATACATACAAAACCAAGATCGAGCTCCCCCGATGTTGGTCACATCACCCCCGGCACTGCAGGGCAGGCTCCGGGAAGGCCTAGACTGGGCCCAGCGATGGACGGGAACTGGATTCAGGGATGCACAGATAGGGATCGGGGGCAGCAGGAAAACAGACAGAGTCCTCTTGGGACACCAGCCATAGCAGAAAGAGAGCGAGAACCCTCGTGGATCGCCCCACTTTATGCCGAGAATGATGTGTATGGGATGGAATACCTTGTTGGTCAATTTTGGGTCACCTGCCCTATCCGCTCCTCCCTGCAGGTGTGACCCCCCTGCGGCTCTTCACTCGTAAGCAGTGAGGAATTTAGCAGTGACCTTGGTCTCTCTAAGACTAAGTACAGCAAGAGCCTTTCTGCATAACATCCCTACAGGTGCCTCATTGATAACTACAAACTTTGAGCATTATCAGTCCTGGAAGCAGGACACTGTCTGCAAAACATGCAGTTAGTTTCAGAAAGTGCAGTTACTTAGAAGAAGACTTAGCTGAAAGTAAAAATCACTGAAAGGAAAATTGCCTGGTTTAGGCCAAACCAGGACAGTATCAACAGCAAGATGGGGGACAGGAGAGCCCAGAGGTGACAGCCAGCATGACTGTGACAGAGAGCTGAAACCAGCGTCAGACACCAGTGCCTGACTGGCCCCCGCCAGGGTGATACTCTGGCCATGCAGTGTCACCTCGCTGTCACCAGGGAGGTGCACGGGGGGGGAACAGAGGCAGAAGTTTTGATATTCAGGTACTCTGTAAAGCTGGAGTTTGAAAATCAAAGTGTTTCCCTGTTAGACACTTCTCACACTTTCTTTTATCACCAAAGCAGAATATCAGCTGTGATTTGGCAGACTTCTGTGGTATTTTGGCAAAAAGAAAAATTCCTTTTCTACGAACACCCAAACAGTTGCTTTAATTCTTTATGCATCTTCAACATTTTTTAAAATGATTATTACATGACAAAATAGAAAACTGGAACCTGATCACTGCAAAGTCTGGCAGTTGTCCCCTTTCCCTTGTGAAATGGGCAATAGTTTACTTTGCCTCCTGTTCTGTCTTAAATACTTCAATCAGTGATCCCATCCTTTGCAACTTCATGCTGCATATTCCCCACTAATCAGCAACAGACTATAATGCTGAGAGTATTCACTAAGTAGTTACTAAGAGAAGAGCAGCATGCCCAGCAGTCTGAATTTCTGCCCACTGAAAGCAGAACGGTACACATGAAGACGAAAACTCCTCAGAAAACATGTTACAAGCTAACAAACATGAACAGTGGCAAAACTTTCAGGAAACAAAACCTAAATACAAGACTTTACACACCAAAATAAATAAGAATAATCACAGCCAACAAGCCCAGAGAGAGAGCAGATTATTTACTCACTCATTTCCATATTACTACTTTTAACTTGTGAGAAAAAATCTGGTGCAAATGCCCCCTCAGCCATATGGTATATATTAAGATGTACACACCACAGACAGAAAAATTATAACACTGCACTTTTATTTCTATCTGACAACACATACTGTCAGCCGAGAGTCGCAAGAAAGCAAAGAAAGTAATTCTGCATTTCCTTCCTTGCCTAAAACTACTTCTTCTAGACAAACATTATCAGTCCCAAATACCTGAGAGCACTTCCAGATCAGATATAAGAAAGGCAAATAAAAGCAAGCTACCAAGAACAGTAACCCTCTTGTAAAGCTATCAGTCAATATAAACAGTAATTTGGGGGAAAAAGACTGCCGTTATTGAAGTCTTTGTCCTTGAAAGAACACTCTATGACTAAATCTTAAAGGCTAACTTTCTGCAGTCATTTCATGTTCAATATAGGATCTTAAAATATTATCCTGGGAGTGCTGTAATGAAGCTGCTGTTGGGTGGGCACAGCAGCAGCGCTGAGCTGTATCACCCAGACCGGCGAACAACGCTTCATGGACCTGGGTGAGCTGCAGCCCCCTCTGTGGTTGGTGTCCTATACAGTTATGGGAAAAAAAATTTAAACAGAAAACGATATTCACATCTGAAGCCTAGTCAGTTCTTGTGATAGCAGATAATGCCACAACATATGTGAAAATTAAGTGTGTTACAGAAATAGGGTGCAGGGGGCCTCCACTACATGACCTCCAAACCGACCCACGGCTTTGCTGGAAAGAAGTCTTTATCAAGAGCTATGGCAATATGAGGACAAAATCAAGCAAATGATCACCTGTAAGAGGTCTGAGTTGCATTTCAGGATCTGGGATATAAGTGGGAGAAAATATTTGGGCTCCAGGCTGTGACATGTCAGGGGTGAGTGGGAGCAGAGCATCCCTGTTCTGCTCCTACTGAGCAGGTTCTCCTGCTGCTGCTGCAGCTCTTTGAACTAGATGCTTGAATTTACTCTTAAAACTTGCTTGATTCAGTTCCATGAATGAACACTTAGGTGAAAGCCTGCCTCTCCAAGCAAACAACCCCCACTGTGAGTGTAGTAGGATAAATGTTCCAAGATTTTCTGCAGTTTTTAAATAGGGTTTAAAGCTACAATAATTCAATGTAACACCCAAAGGACTTACACTAGGGAGCAGCAGTCCCCATTAACATATAAAGAGAAGGCTAAACACTATGAAGATCAAAACATGGCTCTGCTTTTTGACCTGCTAATCTGCCCTTAACAAGAAGAATATCTCCAAGAGCCGCAGCCCTACAAGTGAAGTTCCCCTCTTCATTATTGTTTCTCAATACGATGAAATCAATAGGAAAGTGCGGATATCACGAAGGCAGAAATTTGACTTTCCATCTCTAGGTCTACAATTTTTTTTGTTCAAGGCAGATAATCAGTTCAGAAAATGAGCTGATTTCCTAATTTACATTAATCTCAGCCCTGCCATGTATGCTAACTGAGATGCTTTCTTGCTAGGACTTCCAGATATTTTACAGTTGTAACTTTGCTGTCTCACACTATAACATCAGCTCTCACAAATATCAACCCTTCTCCACATGTCTGTGTTCTCTATTCTGATGCTGATTTTTTTCTTGGAAGGCATCTATGAATTTCTGAATGGAGTTAGTGTTTCTGGATCTTGTTCCCCATTGATAGTGAAACTATTTTGGTAAATAATATGCTTTCCAAATCTGAGTAAATTAGGGAGTTTCCAACTGATCTACAAATATGGGCCAAACATGCCAGATAGTTTGATCTGGAAAAATGGGGGAGCCTAAAGCTGACTAACAAAGTATTATTTAGTACAGTGGCCAAATCATCATTGAGGAAGGAGTTCATACTGAATAAACTGCTTCCTGGGTAGATTGAAGCCTACTTTCATACGAGTGAATCCAAACAGCAACAGAGCCATTCCACAGTGAGGCTGAAAAAGCACCACGGTGGCCTCCTGGGGAAGCTGTTCCATGACTACGAGCCAGCAAAGACATGGAGGAGTGTGGAACGCCCCTGTATCCCAGTTCTCCAACAAATGTTCATGGTAGAACATTTGTGATCACTAATTGTGGCTGTGGTAAATTTTATATACTCCATGCTTATAACACTTCCTGATCTTTATTTTGCAGTTTATCTCAATGTATCACCGTATTTCACTTTGCAATAATTTTCATAATCAGTTTCCCATCTATTTTTCATGTAAATATTAGAAAATACCAGCAGTGCACAACTAGAGATGCATGTTGTCCTGGCAATATGTCAAAAGCTCAAGGGCAGCCCATACTCTACATATAGGTATATATAGGATTATTTTGGAGGTACATACAGGTTATTATTACCTACACAGCTCTGTGCAGTGTAGTACAGAGTACAGATAGCTCTTTGGAAACTATATCTGAGCTTAAAATAGCCATATTTTGCTAGCCATAGAGAAATAATAATAATGGAAGACTGAAAAACATGCAATATTATCTTCCAGCTTTCGAATGCTTTTTTTTTTCCTTGTTCCTTCTTAAATGATACATTTTAAGAGTTTTTTTTAAATAGTAAATAAAGGAAATAAAGCATTTTATCACATACAAATACACAGGCCCTCCACATTGTATGAGCTAAGCCCAGATCTGTCCAATCCATATCGGCAACTTCCACCACTTGAACTATCTTACCATTAAGTTTAGGTATGCTGAAATTACTCCTTTGAATAATTAGGCTCATGTGAGCATCTCCAAATTAGCTTTCAGCTGCTTAAGTCAGCTACTGATAAGAATATATAAAGTTGTAACACTTTTACAAAAACTCAGTAAACACTTGAGCGGTTAGCCCCTGGTAACTCCCACGGATATGGTCCAGGCCACTTGAACCTAGACTTTAGACGCTTAATGAGCCAGTCCTTGTGCAGTAAATGATTGCGCTGCTTTTACAAACAACATGGAGGGATAGGCACCTGTGATGGGCTCCACAGAAGGCTACCTATAACTTATGACCCATTCAGTTGCCCAAAAATTTCAAGCATTGCTTGATAATAAGGATTATGGAGCACAAAAACCCAACATACGCAACAAGAAGATATTGTGAATCCCCTTAGCTAACTCTACAATACAGCTATTTCCAAAAAAAATGAAGGACATAAATAAATCTTTCTCTTGCTAGCAGGCACCTTTTTTTCGCACTTACTGTCAAAAAAAAAAAAAAGACTCTTGTTGGGGATCACAGTCTATGAACCAAAACAAATGCCCAGTATTCACAGCAGATGTGGCATTCAGAGATTTTAAATCTTTTTATAACTAATTCTACTCACTCTGTGCAAATGGCAGTTTTCAGAGACGTGTAACGTGGGTGGATTGTTTTAGGAGAATCATACCATTAGGGGTAGCTACCTCAGTAAACTTAATTTTCTTTTTGAAGTAGGAAAACAGTAAGAGTTACTGAAAGACTGTTTAAAGAAGAACATTAAGGGCAGCAAAAAAAAGGCTGAAATGAAGAGAGGTCATGATAAATCTCTGAGAAGTAGTGGTGGGTGAGGCAGGGTTTTTTTGATGCTCTCTCTGGGATGCTTTGAAGTCACAAAGATAACAAAAGATGTCATATTAGTACAGGAAAGTTGAAAATAATCTTCAAGAGAAATACCCTATGAAATGAACAAGTCTTTGCTGCTGAAGTGGATAATTATAATGTGATGCGTTTATTCATAAAAATGAATGCATGGCATATTCAAAGCTGAGCCTGAAATGCCCCAGAGCATCTTGACAAGAAAGTAATAGTAAATAACTACATCTCTACAGTATAGTTGTACATATAAGCATGATTCATATCAGTACAGGTCTTCTTACAGGGAAAATGAATAAGCTACTACAGTATAAGATATCTTTATTCTGTTAGAATTGGATCTCTGCTAGAGAATATACCAGTTTGATCATAGCTTCCTTCCTAGAGCTCCTGTTGTTACATCAGTACAATTTTTTTTGCATGAAATATGTCTTAAAATCCAGTATATTATAGCAAACCTTATTTTAGAGTTTCTGAGACTTCTATCCAGATGAGATTTCCTGAAGGAAAGCCTTTCTTTGGTCCGATGATCTAAGCAGGAATATCAGTACTTCTGCTTTGAGGCTTATGCTTTTCCCATGGAGCTTTAACGAGCTATGGTGTGGTCATGCAGCTCGTCCCTATAACTACTCAAAGAGAGAACATCCCATTCTTCACTCCCTTCTGAAGGGCCACTGATGGATTGTGTTATATTAAATTAAAAAATGCACTTACGCTACATATTGCAGCACATTCCAGGAATATTGACAGTGGAATTGAAGGCTGACTTACAAACTTCATTCATTTTGTACAAACCATTCTTTTTAACTCCCCCAAAACCAACATCTGAGTTCTTGGATTAGTCTTTCACAAGGAGAAGCAACACTCTTTGACAGCTCATCTCTGTTAGTTCCTCTGTTCTCATGCACTTCTCCCTCACTTCCATTGTTTCAGCAAGCTTCCTTCCCCTCAACCTCTCCACCATCATGTTCTACTCTACCTGCTTCCACATTTTCTGTAGACCCTCAAATATTTCTGGTTCAGATTTGCTCTACAACCATCCCTTCAATCTGTTTCCTCAAGTAGCTCTCAATCCTGACAATCCTCACTAGAGAACTGCGGAACAGAGCTATCTTCACCTTCCTTCTTGAGAGAAGTAAACTCAGAAAATATCAAACATCTAATTCCAAAGCAAACCACCAGGACTCATGAAATCCAGCATACATTGGTCAGGGGTTTCTCTGTCACCGACCTCCTCAGAACTGTGTGCTCACAAAATCAAAGAGCTCCTTTACATACCTGTCAAGTCCTCTAGTGACTTCTGGAACTAAAATGACCCATAAATAATGAAAAATATCCTTTTGCCATCACCAAAAGAGCACTCTTCTCTATATTGTGCAGCCATTTAGTTGAAAATGAAAACTGCAGATTTCCAGTTTGGTTCATGACAGTTGTCAATTCCCTTTGTTTCATTCCCATTATACGAAGGGCCTTGATGTTTTCAGTGTCATCTAAACATAACTGGCCTATGTTGTAATTAAACTTTGATCAAATTTTTAATGGGATCTCAGAGGAAAACAGTATTTGACTAACATGTATAATTCTGCATGTATTAATCAAGTGAATTCTTGTTGAACTGCCTGAATTTCACATAATAACTATTCTTCCCCATTGGTAATTAGCAGAGCAGGAAAATAATAGAATCTGTTTCCACTGAAATAATACTTTTGTATCCAGAATACTCTGAAACTTATTTTATTGTCAACTCTGATTCACTTAGTTCCACAATACAATTTTTAGCCTTTCCTGAGACACTTTACTTAAAAATGCGATATCCCTATATTCAAAAATGGTCCAAACCAATATCAAACCATACATTTATGGCATTAAGCACTTGAATCACTTAGGCCAGCAGTCCCTTATAATCACCATTAAGTTGCACTTTCATGAGTATAGCTGTTAGTCATCATTTTCATCAGTAATCTGGAAGCAGATCTGAAATCACCTACTGCAAAACTTTCTGAATGATACAAACATTGGCCAAGTGGGAACAAATCCTGGGTCAGGTTAGTCATACGGAATATGGTAACCAGAGTCTTTGGTAAACCAAGTCTGCCTTAAATACAGAGCAAAACAAAACAGAAGCCCCACAGAGCTGTAGGAATGAGGAATTGAGGCTACAAGAATACCTGTTGCCAGACTTCACGTTTTTAGAAGGAAGCTGAAAATCGATGAAGTCTGGAAAAAAGCTAATATGCCTTACACCTTCTGCTTAGATATAAAAAAGATTCCTTACACTAAAAAAACTTAAGTGTTCAATCCCTATAGGTTATAATTTATTTTTTAAAATTGAGAAGTGATTTGATTTCAGTAGATAAGTATCCTAATATAAAGAAAATATCACCTAATAAAGAACTTTCAGACACACCATAAAAGCATAGCAAGAACCAGCTCCTGGAAGCTCAAATGAGAAACATTAAAATTAGAAATTAGCCACCTTTTTAAACAGAGTATGATTAGTAACTGGAAAAAAGTATAGAAAGTGGATTCTTTGCCTCTTGTAGAAAGTGTAAGGTCATGCACTTCAGATAATAACAAGAACACTTTCACCTATAAGCTAGAGATGACTGAGGAGGAGAAAGCTCAATCCACATTAGTCAATCACAGTCTGACAACAAGCTACCAATGTGAAAAAAGGCAAACACTGCCCTAGAATGTATCAGCTCAATTATTTCTAGTAACAATGGGGAGAGTATTAGTATGGTATTGATAAAGCATTGCTAAGACATCACTTCAATTATTGTGCATAATTATGAACACTTGTGTTCAAAAAAGATTAACTTAGGCTGGAGCAGCTGCAGAGAAGGACTACTAGGATGATGAGAAGAATGTAAATATGTCATAAAAGGAGACAGAAAAAGCTTGTCTTGTTTAGAGAGAGGATAACTGCTATCACTAAATATAACACGGTTGTAAAGGAACTGTTTTAGCCAAAGGACAATCATGGTATAAGAACAAAGGGTGGAAACTGGACTTCGATAAATTTACTGTAATTTAGATCCTTTCTCATCACTAGGCAAATGAAGCATTGAAACAATTCTGCAATAGGAATTTGGAAGATAAAGCGACTCTAACCAGCTTTAAGACAGAGCTTAAATCCACAGACGTTCAAGCTACAGCATCATTGTCATGGCTCCTGCAGCACCGGGGACCAGAGCCAAACTGAACGGTCCCCTCCTGGGGACGGTTCACCAGCACCACAGGGGTCAGGCATCAAAACATGCCAATCGCCCCAAAACTGCAAGGACTGCTGAAACAAGCTCAGGTTGTGGTCAAGCCCTAAAGTTAATACCTTACTAACTTATCTCATCTCAAAGAAAAGAAAAGAAAATACCTTCTTAGAAGCAGCATAGTTTTCAGGCGCTCTGTTAATGTCAGAAATTTCCTTTTAGAAACTTGCACTAATCATTCATTCATTGTTTTCAAAGCAAAGTTCTAATTAGACTGAAAATATCTTGGTTAAATGGATTTGTACCAAGGTTCATATACAAATAGGTAGCATTATATCAGGCTGCCAAAAATAAGAATTACCTGGATATCAAATGAATATTCACTGTTTCTCTTGTACTTCACATGAGAAGGAAGAGCTGCTTCAGCCACAAAAAGACAGGTTAGCATTTATTAACAGTAGTTCAACTTAACGTTGTCTGACTCAATAAAACAAATGTTGCTGCAGGTACCGTTCTTGTTGAGTACAAAGTCGTGAAGCAGTGATTTACTTTAATAGCAATCTAGCTGCAGTATGATCACATATTTTCCTCCCAAAAACCTCATTTTTTAAAAAAAGGTCACTTCATTACATTGGCTTTCTGAAATACTTCAGATTTATTATTTGTCCTCAGGGTACAAAAAAATACAAAATCTGCTTATGAAGGCTCTAAGCTTTTTTCCCTTGATCAGAATATTTTTTTTAAACTACTTATAACTTCCTACCATGCTACCATTTTTTGCTTTCTCGAATGCCATGGCTGCTCTAATTAGATTGATAGTTTCTCACTTTGTTATTCCGAAAACTGTATAACTGTATTTAAAAAGAGACACCACAAGAAACAAACTGCAAATAAAATGGATGAGGATTTAATGTTTAAGTCCAAGTTCTTCTGTGTTTAGAATTATTACTAAATATTTGTGATACAAGGTATTTTGTTCATGTGGCTTGTGGATCCCATAAAACCATGCCTGTGATTATTGCCCCTGAAAATATCCACTTGACAGTATCCAGTTTTTATCAGTTCCAGAGTTCATGTTTCGTATCTGGTACAACTACTTGCCTTCAAGATATTTTGTTTTGTGACAAAGAAAGTAGAGGGAATACTGTACATTTTCTTTTACTAGTAGAACAAGAAGGAAATTTTTTGTCAATTAAAAAACACCATAAAAACAAAGGCAAAGCAAGATCTTTTGTTATTTTTGTTAGACTGTGATTCATGAAAGCGAGCACTAGTTGAATGAGTTTTTAACATGTTTTCATATATGGGTGGGATTTTTTAAATAACACATTATTTTTTGAAGCTATTTATCTTTCATTTCATTCATTTATAAAGAAATATCTAGGATAAGCACAGAAGGCTCCAAATATAGTATGCCACAAGATTACAACAGGTAGGACTCAAGAACCTGGACCCTGTCATGACTGGTCAGCAGATGTCTGTTGAAAATTGCAAATGAATTCAGCTTTCTGAGTCGTTCACTAAAGACTGGAATTCAGCCTTTAAATGCACATGGGACACCATCAAATGTGAGTCAACAAAACAGCGCATGAAAAGCCACTTGTCCTGGCGAGACTCTTCTACATCAGCTTTTGAGAAAGCACTTCAGAGGGTTTGCAATAGCACGAATTCCAAAGCTAGCTTAAAACCAGACTGTGTTAACAGTAACCTTTCCTCCTTTTTCTTACCCTGGCCAGCGATATTAAATAGAATTTCACTTAAATAAATAGACTTATTAAATTAAAAAAAAAAAAAAAGTTGCTTCCTGCAATTTTTAAGCTATACTTAAAGGAAACTGTAACTGCACTTCAGCTATTCCCAAGGCTGAACTATGAAGTGGTTTGTTACCAAAACCAGACAATATCCTGAATCTCTGAAGAAGAAAAGCCAGGGTGGGACTCAGCTTCGGATGGAGACAACGTAGATGTGCCTGCGTGTGAGCGAGGGGTCTTGGCTCCTCGCAGACGGTGGAGGTCTGATCAGCCCAGAGTATGGGACATGTGTCCACCTTAGGACACTAAATCCCTACATGTCATCAGCTATATCAACTGCACAGTGATGTCTAACAATACCTGAGATGCTTGAGGCACCCAGAAGATACAAGACCTGATGGGGTTCCATGTTCTCCTCTGGCACATGCTGGAGGCTGGGTGATGGCAAAGGGAACTTCGACTTGCTGCAGATGTCTGGGTATGGATGGTTGAATCTGACCCTAGACTGAGCATAAGGAGGCTGCAGTGGATATTCCTACTCTGAGATGTGTGAGTGTACATCCTAGCCCAGCTGACATTTTTAAATCTCCTTAGGGTGACATTTTTGCTTGGCACTGTAATTAGGCAGTATCCACCTTCCTGAAGACAAGGATGGAAGGGAAGAGATCAGGAATTCATACAAGCCCCAACATTTTCTTTTGCAAGTAGTTTATCTCAGAACACAAAATTCTGTATTTCCTTCCTAAGTGTAAAAATCTGTATTTCAATGATTGCTTTACACTCAAATAAATTTAAGTTGGAACTATACCAAAATTCCCCAAGTCATTTTTTATAAATACATAATTTAAATTTCCATATTTTACCGACAAATGTCGATGTTGTAAAGCTCAGTCACAGAAAAGCCAAAGAAAATTAACCAGTTGTAAGCTGACCTTACCTCATCTTTGGGGAACGAATAGGAAGGGGTCTTACTGGAGAGTCTGAGTTTTGTTAGCATTTTACTTCAAGGACGAACACCATAGTCCATTTCTTCTGGCTGTTTTGTAAATTTACATTTTGGATATTAATTAAAGTAAATTTACCAGATGGAAGTCCTCTGCTATGGGCCAGAGATACTATGCCACTGACTTATCTGTATTAAACTTTTAATATTCACATAATCTACTTAAAGTAGACAGCTTTTTTCCCATGGACTATTGCACACTTCTAACAAACTTTATGCACCTCTTATGATCACAGTTAAGACCTCAAAAGCTAGTTTTCTAAGGAACATCCCAATCAATTAAATTTGAAATGCTTCATATGCTATTAAATCAAAATCCTATGGAACAAAGTGTTCCACTTTACACAGTCCCTCAGTCTCTATGAGCCAATCTGTCCCACCCCTACGAGTTCACTGAATCTAGCTTTTTTCCACATGAAGCAACTACAACTTCTTCTCTGGGCGTATCTATGTAACCACAAACTTAGAAAGCTTCAGGAACAGTCCAGTTTAGCCCTATTTCTTCAGTGGTAAATCAGCTCACCAACACACTGCTCCATTTGCCCTGAAGAACAGGTTGCATCTTGTACATCTTCTATCCTCCCTACGAAGCGCAGATACAGCTGCCTTCACATTTGCTTTTTCCCACATAATTGCCCCCCCAGATAGTTTAAGAATTAATAATGACTGATACCATAATGTAATAGTGTATAGTTGTCCTTGCAGCATTTGCATTCCCCATGCTTTATATGTTTTATAGTCTTCGTCATTCCATCAAATAGAGCAGAGAATGTGATCCATGACTTTTTGTGTTGAGGTCCGAAGCTGAGCTACTCACCCTGGTTCCTTCTAAAATCAGCATGAATAAATCAGTAGCTTTAGAGACAAGTCACTTGTCTAGTTCAGATGGCTACTGCAGGATAAGGTGACCTATACCCCCAAAGTGCTGCTCTCTCTCCCCAGAGCAGGAAGGAAGCGGAGGGGGACCAGCTCAGCTGCTCGCCACAACCCCCTGCCATAACTGAATATGACAGACATCTTTCAGAATTCCTCTAAATGAACAGCAGCTAGTGGAAGAAAATTACCTCCTCGGAAGTACTTTGCATTTCGGTGTCAGTCCTTGGAAAACGGGACACCTGAAGGCACGCCTGTGTGTGAATGCCTCAGCCAGCCAGCCAAGTTCCCCACATCATACACAGCAAAAATTAAGTACCTAACGAAAGGATCCTCAGAAACAGGCTGAGGAGATCTATGTAGTAGTAAAACACGGAAGAAAACCCTAAATGTTCCTGGTTTTAAAAATGTGAAAAATTCAGTAACTAAATTCCTTCGTAATATTTCTCAGGATAGAAAATGCTATTGAATTTTACATATCCTGCTCAGCGTATTTCAGTGGAGAACAAATAAACATTTATTTTTTCCATGCTAAGCAAAAAGTCCTTTAGATTATTACACACATTTGATAAATTCTTCAGAGCAAATCTGAATTCCCTATTCATGATAAATCTTTAGCCAAACTTCAAATCAGAAGCTAGCACACCCTTCTTTGATAGTCTCAGGGAAAACTGCAGCTAAAGCATGTTTCAGTTTATTTTGGTTGAACTCTTGGCAGATTATGACTGCAGATTTTTTTAAAGAGCTCATTACATCTTTGCCCTCCTTAAGCAAAGGTTATCACAAAACTGCCTGTTTGAGTGAATTATGACTACTGGGGTGGTCACTGGTGCCTGTGATATTACTTATTATATATTCAGTGATAAATTTAAGTAGGTAGTTAATAAGGCGAAATCTCTACCAAGACCTTTATTATGGTGTTTAAAAATAGTAAAGTTTCATTTACAGGAAGAAAATAATGAGCTCAATGTATGTATGTGCTGGGCAAGAAGATGAATTATTCCAACAAATTCACTATTCACATCAAAATTAAAAATTTAAGCTTAATCTTTCTAAAAATTAAGACTTACAGGATAAAACAGCTCTTAAAGATTTTTATTTTTTAATTTAGACTTCATTAATGCTCATATTCTTCATCTGAACAGCTAATGCTGTCAGCATTTATTGATTCAGCCTTCTAATAATTACATCATCATTCCAGCATGTCAGAGAACGTCAAGGTGATTGTGATGCCATATGACTGGAGTATGACTCTAGTGTCATAAAATATTTGTGTCAGTTTTTCATCCAGAAACAGACATATAGCAAATCTCAGAGTGTTAGAGGAGCAAAATACTGACTTCATTAATAATCTGCTATGTAAAATGCTTCACCACTTTTTGTAATGCTGTCAAAATAGTGTTGTCAAGTAATTATTTAAATAGTATTATATAAATAAACTAGAACTGAACGAGGGCACTTTTGCCAACATCACGTCTTCCCAAAACACCACAAGGTCTTTCAACATTCAGCTATTTAATTTGATGTTATCTGAAAAAAAACATTCTCACACAGTGCAAAGCACCTGTACTTTCCTGCAATAAGGTCGGACATTGTACTTGTGTATCTCATAGATTTCTCCTGAAGGTTTGTTTACTTCAAGCATTCAACCAGCTCAAGCTAAGAGTTATGAGAAGAAAATTGTTTTGGTTACAAACTGCACTGATTTTAAAAATTGCATTATTTTTCCTAAGGGTTGAAAGGAGGCAAGAATTACAGTATATTGATTCATTTGATAAATGTAAAAAAATCCTGGTTTAAGGCTTTTAATATCTTGAAGTTATAGTTTTGAACTAAAGGTATATTTTCTTTCTTTTCAGAAGCAAAAGTCAGCGTTCATATGACAGTAGGTCCAGTAGGCCACGAAAAAGAGTGGATAAACTCAAGCAGTAGATAAACTAATAAAATATGAAGACATATATTTTGTTAAAGAAATTAAAAATCATCATTCTTTCTCTTTCAAGAACTTTATAAAATAAGGTGCAAATCATGCCTGGACTGACATGATCACCCTGGAATAATGAATTTCTTTCAGCAATAAAATCCATCAGAGCAGAACTGAGGATCAACACTGCTCCAAGGAGTAAGGACTTCATGTGAAGGACTGCACTTTTTCTTCCTGGGGATTCTGCAGCAAGGGTGACTGGACTGAAACCACTTTAGGATTAACTCGAGCTCTTGCGAGGTGATGTTCGCACATGAACAAGTGCCTTTAGTAATTTCACAATTTTCACCTCCATCTACCAATCATTCCCTACAAAGAGCAATTCACTTTCATTGGTATATTCTTAGAACTGGATTATTCATTTTACAAGACCTGAAACAGATTTTTCTTGTGAACCATCTCTGAAAACACACAAATGATTATCAGTCACAACACTGACAAGAGACAAGCAAACAGTGAAATCAACTGGTAGGACAGGTGATGACCAGGATCTTAACAGAGGGCTCTTGAGCTCCGTTTTCCTGTAAGCCTGAATTTTCACCACATATAATCCATTCCGCTTCAAAATATAACAAATTGGGACATACGGGAGAAGCAGTCTGACAACAACATTTGTTTGTCATAATATGCCAGAAATTAGTTTACAAACTTGTCTTCGAAATTACAACAATAACCATTTCCCAATATCCTTTCACATTTGCAAAAGGCTTCAATGCATCTTAATTGATGAAGTCCGAGAGCCCAGTAATTTCAGCTTGAATATGCGATTGCATCCTGATAAACACAAACTGCAGGGAAAATAATAGGCCTGGCACAACGGGAAAGTTGGGGAGAGCGGGCTCCGGCTGTAGCAGCACAACACATGACAATCAGGCATCACAGAAACAGGCTCGGGACAAGAAGCGATGCAGGCAGGCACATTGACAGTGTGAAGTTCATGCAGCCATGGGAACATTTGCGTAATATATTCTTGAGGCATACACACACAGAATGCAATTTTAAGATGGCCCTAAATTTCTAGATGACGGCCTTTTTCCCCTACTTTATTAAAGATACCTCTCTGTTACTACAAATTACCACGCAACTTCACCCTGTCAATCCAGCTGAATGTAGCTCTCAAAGCATAATGACAAGGTCTTTTAAAGGGAAAAGTATTTTGTTATTGTTGCCACAATCAATGAAGGCTTAATTCATTTTTCCTTGACTTTTATGAACTATTATCCATACTACAATAACAGTCATGAACAGTTAAAGATTGGGTTTTATTGTGCCAGCATGTCTGTACAGAATAATAAAGAAGAAAGTCCTTGCTTAGAGATCACGCTCTAACTGGTGAACAAATAAGACAAATGTTATTGTTAAGAAAGTAAAATAATAATAAAAGAGAACTGAGTCATACATTGCCATTTCTCTAATCAATGCCAAACAGGAATGATTTACCCATAAAAAAAGAGAAGACAGATTTTAAGGTAACATTTCAGTGAGAGCAAGCAGCTCAGCAAATTTCCACACATTTCCCCACGCACAGAGAACACCATGGAGAATCAGTCAGAGGTACATGTCTTGCTTCCTGGCTACACCCTTCAGTGCCTCCTGGGGTAGAAGAGTGGGCAGTCCAAGGCCTCATACTCTACAAGTATTTTAATTGCTAATCTATGATGCAAGAAAATGGCCAGACCAATTTCATGTATGTTTGCCCCCCACTCCCTTCTCTTCCAACTGTCTTTTGTTTGGTTTTTGCTGAATTCAGTGCCATATAAGAGAATTTGAGTGAATACGGTATAGCAGGTTCTAGCAATTATGTTGGGGCTCCTTGTCTGTCTCTTGGTCACAGCAGAGTTTAGGTAGAAGGTGTCAAGGTCTCCATACCAGATCACCTACAAGCATATTAAGTAGCCCAGGAAATTTTGCATTTCTGGGGTTACTCTTGAGAGCAAGCAAGCTGATTTGGTCTCCAAAATTCAGAGGCTTGAAGTATATTTACACTGGGGTGTAGCTGTGATTTCAGTATTGGGAAAACAGTGCAGGATCCTTAATGAACTAGTTAGGTACAGTGTTCTGCATGGAGCTGTGCCTCAGTGCAGGAATGGAGGTGCCCTGAGGAAGAGGCAGGTCGATGTGATGCCTTGGGAAGCCCAGGTACCAAGACCTGCAGAGGACAGCTGGGCTCTACCTTGTCCATGCCCAGAAGCTCTAAAAACTATTCAATTGCACCAAATTTTCCCACATGATCTATCTCTTTTTCAATGTGCCAAGTTTGACATGTAGGGGCTGATATGAAGAAGGGCTGAGCATGCTCAACTCACACTGGAACTAACAGGAGCTTTTCAACATATGAATTGCTATGCAGTGATGAGCACTTCCAAAAGTCAGCTCACAGCAATCTTAAAGTGGGTACCAAACTTGTGGTATACTTCTGATATTAATCATTGTTTTTAATTTACTGTTGTAAATGAAGATAATGCCACAAGTGCCACTGTATATGTTTTCTTACAAAAAATAAAAATTTGGAATATGCTGTTTAACAGCATTCAAAGTACACCAATTGAACATGATATTTGAAATTAGGATGAAAAAAGGAGAGTGAGGAACAAACACATATGTATATATATGTGAAGGTGTGTATATACTTATATAAACATTTTTTTCCATTATTAAAATTACCTACAATTTGCACACTTGAAAAATAATTACTTACTACTTTCAGTAAGTATTGGTATAGATAAAAATCACCAGCCTGTCACAATGAATATTTTAATCTCTTAATATATTTTTAATGAAATCCATACCTCATTGGGATCAGAATCTTCTCAGAGGTATGAGGTAGCAAAAAACCTGGTCTGATCACTTCACAAAGTTTTACCTCAGCTTTTTACTACATGCATTTTATTAAAATTTCAAATGCAAATAAAAAATCACATTCAAATTCAATGACACTCTAACTCTTCCCCATACCATTTTCTGGCCACCCAGGAGAGAAAAACAGATGTATATAAGACCTGAAAAAATATCACTGCTGAATAAATGTACTTGCTAAATTGGATCAAAATTGGCCCCAGCACATCAATTAGCACTCTGGTTTTGGCTATGTAAAACTGTCTCTAAAGGCATTTTCTTGTTTAAAAACTCCAGGGGCCCCTTTACAAGCACTGCCACGCTGGAAAATGTTCCTCTGCATCTCCAACGCAGTGACCACCTCTCTCATCTCATCTGCAAAGCGTTTAGTGTTGCCTGTAGTGTTGAAATACCCATCTGCACTCACTATTCAAAGTTAACAAATAAAGGCAATAATGTTACACATGCCACACTTCTACAGAGGTTCATTCTCCTTTTCAACCTTAACCACACCGATACTAGCAGGAGCTACAGGTAGATTTGAAAGGTTAAAAGCTTGACTTATTTTACTGTCATCTTCATAATGCTCCAAAGACATTTGAAATAAATTATGGAGCAGACACCATCACTCACTTTTATGTATGTTAAATTGCAGAATAACTCAGGGCTTCTCAGCAGATTAGGCAAAATTGGATTTTGATGCCCAAGAGTTGCTGCTGCCATAGCAGGGGGTAAACCTGACAAGTACAAGAATACTTGCAGAAATGGATGAAAGTGTTCAGGCTGATGGGACTGGGTCAAACTAGACTGAAACTAGGCCAATTTAAGTATTTTCTCTGTAGGCTCCCTCTGTGACTAGCTTGTTCCTCCAACCTTGGGGCATCACTGTATGCCTTACTCAGTTACATGTGGGGAATTTTCCTCTTCAGCAGGGCACATGATTTAGTGGTGGACTTGGCAGTGCTAGGTTAATGGTTGGACTTGTTGATCTTAAAGGTCCTTTCCAACCCAAACCATTCTATGATTCTAAAATACTTGGGGACACAGTTCCTTGTTGGGTAAGCATGAGTAATCACTGCCTATGCTATGATAATGACAAGATGTTGTGTTAATAAAGCTGAAACACTTTCCATAAGGCACATAGGATAGTCAACCACTTGTAGAAATGGTCAACTTTTGGCCATAAAGATATTTAAGTAGTAATTAAACATTGTGACACACAAACTTTGAAAGTTTTATCATCATTACGGTTTTGTTACATACCATTTCCAAGGGGGAGTACCTTAAAACTAAACTCAAATGTAAACTTTCTTGACCAATGTCAGTTTGGCATCAACTCACTATTTAATTGGCTGTTAACAAATTCTCCAAGATATGACTGCTGTACAGATATTTTATCTTCCTGTTAATTGGTAATTATGCATTGGCAGGAAAAACAGTGTTTCTTTCCAATTATTCCAGAACTCAGTGATTATTTAAACTTTGCTAATTAGCAGCAGAGGGCTGGTACCTCTTCTGGGCAAATTGTATTTGATAATCTCTATTAAAATATACATGGCAGTAGCTGACTTGTAACAAACAAAAAAAAAAAAGTCTCAGTTCAAAGGGTATTAGAGACAGCACAAGGCAAATGGGGGCCTATTAAAATTTCCCCAACTGTTCTAATGAGAATGCCGAGGGTCATTTCTTCCTAGTTTACCATCTGTTTGGTTTCTGGCAAATATCTCCGGTGTGAAGGGAGGGTCCTGGAGCCCGTTTGGCTTGTCACAAAGTAAACCAGGGATCTACAGCAATTTCAATGAGTTACAAAACTGCACTTCAAGAGCGGTAGCATGTGTGTAGCTGAAAACTTTTTTTTAAAAAAGCTGGCATTTACCCATTATTTCTTACTTTTTAAAGCCGTGAACAAGCACAGAGAGACAAAGATTGAGCACAAGGGCTCAGTTTTATTGGCTCACCTAACAAGAAGAATCCATCAGTTGGCCTTTTTCCATCTCACAATGTTAGTGGGATATTTTCCTTTATCTGTCAAAGTCCAAAAGCAAAATATTACCCCAGAACCATCAGTGTTTGGGCATAAACTGATGCCAAAACCAAGCCTCTAAAGGCTCAAAACCACATGCCCCATACAGGAGCAGCAGGAGCCTCAGGTGTCTCCAACCCTCAGTCCAGACCAATGCACCAGCAGAGTTGGGGAGCATGGCCAGAGCATTTTTGGCAGTGCTTTCTTGGAGATGACACTCTGGGTGCCCTTCAGGCACCCACTTTGCCCTTCTTCCTCTGAGTATTAAACCAGCAGCATCACCAATGACACCCACCTACAGTCACTCTGCCCTAAGACTGCTTGTGACCTGTGAGCCAAAGGGGAATATGGGACCAGGGAACTACTTTTATCCTTTTCCCCAATTCCCAGCTCATACAACGCCAGATCAAAATGATCCTTCATCTATAAACTGAAAGAGGTTTTTTGGTTTTGGTCTGCTATGCAAAAACATATGTAACCAAAATACCAAGCAGAGGATTATGTGCAGGCTGCCTTAATCCTGCCAAAAGGCAATAAAATAATTTAAAAAGGAGTATAAGACAAAATGTAACGCCAAATAAATTATTTCTGGTGATTGTTCTTCCCAGGATTTCCTCTAGGAAATTTTTATTCACCATATTTTAAGGAATATTTGTAACTATTCAATTTTTTTTTTTTAAGTCCCAGAGACTCAATGTATTACTTACAGTAGGTGTGATCACCTCCACAGTACAGAAACAAAGAATTGCAAAAGAGAAAAGACTGCAAGATGATCTTTCATATTCTATTTTTCATTTTCTAGCAGATGCAATTCCCCTGTTCAGGCCCTAAAATGTCTCCAGGTAACATCACTCCCATAGCCTCCATAAAGTAGCCCACAGAGTTAAACAAAACCTAAAAGTCACCAGCAGTTTATGACCTAACAGTAGAGAAGAGACATATGTTTTAAAAGACAGTAAATTACAAGTTGTATAAACCTACACAGAAAACAAACCAAAAATTTTCTCTTAGCCAATTAAGCCTGTGGCAGCCCTTTCCAGTGTAATGAGGGCTTTGAATCCACTGTCTCTACCATAATAGAGCCTATGGACTTTCAAAAGGACCTTTTCAATTTAGGTTGAAAGGGTAATGCATATATAAATATTATAATGAAATTACTTGTTTATTCCACATTTAATATAAGGTAAACATCAGTGTAGTAATTATGATTTTGCATAAAGTTAGGTTTTTTGGGCCTTAACTGTAAAGCTTTACATTTTCCTCTGTATTTTGTAAGAAACTAATTACATCAAACTCAAATTTTAAATAATTTATCATGCGTGCATGGTGTGAAAATCTACTGGGGAGCCATAAATCTTTGGGAAGAGTCCGAATACACGGAGATGCAGTGTGACTGGCAGGTCAAAGGCAAGCTTTGATGTGCACAGCCCAGCACGTCTGTCTGCTCAACCAGCCTGTCAGCCAGGACGATCCCATGTAATGAGACAGATTCAGGTCCTCAGCACACAGTGCTCCTTATCACTGCCGAGAGATTACGCTGTAATCTTCTCCTTTAATTGCAGAAATGATACGGCGTTCCTTGCTTTCCAGTGCACGTGGCTTTGGAGCAGCTGAGCTGTATTTTCCTACTTAGCCCAAGTTACAGACCGGTACCCCTACCACCCACCAAACCCATTTAACCTTAATCTTATTTGCAAGATATCATTCCCAGCAAACCCACCATTGCATTTATAGCTTTCTAACATGTTTTTTTAGTACTCCTGTCTCCCACTTTCCTCTTATATATTCAGAAGAAGTCAAGCAGTGAGAATCCCTAAATGACCATATGTACATCCTGGTTGTACAGGAGGGTAGCCTTGATGGGCTGATAAACCCCAGAGCACCGCCAGCAGATGCCCCAAGCTATTGAAAAGAGGTCAAACACCAACAAAGACCCCCAGAGTCAAAAGCAGAAGGAAAGGACACATGGGGATGGAGAGATCCCATGGGAGTCCAAAATGTGTCTCCAGAGAGATGGGGTGTGAATGACACTGAGGGGTATTAGTGTGTCTTTAAAAAGGGGGAGATGAAGAATAGGATTGCTCTTCAGCCTTCAGCAGGCAATGTTGAAGGATGTGGAAACAACTCCCAGGTATGCACTGCACTGACCGGGAGAGTGGAAATTATACTGAAGAGATACGACTTAGGGTATCTGTTGTGTCATGGGATTTAATGAAGAAAGAAAGGTTATTCTTAAAAGCTCAAGTTAAGAATTATTTCTTTGCTAAAGAATCCTCACAGCTTGCTTAGTGAGGTTGGAAGTACACATTTATGTTTTATCCCAGTTCTAATTTTAGCTTTACGCTTTTAGTTTTACCTTTATCTGAACCCAGACAATGGATCAGCTTGGGACAAAAGATGAATATTTATGACCACTATTAAGTTTTATCCCCAAAAGCTCACTCATTTCTCCCTAAAAGAGTTGTTAGAAGGTTTCCCAAATAAAAATTTCAGCAAGTTTCATGTCAGTATAACCCCACAGAGGAAACCAGTAACTATTTCTTTGGCTACATGATACATACTGAAAAAGAAAGAAAACATAACCCTTAGAATTAACTGTTAGCATTAATGTATTCTCTCTTTTTTCTTCAAAGCTTCTTGACACAGTTAACTAGTTGTTATAACTGACAATGATTGTGTCTCCATGAAGTGACTTCCTAAACTAGGTAATTAAAAGATAATTGTAGCCACGATACAGTAACTTATGGCACAAAAGACAGATATGTGTATGTTGGGAAGACTGCATATTGTCGGGGCACACTGGAATATTATGATAATCTAGCGTGACCTCCTGTGTGATGCAGACAAGAGCATTTCAATGGTAATATTGCAAGGGAGAAAAAAATATTCTTTCCTGCTCCGCAAGCAACCACTATCAACCCAATTTCAGAATATTGCTATCTTCAGGTTTTAAAGGCCCAGCTTTTGCGCCCACCCCCACCCCCTGCCGTTTAATCTATGATAAACTACATAAAGCTTTGAATTGAGGTCTCTGAACCTGCCATAGTGCTCAACATTTAAAAAAAAAAAATTTCCAGCAAGCTAAATCTAACCTAAACATCACCATCACTTGCTGGAAAGGAGGAGCAGCTTCTTTGCTAACTGGAAATGATGACACAACAGATGGATACAGGGTTTCTGGAGAGAGTGCTTTATGTTTTCTTCAGAAAATGAAACAATGCCATTCCCACCTACTATTTTATTAAACAATACATTAAATACTGTGGACACTACTCTCTTTTTCTACTGCAGATGGTAGATTTTAAAATATTGTTAATTTTTAAAACTGCCAATTTTTTTTAAAAAGCATATCTTTCAGATGCTAAATGCTTTTTGGAAGAGGCCAGTCTTCTCACCTCTCACTGAGGAGTAGAGAATGGAAATGTTTCTGTAGTTCTCAGTCCTGAGAGCCACCAGTACATCATTGATTGAACATTCATATAAAATTAAGTTTAAAAGCTATTGCCATTCTTCCATCACTGTTTACTTTTTACTTTGACTGCAAAGACACTGCACAAGAGTATCAGCTCCTTTGAAACCTGGCTTGTATCAGAGATAGTGTGGCCAGCAGGACTAGGGAAGCGATTGACCCCCTGTACTTGGCGCTGGTGGGGCTGCACCTGTGTTCAGTTTTGGGCCCCTCACTACAAGAAAGACATTGAGGTGCTGGAGCAAGTCCAGAGAATGGCAACAAAGCTGGTGAAGGGTCTAGAGAACAAGTCTTATGAGGAGCGGCTGAGGGAACTGGGGTTGTTTGTCTGGAGAAAAGGAGGCTGAGGGGAGACCTTATCGCTCCCTACAACTACCTGAAAGGAGGCTGTAGTGAGGCAGGTGTTGGTCTCTTTTCCCAAGTAACAAGCGATAGGACAGCCTCAAGCTGTGCCAGGGGAGGTTTAGATTGGATATTAGGAAAAACTTATTTACCGAAAGGGTTATCAAGCATTGGAACAGGCTGCCCAGGGAAGTGGTGGAGTCACCATCCCTGGAGGTATATAAAAGACGTGTAGATGTGGTGCTTAGGGACATGGTTTAGTGGTGGACTTGGCAGTGCTAGGTTAACAGTTGGACTTGATCTTAAAGGTTTTTTCCAACCAAAACAATTCTATGATTCTATGAAACATTCAGAATTTTTTTTTCAATATATATGCAAGCTTAGGAACCAGCAAAGAAAAACAGCAAAATGAGATTTTAATTTAAAATGTTGCATAACTAACAACCGTAACACAGCTGATCCCACAGTTTGCCTGTAGAAAGTTCAAAAGAAAGGCAGCAGTTTTTGTCTGACATGGATAGAGGCATGCTCGAGACAGAGCAGCAGACCTCCCTGGGCATGACATTTGGGAATTTGTATTGATGAGCAAAATGAGGTAGCTCCGGCCACACGTGACTGCTTTTGCACCTCTTTGGCTTCCGTATTTTCCCAGCCTGTTGGCTTGGCTCTTCTTTTGGTCAACAGAATGCACATGTCACCAGTTTAGTCATTAGTTTTCTTACCAGCAACTGAATGCTCAAAGTAACACATCAAGAGCTAGAAAATTACCTTTGGCAAATTAAAAAAGGCCACATCTTTTTTCCTGTCACACATCACATGTTACTTTAACATCTGTCTCAGTGAGATGCCCACTATAACAGCCCCATTCTACAGATGAAGATACAAATTTAGGAAAAAAAACAGACGTACTTTGTAAATGCACAAAGCTATTTACGTTCTTAAAATTTTGCTTAATTTCCATTCTCAAATATTTAGATGTGATGAAACATGGCTTGTATGCCTTGCCCAGCGAGTTTGCCTTACAGGTCCACGATCTCCTCAATGACATGATACAAACACCTATTTTATGTCAAGATAATAGCTTGCCAGTAACTTGACCATCCCAAAAATTTCACATAGATAAGTGCTTTCCTTCTCGCTTACTCCATCAGATCCTGTTCATCCTGTAAAGAGTACGGTGGGAAAGAAGAAACAGCAGTACTACTTCTTGCAGAAAAGTGGATCTTTCAGTGCCTTTTACACAAGACATGAAATACCTGTGGCAGCTGTGCTCTTCCCTTTGAAAGACTGAGCAAAAATTTTGAGGTCTATCAGTGGTGCTATTCACAGAGGCAAAGTCCTTCTCAAATTATTTCTCAATACAGTTTCAAATAATATGCTATATATGTTGCATTGTTTCATTTACCAGCCAACGTATGTCTGCTGTATGACACTCACAGGCCCAGTCTACTCGTGTTTCACACGCATTATAACAAAAATAATTACTACGAAAGATTACTATGAAGAAAGTACTGAGTTTTAACCCTAACAGACAAATGAATATTTAAACATGCTACTGCAAGTGCAGCGCAGTTGGTGTCCCATATGACTGGTACCTATTTTTGTACCTTCACCCCAGATTGCTTGTTAGGGGTCACCAAGTTCCTCCAATTGGAGGAACACAATTCTTACAAGTATTTGTAAGGATATAAAAAACGTTACCAAATAACAAACTGCAGAAGGTATAGCTGTAAATTACTTGTACAAATTTAGAAGAGGTTTTTCAAAAGTGCCTGTCCTTAGCACAACTGGCCTGGCTGCTACCGCTGAATGCAACATTGAAATGTATAATAATTCTGCAAAACCTGTCCTACCCCTTTTACTACAATTCTGGTTTTCGTACATGGAAAATATTTGGTTATATAAAATACCTTAACCACCATTCTGGTTTTAAGGAAGATGATATTGTTAAGTGAATGGAAAAAGTAGGTTGACATAAGCTCAACGGAATCAGTTTTTCAGCACAAGAACAGTTAGACGCCTTGGGCTAAATGCTTTAGTTTATACTGCATTTTACACCATTTAGAAATGACTGTTTTAACCAGTTTAGCTGCTGAGGTTTTCTCTCTTAAAACTCATATAATTCAGTATACCAGTACCAGGCTGGCTAAAGACGAAGAGGGTGGAGGAAGAAATAAAAACTGTCTAAAAGCCACTACTGCCTTATCTCATTGACTCCCACTGACTTCCATGTATTGTTGATTACTCAGCCTAAATGAACTTGTTTCAGTAATTGTGTTGTTATTGATGTCCTCTGTATAACCAAGTATTCATTACCCTGGGTTGCAGAATGTAAATTACACTGGACTTACCAAATCCAAAAGCACTGGAACCACCAACGCTTTGAGAAGCCTGAGCACTGGTAGAGGTGTAGAGCCCAGTTACCAGTAAGCCATCAAAGACGGTACTTGTCGAAATAGTCACTGAAATGAGAGAAATAAGTGTAATTATTTATAAGCAGTACTTAAGATCCTATACACATTCTGCGAGCAGACTCTTGCACTTGAATGAGATCCCATCATTCAGTACAGTGAATTAATCTGAATTCCCCCAATACTTATGACACTTCAGTGACTTTAAATTGGCTTTGCCCTGTAATTTCCTCAAACAACTTGTTCAGCAGTCAAGCTGTGTGTGCCAAGTTTCAGTCTGCTCCTGTACAACTTCCTCAGCGTTTACTTAAAGAAAATTGACTGCTTTAGAGATAAAAGACTGGCATTTATTGGTGTTTGACTCAGCTTCTATTCCTAAATGAATCATAAGTCATGTACCAGTAATCATCCGCAGCAGGAACCAGACACAAATTGAGCATTACAACAGGATCTGAAACGAACATCAAAAGGGTGGTTGTGGCCATTTCTTCTTGGGAAGTTGCCTTTGCCAGAAGCACAAAACTATGCTATACACTAAATGCACAATGAGCTAGTAAAATGTAGCCTTGAAATATATGGATTGTAAGAAATTGTCAAGACATTAGAATATAGTAAAAGCAGTGAAATAACCAGGATTATGGTATTGTTCTTTCTGGACTTGAACAGAGTGCTAAATTATGGTTATTATACATATTATAGCATTATACAATTAAGTTATATGGGTGTCTGGGTCATTACAGATGATGTGTATTTAAATAACTCATGTACGTATTTTTAAGAGATTCTTAGATATTAACAGTGAAGTAATCACCCAAATAGCATCTACGAGTAACACTGGAATCTATATATTCTTTATTAGAAGTGACAAATCTTGCAATATTTATTTAGTTCATGCAAATACTAATTCTCACTTTTTTTGCTTGGGTATCTTTCAGATTGTATCACTATATATTTATCATCGGCCTCAGTGGTTCTATCTTGGAAAGACCTAAATTATTAAGTGTCAGGTTTAGGTTTTTCCCATTGTATAAATGCAATATCCTCTATGGCCAGAATGACTTCTCTAATCCTACAGAAACACACAACCTTTGCTTCATGATAATCTCCTGTCTGGTTTTTTTTTTTTTTATTTATTCAATATTCTAACATTAGGTTGTGTACCTTTGAATTAAAAATCAGAACTAGGAAATTTTACAAAAAAATAGATAGATTTACAATGAGGTAAATTTTCTTCTCTTTCTCTCCTCACCTTTGTCTGTCTAATATCATCCTTTACTACATCTAATGTCTGTCTAATGCCATCTTTTTCTACAATCTTTACCTATATTTATTTAAATGTGGATAAACTGTATTGCAAATCTACAGCCTACCATACAGGACTTCTTTTTTCTTTTTTAAACTGCATTATGAAGGGCAAAGAACCTGCAAGGAGATCCCCACAAAAAGATCTCCCTGCTGAAGAAGAGTCTCATTACTTGTAGCCTCGTACATTGAAGATGCATCAAGATATTAGTTACCACACTGGTTCTGCTTTCATACGTTAATCCTTTTATCCCCCATCTTAACACACAGAGATTAGTGCTTGACAGGGATTGCTGATGAACTCTGATCTCTCCCTACATCAAGTTCCACCTCCCCATATTGCTGTCCGTTGCTGGAAATATCACGAGCCAGTGACTGGCCATGGAACTGAAGCAAGGTACTGAGAGGTGACTGCTAGTACATTCACTGGTGATACACATTCAGAAGTAAAACAGTTGGGATTTTTTTTAATCCCAACAGTCATTCAGTGTTTCATCTGGGGTACACATTGGCTTGAACTTACTATTAAATATCTAAAGAACATGCAAACAATGACAGTGCCTTAATTTGTTCTGAGCAGAGGAGCAATATTTACCATGTTTAATTTATCCTTCAACTCTTTATATTTAATTATCTTCCGTTCTGTGATTATTCAATAGTATACTGAGTAATTCCTGGACCCAACTTTTCTGCTCCCATGACTCCAAATTTCAGTGTTTTGCAACAGACACTTCCCTGAATGCAGCCGTGGGTTCAGAGCCATATGCTCAATTTTTAAGAGGAGGCCACTTCTGAAACATATGTTAGAAGAACAGCAAAAGAGACTAGATTTTTTAAAAATAAAATAAGTATTACGGGTAGAAAAAGAAAATCAAACAAACAAACAATGAATTCTTCCTGTGTTTGATGATGAAGTGGCGAATAATGCAGAACCTTTTCTTCCCTTTGTGCTTTTAAACCAACAAAGAGGCAAAACATATGTTGAAAAAACATGTCTATGTGTTATTTTTGAAGACTTGGCAAAACAGTCAGTGAAAAGCATTGATAGAAGGGCACTGGGCTAATACTTTGCTGCCATTTTGTTTCCCTGTGGGGAAGCATCTTATTCTTTACTGAATAGGATATAACGCAAAATCCTACTGTGAACAGGTGACCAGTTTCTCTCTGGGAAAGAAGTGATATTTTACAATGCCTGTATTTGATTTTGGACATATTTGTGTGATTGTCAACCCTCATTTTACATGAGCATGTAATAGGTCAATTTTTATTGTTGAAAAATTTCCAACACAGTATGGCTCCCTCATTAAGCCTCTGGGAAACTGTACAATGCCTCTAGCACATTTTTTAAAAACAGAGCACTAGGCTGTTATTATACACGTGTCATACATTTCAGAATAATTTCGTAGTTCTTCAAGAGGAAAAAAATTAATCATGACATTCTTAGTGATTTTTTTTTTTTCTTCTGCTCAGTGGTGAAATACATCAAATTCCCACAAAATGAAAGAAAACACACACCATGCCAAGTGTTACTGACCAAGAACAGGAAAGTTGTGCTAATGCACCGCTCGGCAACAGGACCATGACTTTATGTTGGGACTAGGGCTTGTTACTGAGGGCTCTCAGCTTCCCCTTCCAACAGCAACAAGAAGATTCCTCCAAGATCCCCTCTGCCAGGCTTTGCTTCTGCCCTTACACTGGCTCATGCCATATGCAGTTGATGCCAAATATCCAGCGCTTCTTGGCTGAAGCCAAGACCCACTTGGACCTTGGAAAACATCTGGAGGGGCACAGCTGCACAGGGCACTTGGGGCTGGGCAGACAAGGAGGGACCCTGGCACAGCCCCACCGCCCTCCCCACAGCACCCAATGGGCGACACAGCAGCAAGTCTCATCTACAAGTCCAGCCAGGCTCTTCTCCATCCTCCACAACACCCTTCCTTGGGAGAATTTGGGTGAGTGAAGAAGGGAGGAGCCCTTCCCAGCCCTGGGGACCGCTCAGCCAGGCAGGGGGGACACCAGTCCCTGCCACCACCCACAGAGAAACACCCCATGACCAGCCCTTCTGGATGCTGCACCAGGGCAAGTGGGGAGCCCTGGCTTGACTTGTCTCAACCCTCACACTGGGGACGGGAAGGGAGCTTGTGAGAGAACCCCTGGAAGCAGGGAGCCCACGGCACAGATGTAAGCAGGAAGCCCTCAGCTGCCTTGAAATAGCCCAGTGAGAGGGACTGAGAACATCTTCCCGAGAAATGCAGGAGGGCTGCGCTGGGAACAACCTACTGATCAGGCAACAGCACGCTGCAAATATTAGAGGCAAAGCTGATAACAGCTACTTCAAAAGTTGCCCAACATTTCTTTCTATTTTCAGTTCCTGAGATCTTCGCCAACTTTTACCGTCTCGGGCTTTTTGTTTTGTTTTGTTTTTTCATGTTAAGTGTCTGCCTGAGACTGATTTAATTATTTAAGGGAGAAGGAATTTCAGTAAAAACACTTCATTCATTTCTGAGATGAGGTTAGAGGAAAATGTATTGCCCTGGCTGAAAAAAAAGCTGCCTTCAGCAGCTCTTCTGCTCTGAAGTGAGAGAGCTGTCATCCAAGTTTGCACAAATTATATTTTTTATATATATATATCTACACAAAAAAATCAGAGTTCACACATGCTCAAGAAAAGACATTTTTCATTTTTAGCATCTAAATATTTCTGGAGATTCTGTCCGCATTTAGCACTCTTAGAGCACTCACTGACTAATAGAGCTCACCAAAAAAAATCCCATGAAATATATTTCAGTCCAGCTATACTGCTTTGTTGAAGCAGAAGGGCTTTGTGGAGATATCAGGTCTGATGATGTTTTGATCTGGGAAGTTTCTCAGTGTTTTAAAGCTGAAAAAGTCATGTCTGCTGGTTGGAAAGAAAGGGATTTTAATCAAAAGTCTAAGCCTTCTGATGAGAAAACATCAATTCAGCAGAATATCACTTCTCAAAAAGCTGCAAAATGTCACAAAAATGAAGTTGCTCCTAAAGTTTGACCAACACCATCCCCAATAACCTAAAGCAAGGCGACACAAAAGCAGATCTGAGGGCAAGGGGATAGCGAATGAACTTGGATGGGGATAGTGGTGACACTGGAGCCAATACAGGTAATAGGGGACAAGAGACTTTTTGAAGAACAACTGGGGAGCAATGGGGAAGAGGGGACTACGGCAGGGCAAAGCAGCACATAGAAAGTGATGGAAGGGAGGAGATGGGATGTGTAGCTGT
Source organism: Nyctibius grandis (assembly GCF_013368605.1). Taxonomy (NCBI): domain Eukaryota; kingdom Metazoa; phylum Chordata; class Aves; order Nyctibiiformes; family Nyctibiidae; genus Nyctibius; species Nyctibius grandis. Next base: position 15,125,552 of record NC_090662.1, read on the forward strand.
GGCCTGGGAACCCTGGAGGAGATGTTCAGTACAAGGGACTCACATGGTGACCAGGGAGCGAGACCAAGTGCAAAACCACCTGTTAAAGGCAACAGCAAAGTTTGGGTCAGCCTTACACGCTGGTCAACAGCCAGATGGCAATCCACTATGATCTCTTACTCCACCTTCTGAATCAAGTGAACGGTGTTTCCATGATGGATATGAAACCTTCCTGTCCACGTATCACATGGATAGGAATACATGGGTTAGGTGGATAACCAGTTTACTTTGTAAAAGCCTAGGAAATGGTTCCATGAAAAAAAATCATATCAGGGCTGGGAAATACCACAGGAGTAGCCTCCAGTGCCACTTAGCCCTACCCTTCTTTCTGTACAATGGTTGTGGTCACATAAAATTCTGAAACAACTGTATTTCTGAGAATCGTCAGTTCAATTAAATTTTCCACCAAAAAAAAAAATGTGGAAAGTTGCTGACTGCAACTCCCTGCACACTCAGCACATACACACTGCTGTGCTTGGCTAGAGTCACTACAGAGACTGGCTAAGTGAGCAGGCAGGGTGGCCTCATCCTGCCAGTGCCACGCATCTCCAGGGAGCTTTGGGTGCTATTTCCTTGGGAACAGAGGGGATGCAGCAGCCTCTCTTCAGAGACGCCTCACACTTCCCATGACAGGGTTCTGCGAGAGCCCTGGTGTTGGTGCCTCCCGTGGGACAAGGAGCAGCGGTGCCTCTGGTCATGCCGGGAGCTGACATGCCTTGAGGAGGAAGGCAGCTGGCAAGGATGTTGCTTAAATTATATCACAGGTGGAGGTAACAGCATAATAGAAAAGACAAAGTGAGTTTAGAACTGTAGTTATTTTTCAGATATTTCTGAGAAACTCATGCTATTCTTATGAACATAATTTTCACTGTGTTGCCAGTGTTATACGCTACACATAATATATATAATATAGAAATTATTAATCTGTGTAAGTAATTGCATAAAATTTCACAGAATCACAGAATCAACCAGGTTGGAAGAGACCTCTGGGATCATCGAGTCCAACCGTTGCCCTGACACCACCCTGTCAACTAGACCATGGCACTAAGTGCCATGTCCAGTCTTTTCTTAAACACATCCAGAGATGGTGACTCCACCACCTCCCTGGGCAGCCCATTCCAATGTCTAATAACCCTTTCTGAAAAGAAATTCTTCCTAATGTCCTGAACCTCCCCTGGTGAAGCTTGAGGCTGTGTCCTCTTGTCCTATCGCTAGTTGCCCAGGAGAAGAGGCCAAGTCCCACTTCACTACAACCTCCCTTCAGGTAGTTGTAGACTGCAATAAGGTCACCTCTGAGCCTCCTCTTCTCCAGGCTAAACAACCCCAGCTCCCTCAGCCGTTCCTCGTAGGACAGACCCTCCAGACCCTTCACCAGCTTGGTCGCCCTCCTCTGGACTCGCTCCAACACCTCAACATCTTTCTTGAAATGTGGGGCCCAGAACTGGACACAGTACTCAAGATGCGGCCTCACCAGTGCCGAGTACAGAGGGACGATCACTTCCCTAGACCAGCTGGCTACACTATTCCTAATAGAGGCCAGGATGCCATTGGCTCTCTTGGCCACCTGGGCACAATGCTGGCTCATGTTTAGCCGGCTGTCGATCAGCACCCCCAGGTCTCTTTCCGCCAGGCCGCTTTCTAACCACTCTGCCCCCAGCCTGTAGAGCTGCATGGGGTTGTTGTGGCCAAAGTGTAAGACCCGGCACTTGTTCTTGTTGAACCTCATGCCGTTGGTCTCGGCCCATCTATCTAACCTGTCCAGATCCCTCTGTAGGGCCTTCCTACCCTCCAGCAGATCGACACTCCCACCCAGCTTGGTGTCATCTGCAAATTTGCTGAGGGTGCACTCAATCCCTACGTCTAGATCATCTATAAAGATATTGAGCAGCACCGGCCCCAGAACTGAGCCCTGGGGAACACCGCTAGTGACCGGCCGCCAGTTGGACTTTGCCCCATTCACCACCACTCTCTGGGCTCGGCCATCCAGCCAGTTTTTAACCCATCGAAGAGTCCACCCATCCAAGCCCCGGGCAGCCAGTTTGTCTAGGAGGATGCTGTGGGAGACAGTGTCGAATGCCTTACTGAAGTCTAGGTAGACTACATCCACAGCCCTGCCCTCATCTACTAAGTGGGTCACTTGATCATAGAAGGAGATCAGGTTGGTCAAGCAGGACCTGCCTTTCATGAATCCATGTTGGCTGGCCCCGATGCCCCGATTGTCCTGCATGTGCCGTGTAATGGCACTCAGGATGATCTGTTCCATCACCTTGCCTGGCACCGAGGTCAGGCTGACAGGCCTATAGTTCCCTGGATCATCCTTCCAGCCCTTCTTGTAGATGGGCGTTACATTTGCTAATTTCCAGACAGCTGGAACTTCTCCAGTTAACCAGGACTGCTGGTAGATAATAGAGAGTGGTTTGGCAAGTTCGTTTGCCAGTTCCTTCATTACTCTGGGGTGAATCACATCCGGGCCCATAGCCTTGTGGGTGTCCAACTGGCACAGCAGGTCACTAACTGTCTCCTCCTGGATTACGGGGGATTCACACAGCCCCCCGCCCCTAACTTCAGGCTCTGGGGACCGAGTCTCCTGAGGACAACCGGTCTTGACATTAAAGACTGAGGCAAAGAAGGCATTGAGCACCTCTGCCTTTTCCTCATCCCCTGACACTACACTACCCTCCTCATTCAGCAAGTGGTGGAGGCTCTCCTTGACCCTCCTTTTGCTGTTGATGTATTTGTAAAAGCTTTTTTTGTTATCTTTGACTGTAGCAGCCAAATCAAGCTCTAATTGAGCTTTGGCCCTTCTAATCTTCTCCCTACACGACCTGGCAACGTCCCTATAGACCTCCAAAGTTACCCGACCCTTCTTCCAGAGCAAATAGGCTCTCTTTTTTTCCTTAAGATCTAGCCTAAGTTCTCTGTTTAACCAGGCCGGTCTTTTTCCCCGACGGCTTGTCTTCCTACACACCGGGACAGCCTGCTCCTGAATATTTAGTAATTCCCTTTTGAAGCATGTCCAGCCTTCCTGGACTCCTTTGCCCTCCAGGACCGACTCCCAAGGGACTCGGTCCACCAACCTCTTAAACAGACTAAAGTCAGCCTGCCGGAAATCTAAGGCAGACATTCTGCTCTTGCCCCTCCTTACTTCCCCCACTATCGAAAACTCTAACATTTCGTGGTCACTATTCCCAAGATGGCCACCGACCCTCACATCTCCCACTAGTCCTTCTCTGTTCACAAACAACAGGTCAAGCAGGGCCCCTCCTCTAGTGGGCTCATTTACCACTTGCATGAGGAAGTTGTCCTCCACACATTCGAGGAACCTCCTAGATTGCTTCCTCTCTGCCATGTTGTATTTCCAGCAGACATCCGGCAAGTTGAAGTCGCCCACGAGTACAAGGGCCGGCGACCGGGCAGCTTCTGACAGCCGCTTGTAAAACACCTCATCCGCCTGCTCATCCTGGTTGGGTGGTCTATGACAGACTCCCACCGTAATGTCTGCCCTGCCAACCTTCCCCCTGATCTTTACCCATAGACATTCAACCTTGTCATCCTCACCATCTTCCTCAATTTTGACACAGTCCAAGCACTCCCTAACATACAGCGCTACCCCACCGCCTCTCCTGCTTCGCCTGTCCCTCTTAAAGAGCTTATAGCCATCCATAGCTGCACTCCAGTCATGAGAGTCATCCCACCACGTTTCTGTGATGGCAACCACATCACAACCTTCCTGCTGTACAGTGGCTTCTAGCTCTTCCTGTTTGTTGCCCATACTGCGTGCATTGGTGTAAATGCACTTCAGCTGGGCTAGTGGCCTTGCCCCCGATGCAGGCCTGTCGCCCCTAGGTTCATTTGCAGTTGCCCTGGTCTTATCCCCCTCCCCCATCAAACCTAGTTTAAAGACCTCTTAACCAGCCCTGCCAACTTCTGGGCCATAACCCTTTTCCCCTTGTGACTCAGCTGTTCCCCATCCGACATAAGCAGACCCGGTGCCATGAAAGCTGCCCCGTGGTCAACGCACCCAAAATCCCACCTACGGCACCAGTCTCTTAGCCACATATTGATCTGTTGTACTTTCATAGTCTTTTCCCTATTTTCACCTAAGACCGAAGGAATTGAAGAGAATATAACCTGTGCACCTACCCCCTTTACCAAATGCCCCAGGGCCTATCAAAATTCCCTTTTGATAGCCCTGGGACTTCTCCCTTCAATCTCATCCCTACTCACCTGCAATACTAATAGTGGGTAGTAGTCAGAGGGCCTCACCAGTTCAGGAATCCTCCTGGCAACATCCCTTACCCGAGCCCCAGGGAGGCAGCAGACTTCCCTGTGAGTCGGGTCTGGCCTGCATATGGGGCCCTCCGTTCCCCTTAGCAGGGAGTTGCTTATAACAATTACTTTTCTCCTTTTTGGAGCTTGTTGCAACCCTCCTACTTGGTTGCTTCTGTTTACGTAGCCCCTTAGAAGGTCTTTCACCTAGATTCGTGTCTTCCTGATGCTCAGGAAGACACTCTGGCTCCAGCACCTCATACCTATTTTTCAGGGGACGCGGGGAGGGGAGAAAGGTCGGGATGGGATTTGCCTACCACCCCGAGCAGGGACCTGCCTCCATTTTCCCTCTCCCCCTAGGTCTCCTCCTGCTCCTTGTGGAGGAGGAAGAGGATCCTCCACTACCCGGGGAACATTAGGCCCGTCCGTTTTCTCCAGGACAGGCAGGGAACAGCACTGCCCGCCAACCTCTTCCTGGGATGCTCTTGTACTCCTGGGATGCTCTTGTACTCCTTAACCTTTCCACCTCCTCCTTAAGTCGTGCCACCAAGGAGATCAGGTTGTCGACCTGTTCATACCTCACACAGGTGAGGTCTCCGTTACCCTCCGTTACCCTCGAGTGCCAGGGTCAGGCTCTGGCACTCCCTGCAGCCTGACACCTGCACCTCTGCATGCTTCTGCAGCAGCTCCGTTTGGGTTGCCATGTCCTTTCTGGCACCCGCAGAGGACTTAGGGCCCCGCCGAGTGGAATCCATACCTGCCTGCCCACCTACCCTGCTCGCCCTGCCTGCGCAAACTGCCGCGCACACTGCCGCGCCCCTGTTTGTGCGCTCTGGGCCGCTCGCGCTCCCCAGGGGCCTTTCAACTCTACCGCGGTGCCTTCGGCTCCGCCCCCTCCTCGCCTGATTCGTTGCCGGGAACTTCCAGGTCTGGACGGGACTCGGGGCTGCTGCTTGGGTGGCCCCGAGTACGGAACCCGCCCGGCACATCCCGATCTCGCCCTTGCCCCGCGCTCACCTCAGTCGCTGTCTCTGCTGTCGCCGCTGTTGCCGACTGACTAACTAAGGTTACATTACCTCACATTCTCTTGAGGGACTGATTTACTCTCTGAAAAGATAGCTGCATTTTGACTGATACTCAAAATATTCAAAGTAGTATTCGAAGTAGTACAGCTAATGCATCTAAACTCTAAAGGCAGAAAAACTGCCAAGTGGAGGAAGGGGATCATCTTGGGAGATACCTGCCACTGACAGGTCTTACCAAATTTGGCTGCTCTTTAGCATCAGCTAAATATCACCACGAGGGCTGATATATACAGAAATTCTAGTGAATTTGCAGCTGCTGTTGATGACACCAAGTTAAAAAGCTCCAAGGCAAGGAAAATGACTAGATGTAGAGATACAACTATTACACATGAAACAGCATGAGTGGAGATTTAACAGAGTTCAAGAAAGAATTAATAAAGGCAAAAATCTTTGAAGCCCCGTGTACTGTTTATGTGCGTCAAGACACATAGAGTCAGTATAAAATTGCACTTTTGTATACCATGAAGAAAACAGAAAATAAGTTTGGTATGTGAAATGGGATCACTGCAGACAGCGAACTTCCCAAAATGAGACTTCCCTGCATCAAACCAAGGACAGGCATGTTTTACGTTCTACTCAAGGTCGAAGCCAGTTCCTTATAATACTGTAATATTTCATCATTGTACACCTGAGCCATGGCTGGAAACTTTCTTCTTTGGACATAGATTACTTATACTGAAGTAATTCATTTTTTTGCTTGACTCCTCAAAAAATGTATCAGTCTCTAAGTGATGCAGGTCAGGTGTGCAATGGCACTGTTCACGGAGGCCTCTGCTCCTTCACAGTGTCATGGCTTTCACAGGAGACTGCAAAAAGAAATGGAGACTAACCTCAAGTTCAGCAAACGCTATCAATGGCTATCAACAGCCTGTCCTGTCCAACTTATACATCAATGATCTGGATGAAGGAACAGAGCGTACCCTCAGCAAGTTTGCTGATGACACAAAACTGGGAGGAGTGGCTGGTACACCAGAAGGCTGTGCTGCCATTCAGCAAGACCTGGACAGGCTGGAGAGTTGGGTGGAGAGGAATCTAATAAAGTTCAACAAAGGCAAGTGGAGGTCCCACACCTAGGGAGGAATAACCCCATGCACCAGTACAGGCTGGGGGTTGACCTGTTGGAAAGCAGCTCTGCAGAGAAAGACCTGGGAGTCCTGGTGGACAACAAGTTCACCATGAACCAACATTGTGCCCTTGTGGCAAAGGAGGCCAATGGTATCCTGGAGTGCATTAGGAAGAGTGTGGCCAGCAGGTCGAGGGAAGTTATCCTCCCCATCTACACTGCCCTGGTGAGGCCACACCTGGAGTACTGTGTGCAGTTCTGGGCCCCCCAGTTCAAGAAAGATAAGGAACTACTGGAGAGAGTCCAGCGGATGGCTACAAAGATGATTAGAGGACTGGAGCATCTCTCTTACAAGGAGAGGCTGAGGGAGCTGGGTCTGTTTAGTCTGGGAAGAGAAGACTCGGGGGGGATCTTATCAATGCTTACAGATACCTTAGGGGCAGGTGTCAAGGGGATGGGGCCAGACTGTTCTCAGTGGTGCCCAGTGACAGGACAAGGGGCAATGGGCACAAACTGAAACATGGGAAGTTCCATCTCAATATGAGGAAAAACTTCTTTACTTTGAGGGTGCCAGAGCACTGGAACAGGCTGCCCAGGGAGGTTGTGGTCAACAACCACGTTCCCACCACACCACTAGGATTGGTGACAGGTCACCCCCCAGCAAGGTCTCATGCTGCCCCCATGGGACCAGCATGGAGCCGGGATGGGGGAATGAACAGCAGCCCAGTGAGCGTCAGGAGCTCCGGTCCTTCTGTTCTGAATTTTCCTCCACTGGCTTTGCTCACAATGGCTTTAAAAGCAGAAATTAAGTGGTGTTCCCAGAGTGGATTTCTGGACTCATTTTCTGCAGTCTCAGTAAGTTGGGAAAGGTTTGTGCAAAAGATGAACCAACACATGGAAGTTGTTCTTCATCCCTTCCCAAGCTGGTCCTCTCTTTTAGGCAATGTTGTCTTAATGCTACCATCATGCAACGCCAAACATAAGTGGCCCAACTGTAAACCCATCCTGGCACATAGTGCTGTCTTAGAGGGCACAGATAATACTAAGCCCAAATCCTTAATATGCCAGATCACCCCTGAAATGCCAACTACAGGTGAAATTGCTAGTGAGAAGAGAATAAGCTCTGATGCCTTATTTAAAGGTGCACTGTTTAGACACCGCAATCTATAAATACTCAAGTAGGGTTTTAGAGGTATGCATTCAAAAAGTGTGCCGATGAAGCTATTTGTAAATTAATGGTAAAGTATGCATCATGACAAGAATACAGAAACTGTATACACTTAATTGCACTCAGAACCTTATTAATAAAAAAGAAGGTATTTTTAAGAAATAGTGACAGATATGTTGTCGTCAAACTAACCTTTAGTGCTCACAGAAATACTTTGCTTTCAAAAGAAACCAAAATCCAGGAATTCATAGGTATGCAGCAATTTCAAATACGAGTGCCAGACAGACACCCAAGAACAGTGTGAATCGCAAGCCTCAACCTCATCCAGCAAAAACAAAAGCAGAAAACTCTTGGGAATCTTACTTATACTGATTTTCAGTTTCCCCAGGTAGGTGGGAAAAAAACAAAAATGAAAGACATTTCAGCATGGTTGAATAAACAGACGTGGGCAAGAAACAGCACTCTTACAACTGAAAATGTTCTTACTTGAGTAATGGTTTTCTAAAGCCCACACCAAAGCGCTAGACTCACAACAGCACACCAGTGAACATTTCTTGAAGGTGGAATGATGGCTTGTTGAACAGCACCATCTCGAACCTGTGATGCCTTCACCAATGACTCCAGTTACCAAGAGCTCTTGGGAGGAGGGAACTGAAAATGCACAAGTTTTGAACCTTGCTCTAGACAGCTTAAAAATCAGATCTGCTATTGCTTTGCATTACGGTACTAATTTCATTGGTTCTGCCCCATGCTCCATCAAATCTCTTTGACTCCATAGCTTTTCAATTCCTTTCCTAAATTGGTAATGAGCAACAAAGAACTGAAAATAGATTGCAGATGTGTGGCAAGATGTCAGTAACATGATATACAGAGACATCATTTGTCATTGATGCAAAGAGTAGCCTATCAGCCTTGTGAAAGAACTATTTGCAGAGACACTACTTATAACATCGTTTTGAAAGTTCATAACAAGATAGTGATAATGACATCAGCAGCAATATAACCAGAGTTTATTCTTATATTCCTAAACTACAAAGGATTGGTCACATTTTTTATAAGCTCTGAGATGATTCCAAGCCTGCACCTCACTAAAAGTGAAGAGTCCAATGCTTAGACCAGTGAACAGACTCAGGCACCTAAACCAGGTGTATGATTCCAAAATTAGACCCAAGAACCTGACTTCTCATGCATCAAAATCCCTAACTTAAATATGTTTCTGACCATACCCAAAGCCACTGGAAATTTGGCCACATTGAGCAATAGAGTGCCTTGTTCCGGCTGGCATCACTAAACATGTTGGCACAGCCCAGAGACCTGACAGAGGAGGGATAAGACCGGCTGCTGCCACAGCAGCCTGCTTCCTAACCCACAGTAATTAAGGATTTCACCCAGGTAAGAGGATTCAAACCTGAATTTCCCAAGCAAATACCCTGAAATATTTTAAACCCCAGTGTCTGTGTGGGCCAGCCTCTGTCCCTCAGCTGCAGGCATTGCATTTTGTATGGGAAAAGTGAATACTAGCTGCCACAGAGAGAGGCTTGTTCTCTATTCCCGCAGTTGGGGCAGCCTTCTTGGAAAGAGGAGATGAAGGTTTCAGTCAGTGGCCCAGCGAATATGTGCTACTGCTATATAAAGCTCCCGAGAACATCATATCTATTTATGTCACCCCATTTAGCCTGTAAATCTCACCCTAACTTCTAAAACAGGCCAGATGAATCACACTCAAGAAATGCCTGATTCTCCCCACTGATTATAAAGGGAGTGTAGACCGCAAAGCTCAGCTGTAGATGTCAACACTGAAGATGGCCAAACTGAGATGAATCCCACCAGGAGTCACACAGCATAACTTAATTATCCAGCTTCTATTTAGATGTTCAACGATCATCTGCATCAGAGGGAGCTGAGCAGGAATTAAGCATCCCAGCACCCAGAGCTCACCCGAGGACATCAGAGACAATGACTATCTTTATCTTCTTTCTTGTGTTATGCCAAATATATCATTAATGCTTAGCAACTTAGTAAGCACTGTTGTAGTACCAAGAAGTTCCAAAGGATATCAGCAAATGTCTGTTACTCCATTTGATAACTCACAGAGCCCTGAACAGCATTAATGAAATGTAAGCGGTAAAAACAATAATCTGGATATGAAACAAAATCCATTTCACAAAAATGTACATCAGCTATGTCTCTAAAAATGGTGTCTAGCAGAAGCCACCAACAGTCAAAATTCAACCACTGAATTATATTGCATACTATAGCCAAAACAAGAATGATCATGTAAAAACTATTTCCTGTAATGATTAATGAGGACAGACATTTATAGTTTCAGTTTAAGAAACACAAACCCAATCATGTTATTTTCTAAAATGCACCTCTGGGCAACAAAATATTGTTAATCTGAGAGTTAGTAGCACAGCATAACAGCCGGTACATATGTTTTAACAGTATGTATATGATGCTTAGACTTAAATAGTTGTGAAACATATTTTGCTAGTCATAGTGTATTATTTCTCTTATCTGAAGTCCCAGGAGCAGATGGGAAGAGATGACGGTCATTCCTAGACCTCACCAGCTACAAAGGGTGTGCAGCAAGCCTGGTCGCTGGTCTATGTTGAAACCATTTTGTGTCCTTATTCAGCAACCACCAATCTCCTTATTAAGTTTCAAATTCAAATTTTGTCATGCTTCTATGAAATGCGCCAACATAAGGTTTTTCTTAAAAACGGTGTCACGGTTTAAAGCTGGGCTGGCGATTAAACCTGTGAACAATCAATTGAGATACCCCACTGCCTTCGGACCAGCCGGATTAAATGTTATTGCGATTACCTTTTTGTTACTCTAAAAGTCTGAGAATACTGACCTCCATTTCGAAGCCTAACCTTATTTTTCATGCCTTTCAAGTTTATGTGAGGTTGCCTGTTTGATACTCATACATGAAAATTTCATATTGTTGGCTGTGCACTCAATAAATTATTTAGAAGGTCTGAATATTACTGCAGTGTTCAGATTTTCAGAAGAGTTTGGTAAATCCCTTTATTCTGCAGTCCTCAAAAGACAAACAACTATTTAATACATAACTAACAATAGCATTAAAAAATAAAATGAAGGCTGGCTTGGAAGAGAGTAAGTATAATTATCTACAGGGAATTTATTATAACTCAGTAATATCTAAACATTAGCAAGAACTCTTGTCTTAATTTTAGGTAAGGAAGCACACCAAATAAAACTGGGTTGTTGAACATGTTTACCTCAGGCTAAAAGGATACAAATCCTCTTACAGACACATGAATTATGATAAGCAAATATTGTGAAGTGCATGAGTTCGAGTGATACTGGAGAATAAGGAAGCATCTTCAAACCAAAATACACACATGCAGTGTCCTTTTGTAACTATTCATCTGTAATATAAATATAGCCCTAGATAAATGTAAGACAATAGGTCTATATTTTCCTAAACATCCTGAAAGAAATTCCCTACAGCTTGTATCCTCAAATTACATTTTTTATAGATTTAAAAAAATAAAACCTGTCAGCTTCTTCTTTGCTTTAGAACTTCTTTAATTTGCCCTAGAAACATAGTGAAACCTTACACACAGCCCACTGAAGGCCTGCTTGTTATTCTCAAAGTGTGTAAATAATGTTTATCCAAGGCTTAATGTACCACAAAATTATATTGGTGCATTATAAAATTTAATACTTATTTTCTAGTACCAGTGCAAGTGTGACAGTGATTGCACAGTGATGCACACAACCTGTGTTGACTAGTTTCAAAAGCTTTCAGCACTGGATTTTTTTAAAACCTAGAGAGCAGAAGTTCCAAATTGCAGAGCACCCTTAGCCGGTGTGAAGTGCAAGATTTGCGATGCTAAAATTCACTTAATCTGCTTAAAGACAGGTGCCTTCTGAGGTACTCTGAGGAGAACACAGGAATGCAGCAAGTATTTGAGCCAGCATTGTGCCCAGGTGGCCAAGAAGGCCAACAGCATCCTGGCTTGTATCATCAGAAATAGTGTGGCCAGCAGGACTAGGGAAGTGATCGTCCCTCTGTACTCGGCACTGGTGAGGCCGCACCTCAAATACTGTGTTCAGTTTTGGGCCCCTCACTACAAGAAAGACATTGAGGTACTGGAGTGAGTCCAAAGAAGGGCAATGAAGCTGGTGAAGGGTCTATAGCACAAGTCTTATGAGGAGCGGCTGAGGGAACTGGGGTTGTTTAGTCTGGAGAAAAGGAGGCTGAGGGGAAACCTTATCGTGCTCTACAACTACCTGAAAGGAGGTTGTGGCAAGGCGAGTGTTAGTCTCTTCTCCCAGGTAAGAACTGATAGGACAAGAAGAAATGGCCTCAAGTTGTGCCAGGGAAGGTTTAGATTGGATATCAGGAAAAATTTCTTTACTGAAAGGGTTATCAAGCATTGGAACAGTCTGCCCAGGGAAGTGGTGGTCACCATCCCTGAAGGTATTTAAAAGACATGTAGATGTGGTGCTTAGGGACATGGGTTACTGGTGGACTTGGCAGCGCTGGGTTAACGGTTGGACTTGATGATCTTAAAGGTCCTTTCCAAACAAAACAATTCTACGATTTTAAGTACAGCCCAGGTCAAGAAGCATGCTCCTGCCCTTGAGGACTGGCAGACAGGGGCTAGGGATGATGTAGTTTGTTGCAAACAGCACTACACACGTATTTAGGCAAGTGAGTTGTCCCACTGAGCTGGCCAAAAGTCCCTTCCAGCCTAGCTGTCCTGACTCCAGCCAGCTGCAGATGCTTTGAGAGGAGTACAAGAAACAAGGCATGCAGAGAATGAGCCCTGCGTTCCCTCCACATTATGCTCCCATCTTAAATTTTACTACCTCGAACAGCATGGTATATGATGCTGTTACCTTGCTATTAAGCCTCCATGATCACTTTGACCACTCTTAACTTCAGTCATCAAGCCATGACAATGACACTTCTTCCTCATCAGTCTCAGTCCTCCCTCCTCGCAGTGGATTCCTTGGGTGCTATAATTCAGGTGAAAGCTGGCATACTCTTATAGTTTAGATCATGAACAACAGTGAACAATAAAGTTTCTGACTCCATTTATCTTTAATATATTTGTGCTTATCTTCCTTGAACCAGAGCTTAACAGGATTGCTTAAGGGACTACAGTAATAAAAGACCTTTAATAACCTGGTGCTTTGCAGTCTTAATATGTTGGGTATCCAATATAGCAGCTGTGCATTGGACAGGCAGATTTTTTTTTAGTACCAGACTGGGGATTCATCTGCCTGGACGTGAGTGTGTAGAACATCATCCTCCTCACCCAAACTGCTCATCTCAGAGTCCTTTCTATACAACTGATCTACCCAGTGGAGTCAGCAGTGTCTGTGTTGCTGCCTGTCCAGCCCCAAGATAGATACCAAGTCAGGCTGTGGGAGAGGTGGCTATAACCCCCTGGGGAGCAAGAGGCTGAGAGTGCACAAGAGTCCTGATTAGAAGGGCAAAAGAAAAGAAAACGAGTACGCAAAAGTAAAGACTGAAACCCACCGAGAGTTGCTGAGAACCATGAGTAGAAAGAGGAGGACCAAAATACATGATGCTGATTATTATGGTAACAGGGCATGAGAGTTTTAAAATGTGATTTCATTTTGTATGTATGGTTCATGCAAGAAAATAATTCTGCTTAAGCACAGTCCCTCATTTAGTTGGTGCAGAATGCTATAAAAAAAAAAAGCTAGACAATCCCCTTCTATAAACTTGAACAAAACTACAAAACGGCCTAGAGACTGATTGACATTTTAAGTTAAAGTAGACAGGATGAAACAAATGAAGATTCCTGTGGGAAAAATACAGTAGGGTTTATACTAAACATAAGGCAGTATTTATACTGAATTCTGGCAGATGAATGATGACTGGACTGTAACAAACGTTTCTACAATCCTTTGACCATACATGGTATATTAATATTGTAAGGTCTAATCAATGAAAAATATTTATTTCTGAAGGTTCGAATCAGAACAACAGGGAAAAGAATCTGAAAAAAAAAAAAGAACAAACATTCACTAGTCCCTTGACATTTAAAAACACGCTTAATGAAAATTGAGTCAATGTAATGAAAATAACTTGCTTAAGAAACAAAATTCATAAAATAAAGGCAATATTAAAGCTCAGTGGCATCTGTTACCAGATCATCTTATAAGACATCTTATCTTTACGGATATGTGGCTAAATGGGTCAGAGGCAGAGATGGTCACAGTAACACAATACATATGTTTATCCTTTACAGCGTAATTCTTTATGGTGTGGATTGTAAAGGCTGGGTATGCCAGGTAATTGATGGCTGCCTCCCTAAGGATATAACTGTAGGTATATCATTTTATGGCAAGCGGTTTGTTCTTTGTGTTAGGTTTGTTATAATGGTCAACTACTGAGCAAGAAAGACTGGGGGCTGGAACAGCGGGACTGCAGCAGGTTGTGATTAGGAAACATTTGGCAGGGCTCTGGAGGAAAATCCACAAAGTGCCTTCTATTTCACTTGGGCAAAGGAATGGATCTGAAGAGAAAATGGGTCCCTTCCAGGCTCCTGTTTCTAGACACTTTCTAACAAATGTTTTGCCACCATTAATCGCTCACAAAAAACCTGAGCCTGACATTCTGATAAAGCAACAAGCCATGCACACACAGAAAAATAACTGCAGCACAATGACTTTTGTTGGATGAAATCATCATTATCATTTAGCTGCTTGTTAAATACTTTATATACACAGCTAATTCCCAAATGGTCATTTTCTGTTCCTAAAAAAAAAAAAAGGGAGGGGAACAGGATGGTTCTTGTCCCTAGTGTGCACAACTATCCCAGATAATACCAGTACAAATTCCCCAAGCAACTAACAGATTTTTAAGAAATCAGGTCATGTCCTCTTCCCATGCTGAAATTCTTTCTGCTCTGCACATCCCAGTGAAAGAGATAAGTATTCACAGCCATGTCCCTGCTATGACTCATATCTTGTTAGAACAGAAACAGGCACTTGGCTCTGTGGAAAAAAAATCCCACAGCTGCCTGCCTTGGTTTGCTGCAAGCCTGTGGCTCCCCAGGCTGTGCGCTGTTGTGTCACAGAGGTCTTCATGTCCCACAGGGGACAATTACTAAGAAGTACCTCCATAATAAGTGATGTTCTGCATATTATTATAGGAGGGTGGCAAGGACTAAAACGATAAATACTCTAACCCTAACGTTTCAATGTAGCCTTGACAGTTTTCATGCAAGGAATCAGCAGAGTAACTTCATATCATAGTGATAGTGCACAGAGCAGAGGTGCCTTAGGCAGAGACATGAGTCAGTTGGGTGGAACGGAGCTATGGCATACCTCGTATTTAAGGGCTTTGCCATTGGGAGCATGAAACTTGTGCTCTTTGGCTGTAGAGGGTTTGAAGAGGACTGTGACAAATGTGGCAAATGGATGGGATATCATGTGGCATCTTCTGTCACTATGTTGACAAATACTTATTTGAGATTAAAAATTTCCATTCTTTCATGCCAACTTGAAAAGGCTCAAAAAGCACAGTTACACCATGGGAAAGTCAGCTACCTGGCAAACTAAGATGTACGACTAACACAGCTACTCTCCTAGAGAAGGGGTGGTTAGTAACAGGAAGAACTAAATTAATTGCCAGAGTAACTTGTGCTGGTATCCTCAACAAGAAGCCACGCTAGCCAAGAGCCATGATAACTAGCAGATCTGTGCCAGAAAAAACATGAAGAGGTTTTTGTCTATCCTAGTCTTTCTTCTTCAGTTCGTCAACGAAAATTTTAAGAGAAAAAAACAAGAAAGCAACACCTCTCCCCTCCTCCTCCCAAAAAAAAAAGGCAGTTAGTCAAGTGTATTTCACACAATCATCATTGATTAGACAAATGCAACATACCATTGGGAATGCAGTTAAATCCATAGACCCTGATTGGTCATTCTGTCTCCTGTTCTTTACACCACTGAATAAATTGGGTTATCAAATAAGCTCCCAGGGACACCAGCCGCCCATAATAAGACAGGCCATTAATGTAAGCGTACTAGCTGGTCCACATCTTACCTAAATATTTAAGTTCTTCTTCCAAACCCCTGTTCCCAGCACAAAAATAAAGAAAGGCACTTCAATCAGCTTCCCCTCAGGAATTACTAAGGTCAAGGTAGAAGTGTCACCAATATATTGTGATGGGTCTAAACCCCAAAATCCCTTCCCGCAGAACAACTAGGAGGAAAAAAATACTCCACTGTTATCACCAGCAGATACCCATACTTGGAAGCAAATTCTGAGCAACCGGTGAGAAGAAACACGTGCCTAAATGTGGAAGAGGAACATCTGCCATTCTGCCCAGTCCTGACTCATCAAGCAAGGCCTCTGTGAATCTGTACCACCTTGAGTAAAATCAGAGAAACTTTCTACTGAGGTGAAGACTCTACTTTGCTTTTACTGCAGATGTTTGAATTTGGACTCTTTGAGAACCCACAGGTTTCAAGAGAAAATGGCAGTCGTCTCTGGTTCATCTACAATGTCTCCCTCTAATTCAATAATTAAAGCACAGATGAATGGCCAGACACCATTAAAAGTAGTCATGCCACTTCATACATCATAAAGATCTATCTATAAAGGAATCAGGTATAGATAAATATAAGTAGCATGCATCTGGAAAACCATATATTCAATACTTTCTTCCACTTCTGTCTTTGAAATTCTGCGGTTGATTCAAAGACTGACTCTGACATCTGTCTAATCCTCTCAGTGTTGCACACGGAAGAATGAATAAGGAGAATCAGATAAGCAGAGGTTGGTACAGAAAGATATGTCTGGATACGAGTGTGTTCTATGCATCTTATTTTGCTAAATAAGACTCTTCCATTAATATTAGCAATAATTAGTGCAGTGCCAATATTATTTGAACATTTTTTATTATCTCAAATATGAAAAGGTGGAATAATGAAGGGATTTTAGAAGACTGAAATGCTTAAAAATTCATAAGTGATAAAATATTCTTACTATGTCTTTTTTTCAATGAAAATTAAATACTTTGATCTTTCCAAGTATTATTTCAGGTTAGAATTGAATATTTCAGTTCATTTTGTTGAACTGAAACAAAAAAAAATTTATTTTTTATTTACTTTAGCATTTAAATGTCCTTTCTAAACACTTTGTGCTGGGTGCTCCCTTCACCCAGGAGGGGCACTTCACTATGCTTCAAGTTTTACAGTCTAGTTAATACATCCAACCTACTGACAGAGTAAAGGCAGTAAGATCCTAACCACTGACTTTGTGATACTACATGCCAAAACAAGAAAATGCAATTTCAGCTTGAGGTGACAACAACGTAAATGTATTAAATTAATTTGAAAAAAAAGAAAAAACATGCAAAAAGTGTTTTTGCTTGAGTCAAACTCCCCCTTTCATAAATTCTGTTTTCAAAATTTTAAAAAGTGTCAAGAAAAATGGAAGATTTTTTCCAAGAAAAGTTTTCATTCTGCAAAAGCTGTGTTTTCTGTTATATATCATTCCTGCTGGAACTGTTTTTACTCCATTTCCTAGAGGGCAAAGGTACACTTTGCCTCTACGGAGTGTATTGTAATGCCTCCTTATGGCTATTTTTTTGCTCTGACATAATTTTCCTTATTGCCAACACTGAAATAAACATGACTAAACACAGTTTTCCTGTGAGCTCACATGCAAAAGCAGCTTGGGCAATGTATTCTTGTTGCTGTTTATATTATCCTGTTGAAAACGGAGAACTTGGCACTTTCTCAAGTCCCAAAGAATAAAGTTAAAATGAAACCGAGCTGTCATTAGGCAACGTCTCCAAGCAGACTAGTGTAGAGCTGCAGGACTTGCCTCAGAGTTCAAGAGGCAATCCCCCTCCAAAATCCCTGGCAAAAGGTCATATTGTGTGATTTATACTGGTTTTAGACTTCCACTTTCTCACCCAAGGACAGCTTCCAAGGGCTGGAACCACATCCCTCATCCTCATAATGAGATGGAGGGTGTGCAACCTCCTCTCCTTCACATTCCCACAGTTCTTCAAGGGCAAGGAGAAATACTTGCTACAGAGACAGATTACATCTAACTACCTCAGAAAGTCAGACAGCAAAAAATCCTGCAGATTTAAATCAAGAAAGCACTCTTAGAACTGGTATTTATGGATGCACACCAATGTACCAACCTGCATCATTTTTGTGCTTTTTCTCTTCTCCATTAAACTTCAATTTTCCTTTTTGCAGCAACCAGAATTACGCATCGTGCTGAAGAGAATCACTCTTCAAAAGGGAAAAACGCTGCATCAAAGGAAGATTTCTACCTTGGACCACAGCAAATTGCTTTGCTAGCCTGTTATTGTACTTGAGGCATTCTTAGGCAGCTGGGCCTCATTACAGGCAATGGAGCTTTAGCCGTTAACTTCAGAGAGATCAGGATAAAGCACTAAATGCAATGGAGATAATTTAAAGCATGTTAAGCAAGAAAATGAAACGGTATAGAGCATTGCTAATGCTGTATGCTAAGCGTGCTTCCTATTGAGTGCTGGAAGACCATATATGCCTTGGGACAGATGCTCCCACAGGGTTTTTGCTTTTCTTCCAGCCTGGTGGGGGCCTTGTCATGCTACAGCAGAACGAACAGCTGAGATGAGGTCCATCCCTCCTTCCTCCTTGTACCAGTCCCAGTGGAGGAAACATTTCCAGGCAGAGCATTGTTGCAGAAAGCAGCTTTTTGTGGAAGAAAAATGTGTGGTCAAGAGTTCGCCTGTGTAGGATTTGCTGATTTGTCTGCTGTGAGTTTTAACAGCACTCATGTAGTAAATTCAAATATGAACAATATGGGTATTTGGGGGTCAAATCAGGCTTAGAGCTAAGTTTAAAATAGATCTATAGCCTTCCATACACCACAGGTAAACACATGAGGCTGGCTGAGCTGCTGTGCTACAGAAGAGAGGTCTTGGGAGAGGCACATGTAGATGGATGTGCCCCCTCCCTGGCAGTGTTGAAGGCCAGGTTGGATGGGGCTTTGAGCAACCTGGTCTAGCAGAAGGTGTCCCTGCCAATGGCATGGATGTTGGAACTAAATGATCTTTAAGGTCCCTTCCAACCCAAACCATTCTATGATAACATAGGGCGTTGCCAAGACAGGATGAAGCATTGGGAAGCAGTTAACAGCTCTGGGCCTTTACAAGCCAGGAAGGGCAAGGACCCCCAAGCCCAGGACCAGCAAGGGGGAGCATCTTCTCCACATCTCCTGCTGACTCCTGCTGCAGTTTGTCCTGCCAAAGAATGAACCAGCAAGACGGACAGTTCAATGAAAACTTCAACAGTAAACAATTTACAGCTTTATAAAGCTAAACCCAACCTGACTGATGCCACTGTCAACCCTAACAGCTGGCAGCATTGCACTTAGGGTGCATTTCCCAGGTTTCTGAATATGGTAAAGCTGTTTTGTTTGGGATCTCATGTGAATTTTGTGGAAACAGAAGAGCTTTTCTAACTACCAAAACCCATAGGCATAACCAGACTTAACGAAGAGCACTTTTTTAGAAAGTTTTGAACTTTTTCAAAGTCTTAAAAAAGAAACTCTTTCTCCACCATCATTCACTCAGTTTGCTCACCACTATAGAGATTTTTTTTAATCCATTTGGGGTTCAGCAGCCACATGCCAACATGCCTGCCAGGTCAACCCAACCTCCCTCAGAGATGCTAAGGCTCATTCTTCAGCTTTTTAGTGTGACTTGTTCATTGTGAAATAACACAGCTCCAAGCTGATACAAGTTTAACCTCAGCCTATGTCCAGGACTCACTTAGTCCCAATCCTCCCCCAAAATATTTCTGCATTTCTAAGGAAATGCGTAAGTGTTGCAAAGACAAAATTTCAGCTTTCAGCCTACTGAGTTTGTGCAAATTTTAACTGAACCGTATTTTTGTGAAAGGTACACTTAAAAAGAACTTTAACAGCTGTTCTCAGTTAGACTTTAGGTGATTAATTCTGAAGTGGGTTTTATGAAAGAATGAACAATAACAGAGGAAGGTCCAGGCATTAATATTAACCTGTAATAAAAGAAATGATGCTTAAACCATTCTTGGAAATAAAAGATGAGTACGTGGTACTACAGTGGAAGAAGCACATAGCTTAAATTATATCCAATCAGGCAAAATACAGATATTAAATATTTATGAGCAGCCCTGATGTATTCTGAATTAATCAGTTCTGCACATTTAAAAGTTTCAATATTTAATGCTGCTACCTCAACAGTCCTGCAGAAATATTAAATTTCCGTACAGTCCTTTACAAGGAATAGCAAGAGATTTTACTACACATAACATCTGAATTGTGGCTGTAGGTTTTGTTCTGGCATGTGTTTTGTGGAGAACCATGATTATAATGTATTGAACTACCACTGAAATTCTCAACGTTCTCACCACAGATGAAACAGGAATAAGGACAGTAATAATGAAAATGGCAATTATTAAGCCAGGGGTAAGTACATGTGCAATCTGATTAAGTCTCCTAGGCATGATGGATTACTCATGAAGGCTTACTAATATCATACTTCCATGAAATCTCTCAGATGAGTGTAAATGGCATGCTAAAGGCATTTTAGATATTGTAGCATATTAGTGTTAGTGTGTTAGTACAGCAAATCTTCTCCAAAACACCAGCTGTGGAAAGCAAAAATACATATAGATATAGATATTTATCTATCCACAAATTCCATCACTGTAAGAATCAAACACTCTGAAATTTGTCTTCACTGCTGCCAATAATGGTAATTTTAAATACAATATATAAGAACTGTTATAGTCATTTATGAGTAGTTTTAAAATAGTGTTTAAAAGCATATTAAAGTTGAAAATGAAGACATGAAGACCTTCTTTAGAAGAGACCGAGTCATATTGTGTTGATTCCATTATTGCAATGCTTGCTTTGATTATAAACATATTTCTGAGATTCTCTGCTTTATTACTTCTGAATAAAGTAAAAATTCCTTGGAAAATTCCTAGATAAAACACTACAAAACTGTTGAAGTTTGGTGGAAATTGTAAGAGCACAACAAAGAGTGTAAAGCCTATGCTACAAACACATGCTCATTTTCAAATTGCTTAGACTGACTTTGGAGTTCAGATTCTGCAACACCTGAACTCCTGCCCATCTCTTTCCCCCAGTCTGTCAGCGTAAATTCAGTATGTAGCTATCATTCTACATGGTTTTGCCTCCATATTCATTACAGACCACAAAACCTACATTACCATACCCACATACCAAACCTAACACTCAAAGAGAGCCATGTCTACCAGGAACACCCTATCACTGAACCTATAACACATAAAAATCAGTATGTGTAAGTCATTAGCCAAGACACAGCCTGCCCCCCATATCAGCTATTCTTAAAAACAACAAACTTAATAAAACCTCCCCCCAAAACAACAACAACAAAAAATCAGGAAGACACGTCAAACCTTTATTCTCCATTTATTTTTGAGGAAAAATAAGCATCACCCTTTAATGTCATTCCTTTCTAGTAACCAAATCTGCCACAAATGCTCTCATGTGGCAGATGAAACAGAGAAGCCCCCCTTCAGTCCTTGCAACACTCTGTGTATGAGTGTGGGTTAGCAGGAGCACAAAGACCCCAAACAACCAAAGCTTCCACACACAAAAACCCCTGCCTCAGAGATTACCCTTTGCTGATTTCCCAATATTGCTGGTAAGTTTTTCACAGACTAAGTTTTTCCCAAAAAGAGGAGGGTAGGAAAATATGCACTAACTTGAAATATGCTAAGAAAGACAAACTCTAACACAGACCTGAAGAGATGAGCAATCACTTTGAGAAAGCAATTAAAGAATTACAAACCACAAGGACACCAGCCACCTGGATGCTGACTTGGATCAACAAAAAGACTTCTCTAACAGCAAACATCCACCACATTTTTCTTCCCTGACTGCACATGTAACTGTCCCAGAATGGAAAGCTCTGGATACCGCATATAAATGATAGAATAATCTTTAGAGGGAAGCCTATGAGCTCAGACCAGCTTGGATCAGTTCAAAATCATATCTAATGTGTGAGAAGATAAACAAAATTTCCAGAACCCCCAGAAGTGGTTGTGCTAGGAAAAAAATAACCCTGGACATGAATTTCATTGTGTTTCTTAGGTACATCTTCCTCTGGACAATGATATTGACGTCCACTTGTGGTACAATGTCCATATGCAAGTCCTGGAGAAGGCCACCAGTCTGAGTTGGCCAGACGCAGTCCAGCAGTAGGAGGAGAGGAAAAGAAAACAGTGATTCTGCATAATAGAGGGCCTGAAGAAACTTCTGTTCCTGGTGTATCAGAGCACAAATATGGAGTCAAAAAAACAAATTATTGTGGAACAACACTTGTGTCTACACTGGTGAACATGGACTTGCAGACCAATATCAGAGAAAGGAAGTTTCACAGTACATAATGTGGACTACAAATGAAAGAATGGTGGATACTGGCTTGGACATCATTATTGTTTCAATAGACATAGGAAAAAAGCCGGAAAGTGAATACCCAGCTGGCTGTGTATGTTGTTGACAATGCTGGGGAGATAACTTGTCCCCTTGAAATGTGGGAAAACAGGATTTGATTGGAACTGATATAAATTTGAGAAAAAGATTCAGATTATTAAGGAAGTGCATAATCAAATATCCTGTTCAGATTTAAGGATGGCAAAAAAACCCCACCAAAGCCTTATAAGACAATAAAAGCCAAATGTGTTAGAAATTAATTGCGTTGAGATGGAGCTCCTCAAGATCCCTAAGCAACTGGCTGTTGTGAACAGTGGTCTCCTGCCCGCAGGGCAGAAACACAAAGGCAACAAGAGAAAGGCAAGAAATGGCTAAACCCTCTTCAGAGGCCCAGGATCTCAGGGGAATTTTAGCTGCTAAAATTTCAATGCACTTGAGACAGCAGTCCCTCCATTTGCAAACTGTTACTGAAAAGCTACAGGTAATAAAGATGGGAACTCTGGCTGTGAAGGTAAAACAGCAGATGTAGGAAATGCTAGTGTGGGAAAGCTGTAAGGACAAAGGAGGGTCTCAGACCCCCTCATGCACTTGTCCCAGCCTGGTGGTTTTACATTTAAGCAAGGAGCAACAGGTAGCTCTGTGTGAGAGTCAGGATTCACTCTCCAAACCAACCATCATAAATAAGAAATTATATTGCAATGGATCACACCACGCTGATAAGCTGTAGAGAAGGAGAAGTATGGCGTATCAACTTTCTGTGAAGCACAGAGAGCTAAATGAAGATATTTTAAAGCCTTCTTACCTTTTATCATGGGTAAGTACCCTGCATATTACAGCAGGTTCAGTGTGCCTTCCACAAGTTGACCAGAAGAATGGTAAACAGCCAGTAGAAGTAGATCCAAAGGACAAGGAAAGCACAGCTTTCACAAATACACAAATCCTCACCAATTTGCATTGATGGATGTTGCTTTACACCTGCCATGTGTGAGGGGTGACACAAGCAGCCTTTCTTGGCCAGATTACTGTATCTAGAGGATATCCTAAGCCAGAGATTGGCAGAAATTAAATTATGGGAGAAGGGGAAGTGACTGATGTGTATGTATATGTCAAATACAGAAATAAATACCACACACATAGAACAACAAACACATACCTATGCCATTCCAGTGATTTATAATTAACTAAGCATCTTGCTTGCAACCCAAATTACTTCAAACTTATTACAGATCTAATCATAAAAGGGAGGAAACCTTCAGGTCCCAACTGGCAGTCTATGAGTTACAGAACCGAGTTGAAAACTGCAGAAGTTTAAAATACTGATTTTCTTTCAGCAAGTGAAAATCTTTTTCAAATCAACAAGTAATTATAAAATAGCCACACATAAGTCTGCCAAACAGCTGTGCACCATTTTAATGAAAGCAAACCTTTAATAAACATTGATCAAAAAGATAAGGTTGTTGGAAAGATATAAGCAAACTCAAAGAGGCATTTGAAATGAAACTGTCTTCTAGCTACAGCTAGAGCACTGTGCAGATCCTTCTGTGTTATGAGGGGGTCAAGGAAATAATACCAGGAGCGTAACTGTAAAGCATATTGGAAAGGCAGGTGCTGCAGTTCATTGTTATGCTAAAAAACTCCTAACAATCTTCTATAGCAATTGCAGCTGTCTTTCCTTTACCAATGTATAATCATTATCCATCTGATTAGCAAGTGAAACCACCTGCAGTTAACTGGTTTACCAGTTTAGCTACTTCTAATAATGAAATGCCTTTAAAAATCAGGCAAGTTAATGTTAAACTAAAATACACTTTAAAAGTTTCATACTGAAATAATATTTCAAATGGCTGTGGAATTATGTGCACTCTGGTACAAGTGCTCAGAAAATGGTTTTCCAAAATGTGACAAAGTGTCCTAAAAATGGCCTCAATAAATTTTAAAATATCAGGTAGCTCAGTCAGTGTTCTATGAAGGACAATTATTACAGCCACATTTTTATTACTAAATATATCCATCACACTACAAGCACCTAGGCACCTCAGAGAACACATTTAAATATATACAGCCATTAAGTATGGCCAAGTTCTCATCATCCCTTTCTCCTCTGGTCTGTCTCTCTCTCTCTACCCTTCCCCCCCCCCTAATGATTGTAGTCTTGCTTCTCATATGAAAAAGAAGTTCCTCTTCAGTATTCTTCACCTGGGCCTGTAAAACTCTACTCAGCCACTTGCCCAGGGCCATTTGACAGCTGAGTAAAATATTATTAGTTTTTTCATTAACATAAGTCATCATGTTAAAGGACAAGAAGGGTAGATTTTCTGTCTGAGCTGGCAAATTTTCATGGCAATTTTGATAGAATGACCTTGCTCTTCCACTCAATCTCACCAGACAACTAAATATTTAGCAATATAGGCAAATTATGTTAGTGTCCTCCTGTGAGATGCACAAGCAAAACTGTAAAAAAGTTACATTTTAGGACACAATTTTCTTTAAGGTTTTTACTGTCTCTCTTTATATATCTATTGGCTTCAATGTCATCTGTAGATCACACATTTTTCTTCCTCTTTCCTTGTCCCACCTTAGCTTTCTGTATGTCCCATCAGAACATATTCACATTTGAAATGTGCTATGTAATTTACCTACTGTTGTAGCTTGCTTTTAAATCTGAACATGAGTTTTTTCCACTCCTATTCTGCTTCCTCTCATTTAAGAGAAGGCAGTCAAGCAAGGAACATTTCATATTGGGTAAGTCTCATTTCCATACAGAAAACAGCATAACAGAAGCACAAGTGTGTTTTCCCAACACTTGTCTCACTAACTGTTGATCCCACCAGCTGATTTCAACTAAATGCAACAAAAAGGTAACATCCAAAAACTTCTATGCTTCTGTAAATCCTCTGAAAAATTGGTGATGTGAGAAAGGTGCGTGGTCCCTTTCGTTCCCCAGGAAGGGAAAGGCTGTCGCAGCTACGTTAGTAGACACCAGAGAACCCACATGGCACAAGACATTATGTGTGCTCCAGCTGCAGGAAAAGCCCTGTTCACAACTTCTGCCTCATCAGAGGAGGACTAATCCCAGCTCGAGACATAAAGCCACAGGGTACCGAGCTCTTAAATTCCCCACAGTGAACTACTGGGAGAAAGGAGGTGTTTGTGGGGTTGTTTCCAATTTTTCTTTCCGTTTGTAATGGACAACCCTTTGCTTTAATCAGTAGCTTCTTGACATAACCAATCAAGAACTCACTATCCTACACAGTTATGGCTATCATACATGAAACTATCCAGGCAAACATGGACTATCCTTTAAAATTAATAATAATACTATGATTAGAACCAGATAAAACTCTTTGTTGTTGTTGTTGTTGTTGTTGTTATTCACAAATAAAATTGTACTCTAATTGCTGGGGAAAAAATCACAAATTTATGTTGTGCTTTGCAAATAATTCCCCTCCATCTGGTAAACTAGATGATCTTTAAGGTCCCTTCCAACCCAAACCATTCTATGATTCTATGATTCTATGAATTTCAGCAATAGCTGACACATTTAAAGCAAGATTTTATCAATGCAAATTTGCCATTAAGAATGTAATTATAAATGTAATGAAATGTACATTTATGCCTTAAATATTAAACTGTCTATGTACCATGGACAAATATATATGTACTCATCCAGTAACGATTCATAGCAAAATACTATTAAAAAAAAAAATCTGGAATTTTTATGGTTTAGGTTCTGTGGATTTCTATTCACATTTAAACCTTATTGACTCCAGTTACTCCAGTAAAATCGACAGGGTTACTTGTGTAAATCATTGTTGCAAGGTCAGGCTGGAAATCTGCTAAGAAACGGAAATTTTGCAAAGAATTAAGTTTTGAAGAAGGAATTTGTGATTTTTTTTTAATTTGGAAATTTTGGAGGTTTCTTTAAAAGAAAGCAAGGAGTAGACAAGTAGATACTCTAAGTGTCCAATCTTTTTGGCACCTTTTCCAACATGTCTTCTCATTGAACCAATATAATTCTATTTTCCTACCTGAGTGAACATCTTTCTTGCCTCCCAAGAAGAGGGAGCCCAGGGGAGCCCCGAGCCCCTCAAGCCCAGCTGCCCGCCAGGACGGTGCATGAGCTGGTGCAGCACACGAGCACCTCTTGGCACCATGTGAGACTCCAGCATCAGCTAGAACGGACACAAAGGTATATCAAAGAGCCATTTGCTGACTGCTCGCCCCATTCACTACGAAACAGTTTCTGAGGGCGTTTTTAAACACTTCTACAAAATTGTAATTTGAAATGTATCTCATCTTTGCACTCACTGAGAATAAGTTGATGTGTCAGTTGGAGGCTGGCATCAACCATTTTTGGATGATTGGTTTCAAATCCTCTAATCAGCTTACCGTCCAAATAATTGAGCTGTGTGTTGAGGAAGGCCCTTTGAGGTGCAAGTGAAGACATCCTCCCTCCAGCCCTGGAGCAAAATTAGAGCTGTCGTTTCCAGCCCCCTGCGTTGCCTGCACCTTTCTGCAACAGTCAGCCAGAAGCTGCTTCATTTCATAGAATCATAGAATCATAGAATGGTTTGGGTTGGAAGGGACCTTAAAGATCATCTAGTTCCAATTTGCCCAAGAGGATCCTGACCCCCAACTCCCTACTGCATGTGTAGCTAACAGAATTGCAGGCTGCCTTCATTTTTTTAAGAAATATTGATTTAGTATACATGTAAATTTGAAGCTGAGATTTAGATACCTATTTTTCTTCTATTTTATCGAAAATTATAACCCTCACTAAACTACTCTTACCAGCCACTCTACGAAACACCAGGAGACACACTGTGATCCTCATGGAGGAAATTATATAAATAGCAAGGAAAATATATACATTAGTATGGGCTAGAGTAATGGATGCAGAGCGAGATTTTCTACTTGCACAGGCAGTTCATAATGGGCTTTAAAATAAGGGTGGCATCTTGGGGGGTGATTTCATCCCATGCTGTCCTTGCTTAAAGGGAACAAATTATTGCTTGCCAATAGGGATGATAGAGCTGCCAGCTTCAGCGCTCCCTTTCTGGCCATCCCACCTGCTACAAAGCCCCTTCAGGAGGGTGAAACACCAGTTTGCATCAGAAAAAAATCACTGACAAAGTTTGCCCATTCTCCCTGAGCTCACACCTCCCCTGTCTATACTGCCCAGGCCACCTGCCCCCTCCATCCCTCTTTCACAGCCCTCCCTCGTTTCCAGCAGCTAAAGGAGAAATGTGTTGGGAGCTCTGTTTTCCTCTTCTCTCACAAACTAGCATGCCCTGTTTTTTATATCTTCCCTTTATTATCTTCCTTTTATTATCTGCCCTTATTTCCTAGTTGTCTGTAATTACATATTGGGACATCAAACAGTGAAGCAGGGAATGCTTTTGAAGGCTTTTATAATTAACTTTTCTATTGTGTCCTCTAATACCTCCTCTGGCTTTAGACTTACTTTTTTCTGTTCACAACCTCCTGAACATATGGTGGTAAATATGCAGCATGCTGTGAGCTTCACCTGGAGTCTACTTACAATATATCTGCAATGTAAATAACAGACTTCGTGTCAGTCAATTAATCACACACCAGTGGTTGGCACAGGGCAGGCAGATTGCAGGAAGAGAAACTGTAAAGTGGTGTCTTGATCAGCGTTGGAGTTCAAGTATTAAATATTACCTAAGCCAGACTGCTTCTGTGGTATCACTGCATTTGTCTAAAAACACTCTCTGTTACAATTGCATTAGACGTTGCTTGGTATCATAACGACTCAATTCAAGGCCAAATTCTCCACTCATCAGGACCACTTTGATAACATTTTACCCATTGGAGTCATGATTCCATTTCCACCAGCACAGAATATGACCCAAATGCAAATTTCGTACAAAAATTAAATTAAATTTGAAGTGATCCCAGGATGATGCACAAAAGTTAAATAGTGCCATTCCAGTAAATGTGTTTCTTTTTGGTAAAACTAATTCAAATTACTTTACAGATGTGTTTTATTCTGGTTTTTGCAAGAATGCATATGAGCAAGACAAAGTACTTTGTTTACCTGATTCACTTTATTTAACTCAAGGGATTCATAAGCATATCATTAATTATAGTCACAAACAAATCATTTTGTATTTGAAAAAAAAGACTCTACTTTAGTAGAGCTTTTCTAATTTGAAGATCTCAAAGGATTTTCTGTACTACATTAAAATCCTTGCCTTTCCCTTGGAGGACAAATGAAAATATAGAAAAAAATCACCCAATATTTAAACGCACTTGGATGGAACACAGCACGAAAGGTAAGACCTAAAGGGAAGAATTTTCCTAGCGACAATAAAGCTTACCAAAGGCAAAGAAATATCCTGTTTATGGCTGAGATTTGCCTGTGTCTCACTGTACCTGGCCCCTGACTCATCTCCGCTGGGGCCAGTGCCTGGGAAGGGCTTTGCCCCTGGGCTGGCTTCAGGCAAGAGGATGAACAAGCACCCTCAGCCACCTTCCACCTATCTTACGCCACTGCAGTTGGGCCCTACAGGTCTTCGGAGGCTTTGTGTTATTGCCTTCATCCTATTTCTTCTGAGACTTTATTCCCATGGGGATCACTATGCCCTTTCTTCGCAGCCTCAGGGGCTGCCCTTTACAGGAGCTGAAGAAAAGCTTCAGGGACTAGATCAACCTTTGGCTTAAAAGCCACTGACTTCTGATGGTCACCAGAAGAACTTGTTATGTGTCCAGGACAACAAATTATCTCCCAGGTATGACTAGAAACCTAAAACCCATTGCTGCTCCTAAGGGCTTTGCTGCAAGGGCAGGAGCAGAGGCAGCCCAGTGCTGGGGCACCCCCATCCCCCCAGGGACCCCCGCTGTCCCTCGTTTGTCTCCATCCTGATGGAGGGGGCCTCTCTCCCCATCACTGACAACCTCTGCTCAGTTGGGACAGGGCCACACTGTTCAGCAGCCCCCAGGCCATCCTGAACATGAACCAACCCCCAGGACAGCCAGGCCCTGATGCCCAATACCCCATGGATGGGATCCACAGGAAATGCTGCAGTAGAATAGGTTTTCTTTTCAGTGGGGATATAAAGACTGTTTTCAGTGGGGATCAGTGCCTCACTGCTAAATCCCCCAGTGTCTGTAGGGTACAGCAGAGTCTTACTGAGACGGTTCTGTGCCTGAGGCATGTGCAGGTCCCTCTCTGCGTGAGTTTTCTCCTGGTGTTAATAAACAGCTGAGCTCACCCAACTGTCTTCAGTTTCAGTGCAGGCATTACCCTGGGTCTTTTCCCTCTGCTGGCTACCGATTTCCATCAAGCTTTCAGGTATCTATCATCTTTGAGACCTGTGTCCCTATGTTATCTTTGATTGAAGTTAACTAACACTTTCAAAAGGGAGGAGGACAGACAGCATACTGAGAGTGCCTCAGAAAAGAGCCTGTCCACACAAATTTGCTTCAGGGACAAATACGTTTATTTGCAAGCATAAGCATGCAGAAAAGGCAACCACTCCACAGCAACGCGAAGAACATTTATTTAGTGTATTGGTCTACAACGTCTTTCTATGCCAATGAAAATAGCACCAAAGCAACAGAAGCAATAAATACATGCTGGGACATTTTAATATTACAGACGTTACTATGCAGTGATCCTAATAATGTGAGTAAAGGGAAGTTTAGGTGTCCAAAGAATGGCAGCTCTTGTAGATATGCAAAAGCTAGCAAAGTTCTTTTTTTTTTTTAATATTTTAGAGAACATGGGTTTGAAGAGTTTAAATGGGTAGTGCAAAAAGCATATACAGCCCCAGGAAGGGCCAGGTTGTACATAGAGCTTCTAGCCCCGAAGGAGGGACAGGAAGGGGCGGGCAGCCCTTCCCCCTGGCACCAGCCAGCTCGTTGGGGAAGTAGGGCAGCAAATTCGGAGTATCTTAGCCCAGATCAGACCTGACTGCCCTTTCAGAGCAAGCTCTGTCAGTGCCGGGCAGGCGGACATGCTACCAGCGGGGCTGCCACCCCTCCACATGGTGTCCTGAGAAAACAACGGGGTGGAAAAGCCAGCACTCAACATACCATATCTCCTTGATGTGCCCTCCGAAGTGCAAGCATTTAATTTTGACCTGCACAGCACTTATGGTGCCTGCGTGGTACCTTGCACCACTGGCACGGCCACAGGCTCTTGTGGAGTCAGCCCATGTCCAGCCCACGGTGGAAGCAGGGCTGTGGGTTAGCACCAGCTCTGGCGTTAACTGGATTCAATTAAGGAGCTTTTTCCTCTGGACAGGACTTCACCAGGGAGCAACGCTTGAGTCGGAAACAAAGACAAGCCCCGAGGCACAAGATCTTGTCATATTTGTAGATTAATTTGTAATCACCATGCTTTTACTCTTAAAATATAAAGTAAGACAGTGTTGTGATTAAGGTGCAGAATGTCTAATTTGAGAGGTGCATAAAAGGAAATCAAGGAGTGCTATCTATCAGGAATATAACTAAAAGGATCAAGTCTCCCCCCATCCTCACTATAAATCTTTCACTGAGAAGAACTACTAGGTTATAAAGAACAAGAATTTCAAAAAAAATAAAAGTGAAAAAAAGGAGACATGTTAAACACTACCTAACAAGCTTCATGACATGAGCACAAAAGTCTTAAATTCAATGTCATAGATTCAATACCATCAAAAGATTCAGCTGCTATGTCCTTAGAGACGGTACTATGTAAGTCAAGCACAATATTAAAAGACACTGAAATCTTTAATGTGTTAAATATTTTAAATTAGTAGATGTGATTCAAAGAAATATCACAGAGGCATCATCAACCATTTTTTCCCTTCTGTTACATTTTTTTATAGGTGTGCCAGAGTTTCTGCAATTAAAAGATGGCCCAAACATTTACAGAAAACGGATGAGCCAGAAAACTGCCCTTGTGGACACTGTTGCATTCAATCATTATGCCTACTCACATAAACACACCCAAATATGCCAAGATTAATACCTGCATATGTTTAAATTGCCACTTTGAAAGAGATTAGATTTAAGGGATCCCACCTATTCATAGAGGCAGCAGGCAGTGATTATTCCTTGCAGATATTTTCATGGGGAAAATACCTTTCTCAAAAGTACTGAATGTTGTGATACTGCCATGTATAAAACCCTCTCCTTTTAGTTTCACATTTAGGGCACATAAGCCTTTATTTTCTGTTTAAATGTACTAATCTTCTTAATGGTATAATCAAGCCTCTGATATATAATATTATCAGTTTATATTTAGAAGGAATAACTGTCACGCTAGTGGTGATGGACATATCTCTCCGTTCATCTGACTGAATTACCCTGGATAAATCCCTTTCCCCAATTCATTTCTGCAGAGACAGCAAGCGGCTTTATTTTATTTAAAAGCAAATCATACAGTTGCAAGATATTTATAGTTAATATATAAAAATCCTTCTTTAAGTTTGAGAAACGTTTCTTTCTTCCTCCATTTCTCACAGGGAAGTGTTCCAGTTTGTAGCTTTTTAAATAAGATAGTATTTTGCAGACTACAAATTCAACAAAAGGTATCCCTACAGTGAACAAGTCACAAAAACTTAAATTATGTTTGCATCCTTCCACAGCTTTGCATTTTGGAAAGTAAAAATGAGTCTGAGCCTTCGGGTACACTTAAGTAAATTCACGTTTGAGCATATCACACGGGTCTTTTTTTTTTCTTTAAGCAGAACTGGGAGATCTCCCAGTAATTCATAATTCCTGCCCAATATATTACCAGCTATGCAGCCCATAAAAGGTGCCCCTGCCAACACAAAACCTAAGCCAGATCTAAGCCACAGAAATGTGATCTTCCTGGGAGATATTAAAGGGGGATTTTCAAGACACCAGAGAGCTGGGCTATCTTTTGGCATACGATAGGAATTACATTAGGCCTGCCATGACACAGACAGTAAGCATAATGAATAGCCACTAAATACCCAGGATCCTGAAATCCATATTAAGTTCTCTGCCACCCCACTCACATATATTTCCTTGTTGCGCCTCTTCTGATTCTGAAAAGCACATTAAATGATTAGCCACCCAACAGGTATAACTGTTTATCCCAGCAGCGATCTGATTGCCTGCAACAGAAAACCTCAAGAAGCAATAAACCAGCCAGGTATGTAACAAAGGATACCATGGAATATGCTCTTAAGTGTATAACTAAAGGAAATTTGTTATTATACTTTCATTACACCTGAACATTTCCAAATTGTTCAAGAGGAATAGAGGAAATGTGATGTGTTATTAACATTCATTCCTGGTTTGCCTCAGTGTTAAATACCTATACAAGGCACCCGCAAGTAAAACCCAAAACTGAAAAGGCCATCAAATCCTGGTCTAGCTAATTGCAAAGGCATCAATCTATACCAGAGCACAGTGTTCTTGACGTAAAAAAAAGCACAAAGAAGATGATTCTCCTCTAATTCAAATTCATTACAACCACTCTGAATGCTAAACATAATAACCACATGTTAAGTTCAGCAGAAGAGATGAGAACTGAACTGGCATGCAGCTGGAACATCATCCACATAGTTTGACCGGGGCATTTTTTTTTCTACTGATACATCGGTCTAGCGGTTTTGGGAGAGAGCTACTAGATGGAAGCTGTCGATTTGTCGAAGAACGATTTGTCGTTCTCTGAGCAATGAGTTCAGCTCTTTGAAAAAGGAGAGAAGAGGGGAAGGATCTGATAAGCTGAAAATCTGTCTGCTTCCTCACACATGGTCACCTCTTCTGCCTCACCTTTCTGCACCTGGATGCCAGGGTCAGGCTTGCCAAGATGCAGCACTGCCCAATGAGAGATGGAAACTGCCATCCAGATGTTCTGCTCGAGGAGTAAATTAGTAAAATTTTCAACAAGAGAGTAGAGTTAAAGCTTGTCCTGCTGCCCAAAGCTCTTGCCTTATCACTCATGTTACACGATGCATCAAGGAGCTGGGGGCTTTGCTGGCGCTGATGTTCTTTCATGGGGATCACAGCCCTGCTCAGCCCTGGAGTGTTAAAAGCTGGACTGCTCCAAGGTGTCAGACAGAACATGCAATTTTTGTTTGTCAATGATTTGGCCAGTCTAAAGATTTGAGGTGCTATGCTTACTGGTGTCTGTATGAGTTCTGCGCCTCGTAAAAAATCTACATGGTCTAGAGAAAAAACATCAGTTAGAAAAAAATATGCTCCCTGTTTCTGACTGTTTGCATGTAGAGAGTACTTGGTAACTGCCACAAGTGCAGGCTTTGTAAATCTGGAATGAAAGATTAATAGTTAAGGTGCAAGTCAGTCAGTAGTGTTTCTTAGCATTTACTGATGTGCAATCATAAGAAATATTGTACTGCAATTAATTTTACAATGTGTTTTCTCAAACAGAAAATCTTGCAAATAGCAGGAGAATTGGCTCTCTACTGTAATCTCACTAATTGGGAAAAAGGGGCTTGAGGAGAGTTGGACATTGGGGTTTTGGGCAAGGTCCCAAAAAAAGAGTAGCCAGTGTGTAACACACCAACACCTCTGCTCAAAGACAGTCAAAAAAACAATTTGTACGAAGAAAACAGCCAGATGCCGTTGCATTGGCTTTCCCTCGGTGATGAACGACATGAAAGCTCCCTAACATCTGCTGCCACTTGATGAAACAAAACTTCTGTCTCTTTGAGTGAAAAGGTCCACAGATGCTCACTGGAGTAATCTGGCTGCCTGAGGCTGGGGAGGGACCGGTGCTGCCAGCCCCAACCAAACCCACACTTTTTCATCTCCTCCGGTTGAGGCAAATTTTGCAAACATTACAGCTCCGCTGTAACTCCATAATTTTCACTCTGCATTAAGTATATGTTGAAGGAAAAGCATGGCAATGAAGAACATACAGGATCATTTCCCTGACCAAAATAAAACCTGCATCTCTGAAAGCCAATTTCCACGTCTGCTCTGAACAGTTCATTTCTATTTGAGGTGGACAGCCCTGCAAATATTATTCCTGGAAAAAAGATCATTTTAAAAACATGAAGGCATATTTGTTTAGTTAAATGAATCCAAATTCTATAGATGCCCTACAACAGGTTTTCAAGCTTGGAAGCAGAAATATCCTTTAACTGTAGACATCCAGAAGGAGCCAAGTGACAGATCTCCTCTAAGCCTTTTTTACTGAACACTGTATCAGGGAAAAGATTTCTGATGAAAAAGAGAACTGAACAATGACCAGATGTAAAGAAAAATGTGATCAACGTACACATCAGAAGCCACATAGCAATCGCAGGTATCATTATAGAAAACATGAGTTCGTTACCTTGGAAATGTCAGTATTGCTACCAACTGCGCTTCGGTGCCTTAAAGAGTGAATTATTATTCTGTAATTTATTTTGGGAACAAATGCGAGGAGAGTGGTGAGGGTTACTTGTCTGAATCAGATCTGTTCAGTGGCCGGAAATTAAATGGTCAACTTGTCAGAAGTAGAACTGTTCGATTTTTGGTTCAGTAACCAAAATGAAAAGAAAAAGAAAGAAAAAGAGATCAGCTTGGGCTAACATAAAAGGAGACGTACTGAGGGGTTTAGCACAAAAACATAAATTAAAATATCAGTTAGGTCAATATGAAAATCTGCAATGAACCCAAAAAAATTAGATAAAGAATTTTGTTCAAGCAGAAAAGTCTCATTTCATTTTCTGTATGCAGCTAACTTCTTTTTTGTTTTTTCACAGTCAATTTCACAACTAAGATGCTTTTCCAAAACAACAACCAAAACATTGTTTTGAAAATATCAGTAATATATTGCAAATGCTTCACTTCCCCCCATTTTCCATTAAAACATTAACCAAATTCTACTCAAATATATTAGCACTTTTTATCCTTTGCAAAACCAGATTTTAAACTAATTCACTACAAACATGGCAAATCCAGCTGAATCAATTCTGAAGTCCTGTGTCTCATGCAAGAACTCTGTCGACTTGAAAATCTATCTGATGGGGTATCAGTCATCATCTATAATAATTGGAAAGTATAAAAATATTTGCCAGAGGTTTTTGATCTTCGAACTAACCAGGATGAGGTTCTGAAGGCTACAGTCCTTTTGGGCCAGAGTCAGAAGTGCTCTACAAAAATCTTTAAGGCTGGAGTTTAGCCAGAGATCCCTTCTTTCAAATGTACTAGGAACGTTTTTTCCCAGCACATTCCAGTACTGACTCTTTAATTTTGATGCCTGGTATCCTCACAAACAAGCCTGCTTCGTTAAACCAGGATCTTTGCCTTGGTCAGCTGTGCTGTTTTGTTTCTCTCTGCAGTTCTTGATATCTTGCTTCTTGATAATCATTTCATCCAGTGTCCGGATGAATGTGTCTAATTCTGGAAGGAGGGTTGTTTTTTACTAGCAGCGCATTTCCCTTGTGAGACAGGAACACTGGAAGGTTACTGTGGCCTGGAAACCACAACTTGTTTAGCCAGAAAGAGAAATATTATCTATATTTCTTGTTCTTTCCTATCTATTGTATTGTCCTCAGGAGCAGTGGGAAGAGTGGAAGGCAAATGGCAGAGATCTTGCCAAGCCCCGTGATGTGATGAATGACTTCTCACATCCCAGGGCCTGACACAAAGAGAGGCCATAGAGGGTCATGCTGCTGTTTTCAGATGTTAAAAAGGCTGATTACCTACTCATTGCTTTCATTTCTAGTGCAGGAAGAACTCCTCTCATGCAGGACCTGCACGGGCACACCCAGCTCTGCCATGAAGTGTTCCTCTGCAAGAGCATGGGCAATGTACACAAGAAAACTATTTTCTGTGTCCTTGCTAACTCATTTATGAATACTCTGCCAGACATGTTGAATGCTGTGACCACAAAGTACCTCTCAGCCATAGAGATAATAATATTCCCAGATTTCTCTAAGTCCTTTGGCCAGCGAGTGTTGTGCACACTCTCTTTTCCCTTTCCCTTCCCTCCTCTCCGCTATGACGTGCACAACACGTGGACAGACCATCAACTTTCATGGTCTCCCCGTACGTTCCCAGGGAGCATCCTACATACACTACCTGTGGACAATCAACATGCAAATCCCTTCAAATCCAGGCTGGGGCAGGCCAGGAACTGCCTGCAGATGTGATGCAGCAGGATGAGGAGGGAAAACCAGCATTTGCTCCCAGATGCACGCCTGTGCCTGAAATGGAGCTTGCTTGATGGATTTCCCTGTGTTAACTGGGGCTTTGCTTCTTTGCCAACTTTTGATCATCTTGCTGCATTCTCGAAAATGGCCACTCTGCGTACAGCCACATGATGGCCAGGAGCTGGAGGGGACAGGACAGGGTGCCAGTGTCTGACCACCCATGGCAGCGAGGAATGACGAGCTGGACAGCAGGAGACGCGCTGCAGCAGCCGCAGCTGGAGCTGGGGTTGGCAGGCAGACCCTCTTCTTGTCTTTCAGCTCCTTCAGGTCATACCCATTTATTCACAAAACTACCCGTCAGGCAGACACAGGGAGGAATAAATAACTCTGGATAATCTGAGGCAATCATAGCTTTGCTAAGCACAGTGTAAGAGCTCCTAGCATTTCATCTTGGTCTGGTTTATAACTCGATCCCCTCAGCCCGATGTGTGCGGCCCTGCCTCCTGTGGGAAACCAGCAGCTCCAACCGTGTGTGCGTGGGAGTAGCTGCCATTCAGGGAAACATACACAGATCTTCAGCCCCATCTCTGACGACTAATCTGCTCACCCTTCTGAAGAAGAGCCAGTTCCCCGCCATGCTGTATCTTGCAAAACCATAGAGAGAAACCAGCAACCACCCTGCACTTCTGCATGTCCTAAGGCTTCTGCCTCAGGAGGGGACACGACAATAGGTTTACACACCACATAGCTTCACAAGTATTTCCAACACCTACTGATCCCCTACACCCAAAAGGATGGGCTTATTAATAAGACTTCTCATCCATCAAACCTAAATCAAATTTTACTCTGGGCATCTCAGTCAAATACTCTGAACCATCCCCTGGAGCTACTCCCTCCTGTGAGTATGCAGAGAGGAGGAGAGGAGCAGGGATGAGGCTGGGGGCATGCATGGCCACCATTCATCTGCTGGCACCTGGCCCTTCAGCAAAGAGGTGGAGACAGGCTGTCCCCGAGGTGGGCACACCACCTCCCTCTCGGGGAGAAGGACAAGGCATCTCCTGGGAGGGGGTCTGTGGGGAGCACCGGTCCCACTGTGGAGCTGGGTACACCCCATGGTGTTTGTCACCCCAGGGCATGGGAAACTGGGACAGCACTTGGACATGGCACTGAAGCACTTGCACAGTTCAGACAGAAACCTGCAGCACGCAATTTTATGAAAAAGGTCACTGTAGAAGTCTGAAAGAATAGTTTTTTTAAAACTTAGGGTAGTGTGGGGTAAAGCTTGAACCTGAAGGGAGATGGATTTGTCGCCTGCTCTCACTCAGGGCTCTTGCAGGTTGAACTTCAACAGATACAGACTGGAAAGCGCCATTGATTTCACCCCTCAAGGAGACACTTGTGAAAGTCTCACAACCAATGTTAATATCAAAGTGCCTAGAGAGGAGCAGGGAACAGCCTCTTCTGTTTTGTTCCCAGGATGAAAAAATACAGCAAGAGGGACCTTACAGACTGCGAAAAACAGCCTCCACTTTGCAATAAAA
This sequence comes from Nyctibius grandis, assembly GCF_013368605.1. Classification (NCBI taxonomy): domain Eukaryota; kingdom Metazoa; phylum Chordata; class Aves; order Nyctibiiformes; family Nyctibiidae; genus Nyctibius; species Nyctibius grandis. The sequence goes on from NC_090662.1 coordinate 15,163,304, forward strand.
GCCTTTTGGAAAGTGTCTGAACTCCTCACCTGCTCCCCTGCAACTTTCACAGACCACTGGTCTCCAGTCCCCCCAGATACCTCCTGCTTTCCAGGCTGGGATGTTCACGTAAAGGGCACTGCCTACAACAGGTGGCAAGGAAACACTACAAGGTAGCAGTCAGGGTTGTCCTGATTCCCTGGGAAGACCAAGGTTCCCACTGGGGTGGAGGGAGAGAAGCATTGTGGAGATCACTACCAGCATGCAAAAATCACATATACCAACCAGTCTCCCCAAACAGAAAGCCGTGCTGACAGCAGTAGGATGAGGATGAATAGCCAACAACTACATCAAATGGAGTGACACAGGTGATGCTGTGGCTGGTGAGATGAAGCTAAGCTGAACCTAGCTGCCCAGGAAACACTGTGGTGCCCAGGAGGCATCAGCTGCTCCAGATGGTTGCAGAAGCTGCTGGCAGGGATCCTGTGGCCCTGCACCTGGCTGTTGGGTGCCACCTCCAGCCCCAGACAGGACCACTCCAGCTGCAGAAGGAGAGAGTAATGCCTGGTCCTGGAGGATGGAATAAATGGACACTAATGGCCCTCACAAACCCCAGTTCTCCCTCTCCAAGCCAGACATACACCTCTCTGACATTGCCTTATTTAAGCCAGGGGCCTTATTTAAGCCATTGCCTTATTTAAGCCATTAAATAATGGCTTACATAAACCATTGCCTTATTTAAGCTTATTTGGCAGTGTTAGGTTTACAGTTGGACCTGATGATCTTAAGGGTCTTTTCCAACCTAACTGATTCTATGATTCTATAACACATTTTAATTAGTGAGACCTGTATTAAAACACAACAAAGTCTTCAAAAAAAAAACCAAAACCAACGTCCATGACACTGTTCTTCCCCTTAGGAGAAAAGTGAAAAATGTGTTGCCCATGGGCACTGGAGGGGACCTGGGAGAAGGTCCCAAGGGCATGGACCAGGAGGTTCTCTGCCTCCATGACGCCATCAGCATCCTCCATCGTCCGTCGGCACAGCCCAGCCTGCACTGCGTGAACTGCGTGACACACACTATGACTTTCATTTTCCAGGACTGACCTAAGGGGAGGGGGAATGGAGAAGACCTCAGGCTTAACAAGAAAACATCGTCTGACAAACTGGGAAGGTCTTTTCCACATGCAATTTATTCTTGGGCTTTGACAGATGTTGAAAGTTGCACTGTCAGAGTTTATTCTATGTTTATCCCAGAGGCTAGTCACAACTGGGGGGGAAAAAAAGTGGGAATTACACAAATATTCCACACACACATTTGCACTCTGTGCACCTTTCATGCCCGATGAAAAGGCAGGAAATGTTAACACAAAGAAAGGAAGCATGTTAAAAAGACTGAACCTTTCATCAGAGACTATTGAAATTCTCATAACAAGGAGCGGTATGAAAGGTTGCTTATTCTCAGAGGTAAGACAGTGACGTTTCCTTCCCTCTCCAGGCAGCAAACACTCATGACAAATCTAAACCACAGCTGTAGGGCGTGAGATACACAAAGCAAATAAAGGTTCCATCTGAATCCATCTCAGTTGTATCACCACGGTTATTATCAGATTGAAAACCATACTTCAACCAGTCAATATGCAAATACTGTAGCATTTTATTATAATAAAATGCTACAGTATTTCAAAAGCAGCAGCCTTCAAAAATCCAGATCAAGGGAACAATAAGGAAAATGAAAAAATGACACTGGTCTGACAGTCTCACCCTGTTCCACCTAATGAACCAACACAGTTTCGGTGGAATAGTCAACGTGAGAAACGTTGGAGAAACACACTACATGCCACCACGGCATAGTAACCTCATAAATTGTTTACTGATGACCTTAGGTCTTGAAGTACAAGGTTTATACCTTGTTTACATATATCTATTTATATCTAATTACAACTATTAATTATTTGCAAGAAAAATATATTTTTTATTTCTACATAAAAGCTGTTAGCATGAACAGATTCCAGCAATGGAATCCAGATATAAATTATGCACATTCAAAAATATGTCCTTTAAACACAGAAAGAAGAAAATAAATGTGATATCCCCACCAAAACACTACTTTTGCACCCTTTCACCACTTATAGGCTTCTCTTCTTCCCTGACTTCAATTCTGGGTGCTGTGCTATGGGAAAGGTCCGTGCACACATGCCAGCTCTCACACCAAGCTCTGGACTCGGACGGTGAACTCACTGAGGCAGAGATCATTTTTTTAATGTATACAGACGTGCTTGGATAGTCTGCCCTACGCAGACCCATAATACCAACAATACTGTTTCTGTCCTACAGTCAGATGTCACCTGACAAATGTGGGTCACGCCGGCATGCCTTGCTGACTTTGATTTCTGTTATTTGGGGCAATCACGACCCCTTGGCAGGGGGTAGCACCCCCCTGATGGGGGGAGAAAGGATTTAACCAGAGATTACCTCTCTTCTGCAAATTTGCAAGAAAGGCTCATTTAGGCCTTTGTGGACCTTCTACCTCCTTTCATCAGTCCCATGCCTGACCACATCTTCGGCTGAGCCATCTGCTGACCACTTATTTGGCCCACAAGTCAGAGCAATGACAGCTGAACCCATTAAAATTTAACATCCTCCCTAGCACAACATGGTTTGTAAGAGGCTGTCAGCTGTGACCTTGTCTACCTTTTTCTTTTAAGGCTGGCATCCTTCATCAGTTTCTGGTCAAGAGATCTTAAAAGCACAACGTTTTAAAATTTGCAAAGACATAACACAATAACTCTGGGGCCAGACAAGAGCTTCAGAAACACAGACAATCCATTGGCCAACGACAAGATTTAGAAACCCACATTCACTCAAAAACGCACTAAGTAAGGTTCAGATCTGACAAATTCAAACAGACCATCTAAAGAACTGGCCACGGTACTCAGAAATTAGCCTTGCTTTTGCAACATCCCATTTATGCAAGAAAATCCTAAATACAAGAGAGCACAGTCAGGGTACACTCTGGGGGCTTTGGTGGATGAGGACATTTTTAGTAAGTGCTGACCCCAAATGAAATTGTTATGTGCAACAAAACCCTTATGCAGCTGCAGGATATTGCTAAGGACTTCGGAGGAAAGAAGGGACTTGAAGACCAAGGGTCTTCCCCATTATTAATAACTCCCTCTCTGTTGCTACCTGTTGCCAGCCTCATGTTTTTAATTTCAGTGTCCCTTAAGATTCACAGAATAATCCCTGGAGCTAACTGAACTCCCATGAGCAAAAATTTCTACACACCTCTTTAATTTAAAACAAAAAATGATGGAAGTCTCCATTCTTCCAAAGATCAGAGGAGGGTCTAAGTGGATGAGATTAAAGTTTTTGAGGGAATACCCTGCAAAAGACTCGAGAAGCTGGCCTGCTTCTCAGGCTGATGCTGGAAAACATGCACCGAAATCTGCTCTTCTCTTACCAATACACCATCACTAACATCACCTCCTGCATACTCTTTACTTCTACCAGCTCACAAAAAGCTTTCTACTCTTCGGCATAACTGGTGGAGGAAGTATCTGTAACTGAGTTTCTGCAACTCTGTTATAATCCTGTTTATACCTCAAGCAGCATCACTACTTACTCTCCAGTTATTTTCTCTCTTCCCTCCCCCCTGACTTTGAACTCCGACACCTTTTTATTTTTTAATAATCTGAACAATAAGAATTTACAAATGAAAATACCCACCAGATCAAGCGGGTACCAGAAATGTAAGTAATCCTAATGAAAACAGATACTAACTCATGATCTGTATTTCTTAAATAGAGCTGTTAATAACAAAGGTGGAACTGGCCAGACTTTAAACAACTTTTTATCAGTGCTGAAAGGGTGCATAACTACCACTTAAAATAGTTGAAAACTTTTTTTTACAACCTATCAAAGCAATGGTTCCAGACAATATACAGTATATCTAAGAATAGCAACAGTCATTGATGGAAACTGATAACGTTTGGGGACTGAAGGTTAAGCCGTTCTGGAAAAAAAAGAAAAGGAACAATGGAGAGTGAAATAGAAACTCAAGTCTCATTAAAGAAAACTATTTTAAGGGCAGAATTATGAGTTTTTACATCAATCATGGGAAAAGAGTTCAAAGTTGTTCCTAAAAGATCTAAATTTGAAACCTTGGGAAAAAGGCACTGTTCACAGTGACAGCAAAAAAATTTGTAAGGGATCAGAAAAAATACGGTGTAAAGGTAATCTGTTTGTATTTTTTAAACACTACAAACCTGACTGGTTTTAGGTTTCTGTGATTAAGGGCAGAGAAGACTCAGAGTTCAGTCAAGTTTATACTTTTTTCTTTACACATTTCCAAAGTACTTATCTGCCCATAAATGATGGTGCGTGCTCTCAGCACTGAAGGCGAGTTGACATGGATAATCAAAACTGACCACAGATTGGAAATAAACCCAAAAGTACTTGCATAAAACTTTTCAATATATACTGTTGTTTTTTTCCCCTGAAGAAATTACATTCTGTTCTGCAGTTTATAGTGGAAAGCCCAGGAGAAAAACAAAACAGGATCATTGCTACCTAACAGCAAAGCTACGAGCAAGCCAAGCGGGCCCCGATGCAGCTCTCCAAACACGCGACCACCGCTCGGCTGGAAGGAAGCTGCGCAGGTGCCTACATGAAACAACTGCACACTTTGTCAGTTTGCATTTGAGCAAGTGCTTAAGTGCTTTGCCAGCTCAAGGACTTAATTAAATTTGAAATAAGCTAATTCAAGGAATAAATGTCTGCCAAAGGTAATAAAATTGTTTACCGATTTATCAAGTCAGTCCTATATATAAAAGAGCATATTTACACGCAGCGTAGGTCTGGTCCTATTCAATCAGTGAATGCATTTTTAAATATTTACTGATTGCAGGAATAGGGCCAAATCTGGAGTATTTTTAAGGGTTAGGAGAGAAGTGCTAAATCCCAAAGTATCTAATTTAACTATGCAAAGTAGGGAATATTATTGCCTCCATTTTGCTTATGAAATTCAGAGGCACAGGGAAATAAAGTGCTGGGTTCTGTGTGTCAGAGAAGCCACTTGCAGAAGCTTCCGTGCTTGCCTGGTTCTCAGGCAAGTGTCTTCTGCCCCAGACACTGTTCCTCTCCCGAGGTGCGGGACAGCGCAAAGGACAGCTGGGCAAACCCAGAGTCACAGCTCCGCTGGCTGCAGGGTAAACAAATTAACAGAAAGTTGTTGGCTGATTTTTTTTAATCAGAATTTTTCTCATCCAGCCCTTGGCATATGGTTTCATCCAATTCACTCCTCTTTGAACTCGATGCTCTTGGATGCTGCTGTCACCTGTCCCTGTTGAACGAAGGGGCAGTAAGTGGAAAGTGGGGTCTCGCTGGAACTTGCAAAGAGTCGGAGCAGTGTATTTTAATATGCTTTCTGAGCTGGTGAATTTGCATTGGACGTATGCAAATCTCTGTACTGCATCTCAAAGCTCCACCTCTGCGTCCCCACAAGACCGCCTTTAAAGTTTGATTTTTAAATGTTAAATGCTCAACCAGCACAGACTGGTGTTTTTCAGTAATATTAAACTATAAAAATGCCCAGATTGCTTCTAATTATTTCTTCAGATTGTACACTTTGGGTTCTTTCTTGCTCTATATTTAACATTGATAATTGTTATATTTAAAAGTATTCAAATGAGATATTTCAAAATATCTAACTGAATAAGCGTGCTTAGCTCAAGGACATGTCTGCTGCGCTGTGCATAGCAAACGGGCAGTGCTTCTTGCCTTGTTTTGGCACAGGTAAATGTTTAATAAATGCACAAAATTGAAAAAAAATTACCATTGCAAGTTAGAAATAAGATATGAGGCTGGCTTACACCGGGGCGTATCTACATCTTGTACTATGTAAACAAACTAGTTTTCAAGTTCAGTCTGTGGACTTTCTTCTGTGTTCATAAAAATTAGTAAGGTACTTTGAATGACTCCAATTTATTTACTCTTTCTTAATATAGCGGCTTTAAAAGATACCCGAAAGGCATTGGTTGCAGCCCCCGGGGCAGCGATGTCCCTGGGGGCAGAGCAGCGCCAGCCCTTCCTGCTTTCACACGGAAAAGCGCAACCACGGCGCAAATTTCAGACGGGCAACGGGACTAACAGAACCACCGGGGGAGGTGCGGCTGCCAGCAGCTTACCGACGCGCCCCGGCGAGCCCGAGCAAGGGCTGCCCGCGGGGAGAAGTGCAGGGTGGGCGCGCAGAGCGCAGCGGCAGCGCGGGGGCGCGCAGGGCAGGGGCAGCGGCGCGCAGCCGAGGCTCAGGGGCTCCGCAAAATCTCCGGGCGCCCGAGTAGGATAAAAAAAAGCGAGGCACAGAGGTATATTCAAAGCCGCCGCCTTTTGCTCTGTCAGATGCCAAACAGCGACGGGAAATCCACCCCTGGCTACCTGAAAGGTCTGGCGCGCAGCTGGGGCGTTTCTCTCTGCAGGCTGGTATTTTAAAATTCAAAAATCATTTTTAGAGGGAGAGAGGTAGAAGGGCATCCCCGGCGAAACACACAAATCCCTGCTCCTCACCCTGCAGGGCTGAGGCAGCCGGGCAGCCCTGCCCGCTCCCCTGCCCGCAGCCAACCCCGCTCTCCAGACCAGCAATGGGGCTTAAACACCGGCTGCAGGCTGGAAAACAGGGCGGCAGCGAGGAACGGGGGCGATTCTGTTATTTGCGTGTCTGAAGCATATTTTTAAAAATCCAGCATTTAAAATTGTGCAATATGGAAATTCCAGCTTCTTTTTTCCTCCACGCATTTGTGGTTCAGCAGGTTGGATGCAATTTAACTGATCTGAGTGTGTATTATGGGCTGGAAGACATGGGACTCTAAGGAAAAAATTCATCTAGTGAAATCATATGATTTACATAAGTGGTTTGTTAAAAAGGACACCAATATTTTGAAAACAAAAGTTTTGCATGAGTTTGATAAAATTATATTGTTAAAGGTTATACATAAGACAAAAACTTCAAGACCCCTTAGATCTTGTGAAAATGAGTATTTGATGTGTTTGTTTTTTCTGTCTTTACAATTAAAAATTCAATCAGAATATTCACATGACTCAAAGATTCTGTGATTTGCCTAAAACTTAAATTCTGAGCTGGAATATATCAAAGTCTGAAGTTTAACTCCATCTTTCGCCAGGGACCATTATGCAGTATCTGTTTCTGAGCAAAGCGTTTAAAATAAATATTTATTTTTAATTTTCTTGACTTTTAAATGTTTACTGCAGAATTAGTTGTTATTATGCAGCACTGCAAAACCTCAAGCAGATACAAAGAGAGAAGAAGGATTAGTGGATATACCTTTAAGAGGTCTTCCACGGTTACGAATTGAAAAAATGTTTCACCCATTGAAGTTTTCTATACAGAGGAATGGTGATGAGGCTGTAGGACACCACAGTTGCTGGTTTACAGGGGCACTCTGCGGCCGAAAGCAGCTTCCCACAGCAGCGTACCCGCCTGGGAGGCCGCGGCCAGCCCTGGGCTGTGCCCCTCACCCGGTCCATCACCAAAGTAAAGACCCGACCTGCGTGAACAACTTTGCCTGCTCTATTGAATTCTCCTCAGCCCGGGCGTTTACAAAAAGCAAGTGGTTTATTATTTCTGGGCACGACTTTCCATTTTCAAAGCCACCTGTGAGCGCCTGACCCACCGCTCTCGCCCGTGGCTCCTGCACTCCTTCCGCGGGGAGCGACAGGCCGAGGCTGCTCTGGGCTCCGCGGTCCTTGCGGGGACACGTTTCGGTGACCCGCGGGTGGCACCGCACGGCCATCGAGGACAGGGTGATGCGCTCGGGGCCGGCCGGGTCCGACAGCCACTTAAGTGGGAAAGGGACAGACTTCCAGCAACTCAGGAGGTTCTGGATCCCAGCAGAGGGGACCGGGAATTTCCTCTGTCCCTCGCTGCGCCTCGCAGGAGCCGCGCCGGGGCAGGGCGAAGCGGCGCTGCGGCGGGGCCGGTGGTCCCTGCGCGCGGGCGGGGAGGCGGCCGGGACAGGTGAAGCCGGTCCCGCACGGCCGGGGAGCCCCGAGGAGCCCCTCGCCGGGGCTGACCCGGCACACAGCCGCGCGATTCCCCGTCCAGGGTTCCCGCACGCCCCGCTCCCCTGCGGGGCCGAGGTGCCGCTCCGCTTTGCGGGACCCCCCGGGGCCGCCCGCCCGCCCTCCCTCCGCCGAGCACGGCGGGCGCCTCCACCTACCGTGGTACTCCTGGCCGGGCACGTAGGCGGCGGGGCTGCCCGCGATGTGGAGGGCGATGAGCACCTCGCCCTGCTCGCCGTCTCCCTCCAGCTCGCCGTGGTGGGTGCAGAGGAAGAAGAAGGGCGAGAAGCGGGCGCGGGGGGCCGCCGCCCGGCCCGCCGCCAACAGGGCACCCAGGGCGGCCAGCAGGCAGGGCCAGCCCCCGGGGACGCCCCGCCGCCGCTCCATGCTGCTGCCGGCGGCGCCGCTGGGGCATCCAGGGCACGGCGGGGCCGCCGCGCCGCTCCGCTCCGGGTGGGACGGGGCGGGCCGGGCTGGGACGGGGCGGGCGCTGCCCCCCGCCGCGGCCCGCGGGAGTTCGTGGGGAGGCAGGCGCGGAGCGGAGCGCGGCGCGGGCAGGGGCGGCCCCTCCGCGCCCGCCGAAAGCTTGCGCCGTACCCGCTTGCCGCTGCCGGGGTGCGGGGCACGGAGCTGGCAGTGCGAGGGCTGGGAATAATTTATTTCCCCGGGTGTCGGAGTGGGAGGGAGGGAAAGGTCCCTCCCCTCCTCCTCCTCCTCCGCCTCCGCCGCCGCCCGCTCCTCCCGCTCCTCGCTCTGCGCGCCGGTGTGCGGTGCTGCCGCTGCGGGGACGCGGGCTGCGAGCTGGGCTCTGCCGCCCGCCCTTTGTCTGCCTCCGGGTCCCTGCCCCTGCCTTGCCCCTGCTTTGTCCCCGCCCCAGCTTCTGCCCCTGTCTCTGCTCCTGAGTCCCAGCCCCTGTCCCTGCCCTAACACCTGAGTCCCTGCCCCTGCTCCCTCCTTGCTCCCGTGTCCCCGTCGTTCCCAACCCTTGTCTCTCTGCTTCTATCCCTCTATCTGTTCTTTTGCCCCATCCCTCTGTGCCTCTGCTCCAGCCCTTGTCCTTTTGCCCTGTCTGTCTGTCCTCGTCCCTCTGTCCCAGCCCCTGTGCACCTGCCCCAGCCCCTGTCCTTTTGCCCCTACCCCTCTGCCCCAAACCTTGCCCCTCTGTCCCTGTCACTGCCCCAGCTGCAGCCCTGCCTCTCTGTACCTGCACCCACAGCTGGGGAAAAGTAAGATTTTTACTTAAACCTTCTCCACTACCATCTTCAAAGTGAGACCCATGCACACACACACACCTGGAGGTGGGCCCTGCAGCTCAGGGAGGTCAGTGTGTGAGTCCCTGGGGAGGGCAGGTCCTTGGGAGGGGGATTCAGCCACCCGAGAGTGTGTGCCCAGGCCCTTCATCCCAGGAAGAGGAGCAAACCCAGCAGGGACCACAAGTGGAATGAGCAGCTGAACACGAAACACTGGCAAGTAGTCTAATTCATGAAAACATACATTTTTAAGAAAGCAGGGCTGGCCGAGGAACCACAGCATCAGGAGACGGGAGCAAATCTACCAGGGTTTAAAGCTTCTACCACCCTGCTGCTGGATCCCGACTGATGCCCAGAGACAGCCCGGATGAGCGGTAGTGACATGATGTAATCGGAAAGGAGAGCCTACCTGCCAGCATTTTTGAAGCGCAAAACTGGCACGGTCCAGGGGCTCCCTCCTGGATTGGTTTCAGTGCCAGAGGGAAAGGTTCCCTCCACGGAGGTGTGAGCCACATGGATGGCACTGTGCAGCTGCCCTACGTCCGTACAGGCTGCTTCGCTGGCCCACCTCCCACCCAGCTGACGGAGAGCCTGCACACGGTGACCCGGGGGACATCCTCGCCATCTGCCCAACCTGCCTTTTCCACTGGCTCTGCACCGAGCCCAAGCTCATCGCCACCAGCAAAACTTTGCTGCAGTTTCCCATCTTAGTAGGTTGTGCCTCACTAGGGATGGAGTGAGGCCATGTCCCTTGTTGGCTTGGATGGAGAAACACACGGTGACAAGCTCCTGCTGTAAAGATGGAAGAGACCGTCGGTGCACAGCGTAGGGGACAGGGCAGCTCCCACCGCCGCTTCGGCTGGCAGACGTCCTGGGGCACCGCCGTGGAAACCGAGCTCTGCAGCGGCCGCTGAGGAGTCAGTCTGGCTCCGAGGCTTCCTTTTTAGCCGAGTTATTTATTTTTCAGCTTTGGGTATTTGTTTGTTTTGGTTTCTCTGTTAACATCTGTGCCTCCTCCATAAATTTCAAGGCTTGTAAAAGTGACGGACTAATAATGTAATTTCCTCATGCCAAAATCTCATGCAGGCAAAAGCCGTGCGGGCTCACTGGCGAAACCGCTGCCAGCAGGACGTGGTCTCCCTCGTGCGCTCCCACTTCCCTCCACCGAGAGCTCGCCAGTGAGGCCAGGCTGTGCCAGAGGGGCTTCGGCTGAGCAAACGCACCTCGGCTCATGCCCCCTCTGCCCAGCATCTGTGGAAAGTCAGCCAGTCAGTTTTGGGGTGGTGGGGGGGTGTCACTGCCAGATGTAGCCAACTCTCTTCTTTTATAAAAAAAGAAGGTGGCAAGGGAAGGGGTGATGGGCTCCCACCACTGCGGGAGGAGGGGATGCTGGCTGCCTCTGCCGGGGTGCCGCCCTACCAGTTGCCAGCAATGCCTTTTCTTTTTTTTTTCTTTTCTCCAACAGATAATTCCCTAAATAAGCTTGGGACCGTGGAGGTAGCTAATCTGCCACCACATTTCAGGGCTCAGGCTAGTGCTCCCTGAAGTCGCTGGGATTTGGATAGGGCCCACACTGACGAATTTTAGGCAATTTTCTTTGTTTCCAGCTGCTTAGTATCCAGAGCAGCCAGGACTGTTAGTGCAGCCAGCCCACCCCTTTCCTCTACAAGCTGTGTGTGTCACTTACCAATGAGGGGACATTTAGTAAAGGAAAGCGAAAAAGGTAACGTCTCCACTTGGAAGCCTTGTGCCTCTCCTTAGTTACCTCCTTCCTCCATTTCTTTATCTTATGCCTGTCTTATGCCTCTCTCTCTCCTTTCTCCTTTGTTTCTTACTCTTTCACATGACCTCTAACCTCTTCTTCGTAGGGCAAGATGGGGAAGCCCCATGGTCGCAGCCTGCCATCTCGTCCAGGCTCTGTTGATGGGGGAATCCAGCAGAGACCCCAGGCCGCTAATATTCAGGGACACAGGACTCAAAAGGATCTTTTGGGACCTTCCTGGCCCCTATCCATCTAGGTCAAAAAATGCTTCCCAAAACTGTCCTGCACATTTCAGGCTCATCTTTGCACAGAAGAGCGATGCTAGTGGTGCCCATCAGCAAAACAAGGGGACCCAAGGTATTGTGAAAACCACAAAACCCACAATATTGCATATCTCTACAATAGCAGGGAGGCATTTGCTGAGTACATCTGTGTGGAGCCAAGGCTGTGGCCAAGCCCCGTGCACCAGAGCGAAGGAAGAAAAAGCAGCTTCCAGTCCCTGCCAGTCTTTGCCTAAAGGAAAATTTCTTCCTGGTCCCAGCTCTAGTACCATCTCACTCATACGAGTACAATTTATCCATAACTCACCCCAAACCTCACCTGGTCTGAAAGATTTTGTTATGACCAGGAGCACCAGCATGCCCTGCTCATCCCCTGCCCCTGCATCCCAGCTGCCTCCAGCACTGCTGGGCAAGGAGGGAGCCTCCCATCAGCCCCACCACACCGTCCCTGCCGGCTTGCAGGGGGCCACCAGTCGCATACAGGCATGTGCCAGTCCCTGGGTGGGTTTTTGCATTGGCCTGATATCCCCTTGCAGCTCTGGGTAAATACGGTACCTGGTTTTTGAAGATGAGGGGTTTATACAACGTCTTTGGCCAGAATTTCTCATTTGTCCTTCTTCCATTGACAGCAAGGCTAAGATATTATTAATAACAATAAAACAGCTTATTTAAGGAAACTGACTAAGACCAACCCATCTTTATCAAAATAAAAGCTTGTAAAAATCATAATAATCTCTATTTTCACACACCTCTGATCCAAGATTCTTCATGTGAGTTACAACTATTAAGGCAGAAAACAATTAATGCTGCAGGATAGAGGTTACCACAGGCTTTCACTCCTTGTGTAGTATTTTTTTAACACAGAAAACAACAGGGAGTAAATTGAGATGAGAAATGAGTAAAGATTGTTGTCTGCAATGCAGAATGCAATAGGTGGAATGTAAATAATTACTTAGGAGGCACCGGCCCCTTCCAAGCATGGGCAGTGGGGGGAAATCACAGCACAGATGGACGTGGCTGCAGTCCATATTAATTTATGGAAGTGATTATTCAGGCAATGGAGCTGCTCACTTCATTCAGGGAGATAGCTCGCAACCCAAAAGCAGAATTGAAAAGCACATTAACAGGTGAGTAGCTGCTTTACTAACGTGGCCACGGCAGATCATTTTGTAAGGGTCAGGGTAGGCTGGGGAATGATGAAGTAACACCAAGCAATAAGGAGCTTTGTCCGAGCTCCTTGGGTCTGGGTAAAGGCTTTCGTGAAAGAAGGTAGAAAAACACTCTTGTCACTGTCACCATGGGGAGAGTCCTGATGCACGTTTTGCCCCCAGCTTTTAACAGCTTTCTGTGACAAAAATTAAGGAAACTGCCTAGACTTTCTACACAATCAGCTGCAAATGAGAAAGCTATGGAGGAGCAGGTTGCAAGTACCATTTATTCATTGTGGTATAGCACGCAACATCTGAAAACAGGACAGCAAGTTGAAGCACTTTTTACTTTCTTATGCTAATAAAGACTATAAGATGGACTTCCCAAATCGAGATCTTTCCACCAAGTGTATTTTCTACTCATCCATGCAAGCATGCAGTGTTTTCTCTGTATGCATTTCCACTTGACCACCAGACAGACGTGGAAAGCAGACCTGCTTTTTTTGCTGCTTGAAAGGTTTTGCTAAAGAAAGGCATACCAATATCTAGAGGAAAATGATATGACGGATGTGCAGAAGAAACAACCAGCTGATACAAGGGACGAATTGCCCATGATCACTTCACCCTTGAAGAAGGGCTGCCGCATTACCGGCAGTGGTGGTACCCCTGGGCCCAGCAGGCGCTGGAGCTCAGGCATATTCTTGTCATCCTGAGATAATAAAGGATGAGTTTTACTGTGCAGCAGCTGGTCTTCTGGAGATGGGGAATGCAACATATTCAGCAAATACTCACACTGAAACTGCAGTACACAACCAGATTGAGCTACTCAGGGCTAGTGTCTCATTCCCATCCCATCCCATCCCATCCGTTCTTGTCCCAGATGTAGACTAGAAAAAAATACAAATTGATGAGATGGACTTCTGCCCACCTCAACAGGTTGGGCCATCAACACCGTCAATGCACTTCAACTGCGGACTGAAAAGCCCTTCCTCAGTCATCCCAAGGTGTATGGGGCCTCTTCATAATCCCAATCAGGGAAATAAATGGGGAGGATGGGTTTGATCATGCTAAAGTGGGATGAACCCCATGTCTTTTGGGGTTATCAGTGAAGCTGAAGCTTCAGTGTCAGTTCAGAAGTTTGGCTTCAGCAAAGCTGAAGCATCTGCCCTGCGAACACTGGACAGGAAAGTCAGAAGTAATTAGTAGCTAATCGATCTCACCTCTTCTTCCAAAACAAAGTCTTCTGTTCATGAAGCCTCCTTGTTTTCTTCTCCTATTTATGCAGGGATCTACCAGAGAGGCCTGGCATTCTGGAGCTGCCTTGGCCATGCCAAATAACCCTTCGGGATGAATCCCTTTTTTGTGCACAGGGCTTGTTACAGTCAGATAATAATGCAGTCTTGCCTTGCCAGTTACATGAACTTTGCTCTTAAGTAGAGCCCAAGTCATTTCTGAACAAAGGCCTAAATGTGAAATTATAGGCAACTTCCATGCCTATGTTATTACGAGATTTTAATTTTCCTAGGGTAGGAACAATAGCAGCTCTTTGGCTGCTCTGTTTTCCAGTGGGCTGGTACAACATGCATCTTCTGTAAACTGACATCTCATGATTTCTTCTGAAAATAGAGTATTTAACTGTACACATTTTTCTCTCTCTTGTATTGCATTTCATTCAAATGGGTTTAAACTTGTATTTCTGTATTGCTTATTAACTTTAATGAGGTATGAATATAAAAGAGAATATTAAAAGACTTTTCTTTTTTAGAAAGGCATTTCTTTACAAACTCTGTGGATGCTATGAAATAGGTGAGCCTAAACCCTTAAATTTATTGTTGAACTTGTGGCCATTAAAAAAGAATATAAGATTAAAAAAACCTTCAAATCAGGGAATGAGTATTAACAACTTTCTATTATCTGGCTTAATAATAGAATTTCAGGGTGAATACTTTCAAAGGGTAGAAACTTTTTATGCTTCGATACCTTATATATTTTATTTTTATGAAATTGTTTTAAAGATTTAAATCTCTTACAGCAAACAAACTATGCTTGTGCTTAGAAAAGAAGGTACTGGGAGGGACTTTGAGCTTAAAATTATTCTGTATATGTATTATGCATTAAAATTGCTGAAGACAAATACACAACAGTCATTATGAGTCTTGCTTATATAAATTCCTAATTTGGATGGTCTTTCCTTCAACGTACAATTTTGGGTGCAACACAGACATAAGAATATACTTATTTCTGTTTCAATCCACTGTGCTGCTGTGCCCTATTAGCACCACATGAGGAGCATACCTAAATATATTTAAGGAAATTCCACTTGATTCTGGTTATTTTACAATTCTAAAGTTTGACCTTGTTTTGAAAATCTGATTTTCAACATACTTTAAATAAATGTGTCTCTTATAAAGAGGCATCTTCCACAACAAATATTCATGCCCATGGCTATTGTTTCCTACTATCCATTTGCTGCTCTGGATTCCCATGAAGAAACACTGGGTATTTACCCGTGTTACATCTGCATACTGAAGTTTCCAAGGCTTTCATTAACTTGCAAATATTTATCGTGGGTAGCCTTTATCTGAAGAATTTTTTAAATGTCAGTGGCCACAAAAGAAATGCTTAGTCCATTTTACAGCCTAATTTATCTCTCCACTTCACTATTCTAGTTTGAATAACCCCAAGGACCCAAGGTACACAGGGCTAACAGGCCAGGACAGTTTTAACAGTTTACTTTGTGAAGGAAAGCGGGATGTAAATCCTGAGGAAGTCTATAAAAGATATTCCTTCTCTTTTGTTTAATGATCACGAAACTTACAGAGACCTGGAAATACATTTTACTTCAGGTTTTGAGGTCTTTCTCTTATCATCTTCATGTTTAAAACGTATCTAAAATATACAATTCATGTGATTATATGTCAGTGGACCTGTGTGTGGAGATGCAAGATTCAACACTTTTATCTAAGTCACACAATTGCAGCCTGCGGGGCCGCCAGCACGTTGCAAGGATGTTTTGTTTGCCTACTGTCTACCGCAAAAACTTTCTAGCTGCGGGTGCAAATACAATCCGAGCAAAAACTGAGTGGTGGTTGCATCAAAGCCATTTAAAATACCCACAAATTTATGCAAACCCTGAGGATAAGCTGGGATTCCCACCGACGGGCTGGGGCGTGCGGGAGGAGGGCGTCCCTGGGCAGTGACCAGGCTGCTGGACCCATCCCACTGCCCCCACGCTCCCTGACCCGCAGCCCAGTGCGGGACATACACGGGGGTGTCAAAGCTCATAACTTATGTGAGACCCGGTCACTGGAGCCACTGAATGCTCAGATTTGTTTTTCAGCCCATCAACATAGGGGTTAATGTGCTGGCTGCCCTCACTGATTGACTCACTAACCTCAATTTCTTTTTTTTCCATTTTCTTTTTTCTTTCTTGTTTTCTTTTTTTTTCTTTTTTTTTTTTTTTTTGTAGTTAAAGAGCATCTTCTGAAGTGGGAATGGGATCTTGGCTCTGGCTTTTTACACAAGTGGGCTTCCCATGGTGGCCCAGCAGCAGAGACTGGCTGGACAACCAAGCCCGGGGCTTGGATGGGTGGACTCTTCGATGGGTTAAAAACTGGCTGGATGGCCGACCCCACAGAGTGGTGGTGAATGGGGCAAAGTCCAACTGGTGGCCGGTCACTAGCGGTGTTCACCAGGGCTCAGTTCTGGGGCCGGTGCTGTTCAATATCTTTATAGATGATCTAGACGTAGGGATTGAGTGCACCCTCAGTAAATTTGCAGATGACACCAAGCTGGGTAGGAGTGTCGATCTGCTGGAGGGTAGGAAGGCCCTACAGAGGGATCTGGATAGGTTAGATAGATGGGCCAAGACCAACGGCATGAGGTTCAACAAGAACAAGTGCCGGGTCTTACACTTCGGCCACAACAACCCCATGCAGCGCTACAGGCTGGGGGCAGAGTGGTTAGAAAGCGGCCTGGCGGAAAGAGACCTGGGGGTGCTGATCGACAGCCGGCTAAACATGAGCCAGCAGTGTGCCCAGGTGGCCAAGAAGGCCAATGGCATCCTGGCCTCTATTAGGAATAGTGTAGCCAGCCGGTCTAGGGAAGTGATCGTCCCTCTGTACTCGGCACTGGTGAGGCCACACCTTGAATACTGTGTCCAGTTCTGGGCCCCGCACTTCAAGGAAGTTGTTGAGGTGTTGGAGCGAGTCCAGAGGAGGGCGACCAAGCTGGTGAAGGGTCTGGAGGGTCTGACCTACGAGGAACGGCTGAGGGAGCTGGGGTTGTTTAGCCTGGAGAAGAGGAGGCTCAGAGGTGACCTTATTGCAGTCTGCAACTACCTGAAGGGAGGTTGTAGTGAAGTGGGATTCGGCCTCTTCTCCTGGGCAACTAGCGATAGGACAAGAGGACACAGCTTCAAGCTTTGCCAGGGGAGGTTCAGGTTGGACTTTAGGAAGAATTTCTTTTCAGAAAGGGTTATTAGACATTGGAATGGGCTGCCCAGGGAGGTGGTGGAGTCACCATCTCTGGATGTGTTTAAGAAAAGACTGGACATGGCACTTAGTGCCATGGTCTAGTTGACGTGGTGGTGTCAGGGCAATGGTTGGACTCGATGATCCCAGAGGTCTCTTCCAAACTGATTGATTCTGTGATTCTGTGAAGAGGGATGCAGGGGATGAAGGGTGTTTTGCACAGCCCTGTGGGATTGTTACAGAGTGTGAAGGGACCACACGTGTGTGCCCTCGCAGGGTCCGGCAGTCTGCGAGTGCAAGGGGCAGCCAGACATCACCATCAACAGGCCCGACCCGCAGAGGTGCACACTGGATGAAAAGCCACCTCTTCCACACCTTCAGGGACCCTTAAACCCAGACACGCGTGGGCCTGAGCCTGAAGGTAACGACATATGGGTGTAATGATACAGCTGATGGGAGAAGGCTGACACGATGATAAAAGAATGGGAATAGAAAACAAACAGGTGGCAACTTCTTTCTCCTTCCCAGCACTCTTCATTCATTGAAAATATCTCATCAGAGCCTTGCATCCCCAGAGCTGCACAGTCATACTACTTTTATTTAATTTCATCTGCTTGTAAACTGTCAAATTAGCTGTTTTTCAGAGCAAGCCCTATCCAAGAAAAACGTCAGGACCATAAAACATGGGGCCAGCATACCATGACCATGTGAATGCAGTAAGAAAATTAGGAATGGTACCTCCACTCCAGTTTTGATATGCAAGATTATTTTTTCAACCAAAATAAGACTGCTTGGAAAAACAGACTCACAGGTTAATTTAAAAGAACCTTAATTGGTATTAGCAGCAAAGCAAAGCATTAGGATAAGACAGAATATTATAGAATAAGACGATATTTTTCATTATTCCAAATCCTCCACCAGAAGTCTAAAATTCATCACTTATGAGTCAAATATTCCTCCTAGCTCCCTTTAAGAAGGTCACTGAGAAATTGCTCAGAGTGGTTGTCAATGAGAATTTCTTGTATAATATAAAGTATAAATGAGACCACAGCATTTTCATCCTCTGGAGGAATCATGGTTATACTGCTAAGGAGAGATCCAGTCATTGGGAGAAAACTCTCAGGCTCCCATCTCTGCCCCTGGCTTCCCTTAGGGAAATCTCTCCATCCGTGTCTCAGTGTCACCAATTTTAACACGAGTCCATATCAACCAGCCCAGGATGGGCAGCAGACTCGGGGTGTGACTGTACTAGGTTAGATACTGATTGAAGTGCTGTCAAGCTCCCTTCTCACTAACGATATTAAGTGCTCTTAGTAAAACAAGGAGTCTGCTTCATCAGCTTTTAAGTGGAAAGGTGCTCCCGACATCGCCCCATGTCCGGTAAGGTGGATTGTGGACTCCATCAGGGAAGCTTCACTCCAGTTCAGGGCTTTCTGGCCAAGTTACCGACCTTATTTTATAAGGTCTTAAAGATTTCCAGTGCCAGAAACTCTATTGCTCTCTCTTCAGGATGATGTAAGGGCGCTTTTTAAACTATTTGACCAGTATCAAATATTTTCATTTTTAATACAATTGTCTTTCCCTTCCCGAGGTTGGACTTTGCTCCACGAGTGCTAGACATCAAAGCCAAGTCATGGCAGAGGTATCTCCCTGTGAAGGCACATCAGCTATGAAGAAGTCTTCTCTTATGCATCTCTTCAATAAGCTGAGCAGATCAACCTCTGTAAGTCCCAGTGAGCTCCCTGCTTAGCCCTCCATGCGGTGGTAACCCTTCAAGAAGCCCTCCCCAGAGAGCAGCATCCCCAGCAGACATGAGTCCTCCCGTTTCTTGTACGACACGATGTACAATGGTGTGAAAAGACACCATGCTCACAAAACTGAACAGGCTCTTGGAGAGCTGCCACAGAGGGGAGGGCTTGAACCTGTGAAACTGGCATCTTAAAATATGCTGCTGGGTCATCATGTGTTGCTTTGTAACAGATTTAAAGATTTCTGATGGGTGTTTATATAGAGTTGGAACAAATACCAGGGTGTACCTGTAAATCCCTGCTCATCTTTGCATTTCCTCTGTTTTCTCAAAGTTCGTCTGAAGCCCCCCAGGATGCCCCAGCCCCACACAGGGGACCTTGGTAGCTCCAGTGCAGCCCCATTACTCAGCTTCTCGTACCCACATAAGAACTGCCAGTCAATGTGCCGGCCCTGGGTTGCCTTTTCCATGGTAGCTCCTTCTGCAATAGAAATACATGACCAGCCTGGGTGCCTGTGTGTCCCTGCAGCACCTGCTCCATTGGCAAGGGATTGTCTGGCAAAGCAGTGCAATGAACATCCACACCCACTACTTTTCCCCAAAAGATGTGGCAGAAGACACCCAGTTGGCTGGAGGACCCCTGTGCATGCCCACCACGACCGGTGCCGAGGGGCAGCCCCTCTCCCCCACTCCCTTGCAGAGCCACAGTGCTGCTGGGTGCCTGCTGCTCTGGGAGCTCTCCCACTGCCCTCGGGGGTCTGCAGGGCCATGGGATGAGGACCCCGGGTGTCCCCCCAAGTGAGGCAAGCAGAGGAGTTGCTCCCGACTTTGGTTTGTCCACTAAATGTCAGTGCTTCAAATCCCATCCTTCCTGTCCCTTCGGAAGAGGGAGCCTGAGCCACTGGAGGCAAAGCGCCTGTCCTGCCCCTGGCCAGTGTGATCGCACTGTCATGGTGGCTGACATACCATGATCTTTTCCCTGGGACACTTCAGCTATTTGAAAGAAATTCTCAGGGGTTTGGACCTTTTTTCTCTCCAAAATCCTCTCTGGAAGTGTGCATGCCACAATAGCACATGCCACCAGCTTCTGTCCCTAAGGAGGAGGCTGTTGATGTTGCCAAAGTGACCTGGGAAGACCAGAGTTTGCACCTTAGTAACTTAAATATCCTCTGCCTCCTGCTCTCAGGCGGGGTTGGGATCACGGTGTTGTCTCTGCTGCTCTGCGATCACAACACGGCTTTATCAGCTGCCGCAGGGGGCTCAGGGCACTGCGCCTGGCAACACTATCTGGCTGATTTCTTGTCTTTCCCCTTGCTCCTCCTTCTGACAAGATAAGAGGAAAGGAGTTCTCTTTGTTAGCTGTACACACAGAATTAATTCCTCACCACAGAGCTGGAAATCTTGCGTTTCCAGGCACGGGTGCTGCTCCCATGCTGCTGCCGGTGCGGCTGGGTGGGAGGCCCTGCCCCGGGGCTGCTGGTGGGCTCCACTCCGGGACGGGCTCTGCCCATCCACCTTGCTGTCCTCCTCGCCAAATGGCCAGGAGCTGGGTGAGAGAGCAACGACCATCCAACCTGGTGACTCCCAACTGGATTTCTATTGAAAGACAAGGTACTGCAGAGGTACCACCGTCACGATCAAGTGTGACATCACCACAGCTCTGGTTTGCGGGAGGAGGTGGAAATGCAACTCAGCCTGTAGCTGCCTCTGCCTTCGCCCTATCACGGCACATCTGCTGCTCTCCTGCAGCTGAGCACCCATGTTCCAGCTCCCACCCAGCCCGGGAGCAGGCCGGGAAGTATTTGCTAGGTGGGGCCGGGGAGGCTGCATCCACCCACCAGCAGCCAGGCTCCAAATCAAAGGATGTTTGTCAAATCTTCTAGAAGCCTTGAATGGAAGAAGATATAGAAATGCAAAGCATGGTATTCTTTTTTTTTTTCCCCTTGGCAAATGACCTAGAAAAGCAACAAAAAGAGACAGAAATGCCAAAAAGTAAACCACCTACTGTGGTCTCCTGGAGATAAACCTGAACATTGTTCCAAGCAACAGAACTCTGCTGTCATTTGTCCTGGAAGTGGAGAGACCATCACCTAGTCCTGGGGAGGGGGCCAGAGGAGAGAGAAAGAGACACGAGAGGTTCAGACGAACCTCTGAAAGGGAAGTCAAAGTGATGCCTTTAAATGTGTTTGGCACAGAGCGAAATAACACGCAGTATCATGTATTTAGAAAAATCATTGCTGTGGGAAGTTAACGTGGCTTCAGGGACACTTGCGACATTCAGCGGGTTACAATAGCTTGTTGTGGATTGTGACGACTCCCACTCCTAAGGAAAGATCTGCTGGGCATGGGTCATGGGGACCCTGCCGGCTGCGTTATTCTATCCCATGGCACCCCAGTGTCTATTATATTTTCTTCTCCCCAAGCCAAAAATGCAGACTTTCAAGTATACGATTCCTGACACATACAGCAAGGACTGAACCCCAAGGACTGCAGTTTGCTCCTCGTGCTCCTCGTGCTATTTTCACTTGAACAGTTTTTGCCATTTTAATTCTTTTGACCATGATAGCAGCTTTTAAGCAAGACACCTCTGTTTGATTTAGTATTAGTTTGCGTTTACTAAAGCCCAGCCCCATCACTAATGAAATTAACATAAGGCTCAGAAAGATTTGACCTTTCATCCTGAGATGATTACAGATCATCCTGAGTGCCATTACATGGCACATGCAGGACAAGCGGGGCATCGGGGCCAGCCAACATGGATTCATGAAAGGCAGGTCCTGCTTGACCAACCTGATCTCCTTCTATGATCAAGTGACCCACTTAGTAGATGAGGGCAGGGCTGTGGATGTAGTCTACCTAGACTTCAGTAAGGCATTCGACACTGTCTCCCACAGCATCCTCCTAGACAAACTGGCTGCCCGGGGCTTGGATGGGTGGACTCTTCAATGGGTTAAAAACTGGCTGGATGGCCGACCCCACAGAGTGGTGGTGAATGGGGCAAAGTCCAACTGGTGGCCGGTCACTAGTGGTGTTCACCAGGGCTCAGTTCTGGGGCCGGTGCTGTTCAATATCTTTATAGATGATCTAGACGTAGGGATTGAGTGCACCCTCAGTAAATTTGCAGATGACACCAAGCTGGGTAGGAGTGTCGATCTGCTGGAGGGTAGGAAGGCCCTACAGAGGGATCTGGATAGGTTAGATAGATGGGCCAAGACCAACGGCATGAGGTTCAACAAGAACAAGTGCCGGGTCTTACACTTCGGCCACAACAACCCCATGCAGCGCTACAGGCTGGGGGAAGAGTGGTTAGAAAGCGGCCCGGCAGAAAGAGACCTGGGGGTGCTGATCGACAGCCGGCTAAACATGAGCCAGCAGTGTGCCCAGGTGGCCAAGAAGGCCAATGGCATCCTGGCCTCTATTAGGAATAATGTAGCCAGCCGGTCTAGGGAAGTGATCGTCCCTCTGTACTCGGCACTGGTGAGGCCACACCTTGAATACTGTGTCCAGTTCTGGGCCCCGCACTTCAAGGAAGATGTTGAGGTGTTGGAGCGAGTGCAGAGGAGGGCGACCAAGCTGGTGAAGGGTCTGGAGGGTCTGACCTACGAGGAACGGCTGAGGGAGCTGGGGTTGTTTAGCCTGGAGAAGAGGAGGCTCAGAGGTGACCTTATTGCAGTCTGCAACTACCTGAAGGGAGGTTGTAGTGAAGTGGGATTCGGCCTCTTCTCCTGGGCAACTAGCGATAGGACAAGAGGACACAGCCTCAAGCTTTGCCAGGGGAGGTTCAGGTTGGACTTTAGGAAGAATTTCTTTTCAGAAAGGGTTATTAGACATTGGAATGGGCTGCCCAGGGAGGTGGTGGAGTCACCATCTCTGGATGTGTTTAAGAAAAGACTGGACATGGCACTTAGTGCCATGGTCTAGTTGACATGGTGGTGTCAGGGCAATGGTTGGACTCGATGATCCCAGAGGTCTCTTCCGACCTGACTGATTCTGTGATTCTGTGATTCTGTAATAGCGAGGTTACAATACTTGGTTTCTCTCTCTTTTGAAGATTATTGGCCAACAAAACATAATCTTGGGGCAAGAAGCACAAAAAGTGCCCACGGGCTCTGGCAGATCAGCTTCAGCAAACCCTGCAGGAGCAGCTCAAGTGGCTCATGCCCTGGCCCATCCCCACACCACTGCCGACGTCCCTCCGAGCACCAAATCAGAGCTGATTCAGCACCTACATCTTTGCTGCTCCGCCCTTGTGCCTCATCTGGAGCTGGCTCGGGCAGATGTTTTCTGTTGCTGACGCCGTTAGAGCAGCAGTAACCTCTGGCAGGCAGGTGGGAGACAGCTCCACCTTCAACCGCTGTCGCTGTTTGCTTCACTGCCCATGAGCCGAAGCCCTGAGGAGCTGAAGCTCCATTTGTGGCCGGAGCAAGCTGTGGAAAGTCAGCAATTCACCTTTCCCATATTCTTTGGGGATAAAACAGTGAAAGCAGCAACAGATTTAATATAGCGTCGTGCTAAGGGAGCTGGGTTTTGGAAACCACATATACAATAACTCACGGGCCAGAAGCAGGAACTACTGATGGCATCTTTACTCACCACAGTCAGCTGAGTTCCATTCCCTTAACGGCTGCTTCCCAGCCACAATCACCATTTTATTTCTGCACATTTTCACGCACTTCACCCACTGAGGGGACGTTACCCAGCCACCTTCACGCTGCTGGGCAGAGGATGCTCCCAGGTGGCAGAGGAGTGCTGTATCTCATTCCTGCCCTCCGTTACAGTGACACACATAACGAAAGCGTTGATGAATAATATTCTTCCTGCAGGCTGCTGGGTCTGTGAAGGATCAAAGTAAAAGTACGTTTTTCATAACTCCAGGTGCTTAAGGAAAGTAATAAATAACGGCAATGCTGTGGCTGTGTATAGACTCTGTACCCAGGGACAAAGCATTTCGCAAATGCAGGTGAAAAATGTTATTCATATTTTATACAAAGGGGAACTTTCAACCCAGCCAATAGATAATATTTTTCCTTCTATGTGCTCAATGTATTGGAACAAAAGCTATTTTAATAATATTACATTTGGCACAGCTCTGCACCACGCACTCCCGTGTGCATCTCCAAAGCTGTGTGCTGCCATGGGCAGGAAGGGCACGTGGGTGACGACTGCTGTGAGTGAAATTTCTGGGCTCAGAACTACAACTGGAGACACATCAATGCTCTTGTATGCTGGTACAACCATGTCCTGGTAAAATTACTTACTGAGTGAGTAAGGCATCGTGCCCTTGTAAGCCCCTATGTAGGCTGAAATGCTGAAACAGGACGGGGCTTATTGGGCTGTGACTTGTGCCAGCAGCACGCTGCCTTTGCCTTCCCACTTCGCATCAGCCTAAATATCTGCTTGTGAAGCAAGGTGATGGGGAGCATCAGCCCCCCAAAATGTGCGTGCAGCCTTCAGGGCTCGGGCAGGTTGGCTCAGGGTATGCTCAAAGGGCACCATGTGCAAGGTGACCTGGTGACCGGTGGGGGAGAAACTGGAGGGGATGACTTTGTTCTTTGTTTGAAATAGTGTTTTTCCCACTCTGATTAAACTGCTCTGCAGCTCATTAACTATTCAGGTGTTGTCTGCATCTTTAGAGAAGGAAATGCGAGATGACAGACTATTTAACAAGTTCATTTTGAGCACAAAATGTGTTTAAGGCAGGAAAAAAATATTACTTCATGCAAAACTTGGGTCGGTGTAATTGCAGGTCTGACTGCTTCAAAGATGAAAAGCCTCTTTCTTAATTCAAGGCAAATGTAGCAGAAATAATGTTTAGAAAAGAGGTGCAGGTAGGTACACACCAGGGAGTGCAATTTTAATATCCTGAGTACAAGATTTTTTAAATCTTTGCCTGACCCTGTGTTAACACACTTGGTTACATTTCATCTGCCGCATTCATCTTTGTCAGTTTCTTTTTTCCCCCTGCAGTTTGTTTGCTCGTGTTTCCCTTTAGGGATGATGTTCTTGGCCCGGTTTGTGCTTCCTTGGAGGCCCAGCACTGACTCTGCAAACGCTGCGGGACAAGGTCTGGCTTAATCCTCCATGAGCAAAACCACTCATAGTTCCTCCAGACCATGCCAGCATGGGCACCTCTTTAGCACTAGGAAGACACACTGTGCGGTCCAGGCTCTGGACACCCGCCCTTAAAACATGCAGTGAGACCAGGAGTTCATTAATCAAGAAGGCAACAAGCAATTGCCGACAAGCTCTGAGGTTCAGGGCAGATCCACACCCGATGCTCCAGCTGAGCCTCGCTGTGGGGTTAGAGAGCTATCAGGTCTATCCTGGCCACATCCCAGTCCTGCTCAAAGGCAAAGCATCACCGTGGACCACCACCAGGCTGGGCCAAGTTTCTGCAGGACCCAGAAGCCCCCAGTGAGGTGCTCTCACCATCTCTGGCTCTTGGACCCAACCTGCCGTTTGAATACGGACCCCAGCACTGTGGTGAGTCGCAGGCCCTTTCCTCCACGCTCTGCAGGCTGGGTGGCAGGGGGGTGCTCACTCCAATGTAGAAATCTTTGCTCAAAAAGCACTGTATCCAAAAGGTCTTATGAGGGGTTAATAACTGGAAGGGACGTGGGCTGAGGCTCCTGGACACCCTGTGCTGAAACCCTTCAGTTCGTGCTTTTACCGTCAAGGCTTTTGAGCCTGGGACTCCACAGGAGTCAGGCACCCGCATCGGCACTGAAAAGTGGAGAGGGCAGGAGAACTCTGGCTCTGCTCATCTTTTGTGAATACTGACCCACTTCCACACAGGGCAGCTGCCAGGATGGGTGGGCTTGAGGAGGGGAGTGGGGAGGAAAGGCACAGCTCAGCCAGGAATTCAGATAACCTCGACCACCCATCACCCTCCTGTCTTCGCTCGGTGGCCCCAAAACACTACCTTTAAGTTGGGCCAAAACAAGAGCTGCTGCCCAGGCTGGGTCTCAGCAGCCTCCTCAGCTTCTCCATCCTTTACATGCATCTGCCACCTTGGGCTGCACTCACTCTTTCACTGAGCTCCGCAGAGGGACACTGAACATCCCGCAAACTCCGGCAGAAACTTCTAGAAAAGTTGAAAACCTGCTGATTAGCTGCAATATTCCTTGTTGGAGACACTGCATTTCGAGATGTTTACTAAGTCTCACGTACCTCCTGATCCAATGTTTTGTAAATTTAGCTCTCTCCAGCTTCAGCTGATGTGTGGATGCAGGCGCTCTCGGAAGCTATTTATTCCACATGTGAGAAACTACTTGATAATTTATGGGTTGTAAACCCAAAGTTGTACAGGTTTTTACCTCAGGGAGAGAATAAATACATGTCTCATCTCAACACATTTTAGATAAAGTGTTCCTTTTTAATGGCTTCCTTTGATTTTACACTGAAATATGTAGACACTTCCGCCTAGGATTCTCATATAGGAGCTTCATGCTGTTCTGTCAGGTTTCATATTTTCCCCCTGAATTTCTTAGAGACGAACTCGCTTATCTGAATTACAAAGATGTTAATGTTGTGTTGTCACTGTGAATAAGGAGTTTAGGCAAAGATTTTATTTTGATTAAGAAGTGGAAGAGTTGGAGAATAATTACTACATTGGCAATGTGAAACTTATGGATGTTTAAATTGGATCAGAATGTACTTATTTATTTGTAGATGTTGAAATAAAAGTATGCTTTTACCTGCAAGTAAAAGAACTTCCACATACAGCAGTGAAGTGTAGTGGCTATGTGCATGCTATTTGTATCCTGAGAGAATAATGGATATACATTGGTGTATTGAGTGAGGAATTTTTAGGCAATGGCATTTGACATTACAGTTCAAGGATGGGAAAGATTTATTGATCCATGAGTTAAATAGTGATCCTGGTTCCACCTCTTGTTGGTGCTCTGTAGGTTGCATTTAAAAACTGTACCGTAAAGAACCCTTAGGCTCAGATAAATGTAAATCCTTCCCTTGATAGATCACAGAGGAGTAAAAGCCTGAAGGAGATGCTTAGCTCCATCACCTCTTTAATTCAGAGGGTATTTTCATTAGATTAGGGTCAGTTTTGTAAGATTCCTCCATCTTCGCTTTCCTGATAACATCATTTATTTTGATCTATAATGACCTCCCAGGCCAATATTTGTAAACAGTGACTGAAGTAATGAGTCAACATCATCTCAACATACAGGATGTCAAACTGGACAGGAAGGTTTATTGTGTCACTGAGCTCAGGTTCGCATTGCTGAGGTAATTATTAAACCCGAGGTAAACAGAACTTTGATCCCATGTGTATTTTTAAACCATCGGCAATGGCCAATTTTACAAAAATGCATTTTTAAAAGCCATACTCCAAAGGAATTCATTGTGTCAACATGTAAGGTGTCCAGTGAAAGGTTTAGCAAAGTAAACCAGACCGTATAAAAGGTGCCATTGTGGGGTGCTGTGTGAAGAGCTGAGGGGCCTTCTCTGATTCCCAGCCAACAGGACTGCAAAATGTTCATCTCCCAAAGGAGAAAGCAATTCACTCACATCAGTGCTACTGACCAGTGAGAAAAGGTGACGGCGGCCAGAGAAAAAGTGGATGTGTAAAAGGATAAAAATGTGCATTGTAAGAAAGCAGCAGGACCTCTCTCTCTTTAAAAATATTGTTTCCATCTCTGCTTTTGGTCATGGGAAGGCTGTCTAAACATCTTCCCTCTGTGGTCTTCTCCAGGGTCAGCTTCATATTGGCCAAACACTGTCCACCTTCCTTTGCCACATCCCCTCCTGCATGAGAAAGGTGCTGAAGTGCCCGGTGAAAGAGGTGGACGATGTTTTGGGGATCAGTGCCTGAGGGAAGTGCTAGCACCCCACCCCTAGGTGGGTACCCTGTCCCATGGGATTTCCCCTAGCAATTGCTTGAAAAGGCCAAACTTGACCCTACTGAAGTCCAGGGTTGTGATTCTGCTAGATATTCTGTTCCTGCCACATAAGTTAAGGAAGAACAGTTATACTGTTAGTTATACTGCTAAGGAGATTACCTTCTAGTACCCTGTCCCATCGTCCATGACTGGAGTTAGGTGCTGGAGGCACTTGCTGGTAAAGACTGAGGCAAAAAAGTTGTTGAGTACCGCAGCCTTCTTCATATCCCGGGTAACCAGGTCTCCCGTTTCCTTCCAGAGAGGGCCCACATTTTCCCTAGTCTTCCTTTTATCACTGACGTACCTATAGAAGCATTTCTTGTTGTCCTTGACATCCCTGGCCAGATTTAATTCTCTCAGGGCTTTAGCTTTCCTAACCTGGTCCCTGGCTCCTCTGACAATTTCCCTGTATTCTTCCCAGGCTACCTGCCCTTGCTTCCACCCTCCGTAGGCTTCCTTCTTATGCCTGAGTTTATCCAGGAGCTCCTTGTTCATCCATGCAGGCCTCCTGGCATTTTTGCCTGCCTTCCTCTTCGTCAGGATGCATTGCTCCTGAGCCTGAAGGAGGTGGTCCTTGAATACTAACCAGCTTTCTTGGGCCCCTCTTCCCTCCAGGGCTTTATCGCAAGGGACTCTCCCAAGCAGGTCCCTGAAGAGGCCAAAGTCTGCTCTCCTAAGTCCAGGGTGGTGAGCTGGCTGTGCACCCTCCTTGCTGCCCTATGGATCTTGAACTCCACCATTTCATGGTCGCTGCAGCCAAGGCTGCCCTTGAGCCCACCAGACCCTCCTTGTTGGTGAGAACAAGGTCCAGCATAGCACCTCTCCTTGTCGGCTCCTCTATCAATTGGAGAAGGGAGTTGTCATCCACGCATTCCAGGAACCTCCTGGACTGCTTGTGCCCAGCTGTGTTGTCCTTTCAACAGATATCGGGGTGATTGAAGTCCCCCATAAGGACCATGGCCTGTGAACGTGAGGCTACATCTATCTGTCTGTAGAGGGCCTCATCCACTCGGCCTTCCTGGTCAGGTGGCCTGTAGCAGACACCCACTATAATGTCTCCCATCCCTGCCCTCCCTTTAATCCTGACCCATAAGCTCTCCATCAGCTCCTCTTCCATCCCCAGGCAGAGCTCCATGCACTCAAACTGGTCATTGACATAGAGCGCAACACCCCCTCCTCGTCTCCCCTGCCTGTCCTTCCTAAAAAGCCTGTATCCCTCCATTCCAATGCTCCAGTCATCAGAGTCATCCCACTATGTCTCTGTGATGCCAATAAGGTCGTAGCCTTGCAGGTATGCGCACATCTCCAGCTCCTCTTGTTTGTTCCCCATGCTCCATGTGTTTGCATAGAGGAGGAGAAGTGAATCTGGGTGAACTCAGGTGAACCTCTGACTGCAAACGGGGGTCAAAAACACCAAGCATCAGACGTGCAGATCAGCTGATCGGAAGGGGCCCCCCCGCAGAGGTGCACCAACCTGTCTGTCACGGGGAAAGCTCACGCCAAGCTCAACTCATCACCAAGAAAAAAAATAGATGGGATGCTTTGGTAACCATCTCACTTACCAGGGCAACTCTGCGCCTATGAAGTGCTTACCTATGCCTTGGACTATGGACAGTTAAGAGTCCTGTAGCTGGTCAAGAAATGCCATGAGGGTGATGTACAGCCATATCTCAGCAGTCAGCGGCAGTTCCTTTAGATTGCTAATAAAGGACCGAAGCGAGTGGGTATGAATAAATCCAAGGTATGGATAGGCAGAGTAGTGAGTAGCATCACTTTCCCTCTCAGTCTGCTTTGCTGTACTGGATTAACCCATACTCAGAGCCTGGGAAGGCAAACGGCCAGTCTAAGCACAGCTGCAATCCCAGCACATGAAGTCTAAAGAGGGATAACCCAATTCATTCGTTCACAGTTCTACTTAATTAAAGAAATTCTTCCTATGATTTCATTAAAGAAATAATTTCCAACAATGTGCCAGAATAAAATTACATTTCCCCCACTAATAAAATTTTGTGGAAGTATGTAATTATATGGCTCCTGTATTTGAATTGTAAGATGTACTGTACAGTGGCGTGTCTTATGACTATGTAAATTTAAAGCCCTAAATATTTCATACTAGCTGTAAAATAACATAGTGTAATCAAAAAGTATGCCATAGCTGGAAAGGATGGACTAGGTGTGAAGATGATGAAAACTCATCTGTTTGCTTGGCGCTGTCAGTCAGGTGTTACTTGTCTACCTTTCCTGAGATCTCACAGGTAATTTATGGCAGATTTTTCTGCTATTCTTTGCTACCCATCCCTATAGGTGCAGTCATTAATGTATCCACAAACCATCCTGCTCTTCTGCGCCTGGAGGGTCTCTTGGAGGAGAATGCCATGGCCCAGGACCCTCCGGGAGACAGCCCCGAGACCTGGAAGGTGATCCCCCAAATCAATGCTGAAGTACAACTGTTGGCTTCAAATAATAATGAAGTTGCTGTGAAGTAAATGTCCTCTTATTTTTAGTGACAAAAAACATATCTGCAGATGGGCAGATATCTGCAGAGAAAATCTGCAAAGAACTAACAGGTGAAACCTCAGCACGCCAGCCAGACCTTCCTAATAGCTTCTGTGTATCACCTCTAGCGCATGGGTATTTACAGCGTTGTCGTTTATTGTGATGACTGATAACAGGATTGCTGCTCCCACATCCAAGAAGCATCCCAAACAGCAGCGTTTCATGTTGAAGGAAAGATGTTATTATTGCATCCTGACTTCACGTACTGCTCAACCAGTTATCATGCAGGACTCGGTGTAGAGCTCTGAGACTTTATAGGATATTACCATGTTATGTGAGATTCATGCTGCTGCAGCTATAAATCAAGAGGATGCCTCATGTGGTGGCTGGTTCTCCTTGGAACAGCATGTCTAAGCAGAGGCTCTGTTCTCTGAAAGATTAGAGTGTGTTTTAAAAAAAATACATTGCCAATGAATTTAAAGCTCCTGAAAATGTCAGGTTTAATAACTTCGGTGTTCTCTGTTTAGCAATGTCACATGTATAGCTACAGCTTCTCCACAACTCCTTAAGTAGATACCCCAAGCCTGACTACAGAGTCCCTGTTTAGCAAGACTAAGGGGATAATCCATTTTAAAGAGTATTTCTTAAACAGCATTTCCATCTATAGACACTGGCGAGAGGAGCGCAAGCTGTGGCACTGGCCAAACACAAAGAACATCTGTCTACAGAGAAACAGGAGGGACGGCACATATTTAGGTTGCGGTTTTGGGAGCAGCTGAGCTGATCCTAATGGCTCACAGCTACCAAAGCGCACCCTTCCCTGTCCCCCTCCCATCCGGAGTCATGGCAAAAAGCCCTCCCGTTTCTTGGCTGAGTTAGTTTTTGGCACACATTGAGTCATGACCAGCTCCGGAACATGCACAAAGTCAACGGTGGAAGCACACGGCACAGGGCAGCCAGCGGGGAGAGGGGACCAGACCCATTGGCAAGGGGACATAACTCACCAAGTCTGTGGGACTGAGCCCTGCTGTGGTGGGGAATGGTGGAGGCTTGGAGACGTTCAGCTGGGGCTTTGCTCTCCAGCTTTGCATAGCTCATGAGGACCAGGAGTGCTGAGTCTGTGGGTGCCCAAAAGAGCTGGTATTGCCCCAAGCACTGCATATTTATTAGCACAGATCTCATCTGAGCCCTTCCCTTGTGTTCCTTCACCAGGAGTGAAAACTGCATTTGTTGGGCACAAGATGGTTGTCTTGCCCTTGATGGAGAAATTACAGCTGGAAGAGGAACACCACCTTCAAAAACCACACAGCTGTGAAAGTGCGGCTAAATGTTACAGTTGGAGTAATGGCAGCTGAGTACCAAAGGTGAAAAGCAGAAAGCTTTGCTCAGCTCTGTGCAGCCTGTACGAGCCTTCCAGTCTGCCCCAGTTAGAGCCTCAGCTGGAGCCCTCTCTGCTCGGCTGCTGACGCTGAACATCTGAACAAGTATCTTGTCTCCTTTTGCTGACAGGAGGCTGTATTATTCACAAGCCAACTGAATCAGGGCATGTAAAGCAGATTGGGTTCGAACATTAAGATATATTTATATAAACTTATCCCTAACCGAGCTGTGAGAAGGTCAATTCCATTTCCAGGGATCAGGAGGCAGAGGTGGGCTCTGCTATCGTTACCCTCAGGCATACCTAAAGCCCCCTCCATAACCCACTGGAGTCAGACAAAGTCTTTTGATCTGCCTCTCAAATGGTCTTAATCCTTAGCAACTTAAAAACTTATAATGAGAAATCAAAGCTAAAATTCCAGCAACAATGAATTAATTCTTCTGATGGCCAAATACGCCTAGTAGGAGACCCTGGGAAGTTAGGCTGAAGCAGCAGGTTTTCCTACGAACTGTTCACCTGTGCTGTTGCTTCTTTTCTTCACAAAGAAATGTGTTAAATTAATTGAGAAGGCCAACTTTTGCACAACCCCAGGCTTTCTATTTCACCTGTGTTTTTAAAAATAGACCTGAGAGGGGAAATAGCAGGTTATATGCTTGCAGCAGACTTAAAAACTTGTGTATGCCTTTTTTTGGGACTCCCAACAAAGAAAGGGAAAGGGAGTTAGTGGATGCACTGGGGAAAATTATGTTAAGGGCCTTGTAAGTTAAAAACCAAACAGTTGGTGAGAAAAAGCAACCCTCAGACTGACACAGTTTGTAGTTTGGGATTCACTCCATATATGTAGGGAGCAGGAAAAAAAGTTCTACAGCATCTAAAACATAAGGATGGCACTTCAGCATCCTTTGGAAAAGTACAGAGAGATCCGAGCGCGTACATAAAAGTAATCGTTTAATAACAAAGTTCTGTTGGTTATAAGTTAAGGCTTTAAAATGCCCACTGACTATAAAAGCTTGTAATATTTCAGTAGGTTATTGCCTCTGAGAGGTGTTGCCGCTTCATTATACATTTTCTGATTGTTCAAAAGCCTACGACGGTAAAGATGTGCTTTCTTCTGCCGGAAATAATGCCCGAGACTTGAGTGAAGGAGCGATGTATGGCGTATGCTGCTCATGAATAAAAGATGTCTGCAGCTAAGCAATCTAGAGTGTTCCTCTCTTAGGGATTAATGCTATTCATCAGAAATTTTTAAAAAATTACTTTGAGAGGCTTTTTTATTAAAAAAAAGAGGAATCCAATTGCTTGAGTAATGGTGAGGATGCTTTAGCGGAGGGGATGGCCTGGAGGGAACCGGGGAGGACATTGAGCCTCACCGCAGTTGTGGGAGATGTCCCAGCGCTGTCCCTTGCCCCAGGCAGAGGTGAGCTCTCCATGGCGAAACACCACAAGCCCCCCGTGCATCTCACCGGCAGAGGCAGCACTGCGGGCAGGCACAGGGAAACTCTCCCCGTGGCAGAACTACTGAAATGTGGCCTCTTCTAAGCAGGAGGCTCACGGCGTCGCTCTGGCACTTCAGAGGCGGCGAGAGCATGGCCAAACACAGCAGCACTTTAACTTTGCCTCTCTCATCTGGGTGCCTGGGTTTCCCTCTCTCACCCTGGGTGCCCAGGGCTTGCTCAAGCTCCTGACTACCCCGGACTGTCTGAAGGGGTGACCCTCTGCGCCAAAGGAGGAGACATCTCACCTACGTCTTCAGAGATGGCCCCAAGTCCTGGGACACGCTGCAGTCACCACTGGGCTCCCAGCTACAGTCTCAGAGGCTGCCCGAGATGCAAAATGCCTGAGCACTGACTCCCCAGCAAACAGCCAGCTGAGCACCGTGAGAACCGTCTTACAGGATTTATCAGGGAAGGGTTTATGCAGGATCAGAAGTAGCGCAAGTGTGAAACTGCTCTGCTGAAGTGTAACTCCGAGACTGGCACCCACGCCGTGCTTCTGCACATGCATCCGAAACACAGTAACAGCCAGCCGAGACACCAAGAGAAGGGGAATGTGCTGTATATGCTGCCACAGGCAGCTCCTGGCAGCGCAGCCATGGCATCTGCCCGTCTACAGCAACACAGTCACACCGGAGAGACTGAAACCTCTGGCCACGTCGCTCACCTTGGGCATGGAGCTCCTGGAGGAGGACTGAAGGTTGCTCACGGAGGGCAGCCATGCAGCTCCAGCCCAGAAACACACACACCGAGTTAATCTAGCTACCTGACAACAGCAAGGATCTTCTAGGCTTGCAAATGTTTCAGATGACACGTTGAGATGCTGCTGGTGCTCCTGTGTTCGGCTGAGGGCGAAGCTACAACCAGTGCTCTCCAGGTCCCTTTTCATTTTGGTAGCACAGAAGCTTACACTTATGTGCTCTGGCTGGGGCCGTGACCAAGCCTGTAAGTGATGGATGTCCCTCTGTCCCTCTGCTTGTCCCAAGCCTCGGTGGCACAACCAGGTACAACCAGTTAAAACGTTCCTCCTTTGTAGAGAGCCTCTACGTAACCCATCAGGAACTGCTCTGTACATGGCAAGAAGAAAGGGAAGACCCCTGTGTGTCCATGACAGTTTTATCCTCCAGATATCACCTCTTTGTCCTATAGTCCCCATAACACAACATTTTTTTCTTTTCATCTCTTGAAAATATTTCTTCTTTTAACTTGGCAGTGAACAATCAAGTTTGTTTTGTGAAGAGTCACAAAGAACCATAGCCCTGAAAAATGTGGGAAAAAAATGAAAAATACTCCTGTTTTTTTCTAACGCTGTGGCTCTGCCTGCAGGGTGAGCAAGCGGCAGATTGCAATTATAGCTTAAGCATCTATTCATTTTATTGCAGGAAAACATCAACATGTGTGCTGTATTTTTTGGCTTCTACACAGCAGAGTAAATGTACATAAAATTGAGAGGTGATGTATAATATACGAAAAGAAGACATTTTGATCCATGCAGCAAAATGAAACATATGCAAATTATTAGCAGTTTATATGGAATAAAGTTTTATTATACACAGTTTTATGTGCTTGCACAGAGAATCTGTAATCCCACTAAGGAACATTCAGTCTACCTATAATGAATGAGGGGTTTTAGAATGAGAAACCTTTTAAGGTTTGAGCCAATAAATATCTAAAATATGGAGATTAAAAATAACATTGGAATACACATAGTAGCCAAATGAAATCATCACATTTGCGCTTAAGGAATGAAATATTCAGCAAACTCTTCATTTTCCCTAGAAATACTTCGCTTTAAACTCCGTATTTTCTTTTGCCACATTTTTCACTTAAAAGCCTGCATGAGCTTTTGTACTGTTGCCAGGCTTATTTTTTTGTTTATATACAGGTTCTTGCCATGGAGATATGTCCCTGACATGAAGGCATCCAGTATAGGAAATGACATGCAATGCCTTATTCTTCTTGTTTAATTAATGCTCTGACAACTTGGCAATAATGCTACAGTGAAGAAAAGGTCTCTGCAGGGAACTGCAGGTTCTGAGCAATAAGAAAGCTGTCAAAATTTTACTATATATCTATAGTAACATATCGAACATCCAAAGATTTCTGGAAGGCATCTGTAGAAATGAATTCAAAAGAAAAAAAGGTTAGCATAAAAATGGTGTTGCTTAACCTACTAAAAATAAAAGAATGACTTTCTCAGCAGCCGGAGTTGGAACTGGGTAAGCAGCCTACACTGACTTACTTGTTTCATGCAAAAAGAAATTCCAGTTTTTTAATGAACAAGGACTGTTTGACACAAACAGTAAAAAGGATTAGCCCGATCCCTGTTGAGACTGGTTCTCTTCTGTGATTTAAACAAGCTGAATGAGGAGTAGATCTGTTCCACACAGTGATCCATGAAACCGTTCTGGATCCCCGTGACCGAACCCATAAGCCCAGGTCTTCTGCTCCACAGACTTGCCACTCCCCTTAGCTGAAAGCACAATAGCAGCGTCTTGGCAGGAGGGCAGGAAAAGGTGTCCTCTCTCTCTCCTCTGACTGGTTCAGTATTTTGGGAAGCATTAAAGACAAGATCCCCAAAGGAGACTGCAACAGCTCTAAAGGCAGCCTGCAGTCACAGATGCTGGATTGCCAGAAACCCGTGGTGATCCATGCCTTACCAAGAGTATCAGTTGATATTCCTGACCTTACTGTGCTCTGTCACCATGCTCACTTCCCCATGAAAGGAAGTTGAGAAGGAAACAGCAGACCAAATCAGCATCACCTGACTTCCTCCAGTATCTCCACATCTTTTTGGCTGTGAACATGCAGAGTTAGTGCTGTCTATTCTGATGGATGAGCTGTTCTTCAGCTACTGATAGAAAACAGCTGTCCATACCCACACACTTAATTGCCTTCTGCACCAAAGATTCATGAAGTTGTGCCATCCCAGGAAAATATAAATCAGCCACATATTTATGTATCTTTCTGAAATCAGGACTTTTGCCTCCCATAGTGTGAAGGCTTCCAAGTTATGGGAAAGCTTATAGTTGTCACAGACGACTCACTACAGAACAGTTTGGATTTCCAGTCTAATCCCCTGCTTCCCCGCTTTTTATTTATTGAAGAGATTAATTTATTTCTGCAAATACATCCCAAATGAATCAGAGGAATCAGCTTCAGTCTCTTCGGGGGTCTGATTTTCAAAGGTGTACAGGAGAAAGTAAAAGACTACCACCGAAAGTATTTATAATTGTACTTAGATACACAGATAACAGCTCGTTTAAAATACTTGCTATACAGAGTTATTGATGGCATAAGTGCCAGTGACTATAATGAAGATTATTTGCATTTTTTCGTTATAAAAACTCTAGCTACTCAGAATTTTGCCAAAGATCAACAGTTTCAGCTCAATTTTTCTATAGTGGGTATGTCTGCTATACTAGTTTCCATTTTGAGGATAAAGGAATTTTAGCAAAATCTGGTTAATTATATCACTGAAAACTAAAGCCAATGTTTTCTCTTGTGATGTTGACATAAAAAATGTGATTGTTTCAATGAAAAGTTCTGACACTTTTGTGCTTTGGAGGAGGTATTTAAGATTAGATCAGTAGGACCAAAAGGAAAAGTGGAACCAAGTCTAGAGCCAGGTTATGTATAGTCTAATTAAAAACAAAAATCCCCAAATCCACTCTGCTTTTACTTCAAATGTGGATGGTGAACGACAGAAGTATCGCTGAGGACAAAACTTTGCAGAAAGTAACTGTGACAATTTGCACAAACATCATATTTACTTTTTCTATAATCCATGGAGAAACCCCACTCTTGAAATTAGATGAGATTTTATTTAAAGTTTTCTAAGCCGTTAGAAAACAACATGCTCAGGATGCACAAACATGTCTCTTTAACGATAGCTCCAGATATGTTCTATCTTGCCTGATGTGAAGAGCGGCACTGAAGAAGCTATTTAAGGTTAGTGCACATGTCCCAAGCCTGGGCTAAGTCAAGCGAAAGAGCCCGTGTTGATAGGAGAGACAGCTCCCCTCCCCGGGAGCCAGGAGCCACGGGGCTGTTCACAGCAGCAGGGAAACTGCGTACTTGTCTTTTGTTGTTCTTCTCATTTGCCCTGAAATTCCCAAATCTCAATG
Organism: Nyctibius grandis; assembly: GCF_013368605.1. Classification (NCBI taxonomy): domain Eukaryota; kingdom Metazoa; phylum Chordata; class Aves; order Nyctibiiformes; family Nyctibiidae; genus Nyctibius; species Nyctibius grandis. Next base: position 15,200,416 of record NC_090662.1, read on the forward strand.
TGATGCTGCTCTCAGAAGTTCGAGCAGGAGTCCCAGCGGTTTGTTGTTTCTAATGATTTGCATCCTTAAGGAATAATCAAAAATGGCATAGAAAATGTAACTGTGAGAAGATGGGATGGGTGTTCATCCATGCAGGTGGAATTCAGGAACTGCTGTAATTGCATGCGAGTAACATCATTTGCCCCCCTTGTAGGCATTTCACTTATTCACATCACATCTTTTTTTGCTGACGATCCTACAGCCTGCAAGGTGAAACAACCACGCTGTAGTGTTGAAGGCAGCCGCAGAGGAGCTGTGGGATGTGCCACAGACGGCACAGGGCACTCGCTTCCTTCCCCACACAAATTACTGGCACAGGTGGGAATTTTCAGTGCACTGAGTGCAACGGTGTAGGAAAAAAAAGAGCTGGGATTGTACTGATGGAAATGAGGGAGAGGGAGAAACAGCACCATCGTAAACACTGTAAAACCCCTTTTAACTAAAGAGAAACAATGAAAACATCAAGAATATAATCAAGGCTTTTGCCACCAGAGTGGTAAACAACTTTCTTCTCCCTCGCTGTCTCTTGGGTCCTTTCTTCTTTTGCTGAATTTTGTAGAAACATGCTCCCTCACCTCGCAAGGATGTCTTAATGAGAGGTTACGTACCTTACTCTTTGCTCTTCTCTCTTGCCAACTATTCCCTGACTCCCAGGATTTAGGAGGCACCTGTGTGAAAGTCCTCATTACCTATGTGAAGAGAGAGAAAGCACTCAGCTGCTGAACTATCAGTGCACGGGCTTCAGGAAAGCCTGCTAGCGAAGCTCTATTTCCCAGCCCTACCAGTCCTATCTTACTCCTCTGAACTCAACTATCTGAACAAAGTACATGAAATAAAAAGCAGCACATACTTCCCTGAGCAAGAGTCGAATGCAGAAAGGAATATATTTGCATATTAGAAACCCCATTCTGCAGAAAACCTGTATGTGCCAAGAAAACAGAACATATGTGCTGAATGGATTCAGGCAAAACTGCACCTTTGTTGTGCTGCTTACGAAAATTTGTATCTACTACACTGGGTCTGTCACTGACACTGGATTTTCATCAGCATTTCATCAAAATGAAACAAATATGAAAAACAAACACCAAGAACAAGACGACTGGCTATACAGCATTCACGGTCCAACACATTTAACCAGGATTTGGAGAAGAACCTTGCTGAAGCTGAACACCTGCCCTCGAGTACCCAACAGAGCCCCCCTGAATATCCAAACAACTGCTGGCAGGACAAAGGACAGTATGTGGCAACAGGACACTTGAACAACGCACACCTGCGCCAAGGGGGAGACAGGCAGCCCACAGCAGCCTCCCTGCTCTGCTAGGTCATAGGAGATCCCTTCCGAGATGTCAGCCCCAGGAAAAAGGGAATACAGAAGTCTGGTAGAGGTCTGGATACTTCGAAACATCAAAGGCATCAAAAGAGCAAAGTTCATTCCTGCTTAATCTCAAAGGAAAGTCCAACCCCTTTCCATACTAGAGTCGCACAGCTGTACCCAAACGGTAGGCAGTGAACACGTTATTTTCTTTCACTAGAAAGGGGTGGTAACGCCCTTGGAAGAACTGTATGACAGATCCCTTTTGGCAACTGCAACACTGGTGGCAATGATTTGTAATCAAATGAAGTCCCTGTCTGTTCAAAGCCAGTGTTTGAACCATGTGAAAGAAAGGGTTAGGGTCACTTCTGCTGTTCTGGAATGTCCGTTTCTTTGTACTACACTTCCCTCAGTCCCTCTGTTAGCTCTAAGAAAGCTCTTCCCTTGCTCAGTTCTAAGGGAAAAAGAGTGTTGGTCACTGATGGAGGAGGCACTCTAAGTACATTACAACACTTCAAAAATTATGTCCATCTATGGGACTTTGTACATCAAGAGCACCTTGCTTATGGACGGTCATTCACTTATTGTACTTGAAACAGCATGGAAACACTGATGGTCACAGGCTGCTTGACAAACAGTCTTGGTTTTACTTTAATACCGTACTTCTAAGCTTCTTGATATTAGAAGCCTAGATATTTACAAATAAATGGTTATTCAATATATTCAATATATCAGCCATATGCAAATACATGGCTAATGCCAAACAAGCAGTGTGATGTTTTTCAACTTTCCGTTCTAGCACAGACACTGCCATTGAGCTCTTGCTTTTCCAAGACATCCCCATGTACAGTTTTCAGGCAATCTTCATGGTAAGGGTTGTACTTCTGTGATTTCAACTCTACTGGCATACGCAAACTTTCTGTATTGTTTCTGTATTGTTTTCAGATTTATTTTTTAATGGTTTTAATAAACACATACAAAAATAATCAAAAAGTAAAACTGAGCTTACTCTATGTTTACCTCTATCTGAGTATTTTACAGTTTATGAATCTGCTCAGAGTAAGACATGTTACATGGAAGCTGAGATAAAAAACACACAGTTTTTGCTATTAATCTCCCATTCAATATTCTAGTGAAGCCATTCCAGTACCTAGGAACACATAAAAACTTGGTATTGTGTACGATTAGACTTGCTAATCAAGTTGCATCCTTATCCCAATGCATATTTCCTAGCAATGATAAGGTTCTCCTGTCAGTTATGCCATTCTGTTGTTGAGAAAACTGGAGAAGTTACTGTCACCTCAGGTAGCATCTACTTCTGAATGGTGTAAATCTTTTGTTTCAAAATTGTCTGGGCTGACTAAAACACAGAGCATGCTGACCTCCAGGTAACCCTCAAGAACCTGCTGCTTCTCACTCTTCCCTGCCATCTCTGCCAAGACAAGTAGAGAGGGAAAACCTAATCCCGGGATACTCAGCTGTGTACATTTTGCTCACAGGCCACAGACACGTAATATCTCCTACGCTGCTGCTGGGAATCCTGTCCTTCACACTATTCTCCTGGCATGGCTGGCTGTTCCAGATACGAGAGGAGCAAATAGTGCCTGAATGGTCTTGGCAAAACTACTCAGTGGGTACTGGAAAAATTTAACCAGTGGTAAAAATGGATGTATTCTCATGTGTGTAAATCATGGTGTACAGAAGCACCAGAACCTAGAAAGTGCTCAAATAACCAACATACTTCTTTAACTCGCACAAAACCAGACACAATAGCTTAAGGGGATTGTTACAGTAGCAGCAGCACATTCTGGGAAAACCAGAGTAAGGTAAATCCCTGTCAAAAAAGAAGAATTCTCCTCCTTTACTACATGTAGATGCACCCTTGCAAGCCTTTTAAAAATATCTCCATGTTATATGTATGAAAATGCAACTGGTGATGAAGTCAGAGCTATTGAAGGGCGCTAATTTCTTTGCAAGTGTATGTTAGCTGCATTTCTTTCTCCATTGCTTTCTTCTTGTAAGAACAAGCTCCAGCTCCTGTTGATGTTTGGATCAGCCACTGGAGACAGGCACTGTAAGTCTGTAATTTTTACAGTATTATAATATTTTTTGACTCAGGAATTATTAAAATTCTGTTATTTTTAAAATACATACTGCTGCACTACAGTACTGAGGGATTTGTGATTAGTCGTACAACTGTTTTGCTCTGCATCTTTTGCACAGGTCTTAAAACCACCTGTAGAAGGGGTGAAATCCTGGCCCTGGGGAGGCTAAAGGAGGCCAGACCTCATCCATGAAAATGGGGTTTCAGAACAGAGTATTCCTAGGGTACCTAGTAAGAAACTCGTCAGTAATTCATAAACTCATTGACATGGATGTATAGAAATATTTGCGGTTTGTCAGAATAAATCCTACTATCCATCATCAGCACAGTTATAGCCTACATCAATCATCTGCACTTCAGTCACCTTGTTCATTCTCGTACTCTGCTGATTCAGCTTTAGATTTTATATCACCAATAGGAGTCTTTCAAAAAGGTCACAAAAGTGCATTCAATGTAAGGATAGTGGTTCTACCTAATGGATCCTCAATAACTACTTCTTCAGTTAACCTTATTTCAGTCAAATTAACTACATTCCACAAAAATTTGTATCCTCATCCTCTGGATTTACCCTGGAAATGATCATCAGGCTACTGTGGAAGAAATTACATTGAAAAAGGTATCAGCAGCACCAAGTTTTGTCAGTGCTTATTTTCTAAGACCTTTATTTCGTGTCTTCTATACTTGGTGCTCCAAATTTGGGGCTGGGTAGTTTTGAGGGTCTGGTCCGCTATGTGGGAGGGATGAGGTTACTGAAAAGGCGGGACAACTGAGGGAGCACATTTGACAGAATGCAAAACGGATGTTTTTCCAGCTGCAACCTAAACCAGAACTTACAGGACTGATTTTGTTCCTCATTCAAACATTGCCAAGACATAAACTAAACATCAGTTCTGAAATATTCAGTCCTTTCCATCTATATTGCCTGTGTAGCAGCTACAGGCAAGTAAGTCTTGAACTGGTTCTGGTCTTGATCTCTTTCTAGAAAACCTACAGCAACAGTGAAAAGAAAAATCATTTATCCATATTTATGAGCTCTAATGACCAACTGAATTTTAACATTACAACAAGCAATACAGTGTATTTCACTAAGTACTGTTACAAGTAACTATGTGTGTTTATGGATCCATACTGTTGAAAAATTACAGATTCTGGAATTCATTTAACCACACAATCCTGAGCTTGGGCCAATTTGCTGTTATACCAAAGCAAAAGACCATTATGCTTGGTTCTTCTTTTTTTCTGTTTTAAACCTTTGAATCTGCACCTCTCATCTCTCATCAACCTCCATCATAAGCAGCATTAGAAATATTCCTGAAATGGCCATGTACTAAGCCAACTGGTAAAAATCCTATTCATTTCTTTCCCATAGGAAATCAGATATAAATGTTGCCTGAAAATGTCTCTAACATGACCAAATTTATTGTGCATCCACATACTCATGGAGGGCTACCTGTCAAGCTGTCTTCTATGTTCTCCTTGTATTCTCTTAATGTGTATATCTGGAACTATTTTTGAGTATTTGTGATATTTTCATGAAGGTTAAGTGGAAGTGTGGTATTATTCACAACTTGCTGTTTGTAGTAAAGCTTCCCCAAGAAGAGCTTCTTACTTCTGCTTGGTAGGTGCTAAGGTTTTCAGCCATCCTGACTACCACTAAAAGCAGGAGCTTCACAAGCTGGCACGGTCCCTCCCCAGCAGTACTGCCCTGCCCCACCTTGATGAAAGCTGCAAACAAGGCTGGCTGCAGAGTTTTTGAAATTCTGTGACTCAAGAGTTGTAGCACTTAATAAATTAGTATCAGCCCCATCATGTTTCATGTATCAAATTCTAAACCAGATCAGATGTCACAAAAGCCTATGATGTATTGCTGTTGCTTTACAGGGACTAGTTTACGTATGAACACCTCAAACCTTCTTTCTTCTCCAACTTTCAGCCCTAAGCAGTCATACAGGAGATTCACAAGAGCTGAGCTCAACCCAGCAGTAGCTCCAAAAGGGGAAGACGCTGTAAAGTTTAGCCCAAAGTTCACCTTATGTACATTTTTATTAGTAAAAACAAAAGCAGGTAGTAAACATTTTGAAACAGGTTATGTGTTTGCATCCAAGCACTTCGGCAAGCGTGACAAATGTTGCCACCTCATGGACTGGTGCAGGGTTTGATTCAGCTCAGCGGCAGGAAGGAAAAGGGATCACGGAGATGACTCATTGCTGCCCTTTCATACTCTCCTGAGGGGGGAACAGACAGCTTGGCTAGGAAGACGCTTTTGTCGCTTAGATCCATCTGGAACTTGTTCATTTGGGTCTGAATCCAGAAGCCTGGCTACACACCTACAGTTGGGAAAAAAAAAGAAAAAGCTACGCATGTTCAGGGTATTTGACCATCTCCAGTATTAGAGCAAGGCAAGGAAAGAATGATGATTTTTCCTTGGAAAAAACCCATAATGGTCAACATAGGACATGGCACAGTCTTGTACTGTCAAACAGTCGAAGGCCAGCATTCAGAAGTAAAACATCTGAGTAACAGGCAGTGGGAGCTGGAGTTTTCAAGAGAGTGACAGATTCATGAACACAACAATCCTGAACTGGACCAGGGGATTTGAATACCCCATAAAGGCAGTGGCAGTTGGGAAACCTCTACTTGTAAACTGGAGACAAATGTGATCATAGTGTATTCCATCATGTATTTCCAAAACTAAAGTTTTATAACACCGCATTGATTATTCACTATTCTACCTCTCTTGGGGAACTGCGGCAGGAATACTCTGTCACCTGTTGAATTTCTCCCTTTCAGATGGAAAGGCAGCTGTGCCGTCCTCCTCTACAGGACAGATACTGTTATAAAAGCCAATACGCTGTGTGCATCTTAAAGTACATTCGTTCTAAATAGCATTATAATTATCACTTAATATAACTGGATAAGCGTAAAAGGACTATGAAATGTTTAAACAAAAATAACACCTTTCAAGTCTGACATTGGGATAGAACTTCAAGAATCTATGATTTTTTAAAATAAAGCTTCATAAAAATAGATTCATAGTCAACATTTACGAATGGTCTGAAAAAAGACAGTATGGTGATTAATCGGGAGTTTTCCATCATCATGATCTCCTTATAACAGTGTAACGGTCTGCCTACGTATGACTGAAGCGAAGGAAGGATTTATACCAGCTTGATTTTAAATATGTTCTTATGTTTATTATATTTTGCTACTACACTCTCCTAAAATGGTGGCCTCAGGAAAAGCTGCTTTGGCAGGCAATTGCAAAGATTCCTGTGGAGAGGAAGTGAAAAGACTGGGCATACAAACAAGGGCTGCTGCCATGTTCAAAGCACTGGGGAGAGTTCAGAGAGCAAAATGCAGTCCTAAGTAAATGGGTTTCAGGCAATTTCAGTGTTAAGATAACATCATTAAGAGTAGAACAGATTGTGCTCAAACCCTGCTGTTTATAATTAACACATTGCTTCCAAATACTCCAGGGTCCCTGGTAAATAGTCCTCTGCTCAGATCCACCCAGACCAATCAGAGTATTTTCATCAGGTTCCATGCTGGGCCAGCACCTGTTTGGACAAATCCAAAAGAGCCAAAATACTCTTCTTTCTGGCCAGCTAAGTAGAGAGATGAACACAGCTTGCCTTAGTCATTGTCACATTGTCCATATGGCTGTGAAGCTTGTTTTCACAAGAAATCGTACAAGTACTTTATTATGTCGAAGTTCACGGTCCTATAAACAAAAACACAGTATATTAGAGCAATCATCTTAACAGTGCTAAGACTTTAACCTGTTTGGAGACAGCACATGTGGGACATTCTGCACAATCAAAATCAAGCAATATCCCCAAAAGAAATGCAATAAGGATGAATGAATTTTTAACTTCCAGTGTCATTTACAGTACCTGTCTTCCTAGTATTTAAACTTTGTAAGATTCTAAAAAAGAAATAAAGCAGCTTTCTAGTAAAAACTGGAAGATTCTTATTTCCATCATTAAGCAGTAAAAATATACCAAAGTTAATAACATCATATTTTCATATGGTAAACGGAAGTCTAGTTGGTGATGCAAAGCAGCAATCTTTTATGCTATTGAATGCCTTGTTCATCTTCCAAACCACCTGTTTTAGCATGTACTATGTAACTCCTTCATCTGTACTCATTTGCAGTCTGTATTCTTTCAGTCTTGACACTAGTTGACCCATGTTCATAGCTAAATTTGAAAAATCCAAGAATGCCACTCAATGGGACAGAAGATTTTAATGTATACTTTTGTACTTTAATGGCAGGCAGAATGAAACAGCAGTAGAATAAAACATATAATTATTTTTTTGTCTCTAAACTCATTCTGCTATACAATCTAACGCTCAGACTTTGGGGTTTACTGTTGGAATAAATAATGCAAATTACTTCATATAATGACAAGTATAAAATTAAAAGTTTTTTTAAAACTTTCAATGATGTAAAAATAACTGCTCACAATGCTAAGTGAAATTAACTGGCTGAACGTCCTACTTGTTAGACTACAATAATTTAATATTCTCTGTTCATGCATCATTCTGTAACCCACTTTTCGAAAAGTTTCTATAAAACATCATATTGGGCAGAGAAAAAGTTCAGAAATCCCCAAGATGCATAACAAGAAATACCGTGTCTGAGTCTACTTAATAATCTAATGACAAAACTAAAGAAATTAACTGCCACTGTTAGACTCACATGACATTGTGTCACACAAGAAAAGTGCTTTAGTTACAAGGCTTTCCACAGAAACAAAATCATGCACTCTAACAAATGATCACCTTATCAACTAAATGAAATACAAGTGTCCTGTCATAACAACTGGGTTCATTAGAGACTACATGAAAAGTTCCATTACATTCAACAAACAAAAGAGATCCCTACTTCAGCTACAGAAAACTTATGAACTTAGGTCTGAAATTCCTAAAACAGAAATTAAAAATTTCTAACAAAGAAATGTCTAACCTTACCTTCAGCCAAATGTGTAAATACTACTTGGTAAAAAGCATGGGAATATCTCTGAAAAGACTGAATATGTGCAACAGAATAGAGCCAGACATGAGGTTCCGTGATACTAAAAGAGAGACTGTGCATGGCCAGCGGTTATCACACTAAAAGCCACCAGGAAGAGACATTATGTTTTCTACTCTTAAGAAAAGAAGTGGCTTGTTTTTTTGTTTTGTTTTGTGGTGTTTTTTTATGCACATTTCACTTTTGCTCAAAAAAATACAGGAAAATGAAATTACAGTCTGAACAGCTTGAATGGGGATGGGGAGGGGAGGGGAGGGAGAGCGCATCGTTTTCTGTCCTGTTCTTTGCACTCTTCAGCCTTCCATTAGGAAATATGGTAAGTACCAAGGCCGAGACTATAACAATGTTGAGGTATCTGAAGATTTTAGTGACTAACAAACTTATTCTAGTACTATCACAGTAACAGAGAAAAAACAGGAGATAGGCTGCTTACTTGATGTGTATTTTGTTTGAAATGGCAAACTACTTCCCTCTCTGCAATAAATATAAACTCTCCCACGAGGGGTTAAAAACTACAGGCAGCTGCAAGACCATAGCACAGCTACAAAATGAAATCTCTTAAAGCACAGAAGATCATGCCTTCGCCCTGTAGCTAGCCCCATCAAGACAAGGGGGAAGCCCATTTACCAGAGGTTCATGAAACCTTGTATCTTTATGGATTGTCCTCCTTAAAGATTTAACAAAGGCTGTGGACTGGAAAAGATACTTAATAAAAGAAGTGTAACAAAGGAACAAAGCAAGAAAATAAAAAAAAGAGGGGAACAGGAGAAAAGTAGAACGGGCTGTCTTTAAAATCTGTCAGGTCATTTAAATGGCCCTATCTATGCAACATATAAACATTTCCAAACTACTTGCGGGGAAAAAAAAGAATTGCTTTCTTCCTCTTAACATGTAGGACAAGTCAGTCAGGAGATATACATATATATATATATATATATATATATATACACACATATGACCTATAGGAAAGCAAGGCAAAGCACTATACCATGCACTAAGGTTTGAAGTGATAGTGTCTTCGACTACTTTCTCTGATAAGCATGAGCTGCATAGCACAAGTTTTGGTCCTGTGTTCTGGCCATCTCTACCTTCTGGCAACTTTAATGGAGTCAATAAAACTTCTAAGGGTGTTAAAGTTGCAAGGACAGGGCTGTCATTTCAAGTATCTTAATTCAAGGACCCTCATTGTCAGTACAGAATTTATGAACAGGTCTCTGTATGCACCATAGGAGTTAGAGCAGAGACAAGAACTTGGGGATGTCTGTACATGCAATGATCGATATAGGTGAGCAGATGGTCCACTGTACTTGGTACCAGTGGGAGCTTTTTCAGGGCATCATTCACAAGTGATTTTATTGCTGGGAATAGCAAATTGACATAGCGAAGCCGTGGAGATGCCGGCAGTGTGGTCCAGCCAGGCCTGAGCCAGATAAAGTTTCATTCTATGGCCTGTCCAACTGCAAATTGAAATTAGTGTGTCTGTGGGGTTTACTGACAAGGCTATTGGACATTTAATAGCTCAGGAGAGCAACATGTGCACAGGGGTTATGGGATACAGTCTACACACAGGTTCCTCTGAAGTCCCACATTATAGAGAAGAGTTGGCCTTGAGAACATTTCTCCTCCTTTTCACCACGTGTCATTTCTGGGCTCTGTTCTGGCTACAGACTCTTTATCCAAGACCTGCTAAAAAGTTGGCTGTGGCAACAGGTGTGAGGTAATGCTGTTGGCGTTTCATAAAAATGAGACAAAGGCTTGACTGTTGCCTATGTATTGCACGCGTTCCTGTCTGTAATTTATCATCATCTTTCCTGATGGACCTGGAAGTGTTCTCAGACTCCAAAACTGAAGGCTCTGAATGAACTGAGCATTGAGGTACCTACCTTAATTTATTGAATTAGTTTGTATCAACTACAGATCACACAAGATAGACTACATAGAAGAATTCTTATAACCTATGTAGTTTTTATATCATATGTACAACAAACACTGTAAAGAACGAAATATCATTTCAGGTTCAAATACCATAATGTGCCTTTTGATAATGAAATGGACTGACATTTTAGAGTAGCATTTTCACATGAAGTCCCTGACCTTTATTAAGCACAAAGACAGTATGTTACTGTAACACATATTGCCACTGTAAATTTTTTTCAAAACAGGATTGGACTATACTTACCTTAAGTTCAACACTTCCCATAAATAAGACTCATTCACCCATTCTTAGAAAACATCCATAGATTTCTATTCTGGTCTGCAGAGAGCTATAGACTGAGCAAATACTGGGTTTGAAGTCTCTTTCAAGTCAGCACATACAACAGTAAATGATCACTAATAGGCTCACCGGGCAATAGCTCTGATGAAGTCCAGAGATACAGTACATTTATATCGTGGTCCATCAAGCTGGTCATTATGGCCAACCATGGATAACAGCTGGAGAGTCACAAGAGAGGTGATCTACGAACAAGGGACATCAGTAATGTTAGTCATTTTTGCTAACGTGAATAGCAGTGGCCATTTTTTTTTCTTTTTTCCATTTGGCACCATTCCCATATTTCTCTGGAAAGCCACTCATACTTGCTCATTGATTTTCACATAGTTCTGCAGCCAGCAAACCCAGGAATATATACGTTTTCACCATTACATTTTCAGCACAGGCAGTGAGACACACGGGCTAAACCCTTCATCCTTCATATCAAGAGTTATCCTGGAGTTCTGATCAGAGAGAAAAAGGCAATGCAGGGAACAGGAATAATAAGCACAAGCTGAACATTTTCCAAATCTCTGCCTGACAACCAGGAGAGACTTCTATTCTCTTTTCTTTCCACCTGAAGACCTCGTCTTGAACTTTCACACTCAAAGCTGGATTCTCCTGTGCCAGCTCATAGCACATTTTGAACAGATGGATGTACTCCAGATAAAAAAGAATTTGAAGGTTGGAAAGGAAAGGCTGGAAGATTGTGTGCTTAAAAAGAGCAGGGCCTGAAAGGAAAGAAATTTGCCTACACACACACATACGGTGTCTTGACAGAGCCACTGATTATTTTACCAAAATAGCAATGTACCAGAATATTTTTCACTATCTTTGTTCCTCCAAATGATGACCACAGTATCACTGAAGTGCAGTTGTGGGATGTCACTGTTGAGTGCAACCAGTCTGTTCTGCCTCAGTTAGGAAAAAATGCTGTAGTGATTCTACTGTCTCCCTACCTCCTCCCAGCTCCCAGGGAAAAGAAAGAGGTAAAAGCAGAAAACAAGAAAAATTTTCCCTGTCTTTTGCTATAGATGCCACTGACAATTCAAGGCAACAAGGTTACATTCTCTGAAGAACTGGTATCGGACCACAGCACTACTTTTCAAAAAAACAGCCAACCATGACTACCTCTGTGTAATGATAATAGCATAGTAAGGAATTTCTGAAGAATAAATATATTGGAAAAGAGAGTGTCAGCTCAAACCTTCAAGGAAGCACATTGCTATAAAAAGCAGCAAGTTCTTACCAGTATCAATCAAAAAAAAATATCCTAGCTCAGTAATAACCTCACTCTTTTGCTGAAAGTGAACTTGGTCTTCAAATTTGTGACAGTGCTTGCAAGAGGTAGGAATAATTATTAAAGTTTTCCCTTAAGTGGACGTAATATAAAAAAAAATGACACCTATCTGTGGAGAATAGAAAAAACTATGGTCACCAAGAATGAGGCAATTTTTATAACAGCCTGTGCTTAACTTTCTTTTATATGGCATTAGACAACAATAGTTTGGATGCCACCATTCTGCAAAGTCTTTGGAGTTTGGTTAAGGGATACTGGCCAACCTGTATTCACAAAGACAAATTCCATTTACTTTAATTCAGGTCTATAATTACATTAAAGAGTAGCACATGATTTACAAATTGTCAGCATTGACAGCATTTAAGAAAACTGAACTCAGTATATGGTAAATGGTTCAAAATCCAGTTTATGAATCACTTTGAACATATCACTGAATTTGGATCAACCTCAAACTTGTTAGGTGTTTCTCTTCTTAAAATACTCATGAGTTTAAGAGCACATTTTTCTATATTCTTCATTCAACAGTCAGTGAAGAAGCATTATGGAGTAATCCGCTGTAACAATTGCTATTTTACACTCCGGTGCACTGGGTGAATCACTTCTGCAATACATACTTGCAGCTGGCCTCACATTCAGAAATGACCAGTGAAGGAATGGCAGGAGGCTCCTAAAAGCTCCCCATGAGCACAGCAAAAGCCTAGATAGTTTGGAGGTGGACCCATCTCAGTTTTATGTGGGATGTAAAAGTAAAAGTGACCTTGGTGTTGCATTACAAATGCTCCAGCAATACTTTTAACAACGAACTGCAACCATTTTCTTTTCCAGCTAGCACCAAATGTGTAAGATAAGGTCGACAACATAAAATTCCTTACTGAAGGCTGACTCAATAAATCTGAAATAGCATCAGACTAGATACTAAGTTTCATTAACGTTTTTGACTGAAAACATTAACTCTAAAGATTCAATATACAATATTAAAAGACAAACAAAGCTATTGATCATCAGAGTAACACAAACTTACTTAGCAAACTGCAACCCTTTACTCATTTCTTTCACAAATCCTCTATTTAGCTTAATAAAAATGTCATCACAGGGAAGTGAGTGCCGAAACAGTGAGTCCTGATCCTGAGATTGCTTACAAGGCAGAAGTAGATAGAACTGCCATTTTCAATTCATGCAGGTAAGAAATACTTTTATCTTCAAAGAGGCTCAGTAGTGACAAAGAGAAAGAACATACATTTAAGGGGGGTAAATAGGAACCAGCTCCCCTACAGCCAGCCAGATGTTAGAAGCTGAAATCTAACTTGTAAGTCTTTGCAGCAGAATTAAAAACCCAGTTAGAGATGCCTCCCCTGTACATGGAGAAAGGCAGAGATCTCTGAAGGACAAATCCAAAAGCCCACAGGCTGAGGGGGCAGCAGCCTGGAGATCTGTTTGCACAGCTTTTTCAACAGGTTCAGAGAGAATCGAAAACAGCAAGCGAGTTCCGTCACCCCAAAGCAATGACTTCTTCATTTTTTTTCTGCTTTATACAATATAGCAGGATACTCCCACTGAGAAGTCAGCCACAGAATTGGGCAACACATGTATTTTTTGCAATAAATTGCTTTGTCAGAAGAAAAGATTCAATTTTGGTAGATGTGGAATTATTAAATTCCTCAAATACTTTGCCCTGAACCTAACCTTCTAGTCCCAATTCATAAAAAGATGATGACTGTCTTCACCAAATGGTTAAGAAGTCTTCTAAGACACAGAAGGTTCGATTCCCTCCTGACACAAGAGGTTTGAGCACCTCTTGGCTGAACATTTAACAGCTTGCTGGGGTAGGGGAAACAGAGGAAGGAAGAAAAAGCTATACAAACTCTGCTGTTGGAACTGAGCTATTTTGCATTCAATTGCATTCATATAAACAGTCTCCCTCTCTGTGCCTACTTTGGGTACTCACCCCGTACAGCAGGATACAGGGGAATGAACAGGGTTTAAGACAGTGTACTTGTAGCAAAAATCAAAAGTTACCAATTTTCATGTTCTGTTAACTCTTAAGGTCAAAGTGCCACCTATACCATAAGCACTGCAAAAATGTTACTACTTCAAAAGTTCGGGTGTTGTAAAACTTTGGAGGCAATCTGTTCTTAAATGAAGATATATCAAAAGTTTGAAACACAGTTGGGAAAAAAATACGAATGCAATGTCAAAATAATTGCACTTCTTAGCAAAAAAAAAACAACTTTTCAAAGCTTTTTTTTTTTTTTAATACCATGGATACAGTGGCTCCATTTAATTATCACAAAAGCTTGGGAAAAAACATCTGGCAAGAACAGACTAGAAACAAGTCAGAAAAACTGTGTGGGTGACACAAGAAAGAATATTTATTGAGAATCTTTTGAACAAAAGAAATTACAGTTGGAAGAAACATTCTAAAGCTATTCATAAAATTAAAGTTAGTTCTGGTAATGATTTAATATCAGCTACAGTTAATAAGTAAATGGAATTTTCCACAGGAATAACAAGAAAATCTGAAGAAAAGTCACTTATCTGAAGGGTGTGAAGGAACAGGTGTCACTGATATGTTTAAAAATAAGCCAAGACTGAGCTTTCTTTGAAATATATTTGTGGGAGAAACCTGCTGCTGAAAGCTTGGATACAAGGTGAGAATAATCATAAAAGCATGGCTGAAAGTTGCTGCCAGTAGGAAATGACCACTTAGATTGCTTCTGGAGAGTCACTGGTCAAATATGGACATGGAAACCTCTGGAAAAAACAAAGCAACCCACAAGCCATCCTTAAAGGCTACTTTTTCCCTATCAGCCTGAACTAACAGATGGGCCTTGCATCATTCCCCCAGATTCCCCCAGCAGACACAAAGACCAGCTTTGTCAGCACAAGGCTGCATAGAAGCGAGAAGGATTCCAGAAGTGAGGGCTGTCTGCTGAGAAAGGCCAGGCTCTTCCCGAGAACACCATGAGAAGCCAGAAAACATTCACAGAGGTGCAAAACATGAGCAGAATTCAGACCCGAGATACAGGGAAACACATGGTTAGTGTGGGTAAGCAGTGATTGAATATCACATGAAAGAGTCTGGACAAAGTGTGTGGCACATCTCAGACCCATAGGATAAAACTGAACAGAGAAAATGATGCTGACTATTGGCGGGGGGGGAAGCTGTTTCCTCAGATGTGATTGAAATCTCACCGAGTGGTATATTTTAAACTGGACTAGGCAAAATACTAACAAAAGACACTAGCAGGAACAATCTCAAACTGGCAGAGACCTACTAGATTGTCTGTGAGGCATTTTTCATCTCCACAGTCTATAATCTTCAGTTACATTGCCCAAGATGCAACGTTAATTGTAACTGTTCAGTCTGGCTTACTGTCAACCACAACTAACAGCTTTAATCTGTTTTATGATTCCAAACCTCAAACCTATCAAGAAATTAAGAACTTTCATTACTTTGGTACCATTAGACAATGGCACTATATTTTCTCACCGTCATACTAAAACTTAGATGCACCCTAGCGCTTTGCAGCACCATCATCACACGGCTCTCAAAGCAAACATGCAGCTCACTGCACTTCTTTGACACCCACCACTGCCAGGAGTTACGTTCATGCACATGCTAAAACCACTGCTGTGCAACAAGACAGTTTGAAAACCAGATGCCATTTAGAAAACACATTTCAGTCAAAATGACTGCCGAAATAGTCTCCTGGAGTTAAATTCAATGACCCTAGTACAAATTATGTGAGCGTAAAAAAAACCTGCTCAAAAGGATTTAAATCAAAATTATAGCTAGAGTATGCTCAGTATGTCAGCCCTGTTAGAAGAGCTCGTAATAGAAAGTTAACAATAGAACATTACAATTATAGATATTTAAGCCAGCAATTGAGCAAAACTGTTTTTTATAAAAATCATTAAAAATAAATCAACACTTTTCTGAACGCTCAGATTTTAACAATCAGGTTTTGATTCTGAATTATGTTTTGTGCAAGGCTTTTAACGCATGGAAAAAATACAACAGAAGAGACTGCACTTGGGGATATGACCTGCCATTTTATCAGATCTTAAATGCTTATGGTGGAAAATCATTTCAGCGTCTCCCATTCTGAAACTTCTTTCTTTTAGTATTTGGTTAAATTTTCCACCTGCTAGTAGCACTCCAATATTATTAACGATATCATACTGTTCTTGCCTCATTCTACACCCCTGCAAATTGCTTATGGTCTTCAAGTGTGCAATTAAAGCATTATTATATGCTTCAGCTATATATTTTATCTTTTTCTCAGATTAAATTAATGAACCTCTTTTTTAAACTATCTTAATGCCAAAATGTTTTTGACATAGGCAGCACTCTACACCCCTTACTTTGGTAACGTGCACATAGGCGGCTGTATAGGATGCTACAGTGCACAGCGAACACAGTGACCCAGTCTGCTTGTAAGCCTTTTTATTCTATGAATGTTTGCGTTTGGTGTCTGTCTTTGTCCTGTATTAGTTATTTTCTGCATTTCTCTTGCATAAATATTACTTCATTACTTTGTGTTGACTCTCCAGGACCTTGCGTGTTACTTCTTTATCTGTAGTAGTACACATCACACTTCCCAATTTTTAATTTCTGCGTTTCTCATCAACGGGTTGACAACACTTTACCAGAAGACTTCATCAGACTGGGTCAAACAGAATTTAACACTAATTACTAACTTGAACAAACTTTCAAGACATAAATGTGTTGACAAATTCCAGATGTGACAGTGTTATATTCACTATACAAGACAGGGGGGTAGGGGGTGTGTGGGGAAGGAAATAACTGACAGCTACTGCTACCATTTATCCTTTAAAAACAGATGTTACTTAGGCTAATAAATCTTTCTTTCTTTAATTTTTATACCCGTTTAAGGATTTAAAGATGTTTGTTCTACCCTGATGTCAGGGATGTTTAGCTGTTACTAGGAAGCACTCTTGAGAGCCTGGCAGGGAAGGAGATTTGCATCACATTTCCCCCTAAGAATTATCATGCAGCGTCCCTACTTTCAGCCTTGAGTACAATAAAGAGTTTACTGGATTAAGATCAGTCCGTGTCATTGAAGCCATCATGTCATACCACCTTTTTCATGAATGTACTAAATTTTATTGTAAAAACAAGAAGTTTTTCCGTCCAATGACTCCCACAGAAGACTTTTGCAGAATCTTATTGATACACAGATAGGAAAATTTGTTTTAGTTTCCTAAGTAATTTTATTCAAGACTTAGTTATTTGAATATTCTCTTATATTTTAATGACATTTCTTGTATTTGTTACTCTTCATCTCTGTCTTCACTGTCTCCTCTGATTTAACTTCACTCAAGGCAAATCAATGCAATTTACAGATTTAAACAAGTGGCCCTTTTGGCTTTTTCAGGGCTTCATCATATTGGTGGCTCAGTCATTCATTAAGACAGCCAAAACATCCTCCTCTTCCTTCAGTTTCAAAAAAGAGGATCCTTCTGTTTTTAGAAGAAATGTTTATTTACCCTAAAGAATACGACCTTGAATTTCACGCTGTTAAAACCACTCAGTTTGTATCACGCTCATCACCTTCAAGGTATTTCTTGCATGTCTTCATAGCAGAGAAGTTTACTAAGCCCAAGGCACACAACCTTGAATTTTACACTACAAAATTCTTTTGGTTTCTACTATACAGGTCATAAGAGTCATTCTCATATAGTATTATCCCCTCTGTATAATCAACGTTCACCACTTCCATCTTATTCCCCTCAGTCTTACTTTTTGTGTCCCATTTATATGAAATAATATTTGACAAAAAGTGTTGCCAATTTCATAGACTTGTTCAAGGGATAAATGTGCATCCTTTGCTTTTTTCCTTTTCGCCCCTCCCTTTCTGCACCACCCCACCCTCTCCTGTCTTTCAGACCACAGAACAGCTTTCTGCATACTAGAAGCTGCCTTATTTCTAGCATGTTCTCCTGCAATTGGCTTCCTTGTGGCTTTTCTCTTCAATCGCAAGTGAAGCAAATGTATTTTCTTCCTTCGAGGAGGCACTTCCTCACTGTCACGGTTTAAAGCTGGGCTGGCTATTAAACCTGTGGCAGATGCTCTCTGTTAACCCTCCCCCCCCCCCCACCCGAGGGGAAAGGGAAAAGGGAGAGAGACTTATGGGTTGGAAAGTTAAAACAGTTTTAATAAACTATAGTAATGAAAAAGAATATAATAACAATAATAATAGAAATAATCAAATATATACAAATATATACAAAACCAAGACTGAGAGCTTGGAAATCCTCCTCAGGCAGAGTTGCTCCCCCCAGCACGGGCAGAAGGGAAAATGCAGTAGCTCCCCCCAGCACAGGCAGAGGGGAAAATGCAGTAGCTCCCCTGCCATCACACCTGCAGGCTTTTAACTGGAGAATTGGCAAAGCTGGTACCAATCAGTGGGAGACAGGAGGGCCCCTCCCTCCTGGGCCCCACCTCCAGGAGGCAGTGGGTTAGTGATAAATAGGAAAGTGAGAATGACGTGTATGGGATGGAATACCTTGTTGGTCAATTCTGGGCCAGCTGCCCTGTCTGCTCCTCCCTGCAGGTGCGACCCCCCTTCGGCTCTTCACTCATAAGCAGTGAGGAATTTAGCAGTGACCTTGGTTTCTCCAAGACTAATTGGCCTGGTTTGGGCCAAACCAGGACACTCACCTTGCCCTAGAGTTCATATTCACATTTTAGAATAGTCTGTCTTCTAGGGTTTTTTTGTTCAGTGACTGACTAGTTGCAAATCTTGACTCATCAGTGCAGCATCCTTTCATCTCTCCTCTGTACTTTCTAATTATCTCTACTCCTCACATCTTCTCAAAACCACTATTTTCAAAAAAACCCTGTAGTTCTTTAAAACAGGGACACTGAAACAAGATCCAGGAAACATCCCAGGAAACTAAAAAAGCAATTTATAAAAGCAAACAAGAAATCCAGAAGGAGGTATTTCTTCATGCAAATTTGTAGTTAATCTGTGACACACTGCCACTGAAAATTCTGTGAGGCCATAGAGGGTTTTATGGAGTTAAGAAAGCGACTGGACACATTCATGGAAGGAAATACAACCACATGCTGCTAAATGTGAAGAACAACTCCATGGCAAGCATTTAAGTCACAGGCAATAAGAAGTTGTAATGTATACCAGACTAAACTCATCCTCTGCTTGCCGGTCTTGTATTTTTCCTACATGTCTGATATTAATCGGAATTAGTAGTCAGACAGTTCTACTGTCTTATAAGAACTAGAACAGTGGGTAAACCCACTTTTAGTCTGACTTAATGTGGCTCTTGTATCACATCCATCAAAGGTAAAGTGTATCATCTGCACCTCCTACATCCTACCACTTTGTGTTTCCCCTTCACCCTTCTCTTGGGTCTCTGCAAGGGCTCTATTAATTACTGTATTCTTTCAATACTCTGCAGTATTTAAAAAAAAAAAAAAAAAAAAGACAATCAATATTCAGTTTCCCCTGCCATTTTCTGGAAAACTGCTCAGCATCTCAAAAGCATTTGCACAGATTAGCCCTGCCCACTCACTGTTACAGTAACATCACTTTTTAAAAGCCGTTCAATAATTTATTCAATTTTAGAACTGTTGTTAAAGGAATCTTACAATGTATTAATGAATTTGCTTTCTCTTAATTATTTCTATTCAATATAAAAATTAGGAAAAAAGCTCCTTTTTTCTCTTAGTACATTTACTTTAGCATTAATCTATTTGCCTAAGGAGAAAAAGGAAAATAAAAGGCAATTCACAACAATCTTTGCATCACTCTGCTTGTCAATTTAAAAAAAAAGTATAAAAAACTCTACAGAATGATGCATGGATAAATCAGTATTTCTGAGCCAGATCCCTCACTTTGAGGATCAACTAAAGTACTTCATAATGCCCTAAAAGTCATGCCAGAAATCTGCTTAATGTGGTATTTTCTGAGAGGATCAAATTATTTTCTGTACTTGAGGATATATTTGGAAATCTTTTCAGACATTTCTTAAGACTCCTAGAATGGATCACGGGGGAGTTTATTTTGTTCCTCCAAAACATGCAAAAACAAAGCTTGCAATCTGTTGGAGGTGTGTGCACTTAATTTACTACGTAACAAGCTGGGAAAGGCACTCCTAAGTAGGAGGACTACAGATAGGAGTTATAGACACATATTTCACAAATATTCGCCTTTCTATTTCATATTTTAAAATCAGAGCAACCAAAGATAGTAACAGATGGTCAAAGAAACACTTGGGGAATTATGTTTACAGTTAATTTGAGTATTTAAGTCAGGTAGCTTCATAAAGTGGACACGAGACAAAGGCTGGCTGTTTGTCAAGGCAGAGGCAATAGCTAGCCAGCAGCAGTATCCTCCTGCCATGACTCCATTCATTTCTGCATCAGAGGTCTCAGGTTCCAAGCGTTTTTTAGAAGATGAGGAAGGTGATGCAAAGATTGTTTTACAGAAGCAAGCCTTTGTGCAACTGTTCAAGCATATAATCCTAAATCCCCACATCTAGAAAATTTTCATCTGTTTTTTTGGGGGGTTTTTTTGTTGTTTTTTTTTTGTGTGTTTTTTTTTTTCCTTCATTTAGAAGACTTCTGTCCCACAATGGCAGCATTTCTAGATACTGGTATGTCTAGATGCTTTCTAGATACACACAACACAAAGGCAGCACTTCTAGACAAGTTCTATCAAGAACAGAAAAAAGTAACCTTAAAAATACTACCAAGTATCTGTGATACTGATAGGACTTGATACATTTACAGAAGGCCCCTAAATTTTTAATGCTATCTCAATAAACTATAGAACTGTGTACACAAAGTTACTAGCCTTCTATATGAAGGAGTTTTGTTTGCAAATATAAGTTTGTATTAAAAAATAATTAAAGCAATTAGGATTTCTAACCTGTCCTGAGGACAAAAATCAGTACTCTGTATATGCCATGAACAGAAATCATGAAATTAAAGGAGATTTCTCATAATCAGATGTTTGGGAGTATCTTCTGGGACTAAAGTACCTTACTTTCTCCAAGAAAAAAGATTTTCAACGTGTCTTAACTGCAGTCTATTTTTGGATGATTATGATAATCAAGTGTTAAAAGAATATTGATCCAAATCTTGTATAAAGAAACAAGATATTAAGAATTTTTAATTAAAACGACCACTCTAGGAAGATTTGACCCAAATACTTCTGAAATACAAAAATCGGACATTTTAAGCACAAGGCTAGACAAAGGGTAAAATATGCTGTAGTCTGAAGTGGGAGTCTGCTCTGAAAAATGACAATTTAAAGATACATTTATTTTGTATCTTGAGATTACTAAACCAAATCTTTACAGACTCTCCACAGTACCACAACTACTCACAAGAAGCATTGCAGAAGACTGCAATCAACACCATATTCATTGTGACTACATAAAACTCTGCACATTATAGTGGTTCCATAATAGGAATAAATAGTAACAAAAATAAAAATAGAAACAACTTATATCAATCACTAAAGTACATATGTACATCATACTGGTACAAAACAAAGACCCCTCCTGGCCCAATATGCTGTCTCTTGAAAGTACAGACAAAGGATGCTTAGGAAAGAGTATAATAAAACTGTAATCAAGAGAAATTTGCCAACATACACAACATTCATTTCAAGGACTTCTGTAATTAGGTATAAAATTGTTCACACACATCAATCTGAT
Organism: Nyctibius grandis; assembly: GCF_013368605.1. NCBI lineage: Eukaryota > Metazoa > Chordata > Aves > Nyctibiiformes > Nyctibiidae > Nyctibius > Nyctibius grandis. The sequence goes on from NC_090662.1 coordinate 15,222,165, forward strand.
CTGTTGAAATATGTCATTTCATGTTGTTCTTGTATTGTCAAACTGGAGCTCAAAAGATTGTTGAATGGTGACGTTAACGCACCTAGCAACACATCGGAGGAGAAATTTATTATGAGGCTGCACATAAACACCAAGAAATCATAAACAACAATATGCCAGCTCGCAGCAAGAGCTGCATATACGTCATTGAGTCACACTAGGTTTTATGCCATCGAACAGGAGAAATAAAAAAAAAAAATCTGATTTACTTCATAGAGTAGTTAGCATTTGATTTGATACCTGATGTTGGACTCTGGACAAACCAACAGTTACAAACAAAGCTCTTACACAACAGCAATTGAGAGGAATGGTTAAACTTCTGTTCAAAATCTTCCCTAACAAAATCAGGACATTTAAGTTTAACATATGCCTGTATCTTTGTTCACAGGTACCCTTAAGAACAGACCAGACAAAACACCAAGGATGAACGCAAGTTCCAGTTCCAGGTTGGCTGACTGTCACCATGCAGCACAAGGGAAGAGAGGACTCCGCAAAGTCGCTCTTCTCAGCAGTGGGAAATGGGGAGATCTGGAATCCCCCCTCCCTCGGCATGCCAGGAAACCAAAGACTCACCCTCAAGGAGAATATTCTGCTCTGAATCAGTAAATCTATGGCATTTTGGTCCTGTTAGGAGCAAGAGAAGGACCAGGATGAAGACTGTCACTCGGGAAGTCAACTGACCCCTCTAGTTGCTTGAAAACCAATGAAACAAACCCTACTGTAACAGCACAAAGCTGATGGTTGTAACCCACAGCGAGAAACTTTGTTTTTATTAAAAAAAACCCTATAACTATAATTTAAGTTTAGGTACGCTACAATAGAGGCTATAAATTTATATCATCCATTTGTGTTAGTCTTTCTACAGAAAGTAAAGCGTTCAGTCATCCATGAATTGATAAGTCATGAAATATTAAAAATCTAGGTTCAATGACCCATTAAATACGTCAGATGCAATTGCAAAAGATATCTATAAATATCTTCATACCTCTTGCATAGATGATCCTGCAAAGCAGTCATAACTACTAGTTTTCTACCCTTTTTTCAGTTATACTTCACTTTATCAGATAGAGCATGAAACATCATCTGTCAGCAATTAACTGGAAAGGAAAAAACCCTGTTCTTCAAACACAACACTTTTTATGCAGTTTCCATCACCCTTTAACACAACTGTGAAATTCTGCTAGTTATACCACGTATCACTTAGCTTTTCTAACCTGAAAAAAACAGTTTCTGACACTCATGTTTGGCAAGCACATGTGCTGGGTAAAAAAGTTAGCAGCCAACGACGTAGTGAACCAGTGTGCTGGCACACCCATCAGTGATGCTGGCCAATGAATCTAACTGCACTGTATCTGTAGACAAGTGACATGCAGGAAGGGAATGGTCAGGTTGGAATGAGGGAAGACATAAATTTTGTATCAAATACTATTTCACTTCAAGAAATCGACAGGGATTGTTTTGCTCTTTGGAGCAGTGACTATATATGTGTTCCATTTAAATACCTACAAAAGGGAAGCACTGCTTAGGAATAGTACGCAGCCAATTAGTATTTCTCCTGTCTTTACACCATTCAAGGATAATACCATTTAGATGGACAGAAACATTCAAAGACACAACCCCCTCCATAGATTCCTAAAAAACATCTTGCTATATACACTGAGTTAAAATTTGTGTAGTTACTAAACATTGACTATATGGCTCCTACATCATCACAAATCATTTACGGAGCAACAGAGTCTAAAATAGTAATGTGCTGCACAAGGCAATTTCCACGTAATTCAGGAATGGATTAGAAGCATAAAAGGATCCACACAAGGTGTCCTATTTTAGTTTCATTGGAATAAAAAGCAATCAAGAAACATAATTTATTTTTGCAGTTGATAGTTGCGATAGTCACTGTATTTTTTGAATAATCAGTGTGTCAAGACTTTTCTGTAATAATTCAGTAATCATAAATTCGAATTTTTTGAATGTTAAAATTAAGTCACCATAAAAAGGCTTAATCCCCCAAAACTACTGTATGGATCACCAAACTCTGAAAAATCCATACAAGAGATCAATGGAAAGGTGCAAAAAAGCAGGAAAGAATCAAGCAATCAATGAAGTCTTTTGATCTCACAGATGAAAGACAGTCATCCTCCTACTAACAGGCCTATTGCCTACTGTAGTGGGAAAAACAAAACTGAAGAAACAGAGGGGAAGCATTTATGATTTGGCAAAGACACTACTAGGGTCTGATGAAAAACTACTTGTCATTCCAATCAACTGTGCTATATCATAGAATGGTTTGGGCTGGAAGGGACCTTAAAGATCATCTAGTTCCAACCACCCTGCCACAGGCAGGGACACCTTCCACTAGATCAGGTTGCTCAAAGCCCCATCCAACCTGGCCTTGAACATTGCCAGGGAGGGGGCATCCACAGCTTCTCTGGGCAACCTGTTCCAGTGTCTCACCACCCTCACAGGAAAGAATTTCTTCCTAACATCTAATCTAAATCTACCCTCTTCCAGTTTAAAACTGTTACCTCTTGTCCTATCACTACATGCCCTTGTAAAAAGTCCCTCTCCAGCTTTCCTGTAGGCTCCCTTCAGGTACTGGAAGGCTGCTAGAAGGTCTCCCTGTAGCCTTCTCTTCTCCAGGCTGAACAGCCCCAACTCTCTCAGCCTGTCTTCATAGGAGAGGTGCTCCAGCCCTCTGATCATCTCCGTGGCCCTCCTCCAGACACGCTCCAACAGCTCCATGTCCTTCTTATGTTGGGGGCCCCACAGATGGACACAATCCTGCAGGTGGGGTCTCACGAGAGCGGAGTAGAGGGGCGGAATCAGCTCCCTTGACCTGCTGGCCACGCTGCTTTTGATGCAGCCCAGGATACGGTCGGCTTTCTGAGCTGCAAGCGCACATTGCCAGCTCATGTTGAGCTTCTCATCAACCATCACCCCCAAGTCCTTCTCCTCAGGGCTGCTCTCAATCCATTCTCCGCCCAGCCTGTATTTGTGCTTGGGATTGCCCCAACCCACATGCAGGACCTTGCACTTGGCTTTGTTGAACTTTGTGCTGTTCACATGGGCCCACCTCTCAAGCCTGTCAAGGTCCCTCTGATGGCATCCCTTCCCTCCAGCGTGTCAACCGCACCACACAGTCTGATGAACACTTTTCCACCTCCTTGGAGGCCTTTCACATAAGCTTTACATAGTGGATAAGTAGCTCCCATGGCTATCTTCTGGAACACAGAATCACAGAATGTTAGGGATTGGAAGGGACCTCGAAAGATCATCTAGTCCAATCCCCCTGCCGGGGCAGGATTACCTAGACCATATCACACAGGAACGCGTCCAGGCGGGTTTTGAATGTCTCCAGAGAAGGAGACTCCACAACCTCTCTGGGCAGCCTGTTCCAGTGTTCAGTCACCCTCACCGTAAAGAAGTTTTTCCTCAAATTTAAGTGGAACCTCCTGTGCTCCAGCTTGCACCCATTGCCCCTTGTCCTGTCAAGGGATGTCACTGAGAAGAGCCTGGCTCCATCCTCTTGACACTTGCCCTTTACATATTTATAAACATTAATGAGGTCACCCCTCAGTCTCCTCTTCTCCAAGCTAAAGAGACCCAGCTCCCTCAGCCTCTCCTCATAAGGGAGATGTTCCACTCCCTTAATCATCTTCGTGGCTCTGCGCTGGACTCTCTCTAGCAGTTCCCTGTCCTTCTTGAACTGAGGGGCCCAGAACTGCACACAATACTCCAGATGCGGTCTCACCAGGGCAGAGTAGAGGGGGAGGAGAACCTCTCTCGACCTGCTGACCACACCCCTTCTAATACACCCCAGGATGCCATTGGCCTTCTTGGCCACAAGGGCACACTGCTGGCTCATGGTCATCCTGTTGTCCACTAGGACCCCCAGGTCCCTTTCCCCTACGCTGCTCTCCAACAGCTCTGCCCCCAACTTGTACTGGTACATGGGGTTGTTCTTGCCCAGATGCAGGACTCTACACTTGCCCTTGTTATATTTCATTAAATTTCTCCCCGCCCAACTCTCCAGCCTGTCCAGGTCCCTCTGAATGGCTGCGCAGCCTTCCGGCGCGTCAGCCACTCCTCCCAGTTTTGTGTCATCAGCGAACTTGCTGACAGCGCACTCTAATCCCTCATCCAAGTCATTAATGAATATACTGAATAGAACCGGTCCCAGAACCGACCCTTGCGGAACTCCGCTAGACACAGACCTCCAACTGGACTCTGTCCCATTGATCACCACTCTCTGGCTTCTTTCCTTCAGCCAGTTCACAATCCACCTCACTACCCGATCATCCAGACCACACTTCCCCAGTTTAGCTGCGAGGATGCTGTGGGACACCGTGTCAAACGCTTTACTGAAATCGAGATAGACCACATCCACAGCTTTACCATCATCTATCCACCGGGTAACATCCTCATAAAAGGCTATCAAGTTGGTTGAGCAAGACTTCCCGTTGGTGAAGCCATGCTGAGTGCCCCTAATGATCCCCCTATCCTTGATGTGCCTAGAGACAGCACCAAGAACAAGTTGCTCCATCACCTTTCCGGGGATGGAGGTGAGGCTGACCGGTCTATAGTTACCCGGGTCCTCCTTCCTGCCCTTTTTGAAGACTGGAGTGACATTCACTTTCCTCCAGTCCTCAGGCACCTCTCCCGTTGCCCACGACTTAGCAAAGATGATGGAGAGTGGCCTAGCAATGACTTCCGCCAGCTCCCTCAGCACCCGCGGGTGCATCCCATCAGGGCCCATGGATTTATGGACGTCCAGGTTGCTTAATTGGTCCCTGACCCAGCCCTCATCAACCAAGACAGATTCCTCCTCTATCTTGACTTCTTCTGAGGCCGCAGGGGTCCAGGGCTCCTCAGGACAGCCTCCAACAGTATAGACAGAGGCAAAGAAGGCATTCAGTAACTCCGCCTTCTTTTTATCCTCTGTCTCCAGGGCCCCCACCTCATTCATCAGTGGGCCTACATTGCCTCTAGTGTTGGCTTTACCTGCAATGTATTTGAAGAAGCCCTTTCTCTTGTCCTTGACCTCTCTTGCAAGGTTTAATTCCAAGGAGGCCTTAGCTTTCCTAGTTGCCTCCCTACATCCTCTGACAACAGACTTATATTCCTCCCAAGTGGCCAGCCCCTCCTTCCACGATCTGTACACCCTCTTCTTCCACTTGAGTTTGCCCAGCAGTTCCCTGTTCAACCATGCAGGTCTCCTGGTACCCTTCCTTGACTTCCTACCTGTTGGGATGCTCTGATCTTGAGCTCGGAAGAAGCAGTCCTTGAATGCTAACCAACTATCTTGGGCCCCCTTACCTTCTAGTACCCTGTCCCATGGGATTTCCCCTAGCAATTGCTTGAAAAGGCCAAAGTTGGCCCTCCTGAAGTTCAGGGTTGTGATTCTGCTAGCTATTCTGTTCCTGCCACATGAGATCCTGAACTCTACCATCTCATGGTCGCTACAACCAAGGCTGCCCTCAACCTTCACCTCTTCAACCAGACCCTCCTTGTTAGTGAGGATCAGATCCAGCAGCGCTCCTCTCCTAGTTGGCTCATCCACCATTTGCATCAGAAAGTTATCATCAACACACTGGAGGAACCTCCTGGACTGAGGATGGCTGGCTGAGTAGGCCTCCCAGCAAATATCAGGGTAGTTGAAATCCCCCACAACAGCCAGGCCCTGTAATTGCGAGACTGCTCTCAGCTGCCTGTAGAAGGCCTCATCACCCTCCTCATCCTGATCCGGTGGCCTGTAATAGACACCCACAACAGTATCACCCCTGCCAGCCTGCCCCTTAATTCGCACCCACAAACTCTCAACTCGCTCCTGATCTGCCTCTGGACAGAACTCAGTACATTCTAGCTGCTCACTCACATAAAGAGCAACTCCACCACCTCTCCTTAGCGGCCTGTCTTTCCTGAACAGGACATAGCCATCCATGACCACATTCCAGTCATGCGAGGCGTCCCACCAAGTCTCTGTAATTGCCACTAGATCATAGCCCCCCGACCAAACACGGATTTCCAGCTCCTCCTGTTTATTCCCCATGCTGCGTGCATTGGTGTACAGGCATTTCAGGGAGCGAGCTGGGCACACCGATTTCATCCCAGATTCACCCCCTGATTTCACCCCAGGGGGATGGGAGGCCTCCTGGTCTACCTCAACACTAGAGCGTTGCCCCAGTGGTGCAAGCCCAGCTACCACCCCATCCCCCTTCGAATCTAGTTTAAAGCTCTCCGAATGAGCCCTGCTAATTCCTGTCCCAGAACCCTTTTGCCCCTACGACATAAACCTTTCCCATATATCACTGTCACGCCTGTTGTCTTATAAAACCAGCCATTATCAAAGAACCCAAAGCCCTGCCTGTAGCACCAGTCTCGTAGCCAGGCGTTAATAGAGAGAATCCTACTATTCCAAATAACGTCATCACCTGAAAATGGAAGGACGGAGGAGAAAACAACTTGTGCCCCAGACTCTTTCACCAACCGCCCTAGGGCCTTGTAGTCTTTCTTCATCCCCCTCAGACTACGGGATGCAGCTTCTTCCCCACCTGTCTGGAAGATCAGCAGGGGGTAGTAGTCTGTGGCTTTCACCAGGTTGGGGAGTTGCCTGGTGATATCCCTGATTCGGGCTCCAGGCAGGCTGCAGACCTCCCTGTGATGGGGGTCAGCTCTGCATATTGGGCCCTCAGTTCCCTTTAGGAAGGAGTCTCCAACCACTAAAACTCTTCTCTTCTTCCTTGTGGAGGAGGTAGCTATACACCCGTCAGGTTTTTGTGACTGTGGTGGGACCTCTGATATAGGTTGCCTCTCCACCACATCCCCATTGGACCGGCTGTATTCCATTAGGGCTTCATATCTATTGCTCAGAGGCACCTGTGGAGGCAAGGTAGGCAAGGAGGGCACTCGCCTTTTGCCACGGCCATAGACTTGCCTCCACTCACTCCTTTCCTCTAGGTTATTGTTTTCCACCTGAGAGGGGCAGAGTACAGGGGTCCCTCGATCCTGGGAGCTCTCCGGCAGGTGCTCCCATTTTTGTTGCAGGGAGGGCAGAGCCTGGCTCCACCAGTCTATCTCCATTTCAGCCTCCCGAATGCTCCTAAGCCTTTCTACTTCGGCTTGAAGCCTTTCAACCTGGCTTTGCAGTTGTGCCGCTCGGCCAAGCAGATCATCTACTTGCTCACAGCGCACACAGCCCCCTGACACCACAGAGACGGTGTAGCATTCCCTGCAGCCCGCAACCTGCACCATCGCCTCCTTCCGTGGGAGCTCTGTCTGGGTTCCCACATCCATTTTGGTCTTCTTCTGCCGGGTAGATACCATTGTTCTTCCACTGAACTGGGAAATACCTGTTGGTGGCACCCCTGGTTCACAGCTCCTTGGCACCTTCCTCGCCTTGTGCACTGGGAGGGAGTCAGTGCCCTCCCCAACGAGCTGCAAACAACTGCAGCCTCTCCTGCCCTGGGACACACCCAGTCACTGCAGATTCACCCAGGCACTGCTGAGTCTCCCTCTCCCTCTTCCCTCTGGGCAGGGACTAGTCCCTGTCCTCCAGGAGGCTCTTTATCAACGATAACAGGGGGTGGAGCGTTTAGTAAGCGGAAAGGGAAGTATTGCTCAAGTATAATTTAAAATGCCCATAGCAGAATCTGCATTGCAATCAATAAATGATAAAAAACTGGTATCAAAGAACCAACTGATCAGGTAGTGTTGTTATCAGTCTGCTATTCCTCAGTAAGAGGAGCTCAAGCAGCAGAGACCAAAATGTTGTCTAGGGTATGCTCTGGTTGAAAATACTTGACCCTGGGGGCCTTTCCCTCTCTGCCACTGAAGACTCAGACCTGCTTTTCAAGTTCTCAACACGTGTTGTCCAAGACAACACATTAAAAACAGAACACAGGCAAGGTGACTACTGCCAGGAGTTAGGTACTGGACCAGGACATGCAGACTATTCCTCTGAGGTGCCTGGCAGCCTGCACCCTCTTAATGGCTGTATTCAATTTTACTACCAGAAGTAACATTCTGGAAAAGAGCAGTGCAGATCTCCTCCAACTTCAGCGTTCAGAACTAAACTCCCAAAGCTATCTCTGCCCTTGCACATCTTGTCCTGCAGAAGCACTACATATCATTAAAACCTGACTGATTTTATCTGGAAAGTGTACTGAGACTTCATCACCTCAAGAATAATTTTAAGACTCTAACCTCAGGAACTGCATTTCTAAGACACAATTTCACACTAAAAAAGAATAAAACAAATGTTCATACAAAGACTTTTCTGTCCCTAAAACTGTTCTAGATTTATTTTATAACAGAAAAATTGTGCAATATGAATGCCTCCGTGGTAACAATTCACTTTATTGAACAAGAGAGAAAATAATTATCCCAAGCCTGCATATCATGCAAGCACATGCAGTAAATATAGTGCTGCCCTTTTTCCCCTTGCTATTTTTCTTCTTGCAAAGAGAAACAGATTTTGAATTTATACCTTATAGCAAGCCAGGCATCATTTTGCTTGTCCCTCCCACTTCTTTGTATATTTTACACCTCTTGAGTGCATGATGTGAAGGACCCAGTTACTTACAAAAAGAAAAAGGGATTAATGAATCAGAAATGCTCTTCCCCCTCCTGAGTGAAGTACAGAAGACTCCTATGTAAATGCTTCACACATTTAAAAAAAATGAAGCCCTAAGGCAAGCACAGCACATGCTTAGTATTCACTCAGTATACTTAAACAGGAACCCTTACATTTATAGTAAACCGAAAGTTATTCATCTCTAATTATAAATTAAACCTGATTTTACCATTCTGTCCAAACATTCTTTGCAATATTATGCTTGTGAACATATTTTTCTATTTTATAGACAAGGGACTGTAATATTTTCAGAAGAACTGCATGGATTTAACCATACAAATCCAATTAATCTCAATAGAAGTTGTATGGCTAAATCCCTGTGCTCGGCTTTGACATTTTGGAAGCAGTGGGGGAGGTTTTTCAAGTAGTGAATATGTATTATACAAAACTCAGTTTTCTCAAAGAGAAATAAAATTACAGATATCAACAAACATATTTATGTGACTCTGTCAAGAAAAATACATTCCTAGCAAAGCAGGCAGTGATTTCCACAAAACTCTATTTTACCAAAAATAACAGTATTATCCTGCAGTCTATGAGATAAAACTAATCACATGTACATATTAGTTGGATAAATTATTCTTGGGCAAATAGACCAACTTATTACCTCCTTGGATAAGTTGGATAAATTATTACCTCCAGTTTTGATCTTTTTACTTCATTTGCAGTGGATCTGCCTGTCTGACATAAAATGTTGAAGAACGAATTTAATCTCGTGTTCACAGCTGAAGGATAGCCAAAACAACGGCTATCACTTTAAAGAAGTGACTTGGAAATCCTGTTTAAAAAGATGATCTTATTTGCCACAGACTTTTCTCACTTTTTTTTTGGTTTATTTACAATCCTAATCAACTTAAAGAGTAGAAACAAAACTGCTCTCATCCACCTTCAGCAACAAAAAAATGCAGCTAATTTTGGCTATTTCTTGGTAGATTTCTTCAGTTACTAGGAACAATTTACGTGTGCACACACATACAATACAGGTTGTGCAAAATCTTAATTCAGCAAGCTGTCTTCATGGAGCTGGAACTCTCCAAACCGTTCAAATACAACTTATATTGATACAGAATTCTTTCTGAAATATAGACTGTGCTGGTATGTCCTTCATAAACAAATACATTCAGCAGTATATATGTGTGTTTAATACCTCCCTATGAAGCTCTTACAGACAATGAAAATACAATTCCAGTAGCTGAACTGGTAAAACTTACAATTCCATACAAAAAAGGCTACTCTTAGCTGCCTTCTCTCTTCCCTCAAAGCCCTCAACAACCAATACCAGGATCTCACTTCATAAATATCAACTAGCTGCTTTCCACCTTAAGAAACGTAAACACAAAACCACTAGAGATGCATGTTTCCCATACAGCAGCTGAACAGTTAAATCACAGGAGTGTTGTAACTGTAGAAGAGATACAAATAATGTCTTCTTTTACAATAATTTAGGTTTTGCATTTGACAATACTTTTTTTATGGACACTTTCTTTTCCAGTTTGAGCATAATTCACACAGAGGCAGTGGAGACTTTCTGTTTTTTTAAAGAAGAGAAAGTAAGTAACCATTTGGGAAGTAGCTGGACATATAAAGTATTTAATAAGCAACTGAACGATAAGGACAAATTCACCCAACAAAAGCCATCGTGCTGCAGTTTACTTTTTCTGTGTATGCATGGCTTGGCTGGTTGGTCACAGGAAGGCTTGCCCATGTGCTAGTTGAAAAGGTTTATTTAAAGCTTGTTATATTTCAAATTAATCATGACCATTCAAGTACCATATCCTCAAAAGAGGAACAATGACCACACATTTTGCCTGAAATGGATGATGTAGCTGTTGCTTCATAAAAAAACCTAATGCCATTAGAAGTAAAAACATTACTGTATAACTATAAAGCAACATTTTTCTGCAGTGGTATGTTCTGAAAGCCTTACAATCTGGCTTAAAACAAGTTTATAAAAGGGCCACTTAGATCAGGCTGCCCAGGCCCCTGTCCAGACAGCTTTTGAGTATCTCCAAGGATGGAGACTTCACCACCGCTCTGGGCAATCCGTGCCAGTGCTCAGTCACGCGCAGAGTAAGAAAGTGTTTCCTGATGCTCAGAGGGAACCTCCTGTGTTTCAGTTTGTGCCTGTTGCCTCTGGTCCTGTCACTGGGCACCACTGGAAAGAGCCAGGCTCTGTCCTCATTGTACCCCCCCTTCATGTATTTGTAGACATTGACAAGATCCCCCTGAACCTTCTCCTCTCCAGGGTGAACAGAACCAGCTCCCTCAGTCTTTCCTCATAGGAGAAATGCTCCAGTCCCTTCATCATCTTTGTGGCCCTTCATTGGACTCTCTCCAGTATGTCCATGTCTCTCTTGTACTGGGGAGCCCAGAACTGGACACAATACTCCAGCTGTGGTACTCACCAGTGTTAAGTAGAGCAGCAACTCCTTCCAGTTGCTCATTACATCCCTTTACACTCCACACACCTCCTGCTCCCCCAGTTCTCAGCAAAAGATGCTCCACACCCTGTGCTCTCGTCTTGGTTAGGTCTTTGCTAAATGGCCAGCATCAGGTCAAACAGAAAAACAACCTGTGCACATGCTAAAGAGTCTCCTGAACAAAGGGTATGAACATTTCATTACATTTGTAAGACTGAATATCTTTGAGACTTGTGCCTTTTTGCCAATTTCAGACAGAACTAGATAAGCTAAAAAAAAAGCGTGAAGGATATAAACAGGGTGAAAGAACTGACAGATACATGACTGAGTCTGTTTCCTTAGGAAACCAAGTAGAAGATACTCAAGAAATGAAGTAGCACTCTGAAAAGCAGATACTGTGAATATAAGGTACACACTAAAGATCCTCACATTCAAACATATTAAGTACTTGGGCAGGGCAGTCTTCGCAAAGTTATCCTCGACAACTTACACAGTACTTCTGCGCTCCAGACAAAACAATGGTGGGATGTGGAGGAATGTACAACAACTCAGTAACTAAACACTGACATGTTTATCCTTTATTTCAAGTTTGTTTTGTGGTGGGGCAGGTTTTTTTTCTTTTTGCTTTTTGGGGTCTGGTTTTGGTTTTTTGTTTTTTGTTTTTTGGGTTTTTTTTGTGTGTTGTTTTGGTTTTGTTTTGTTTTGTTTTTTAAGATATGAACCAAATCTTTCTTTGAAAGAAAGAAGAAAATCTAGAAAACTGAAACAAGCATGAGATTCCCATGCAGCCTCCTCTGACCAAATCTTCTTGGTAGTCTTTAGTAGTTTGTTGAAGAAATCGAGGATGAAACAGTCAGTAGCTATTAATGTATGCAGGATCATCTGCTTCACAAATCAACTGTTCCTTATAAATTCAGAAACAATTTCCATTCAGTTGACTAATGAAATGATACCTCACTGGGAGATTTTTCAGAGGGTAGTCATCATTGTTATCTAGGTTCAGGGCTTAGCTGTTAGTCTCTAAATGCTTATTTTCTTCAAGTGACAAAACTCTTGCACTTCTGCCCGAGTGCAATCCACAAAAAATGTGTCTCCCTCCTTTTCAGCTTGCTCATCACCAGCCAGAGCCACAGTTCCTAGTGGCAGAATGCAGCCTTTTCAGAACAGTATGATTAATTTAACTAAAAAGAAAACCACAAGCAGAGAGAAATTGATTAAAAAACAACAAAACCCTATATACATATGGTCTTATCGGAGACTTGCCTTGTTAACATTCCACTTTTTTCAGTGACAGAGTGAAGCACTTGCGATACTGCCTGAGTGCAACTGCTGCCCCTGACACTATAACCTGAATCCTTCCCCCTTTTCAACACAACCCAAGGCTGAATTCAGGTATTGTTCCTCCCATTACAAAGCAACTGAAAGAAAGCCACTACCAGGTTCCCAGAAAGCTGGGGAAAGCCTTAACTGCATTTAACCCTTAGGGCTCCCTGGAACCAGCCACACAACATCCTCTGGTGCTAGGGATGCACACAGCACTGGCAATTCCCATGTTCTTCATAACTGTTAAATGCTGTATTTGAGAATGCCACAGATGATACAGGCACACAGCATAGAAACAGTGCTACAAAACAGGAGAGTTTCGTTTTCTTCAGTGCGAATAGGTGTTACAATTCTCCTACAAAGATAATGGCAGGACTACAGATGTAACATGGTATTAACAACTATTCACTTTCTGGTTTTTCCCTCCAACAAATAGATGTATTCAACTTACCCCATTTGTTCCCCAAGTTCTCTATAAGAGGAGAATCCAATAACGTAAATGGACGGACAGGAAGGCAGCTGTGCCCAAAAATACACTTGTTACCATTTCAATTACATGACCATTATTCACTATAAATACACACTGATATGTTCCTTGTGCTCAGAATGGGAAATAAAGACAGCAGTATGTATGTTATGTTTATGGATGTCCAGCTTATCACAGCTGCAACTAGGCATTTATATCTGACAAAAAGAGCTGAGACAAAGAAAAAGCAGTATCTCAAGTACTAATAAAAGTGGCTGACAATTTTTATTTAACCAAGAGGTTAGACTTATACTTGCAAGAAAAAACACTGGTGATTTACATTGGGTCATCCAAATACCTGACACAGGCAAAGATTCCAGTGACAGAAATGATATTATCACTAACCTAAAGTCAGCTACTCAGTAAAGATGCAGTCCAGACATCAGAATTTATAGAATTGTTTTGGTTGGAAAGGACCTTTAAGATCATCAAGTCCAACCGTTAACCCAGCACTGCCAAGTTCACCACTAAACCATGTCCCTAAGCACCGCATCTACTCGTCTTTTAAGTACCTTCAGGGATGGTGACTCAGTCACTTCTCTGGGCAGCCTGTTCCAATGCTTGATAACCCTTTCCGTGGAGAAATTTTTCCTAATATCCAATCTCAACTTCCCCTGGCGCAACTTGAGGCCGTTTCCTCTCATCATAGAATCACAGAAACATAGAATGGTTTGGGTTGGAAGGGACCTTAAAGATCACCTAGTTCCAATCCCCCTGCCACAGGCAGGGACACTTTCCACTAGACCAGGTTGCTCAAAGCCCCATCCAACCTGGCCTGGAACACTGCCAGGGAGGGGGCATCACAGCTGTATTTTTAGCCGAGCTTTGAGCCTGTCACCTTAACTTCTATATGGAATTAAATAACTTCAGAAAAAAATGGCCTATTTTAACACAAATTAAATAGCTTTCCAAATGGATATTCAAATGTTTCCTCGTCTTCTACAGTTTAAGACTAAGTTGTATATTATTTATTTATTTTTAAGTACTGTCACTTAACATCACATCCACTTTCCTTGAACCTTGATCACTGTAGGAATGTACAGAAATTGTCCTGACCTATCAGTCATTTATAAAGTTGATCAGGTTGGTGCCTGTGTGTCATTTTATATAATGTACTCAACTATGATTACGTAGTAAACAATCTAAAAATACAATTTAAAAAAAAAGACAAATAATTGCACATGTTTTCAGAAGCTGGAAAACGTAATTTTCCAAATGTCTCCACTTACGAGCAGTGGGCAATCTGAAGATGCCTATACTGTATCAATGACTTCAACCACAGAGTTCCCCGATATTTAGGATATGTCTTGCACATATGCGTGTGAGCACGTGTCTGGAGCGTAGGCCTAGTTCCAGTATTTCTCCGGAACTGCGGTTGTTTGTTCTAACATAGCTACAAAACAAATAAACATAAAAAACCAACACAAAAAACCTCAGGAGATGAAGAATACACGAGCAAACATTTTATGCTCCTTGTTTCCAATTCCTCCCTCTTCCTATTTAAATCATGTTAGGATTTAACACCAAATGATCAGCTTTTCTCTTACTACCTAAATAAACCCAATTAAAAGTATTATGAAGATGACAGTGATTGACAGTTACTTGATGACACACTTGACACACATTACACATCTGCTAATACTTACTTTTTTCCTAATTCATTCAGGTTTATTTTTTTTTTCCAGAAGAGTATAGTATTTATTAGTACAATATTTCCTAATTCAACATACAGGAAAAGTTGTTTAACTAGCTTTTTAACATTTGGTTGTAAAATAAGAGTTAATTAATTTTAAACAAATTAAACCCCTGAGTTTCAGTATTTTTATTCATATGAATATGACCTTAAGCAAGCCTATCATCTGATGCAATAGATACTTTATAGGGATATCACTTTTAAAGGTAATATAGATAAGAGTATTGTTCTGCTCATGAGGCAGAGGGAGTTAAATCATGAAATATTCAGTTTTAATTAAGATTACTGTATCAAAGGCAAGGCTTAATGCAGAATTTAAGCAAGGATTGAGGTTAATGCCTATTCTAAAGCAAATTTACATAATTGTGTTTCACTAGTGTACCATAAGTCTTTATTTTGTCAGTTTATACCATGTGAGATCATAGAAATTAGAGACGGAAAACATCTATTAAGTTACCTCTCTCCTCCCTCCAACAAGGAATTCTTTCCTCCAGTTTACTTCTGAATGCTTTGTCCACTGTCATTTTCAATAGCTCAAGCAGTGGGGCATTCCACTACACTTCAGGGGAGACTATTACACACTTCAACGTCTCCAACAGAGAGTTTTTTTACGGTATTCAAAGCTAAGATTCCCCTCATCTTACTTCATGACTCCTACTTAGACCTCTTTGGACTCCTCTAAATGAATCTTTTCTCGGCACTTGAAGGCTATAAATACTTTCAGACATTTTCATCATCCCCTGGTAGCTATTTAGCCAAATTAGTGTAGGGATCATCTCTCTTCATCTGAAACTCACCAAGCACACAGATAGCTATAAGTAATAATTACACATGTTCATTTCCTTTAATCTTTCTTCACAAGTCATTCCCTTCTACCCTTTAATTTTTGCCGCTCTTCATGCTTACATCTTCTTTTAAGTGTTACTACTTTCCAATTATTTTCCTTTCTCTGAACAGCTTTATTTCAGGTCATTTCCACTTATGCACGCTAGCTTGAATTTACCACTTCATTCTGACTTTTCACTGATGTATGTAGGTTTTTTGTTTTGGTTTGGTTTTCTTTGTTTTTTTTTTTTTAATAAAACATCAGGCTCAAATCTCTCCTCTGTTCATGTCAACCAAACACAGAAAAAAATAAAATTACCTGCACTAGAGATGAGCATTTTAGATTATTAAAAATACGATAAGTGCTTAATAAATTCAAATTGTTTACGCTATTCATTTTTATGTTTGGCTCTTTTTTCCAGGTTTTAGGTACCATCAACTTTGGGCAATCAGTCTGAAACACCTTTGGTTTTCAGAGTACAGATAATTAACCTTTTTTCCTTGTATTTGTCTTTTTTTAGTATCTGCATAAACAGTTTCAACTAACAAGAAAGTAAAATCAAGACTTCAGGCATTATTTTTTATCTCTTATCATACTGATGACTCCTACCACGTTTGCTACCTTTCTTCCTGACCGCTCCAACACACCGAGCTATCTCCACTGCCTGAGCACAATGTAAAGTTATAAAAGCCTCAGCTGAGCCAGAATGAGACAGCTTCGCTCCCATCAGACGGCAGTCTGGCTCACTGAAGTGAATTCCAGACACCAAGTAGAATTAAAATTTGAGCTATTTTTGGTATGGGAGATGAGAATAAGATATTGGTTTGAGTAAGTGTTAACCTAATCACAGAAGCGATAACCAGAGATTTCTTTTCTGCTAAGGAGATACTGCCATGCCATCTCTCCACCTACACCACTTTATTTCTGCCAGTCATTAAGAAGTGGTTTGGTTCTAGTCACGGACGCAGAAAACGTGCTAAATTAAGTGGTCAAATAGCACTCCACAGGCTAGTCCCTTGAAATCCCTACCACAAGGTTAAAACCAGTGAGACCTCAATGCTTTTTGCTTTGTCTAGGAGGGAAGGAAAAAGCAGGCCAAGCATGTGTTGACTGGCAGACCAGCCTACCATGCAACAGCTCCAGTCAGTCAGTCATCACGTGCTCCCAGTTAGCCATCCTTCCCCCTTCCCTACTTCTACTGGTGGCCCAATGCATTTTACTATACAGGTTGATAATTTCAACAAAAAGCTTAGCTACGTCAAAAGCTCATTTGTAAGAGCTAAGTATCCAGGATGAAGTTAAAAACAAGTCTCCATCACTATTAGCTAATAGGCAGTCAGCTAAAACCAAAAAGACAGATTTTTCAGGATATAATTAAAAAGCAATAGAGAAATTATGCCGCTGATGCCCCTGCTATACCTGTTCAATGAATCAGAACAGATTACTTCAGTCTCCCAGTCTTCTAGACTGTCAGTCTAACATCTTTCACAAGCACTACAGTCACACAAATTATTAAAAAGCTTTTCTCTACACCATCAGTGTTATACATCCATTAGAGGCCACTCCAGGCTAGAAAATATCTGTTGCTAAAAGTCTTCCTAGGCCATATGCTAGTAATAAATAAAAAAGGCTGGAAAAGACCATTTTGTAACAACAGTCTTCAGTTTTCTTCTCATGCCTGTGTGGTAATCCCTTAAGTCAATCTGTTTACTCTCTGTATCAACTGTAACAATATTTTTATGTATACTATTCGTTAGTTCATCTTTCGACTTTCTCTTTCCACATTCTCTTTCATATTTCTTGCCTAGATACCAAGAGCATGGAATGCCCTATTGTTCATTTTATATAGGTCACAGATAGCCTACAACATATCCAGCACTCCTCAATTATTAAACTACATCAGCTTGGGTCTTCATCTTCTCTATTGATGCCTTTTAATAAATACACCAGCTACCACCCCTCCTATTTTTTTTAAACTCACTACTAACCAGAGTCTGAATTCAGAACCTTTCAGAAGACACATATGTTCCATCTGTATATTCTACTCCTCATACTGGAATGTTTTAAAACATTCACAAAAGGATGATGAATTTCCCACACTTCATTTGTATTATATCTCAAGAAACATGTGAACACACGCACACTAAAAGATACCTTTCAATGTTCTACATGAATCGTTATGAAGACTTAGCATCATGTCGTGTTAGAAATGGCAACATATATAAATTTTTATCATATTCAGAAATAAATATTAGTTATAAAACAAGACAATAGTTTCAAGATTTAAATACATAATTTTTGGTACTGGGATTTTTTTTTTTAAAGAGACCTTTCTCTACATGGATAATAGCAGCGTAAAGAACTTCATTCAGATGAACATACAAGTTGCCTCATGACATGTTAACGTAACACAGTCACAGATCAGCATCTGTATTCTGCTCATCCAAATTAGAACTGTCTTCAAATGTTTCAATTTTAATTTCAGTCGTTAAGCTGTGTTTTGTAATTCTTCTATGAATTCCACTTGCAGAGGTTATAACTTGCCTCCTCACATTTCAAAACAACAAAGGTAGAAGATCCTACCTTTCTTGTCATATTTGGCTTTCTCATGTGGAAAAAAGATCACTCTCGGAGTGTTTTTCGTAAGCCACTGAGCTGTTCTATAGCTGCTGTTATTGAAATACGGTTCAAAGACATATGGTTCACATTGCCATTTCAAGGATGTAAAACGACAGATCATCATCATTACAGAATTCTGCAAAATAAGTTTCTACCAGGAAAACTCTGTCATTGAAAAGAGTTTCAGCCTTGTTCTCAGGAACAAATCAAAAGCAGCCCTGCGAAAAGGGATGGGAAGGCAAACACCAGCTTGCCGGCCATGCAATGCAACCCTGGGCACGCTCTTCCCAAGTATACAATGCAGTATAACTGGCCAACTTAATCCGCAGGAGCTTAAGAATGAGTGGGACGGTGTATTAATCAATTATTTCCCCTGTTCTGCAAACATTTTGACAAGGAATATGGCATCCAAGAAGGTATATTTGACAGTGGGGTTTTTTTGTTTGTTTTACAAGCAATTCAAAATAATTACTGAGAAAACACACTTTAGTCAATATGAACACACTTAATCCTCGAGGGTAGAAAAGCTTTAGATAGCTACAGTGTAAGTATTTGCATCTGAGGCTGTCTTGACTCCATTTCCAGTTGATGGAGCAAAATTGGTACTTTCAGAATATGGCTCACTGTAACCTAACACAGGTTTTAAAACTTTTAATAAGCAGAGTGGTTTGAGATGCTCATGCCTACATCAGGGTGCATGGGATGATGATCTCTGCATGCCTATTTCTCTCCATTAACTAGAAAAGCACACTAAGTAACTAGCTCAGATATACTTTTACTGTGCAGACACTTACATACAGCTACAACCAATCTTATCCAAAGCAATCGCATGATTTCTTCTGTCGTCTGCCCTCCTTCACCTTGTGTGAGAAATTAAATCATGAGGTAGTAAAGACAGAGACCTTGTGCAGCACCTAATGCACCTGCAGATATTCAGCACAATTTTCAGCCTTTAAAATAATAATCCACTGAAGAGCTTATTCACCTGTTTATTAGCCAAATCACAGGGATTCTTTTCTAAAAACATATTTTTCTGAATCAAGCTTTTCTAAGTCTGAGCGATGGCAGGATTTGTTTTAGCTTCTTATTCTGTCACTCTTCATATTTTAAATAAGCAATATTTGCAATGTTTACTAAGAATATCAACTTTTCGTAAGTGAGATTTACTCATAACCCTGCTGTCAATTTTCCACACTACTTCCCCCTAAATATTTTCCAGTTTTCATTTCCATAGATGGAGAAGAGAGATTATGTCCATTCTTAACTATTCCTCATCTATCAAGAGGCATGCTTTTGTCAACAAGCTTCGTATTTTGCAATTCTCTCTTTCAAATTAACTGTAATGCAGCTGCTGCTTTTGTCCAAGATACTGTGGCAAGCTCTACTATCCCCTATCAAATGAACACAGAAAGCAGCAGAGGGTCTTTGGAGGAAGAGGGATGTCAAGTAGAAAGTCAGTAGCTAGAACTGATTGCAGCTGGCAGGGCAGAAACAATACAAGTATTCACGGAAGTGATCCAACATACGCTTTAATGTCCCATTTTGCTACCTTGGGCTCTAACATTGTACATATACACAGCCTCAGTACTTTCCAACCTCATCGAAAACTAGAAGGGGTCCCTGTCACGGATACAATGCTACAAATTTATTTCACATTTGATACAGCAAAATCATCTATATTGAAGTGACAAGTGGGGTGTAAACACCCAAAGAGAACATATTCTAGATAGGGAGATGTAAGAGCACGTTAGGCAGGGAGAGGAGGACAGGGACCATATCAGAACTAGTCCAAGGAGCATATCAGTAAAAAGAACATAAAATTATAGTCAACTCTTGACCAGTGATTCTGAACCATCTTTTGTGCCATTACTGAAATTGCAATTATATTCATTACTGTACATGAAGGGAAGTAAAAGACTTATTTAATCATAGAACTATAGAATGGTTTGAATTGGAAGGGACTCAAAGATCATCTAGTTCCAACACCCTGCCACAGGCAGGGACACCTTCCACTAGACCAGGTTGCTCAAAGCCCCATCCAACCTGGCCTTGAACATTGCCAGGGAGGGGACATCCACAGCTTCTCTGGGCAACCTGTTCCAGTGTCTCACCACCCTCACAGGAAAGAATTTCTTCCTAACATCTAGTCTAAATCTACCCTCTTCCAGTTTAAAACCATTACCCCTTGTCCTATCACTACATGCCCTTGTAAAAAGCCCCTCTCCAGCTTTACTGTAGGCTCCCTTCAGGTACTGGAAGGCTGCTATGAGGTCTCCCCAGAGCCTTCTCTTCTCCAGGCTGAACAGCCCCAACTCTCTCAGCCTCTCTTCATAGGAGAGGTGCTCCAGCCCTCTCATCATCTTCGTGGCCCTCCTCTGGACTCGCTCCAACAGCTCCATGTCCTTCTCATGTTGGGGGCTCCACAGATGGACACAATCCTGCAGGTGGGGTCTCACAAGAGCGGAGTAGAGGGGCAGAATCAGCTCCCTCGACCTGCTGGCCATGCTGCTTTTGATGCAGCCCAGGATGCGGTTGGCCTTCTGGGCTGCAAGCGCACATTGCTGGCTCATGTTGAGCTTCTCATTAACCATCACCCCCGAGTCCTCCTCAGGGCTGCTCTCAATCCATTCTCCGCCCAGCCTGTATTTGTGCTTGGGATTGCCCTGACTCATGTGCAGGACCTTGCACTTGGCCTTGTTGAACTTCATGCGGTTCGCATGGGCCCACCTCTCAAGCCTGTCAAAGTCCCTCTGGATGGTATTCCTTCCCTCCAGCGTGTCGGCCACACCACACAGCTTGGTGTTGTCAGCAAACTTGCTGAGGGTGCACTCAATCCCACTGTCCATGTTGCCGACAAAGATGTGAAACAGCGCCGGTCCCAGTACCAACCCCTGAGGAACGCCACTCATCACTGGTGTCCACTCAGACATCGAGACATTTATTGAAGCTCTTTGAGTGCTACCATCCAGCCAATTCCTTATCCACTAAGTGGTCCACCCGTTAAGTCCATGTCTCTCCAATTTAGAGACAAGGATGTCATGCGGGACAGTGTGAAATGCTTTGCACAAGTCCAGGTAGATGACATCAGTCAGTCGCTCTTCCCCTATCCACCAGCACTGTAACCCAGTTTTAGAAGGCCACCAAATTTGCCACGATTTGCCCTTAGTGAAGCCATGTTGGCTTCCACCAATCACCTCCTTATTTTCCATGTGCCTAGAGTGAAGGCTTGCAAAATTAAGATCTTGACAGAATATCTGTGTCCTTACAACTCTGCTGAAGTAAACACCAAGGAGTAAGTAAAGCTATTTAGGCTAAAAGACAATGGCAGCAAAAAGTAGAGCAGGTAAAATTGACCTTGAGTAGTCTTAAACCTGGAACAAGAGATAAATTCTAGTCACCACAGAAGTGAAGAAATGGGATTCTAAATATAACTATTAGACCACAAGGGCTAGTTCTAGTTTTGAAACTGTATTTCACTGAACCAGGTTCTATACAAATGCTCAGTAAAGAGACGGCTCATTCCCCCAAATAGGTTGTGATCCAAATGATCAGAGAAACCAGCCAAGTTATTTTTAAGAGAGACAGATAAATTTATGAAGAGTACTAATAACGTCACCTAGGGGCTCAACAGTCTTTCTAGTCATATCATCTTAAATCAAGAGGTTTGCAAGAGAACTAACGAACTCTACCCTAATTCTCCTATTTACCTTATCTTTGTATTGTGTCCTAATTTATTTCAATGAATAGCTGGTGATTCTGGAACAGATTATGTGCATACACTAAACAGTTAAAGCAAAGTGATTAAAAAACTTATCATATACAGGCTGGTTTTAGATATGTATGCTATCAAGAGAGGTTGTGTAGTACTTGCTTAATTAATCTTTGCTGTCTTAACAGATGAACCAGATGTACTATTATGTTCTTTGTTCTTCCCTAAAGAGGGGATGAGCCGATTATTTATCTCCAAACAATAGGAGTTCATGTACCACAGTGAAGAATTTTTTTTTTAATCTGGGAGGCAATCACTAACAAGCTTCAGCTGCAACTGCTTGATGTAAACACATCAAGAATTTGTTCCTGGAGTATTAAATTATGTTCCTTCCATTAAGTACATGAAACCAATTTCTAAATAAGTATGTAAAGAAAGGGATGGAAAGGATAGAGTTTGGAAGGAGGAAAACTGTTTCATCTTTCATGTATTCGTATTTACTTCTTTTATACACTAACACATTTCCATAGATAAGTTAAAATTTGAAGCTTCAAATACTGTTTACAAATAACGTGCCAAGAGAACAGAAGTTAAAGAAACTGTTGGTTGATGCAACACATTCCCTATGTTATATAGTATGCAATCTAAGACATGTGAAGGGCACAAAGGAATATATAACATTAAGTTCACAGGGCCACAGAAATTATTTGTGAAAGTTATTGTCAGATTCACAGAGTATATAAAACTCTTCATCACTACTGTAGCAAACTTGCATACCTACGTCAAAATCACATTTTTTATTTGATTATATTTGAAAAGTACAAATTTATTGTAAATCAATTTTAGAAAGCCTTAACGTATAGCTACTTACTAGTTTATATGAATCTGCAAATTCTTAAGGAGATGCTACTGAAACAAAAAAACTAAGATTAAATAGCAAGAAAGTTTTGAAATGAGTCAATTTTTCTAGACAAAAGACAGAACAAATTTAGGAATTCCCCCTATCTTCCTGATAAACTCAAGCTCATCTAAAGTTCTTGCTCCCTCCCCCTCAACTGCTTTTCCCTTGTCATACCCAAATCTGCTCCCATAAAAACGGTTTTCAATAATTCACAACCATTTGTCTTCTTAAATACATTACGTGTTTTTAAGGCATAGAATAAGTGCCAAGCTGGGCACTATTACCAGAAGCTCTTTGCAGAAATAAGATAAGTTTTCTACCTTAAATTACTGAAAAGAAAGAATTCAAATAGAGTAGAATTTGATTAAGAAAGTCTCCCAAGAGATTGTAAAGCTGTATTAACAGTATATCCCCCAAAAATGAAAACAAGATAAAACTAGATCAAACAACATAACATAGCTCAAACATAATTAGCTTTTCTAAAAGGTCTTTTCTTTATCAACTAAAACTAGAAGGAAACAAGCATATTAATTTCTTCACAATTTTAATTAGAAAGTACTACCTCAAGTAAGAATACTTCTATTTTTATTCACAGCCATGCTGAGACTTAAAAAAACCCCACAGTCAGCTATTGGGTTAAAAGTAATGTTTTCTCTTTTCCTTTTGCTTAGCAGCAGGCTGTCTCAGCTGCCGTAGTAGCACTGAAGTGCTAACCTATGTCACCAGGCTGTGCATTACATTAAGTTCCCTTTGCACCTTATGAATTTCTGCCACATTAGTCCAGTGACCAGTAACAGAAAATAAGAAAATAAGAATTATTTATTACCTCTTATCACCATCTTCCCAAACCTACTGAAAATCAACAGAGTATTGATCAATAGACTACCAAGCTTTCTAATCGATAGACAGATTCAGCAAAATAAAGCATGTCTGATGCATAATACACCTCTAAAAGAACATAGGCATTAGGATCAAATACAACAGTAATAATATAAGCTCATAAAAAAGTGCAGCTACAAATTTGCCAACTGCTAAGAAAGGTGTTCTAACAATTTAAAAAAATCTTTTAGGTACAGGCAACCACGACGTCACAGAATCAAAAGGTTGCATTACAAACCCATTTGGGCAATAAACCTGCAGAGGATATACAAATTGTATATGAATGTTGTTTATGACATTATGTAAGACTAACAAATATTCTGTGCTGGCAAGATACGTCTAAGTATCTTCACTTGCACTGAAAGAGAAGGGGAAGTTTATTTGGACCAGTAATGAGCGTGAGATAACCCCAGAGTCTATGGTTTATATTTGATCATTCCTGTCATTGGGAGGCTATGAAGCAAAGGTCTTCTGACAGACTAGACAGAGAGGTATACCATAAATCTTAATAGTTCTCATGAAGAAAACAGAAAAGAAAAAAAGAAAAGAGAAGCTTTTAAGGCCTTTCCATCTAGTTCCATTTTTTTGTTAAAGTAAATCCTTCTCTCCTGCATGAAATTATAGCAGGACCATTCTGGGGATAACTCCTGTGGCCAGACTGGATTAAGCTGTGTAATTTTATGTACTTTCCTCTGAAGCAAGAGGAAGACAGTGAAATGCAAATAGTCATGTGCAGATTAAATCAATTAGGGCAGAAGCAGAGGCTGATGACATCCTCTCTCGTAATTTAAGTCTAGAACTCAAGAAGTTATAAAAATAGGGAAATACATAAGAATGTTTGTCTATATCCCAGAAAAAAAATTTAAGAAAA
Organism: Nyctibius grandis; assembly: GCF_013368605.1. NCBI lineage: Eukaryota > Metazoa > Chordata > Aves > Nyctibiiformes > Nyctibiidae > Nyctibius > Nyctibius grandis. Next base: position 15,246,603 of record NC_090662.1, read on the forward strand.
TCTACATACACAATCAACTCCAAGAGACACTAACTTTTACAATCATCTCATTTCTGAGTGTTCACTACTTAATACTCAATAATTCAACATAGTAACAACATAAAAAATAATTATTCAAATATATCAGCATTTTTGTATACAACTATTTGAATACCTAATTTTGAAGTCCTGCTGCTCAGTACTGCTCAATGGGTGTATAAAGCAAAGTAAGACTCTCCAAATTCAGATGCATGATATACTGTAACTATGTCTTGAACCAGCTCGCAATATTATCTATGAGATTAAAAACTTTTTTTTTCTTTTTTAAACATTCAACAGGAAAGCAAGAAACCTCACCACAACATAAACTTCAATCACGAAGTTTTGAATGTTAAGCTCATCTGAGAACAGGACAGAAATATATTCTACTAAGAAGTTGTCCCGCACACTTACGTAGCTAAAGCTTGCTGCAAACTTCTCAACTATTTCAGGTAAAAGTTTAGCACTGACTCTACCTGGTTATCCAGAAAAAAAGACAAGCACAACACTTCCAAACTTTCACAGTAAAGGGGAAGCAAAGAAAGCGGTTTCAGAGAAGAAATAGCAGAACAGCAGGAACTTTCATTTTTCCAGCATTTTGCTTGTTTTCAAAAAGACTAATGACAAAAAAACCCTCTACTTAGGGACACATAACCAGTACAAGAGCATGTTCTGTTTTTTTCACACACTCTAAAATAAAAATGGCTCCCACTCATCTTCGTTCTGCTTCATAATAAGGCCTCTTAGGGAATAGCATAGCACAATACACATTTTTAACCAGACCTTTTTCTTTGCAAACTCACCTACCTGCTCATTTTTCAATGGAGAGTATTCTATTAGCGTTAAACACTCTCGTCAGGCCAGATGTAAAATGTTCCTATAAGCTGTCCCCGCAACAGCAAGGAAAGCTGGAACACAATACAGAAGCAGCTGATCTAGCAAAAATGAGTAATTTTCATTCTGCCAAGAGTTGTCTAGTGTAGAATGAAAAACTTAGTATTTTCAACCATTAACACTATCCGAGCTTGTAGAGGTAATTACAGTGTTTTCCATTGGAAAATACTGTTAAGTTGACAGTATTCCTCTTTATCAAAGTTGCTACATCAAGAGGATCTAACATAATGCACTAACAGAGTTAGTGTTACAATCATGATGTATCTGGTGTCCAGAAAGGCTACCTATAATAAAAGCAAACCCTTCATCAAATAAGTAGAAAATAAAACCAGACATCTTTCCAATCTTGCAATCAGAATTTTGCCATGGTTGGCAATTTACAAAAAAAGGGCAGTTTAAACATGAAATTCTCATCCGAAAAAGCAAGATATAAAGTATGCTTCTAACACAACAGGCACAAAGAAATCTTGCAGGTAAATTGCCACATACTGTTCCAGTTTACATATACAATACTAGCTATTCCTTAATCTATCCATATAAGGCAGACAAGAAAGCAAGAAAAAAAGAAAACAAACCTCTCAGATTTTTATGCTCCAGGAAAGCACACTTGATTTTTTCCCTGCCTTTAATTAAAAGAAATCACATTCCTCTGGCTCCCTCCAGCTGGAAGCATGCTACATACATCAGTGGTTTTGTGTATTTCTAATAGACCCATATCATATTGGCATTTAACACACTACTCTCAGTCTCATATCTGCAGACTTGTTCTAACTTCCGATAAAAAGCTCTTGCTCTGTGGCCACCAATTTGCAATGTCGTTTATGGTTTTACCAGATTGGAAAATTTTAAGTTTGTTAACCTTCATTCCATATTCTTATACATTTATAACTATATTAGTTTTAGAAATTAGTGGTACTCTTAGGGAAATTCAGATGCTTTTCTTAGATCCAGTACCAAACAGGTAAGAAATGTCTAATAAATGAAATGTAGATTATGATGTGTAAGATACCTGATGTGTCACCATACACCCACAGAGTTAAATAGCCTTCATAGAAATCTGTTTCCAAATGTACTACAATCAGAAGTGAATTCTAACTATACAACTACCTGAAAACGTTCACTGAATATAATGAGTAACAGTAAAACTAAACACGATTCCGAATGTAAATAGAGACCAAACTTTTTAAAAATGACCTAAGAGTCTAATGCATTAGGGTGAAAGTGCAAATAGAACAGAAGTTACTATCAGTTATCTATCCAGGAAGTCTCAGCTATTAGTACATTCTGAGAAGTTATCACCTCTCTCTGCATAGATGTCTTTCCAAACATTCAGGGATGTATGAACAGGAATAAAATATATAAACGTAGCAAGACAAACGGTTCCATTCCATTTTACCTAATATAGCTAACATCATAGCTCAAAACTACAAGTAGATCTAGTCAATCCTCTTTATGAAAAGCATATTTCACAAGAAACCAGAAGCAAGATAAAGTGTCTAGAAAATGAAAAATGGTTAGAACTGAATTGATTTGAAGAAGCAACTGAAAAATCATTTTGGTAGAGGAAAAAAGTATTGGTTAATTTTGGCATTTAAACCATAACAAAAATATCTACTTGCTTACTGGTTGTGATATGAAATTAACAGCCCTTGTTCCCTTCAATGTAAAATGAGCTCATTTAATTTAAATCGGTGCTGATAATTCTCACATGATGTTTCGTGCATAAATTCACTCATGTCCTATATTAAGGCACATTTTTATAAAGAGAATAATTTTATATTTCTGTCTGATTGTGGGAAACCTAAAATGAAATACTATTCTTCTACAAACCAGAACTGAGTAGACTCCCAGAACCTTCGCAAAATGTACTTGTGGCAGGCGTTATAAAGTTTTTTTGTATCCCTCCGTTCTGTAATAGTTATGCTTGGACACAATGCACATTTCATATCCTGCACAGTGGGTCCGTGTGGACACACAAATCATACTCCTGGTTGCTCCCTAAGCCTGAAAAAGCATCAGCTGCTGTACCTAGGTAAGGAAACCCTATGACTTACCTGTTGTACCATGCAGACTGCATACCCCATAGCTGCACTGTTTTTAGCATTGTGGAAAAGCATATTCGCATTTTTTACCATTAAAAATAATGTTTTATCTTTTAAAATACTTCAGCCACATGCGCAGCCTCGCCACGTATCCAACCAGAACATCAACTCTGCAAGTTCTGTCCCAGGCACAGATCGTAACTGCCCAGTGGTGGTGGCAATACCATCTTCAATCTGTTAAATTATTACACAAAAGTGCATCTGAAGAAAAACATTTAAAGATCTTGTCCTCTGAAATGGTTGCAGAAATCAATAGGGCTTTAACCTCCGTTATCTCTTGGTTTAAAAACCAAGCAAATAAATTCAAACAAATTCAGTGACATGTTACAGTAACACACAATGTGTTAAAAAACAGGATCATGACAAATTATAACTACTAAGAAAAACAGTGACTATTCTGGGGGGAAAGAAACACTAGAAACTTCTCAAGCGAATATAGACCTATATTCACATATGTACAAATATCAATAGTTTAAAACAAACAAAGAAAAAATCTTACTTTAACTTCTCAAAAAATCCTCAATAGATGTGTGAAAATGTTATTAAAAAATAGCACAAAACCAAGAGAAATTTCAACTTTTAAGGGGGTAAGTGAAACAATTTTCATCTGCAGAAGTGGAAATCTGCATGTTTGGTTTTTTTTCCTGGTGCTACTCCCCTGTACTAGTTAGTGAGGAAAAACAAAATGAATGAGCCCAATTCTTTCTCATCTAACCCAATTACAGCAAGAAGTTACAGCAGGAAAAACTGAGTCTTGTATCAATTGCAAAGATCACTCTTCTGAAAGGAACACATTAACTTTTTGTTTGAAAAAAGTATGAGACCATTTTAAGAACTAACTAACATTAAAAGGCAAAAGCTAGATTAAGATTCAAATTTTAAGTTGAAATTCTACTTAGTGAAAATGAAACATTTTCAATAAAACCTAGCATTAAACAGAAAATTGAGATTTTGCTGCTTACTAGCATAAAAGTTTCATTTTTGAAAAGTTAATAACGAGAATTTTCATGTGAATAGAAATTATGCACCAAAACAAGAAGCAATAAGAAATATCACAAAATCAGCAACATGACAGATCTTAAAGCAGCTGCTAGTCCTTCTTGAATCTTGACTGAGATTGTTGATCAACTTTAAAGCCAAGGCATGCTATTTTCCAACAGTACATGGGGAGAATTAATAAGTATTTGGTTCATGTACAGCCTTTGAGTTTACAAATTAAAGAGAACATAAAATTAATGTTGAATCAGTTAAGAAGGCAAATATTTAAAACATTTTAAACTTCTGCACAATTCAAAAATTATTTCCATGCTGTACACGTAAACAAGAAAAGAAAAGCTTCTCGTATCTTACAGTAAAATATATTAATACTGCTAAGGATAAGCCAGGTCCTAAATATTTACTTTATTTGAAAAATACATTTACAGAACAACTAATGGCAAAAATCAGTGGAATATAAATTGTTTTAAATTATTCAAGAAAAAAAATCCAATTAAATATTATGCCTAGATTAAATTACTTCAAAAATCTATTTTAAATTCCTTTGTATTTTATGTTACTTTACATTAGACATTTCAATAATTTTAAATTAAAATTTAATGCAAAAATTGTTTTCATAATTAAAAATATTTCAAAAATAATTTATAAAATTTTATTTTGGTATGAACAGATTTAATTTCAACTTCTTTGCCCTAACCCAGTTAAGGTTTAATACAATCTTTTTATATCTTTATAGCTTAATCTGCATATATTCAGAAAAATAAAGACCTACAGCTATTCTTTGGTAACACTGCCATCTAGTGTACACTCGAAATTAGGATGAAGCATTTATTTGACTTTTCATTCTGCAGTTTAGTCTAAGGGGGAATTACACTCCACATACAAACTATGTCTTCAGTACTACTTAACTGTGCACTGGAATAATGACATTGTTCTCTTATCCGGAATGCATGTTAAATATGCAGACATATTAATTTTGAAAATACACTGTAAAACTGTTATAGAATACATTCACGTCTTAAGTATACCAAGCTGTTTTTGATAGTCAAAAATAAGAGAATACGCAGCTAACATCCTACACACTACGCAGTCCTCCCAGTCTTGTCATCATCATTCCCTTTCACATTACTTGAATAAATTAAACTTAAATTTGTTCCTTGAGACTGGCAAAGTTCAGGCAAAGATCTATGTTTCTTAGTTGCAGTTGGACAGTCAATTGTTTTCCTTCTCGCTTGTTCTTTCATCTTATAACTTAAAGGTTGCACTCTTTCCATCTTAAAAATTAAATTTTGTTAAAAGATCCCAGTGACAGTGTCTTCAAATGCTTGAAGAAAGGCAGAGAGAACTAAAGAAAGAAAGAAAGGCTTAAACCAAGAAGTACCTATGTGGTGGATCATCAGTAGATTTAGAGCACAAGTGAAACCAGTATGAACATTACCTGGATTGTATCTTATTTTCTTCCAAGTTTCTGCAACAATCTCATAAGACTCCACTTCTTACTGAACTAAACCTAGATCAATCATTGTTGATAAACTAACATCATTAAACAAGACAACCGCCTTTTCATAGAATCATAGAATGGTCTCAGTTGAAAGGGACCTTCAAGATCATCAAGTTCCAGCCCCCCTGCCACATGCAGGGACACCTTTCCACTAGACCTGGTTGCTCAAAGCCTCATCCAATCTGGCCTCAGTATTCTGAGTTTCAGCTTCAACACTTTGCGTCTTAAAAAAATGCACTGCCTAGAGCAAAACACAAAACCAGCATCCTCTAAGGAAACAGGTGTGACCAATACCTTGACTGACAGACTTCACTGACAGACTGCACACTACAGTGAGTTAAAGGATCAACACAACATTCATACAAAAACAATCATTTCACGCTACATCTGACACCAGCCAGAAACAAAAAGTGAATAGATATAGCTGGCCAAATTTATGCATTTTTATGAACACTAAGGTTCCCGTGTTCTTTGTACTCCAAAGTTGCTGTAAGTACTACAAGGCTGCAGCTGTCATCCCAAGGCTGGTTGGACACTGCCTGCTTCAACAACCATTGGTGTCCCTTCACACAGCATTTGCCCATAGGAAACTTCACGAAGCTTTGAAACACAGAGTTAGGGTTCCTTCGGAAAGTACAGTGAATTCCTGAGGTGCCACGAGATTACCGAAAGAAAAGCAAGAAATCAGTACAGGATGCATAAACACGTCTAAACTCATTTTTTTCAGCCACTTCCTGAACACTTCTGAAAGCTAATCCATTGACCACCCAAGGGGGTGCAGACTGTAAGCTGAAAAATCGCTCATCTAATTACAAAAAAGTAAATGCTTGTACTAACAGATTTTTGAGGTTGTTATCTAATAATTACTCATGCCTCAGATCATATAACAATCTTTAACTAAAGGAGCTTGAGAGAAAACATTATGTGAAGGTGCAAGTTGCCTGCTGCATGTGTATAGCACCTGGGTCCCCACCACTAACAGACACATTCACATATCACTTATTAAATAAAGTGCTACAATTCCCTAGCTCCTCTATTGCCTGATTTTACAATATGTATATTTATGGTTGGTTATTCCACAAATCTGGGAGATGAATTTTGCCAAATGTTTGTGTGAACACGGAACAATGATGACTAAAGCAGCAGCAAAATTGTTTAGGTGTCTTTAGCATATGTTTCTTAGATCTTTACATAAACACAGACATCAGATTTAAATAATCCTTGGCTAATTTTGAGACCTAACAATGAAAGGTAGAAAATATTTCTATAAGTAAAACTTACGCACAACTAGAAAGCAGGAAAGAAACTGAGATCTTCTAAGGTGGACATGAAAGACCTAAGAATCAAGTCGACAAGAGAAAACTATCTTTACTTAGCTATTTACACTTTACAAACCCAGAGCTCTAAAGAACACTCTAGATTTACTTAATTCCACTCAACTCTATAGTTATGCTGCCATCTAGTGAAATAGGATACTGACTCTTCTCTGCAAGACTCTCAAATTTGGTCCAAATGAAAAACATTCTCCCTAAGATACATATATCACAGCAAACACCTTTCACCTGCAAATACCTCATTCTTCCCTTGCCCCTTATTCACCACTACATTTTTGTAAGATGCATTACAAGGTGTCTAATTTTGGCCATAGGACAGTGAACATTTATACCTTTAACTTGAAATGCAAACAGGCCAACAGACTTCAATGAGAAGCCAAGGAACTAATCACAGAATCACAGAATCAACCAGGTCGGAAGAGACCTCTGGGATCATAGAGTCCAACCATTGCCCTGACACCACCATGTCAACTAGACCATGGCACTAAGTGCCATGTCCAGGCTTTTCTTAAACACATCCAGAGATGGTGACTCCACCACCTCCCTGGGCAGCCCATTCCAATGTCTAATGACCCTTTCTGAAAAGAAATTCTTCCTAATGTCCAACCTGAACCTCCCCTGGTGAAGCTCGAGGCTGTGTCCTCTTGTCCTATCGCTAGTTGCCCGGGAGAAGAGGCCGACTCCCACTTCACTACAACCTCCCTTCACGTAGTTGTAGACTGCAATAAGGTCACCTCTGAGCCTCCTCTTCTCCAGGCTAAACAACCCCAGCTCCCTCAGCCGTTCCTCGTAGGTCAGACCTTCCAGACCCTTCACCAGCTTGGTCGCCCTCCTCTGGACTCGCTCCAACACCTCAACATCTTTCTTGAAGTGCGGGGCCCAGAACTGGACACAGTACTCAAGACGCGGCCTCACCAGTGCCGAGTACAGAGGGACGATCACTTCCCTAGACCGGCTGGCTACGCTATTCCTAATAGAGGCCAGGATGCCATTGGCCTTCTTGGCCACCTGGGCACACTGCTGGCTCATGTTTAGCCGGCTGTCGATCAGCATCCACACAGATCACAGTCCAGAATCAGGGAAAAGTTAGCTATTAGAAGGTTTCAGACCATTACACAGACAAAATCTTGAATTCAGAGCTTCCGAGCCTTCAACTTAAATTACTGCTGTGGTTGTTTTCTCATTACATTTAATTAGAATGATGACTTAAAAAAACCAATGTAAAATCTTTTCAAAAATTCCAGACAGTAAAAAGGAAACAAAGAAAGTAAGTACACACTCACCTGGGAAAATATATTTGCAGTTGGAGGAACTCTGTTGTCCACAATACTATATAATATTGCTAACAATCTGTCCAGGGGAAATGGCTTTGGCCCAAGGAGGTGATTGCTGGTCTGCAACAGAAACAAGACTTTTCAATCCAATAGATCTTTCCTGGAGTACCAGAAGATGTTATTCTCACATCTTTCTAGTCTCTGGGGAGGCACTGTAATTCACAGTAGTCTTTCATACAGCCTACGTATATATTATGGAAAACACTAAATACATGCTTATTGATCAAGATAAAGATATAGACATGGAGCTCTATTTAACATGGAAAGAATTCAAACTGCACAATAAATAGGACCATTTTTGAGCTATAAGAGAGAATCTGATGCCAAATTTCCTGTCACTAGATTTATAGATTTACTTGTCCTATTAAAATTACCTTGCCCACAATAAGGATTAAAGAGGAAAGACTACATTTTATGGCATTCTTAAGGTGCACATAGGTTTTTTTCCACAGTTTATCAACAGTAAAACAAGTTAGGCTTCTTAGAAGCACACAGAATTTCTAGCTAGTGAAAAAATTTAAAGGTTTAGATTTATTCTATTGTCTACAGTCAGTCTATAATCCACAGTCACCTACAAAAAACTGCACATAACAGAACAATAGTTTTTACAAATCTATAAAAACATCAAACAAATTTTAAGTGTATTTTTGTGTTTTGCTTACTGAAGATAAATATTTTACTAGCATTTGCATTTTGAAAAAGCATAAAAAGATAAGATTCTGCTAAAGTATCCATGTATCCACTTTCTTTGAATCATTTTAGCCAAAGCCTTTTCTCTTCTTCTCACACAGGTGCAAAGTCAAAACAAGAGTTCCTCATCCATACTAAACTACTCTAATAAACAGCCTTATGGTCTAGAACACGAGTAACTTAGCAATGGGTACCAATTGTAATACAGGAAATTATATTTAAACAAAATCTTTTTTACCCGAGTGCAGTTGAACACTACAACGTACTGCCCAGCCAGGTTGTGGAGTCACCATCCTTGGAGATATTCAAAACCCAGCTGGGCATGGTCCTGAGCAACCTGCTCTAGGTGACCCTGCTTGAGCAGGGGGGTTGGACTAGACCAGAGGTCCTTGCCCACCTCAGCTCTTCTATGAACTTCACTTTCTAAAACTATTTTTTTTAAAAAAAAATCCAATCAACTATCTCTGCAGTAATAAAATGTATTAACTCGTCATTTTTTCCCAACAAAATTGATGAGTTTTTTTAATATTTTTGGCTGATTTCAACTTTTTATTTTTCATTTTCTCTTTTGCTTCCTTTATACCACCATGAAAATGTTACCATTTTGATACCAAAACCAAACAAAACACTTTCAAACAGGAAGTTAGAAATGAGAACACTTCAACTTACTGTTTTACACGGGAAACACCTTTACCACTATATTTCTACTTTCTTAAAATATGCTCAATCATAGGATAATTCCAGCGGGAAGGGACCTTAGAAGGTCTCTAGTCAAACCCCTCCTGCTCAGAGCAGGGTCAGCTAGGAGGTCAGGCCAGGTTGCTCAGGACTTCATCAGTCCAGTCTCGGAAACCTCCAAGTACAGAGACTGCACCACCTCTCTGGGAAACCAGTTTCACTGCCTGGCTGTCCTCAAAAGGAAAAAGGTTTTCCTTATATCCAGTATAAACATCTTATTTCAGCTTACACTCATGGTTTCTCACTCCCTCACCATCCACCATTGTATCATACAGTTTTGATGATCTCCTTGTAGGTACAGGACAGGCTGCTTTTAGGTCTCCCTTCTCCAGCTTGAACAACTGCACTTCCTTCAGCCTCTCCTTGCAGGGCAAGTACTCCACCATCTGACCATTATGATACCCCTCTGCTGAATTTGTTCTGCTTTATTGATGTGTGTCTTGTACTGGAGGGGGGAAAACTGGACAGAGTATTCAAGATGGAGCCCAAAGAGTGCTGAGTGCGAGGGCATCCGCCTCCCATGGGTTTAGCTGGCTAAAATAAAGAGTTCAGCTAGCTAAGCCCAAGGTCAGCTCCTTTGCTGGTGAGAGCTGCTGTATAAAGAGCTACCAACCAGCTATAGACAAACTGTGTTATCAGCACACAGCATATTTCCCGAATTTTGCATTTACAGAGCTATTGTGTCTCTTATCCTTCTTTGCACCACACACATCATCATCATACCTCAGCCGACACTGATGGACATTACAGGTCATTGTATGGTATGTATGTAGGTAATGTAGTAACACTGAATTCAGTTGAATTCACAGAAATATGAGTTCCTGATTTTTCAGTGGTAAATATTTTTAAAATAACCAATTTTACAAAAAGAAGAAGTACAGTTCATAGGAAAGAACTGGGTAGTATTACAACTCAGGCAGCATTGTTAGGACTACAGAGATTTATTTATGACCCAGACTGCCAAAAGTTCTGACAAAGGAAATACTTGCTTCCTTTTAAGCTTGTATTTCATTCTCACTATTCTGACACCCAGTTTCCTTTTTGTAGTGTACATTGATTTATTCCTACTAGCAGAGCAGCCAAGATTAAAGAGGAATTTCAAAAGAAAGTTTGTTTCAAAATGCTTCTGGGAAAGAACACCTCTCAAATATACCACCAGCACCTCTGTGGTGGTATATTTCTTATATACCTTATTTCTTCAGCAAAACAAAAAGGTATTTCCAATACATGTTTAGGCTTTTCAAATCCAAGAGGTGTCCCCAAAGCTATCTCTTGGCTAACAAAGCAAGCAGTGTGAAAAGTAATGGAAACGTAGTCAAAACTTTAGCACAGCACCCTCAGTCAGAATGCAGGTATGGTGTAAGTTATGAACTGTACAATCACCTGCCCTTCTGCTTCTAAACATGCCAGTTCTGTGAAGCATATTCTTTATTATCAACACAAAAAGTCAACAGACATACAGTAACTAAAATGCGTGCACTCCAAGCAGCTAGCAAGCACAACTAGCATGTAGTAATCCCTGAAGCTATGGTTAGGATACAGGTACTTCACAAGTTTTTTACTCTTAATATTACCAGCTCTCTGCTTAGACAGAATACTGTTCTGAACTTTCAAATTATGTGAGAGAAATGCTTTCTTCTGGAAAAGCCAGAACAGTTAATTCTAAGAGAGTCTAACTTCTATAAGAAGCAATTCATTTTTATTTCTTTCACAGAAATAAATTCCTGGATGAATAGGAAACATTTAGAAATTCCTCCAAACAGAACATAGTAAAGAATAAGATTTTTACAAATCTTCTGCAACGAGCTAAGGCAGAATACTACATAGAACAGTATTTATAAAAATCCACGGGACTCCTCGTCTTACTTAAAAACAAACAAATAAACCTTCCACATTCGGAAAACCTCTTCAAGAACTTTTATAGCCATTAATTTAACTGTGTGGCCTCTATCATCTTTCCATCTTGGCAATACACTTGTCAAATTGTTCAAAAGACTTTTCCCCAGTTGCCACTACCTGTGCTTGTGCTTTTTTATCTACAGTGTCAGAGTTTCATGTTCCCACAGTTTAACTGGTCTACATCTTTCACTGTCCCACAACTGCGAGCCATGTATTCACATTCCAAAATTTCAGAACAAGAACCAAAAGCGTTCTTTAAAGAGTAGAAGTTTAACCCAGACTAAATTATCTGCACAAAAGGGAGAAAGTCCTTAACCTCAGTTGGCTGAATTTTCCACCTTTTTAGCATATACTTAAAGACACAACATTACTACTTACGTTTTTTAGCAGAAAGCATTTCTGAACTTCCCTGGTTGCTATACAAATGAAGTATCTTCAGTTGTAAGCTAGAAATTCTGACCCAAAACAAATCCTAGACTGAAGTAGAAGCAGATATACTAGACAAACTCTCTTCCAATAAAAAACACACGTTTGATCTTCTGATGGACTGACATCTGAAAAAGCACTCCTGCAAAAGTAGCTTCACCAGGAAGATCTCTCACTTGTCACTAAACTGGAAAAACATTGCTCCAGGGCAACCATGCAAAGAAACCCAACAAATTCTGCTGTTATCAGCAACAAGGCAATTAATAGAATGATAAAGTCAATTTTTTCCCCTCATTCACAAGATTTACTTCTTCTAATAAAAAAAACATGGCCTCCAGACCGAACAGCGTTAAGAATCAAGAAATAGATTTTTAGCCTGGCTGTACCTAAACTTTTAAGCAAGGATTTATTTAATCTAACGTTAGCTTCCTGCCAAGTAGGTATGTACAGCCAAACTAGCTTCCTAAGTTCACATTATAGCCAGTAGAAATCTAATCAATAGAGTGTATGGTGCAATCCATCTGACTGAGCGTAGAACCTCCTTTTAGCATGAAACGAATCACACTCTACACTCCAATGACTGCATCGACTAGCTCTGCACTGTCTATAAAAAGACACTAGCTTAGATGCAAGCACCCACTTGGAGTTGGGTGAATTTGATCTGTAAATCAGTCTTTGGACAAGCTTCTCTGAGGGAAGGTATATTGATATAAGCTGTCACACCAACTGAAGCAAATGAGCCTTTATTCATAACACTACATATGTAATCCTTTATCCCTATATTTCAGTTTCCCTCACTATAAAATCACAGTACCAAAATATACAAGTTTACATCTGGGTGATTGTATCTCTGTGCAAATATTTACAAAGGTTACAGTACAGTAAAAGGAACATAGTCTGAAGATCCTCTTAGGCCCTGCAGTCCTGCTCCCCACTATCACAGCTACCACGCCTCAAGAACTTTCAAAACCATACTGTGCTCTGACCTACAAGCAGTTTGTTTCTGGCACCAATACTTATAGCGAACAGGTCCTTATCTATAAAGTGACACATAAGCAGAGAACCAGTGCCCTGTAACAAGAAGCAAAGGTACTCTTGAAATGACAAAGTTTCCATTCTGTTCTTTAATCCAAGTCCATTTAACATAAACAGTGACACAAGAGAACCAGCTCTACGGTACAGTTAAGGTGATCGCAACCTCGATATTTCTTCATCAAATCTCTATTTTCCCATTTCTTTTACATTCCTAGCTGTTCCCATCTCCCCAGTTGTTCCTATCTCGTCATCCAAGCCGGAAATCTATTGCCAAAAAAGAATACAACAAAACACCTTTCCTGCAGAGGATGCAAGGAAAGAATAACATTTTAGTCTAAAATACAATAATTATTCCTTCTCCTGAAAATTATCTATCACCTAATTAAGACGTGGAGGTATTTCAAGAATATAGCAGTCCTGGAAAATAATTAAATACTCTGGAAGTTCTCAGGAGTTCACATGCCATGGACAAAACACATGAGGTCTACATGTACAGAACACATGCACTCAGAGACTTCAGAATTCTTAAATTTACATAAATATCTACCTAGCGGTGCAACGCTGAAGTAAAACTGCACACTTACACTTTCACACACAAAAACTGTGCCCCTACAGAAATAAGAGAACTTGGAAAAAAAGTCTTTGGATAGCCAAGGACTCTGTCCTCCTGCAACAGCAGGAAAAAAATCGGGGAAAAGGCTATAAGCAGGATCAGAAGCAAAGGATTATTAGGCTAAGTATCATATTAAAATCTTTCTCATATTATTTACACTGCCTGTAGCACAGAGCAGAAAAGGATATAATGATTGTTTCAACACCGATTTAGTGCTGTCTGCATTGCTCTTCATTTATGCATTTGTTTCAAAATAAGTCAACAAATTAAAAATGTTAAATTTTGATTTCTCTTTTTACATTACAGTTATAAATACACATATAGGTATTTGCTTTTCATAGCATATCAAGCCTCTACCAGTAAAAACTGGTAGAGCTCCACTGAAATCAATGATATTTAGCTATTTATAACCATGAAAAGGTTAAGTTAATAGTCTGATGGAATCCTAAACAACAGACAGGAGTGCAAAGTTTCCAAGCCTCAACACACAAACTTAAGCTCTTATTCCTCACTGCATCACTCGGAATTAAAGTGACTTGACTTTCAAAACTACTAACCACTTATTACTCCAACATCTTTGAGAGAAATTGTGATATCTGGCTCTTCCATGTATGATGTCCTCTAACTAGCTTTATTAAGCACATTTTGTTATACACAAAAATACGGCTTTAGGAGACAAATTTATGCTACAGTTAAATTTCAATGAAAAAAATGCGTGTATCATACAGAAATTTGTATCACATGACACAAATGCATCAATTTATGCAATCCTGTTGTTTCTACAGTAAACCATGAGGCAAAACAAAATACAAAACCAGCAGTACAGCAGAAAGAACATATTTGTTGCCAAACTCAGCTAAGAAAGATAAAATACATACCTTTTCATGTTTCTTCATAAAATTGGTCTTTCTAATTTTCCCATGATGCTGTAAACAGACAAAAGCAAATATTTTATGTAAATTATTTTATGCTCCTTCTATAGCAAAGACAGAATGAAAACAGTCAACAAAGAATTGTACGCTACATATGGCAGTACGCTAGCCTGGGTCTGCTTCTTTACTACACCTCCAGTATTTGTCTCTGATGTTACTAGCAATCCTTCTAACTTGAAGCCCTAAAATTACACGTGCCTTACTTCTTGCTTCACTGTGCCCCTAGTGGTGCAAAGCCAAAATATAACATACTAATATTTTCTGGTGACATGCATAAGTACTTTTTCTGATCTAATCAGGGACTGATGAGAACAGGCAGTAAAAATCTGTTTTTAATATGACTTCATGCCACCATCCTCCTCCTACCCTCAATCATCTAATGAAAACGACAGATGTTTCATTTCTTTCTCTTTCCAGAGAAGTTTAAATGATGGCCACTTAATTTTTAAAATGCACCATGCATAAAATCCGTCTGAATTCTCACCTTTTATCTGCTCCATTTTAGAATCTGGATGGTACACAAGTTGGCAGAATGACAACCAGGAATTAAATCAATACAATACAAAGATAGTTCAAGGTGTAGGAGCTAAACGACAAACAGAAATTGGCGGGGGGGGAAAGAACATCATTTAAAAAGGTGCAGCTTTAAAGGAGCCTGAAGAAAGGAAGGACTGTCCAAAGAAAATAATCAAGTGTTCTTGGATCTCAACTGAAAATGTGAGGGCAAGACAAGGACAGAAATATAGTAAACAAGATGTTACAAATTAATGGGTAAAAAAAATTTAAAAAGACAAAGAGAGACATGAAGGATGGCGTGTGTACATGATGTAAAATTAGTAGTGAGGTATAATATTCTTTAAACATAGTTAAGTGCTATTTCTCAAAATATCACCTGGTAAGTTTTTCTACAGCCTTGAGAAGTATACCTTACTAATAAGTATACCTTACAAGCATGCTCAATGAATCAGGGAAAAATATCTCAAATGAATGAATTTTTGTTTCATTTTAAAGTTTAAAATCTTGCACTTGGTATTTGTGGACCTCAATACTCAGCCACGTCAAGACGATCTCAGCAACTGTGGCTCTTCTTGACTGACTTCTGAAGAGCTTAACATTAGACAGGGCTTTAAGCTTCCTTCACGTAATTTGCCAGTCGAAAAAAAAATTAGTCCATTCAATTAATACATATCGCACATACTTAGGAGACAGCAAATTAATCTTTTTATCACGCCTTTGAAAAGAAGACTGCAGTGATATCAGAGACCTTTTGGAGGGGAAAGTGGTCAAGCCTGAGGTTACACAGCATGCTAGGGATGGATCACAACAAACTGCATTCATGCATTTTAAAGGTTATGCTGCAATCTCCGTATGATGTATTTAAGTTACATCAAATGTGTTTCAAAGCAAGTTAACAGGTGCCCTATTTCTGTGCAAGCAAAAGAAACATGAAATTCAGAGCTAGTTTTCAGCTACTTTTTAATGCTGTCTTCTATCAACATGATAATGAAGACTTCATATGATGATTGCTATTTTTTTTGTTTTAAAGACTACCTTTCAAACCCAACTTTGTATTTTTCTCTCAATCAACTGCAAAGCTCTTGAATTTTCACATAACTAATAGCAGCACTACCAATTATAACTTCATTGCTTTATCCGGCTGTTAGCATTTCAGGCTGCCACAAACTGTGGCTTTATCTTTAGCTGTAGCTATCTTTAGCTGTAGCATAGCCTAGCACCTACAGCAGTAGTGCAGATTAGGAGCTCAATGACCATCTTTTTATTTGCATCCTTTTTGCTGTCTAGCAGTCCTTAGTTAAATCACTTCAGAAGATACTTTTCTGTAATCTACTCTGAATCTTGTTACAAACCTGATATAATCATATTCTATTTTCACAGTTCACATGACTCATAAAAACACTTAACTTGAACACTAATACGGAAAAATCTGGGCAAAAACACTTCCTCAGCAAACAAATCTCTTGCAAAGAAATAGCTTCGGCCAAGTGAAGAGAACAAAGGTTGCCCATACAGAAAACTTGTCAATCTGCACTTACTACAAGTAATCCTACACTCACTTCAGGAAAGGACTAGACAGAGGGTGAAACACCTCCAGCTTTCAATGTCAGATCATACCAGAAACACAAACCCCGATATTTAAACTAATAACGTACTAGCATATCATCACTAGGAACTGCAGTAACTTCTCAAAACATGTATCTACAATAATTCTTCAAAAGGGAAGAAGAAAACAAGCATATTTTTACAGATTTCTCTTGTTCTCATTTTCTTCAACTGTTCATACACATGCATATATTAATACATAC
This sequence comes from Nyctibius grandis, assembly GCF_013368605.1. Classification (NCBI taxonomy): domain Eukaryota; kingdom Metazoa; phylum Chordata; class Aves; order Nyctibiiformes; family Nyctibiidae; genus Nyctibius; species Nyctibius grandis. Next base: position 15,263,439 of record NC_090662.1, read on the forward strand.
TGTAATAATGTAGAAAACCTTGAAGTTGGTAAAATGCATAGAAACCATAATTGCCCAATCGCTTTTCTGATATAGAATCATAGAATGGTTTGGGCTGGAAGGGACCTTAAAGATCATCTAGTTTCAACCACCCTGCCACAGGCAGGGACACCTTCCTCTAGACCAGGTTGCTCAAAGCCCCATCCAACCTGGCCTTTAACACTGCCAGGGAGGGGGCATCCACAACATCCATTCTCTGGGCAACCTGTGCCAGTGTCTCACCACCCTCACAGGAAAGAATTTCTTCCTAACATCTAGTCTAAATCTACCCTCTTTCAGTTTAAAACCATTACCCTTTGTCCTGTCACTACATGTCCTTGTAAAAAGCCCCTCTCCAGCTTTCTTGTAGGCCCCCTTCAGGTACTGGAAGGCTGCTATGAGGTCTCCCCGGAGCCTTCTCTTCTCCAGGCTGAACAGCCCCAACTCTCTCAGCCTCTCTTCATAGGAGAGGTGCTCCAGCCCTCTCATCATCTTCGTGGCCCTCCTCTGGACTCGCTCCAACAGCTCCATGTCCTTCTTATGTTGGGGGCCCCAGAGCTGAATGCAGTGCTCAAGGTGGGGTCTCACAAGAGCGGAGTAAAGGGGCAGAATTAGCTCCCTCGACCTGCTGGCCATGCTGCTTTTGATGCAGCCCAGCATACGGTTGGCCTTCTGGGCTGCAAGCGCACAGTGCTGGCTCATGTTGAGCTTCTCATCAACCATCACCCCCAAGTCCTTCTCCTCAGGGCTGCTCTCAATCCATTCTCCGCCCAGCCTGTATTTGTGCTTGGGATTGCCCCGACGCACGTGCAGGACCTTGCACTTGGCCTTGTTGAACTTCATGCGGTTTGCACAGGCCCAGCTCTCATGCCTGTCAAGGTCCCTCTGGATGGCATCCCTTCCCTCTAGTGTGTCAACCACACCACACAGCTTGGTGTCGTCAGCAAACTTGCTGAGGGTGCACTCAATCCCACTGTCCATGTCGCTGACAAAGACGTTAAACAGGACCCGTCCCAGTACTGACCCCTGAGGAACGCCACTCGTCACTGGTGTCCACTTGGACATTGAGCCGTTGACCATAACTCTTTGAGTGTGACCATCCACCCAATTCTTCATCCACCGAGTGGTCAAGTCCATGTCTCTCCAATTTAGAGACAAGGATGTCATGTGGGACAGTGACAAATGCTTTGCACAAGTCCAGGTAGATGACATCAGTTGCTCTTCCCCTATCCACCAGTGCTGTAATCCCGTCGTAGAAGGCCACCAAATTTGTCAGGCATGATTTATCCTTGGTGAAGCCATGTTGGCTGTTACCAATCACCTCCTTATTTTCCTTATTTCCGTGTGCCTCAGTATAGTTTCCAAGAGGATCTGCTCCATGATCTTGCCAGGCACAGAGGTGAGACTGACTGGCCTGTAGTTCCCCGGGTCTTCCTTTTTCCCCTTCTTGAAGATGGGGGTTATATTTCCCCTTTTCCAGTCAGTGGGAACTTCACCAGACTGCCACGACTTCTCAAAAATGATGGATAGCGGCTTAGCAACTTCATCCGCCAGTTCCCTCAGGACCCGTGGATGCACCTCATCAGGTCCCATGGACTTGTGCACCTTATCTGTCTTCCTGCCTACATTTTGTCAAATTAAGACCTCAAAAATAACGCAATGAGGCAGACTTGAGGAGTGTGAAGATCCTGGGTAAGAAAGAGACAGACTACAAACTATGGCACCACAGCATTTTTTTGCAGCATGACCACAACATAGCCCAAAGAAAAACAGAAGAAAAAAAAAATTAAACCTGTACATGGCGAGAACTTACAGAAAATGGGGTTTAGCTCATTATGTGGTAGTGAGGATTGATATATTCATCCTAAAACATGCATTACCATCATTTCAACACATGTGCCTGCTAATGGAACCACATCTTCTGCAAAAGCCACTATTTGCCTGTTTCTGTTTCAGACGCTTAAAATTGTATAAAGAAGTTAACAATGCACTATATCATTTTAACTCACTAAAGGCTAATGCAGTTGTGGTTTGTATCTTACTCCAGAAATTTAAGTGTGGCTTAAGGACACCGCAGGCACCACACTAAAATCTTTACAAAACAGAGCTCTATCAACTGAGAAAAGCAAAGCACAAAACTTGTGCTATAACAGTGTTATGCATGTTTGACATGAAGAGGAAGTTGGGTTTATTAGACATTAACAATGACTAAGTGATCATTACCAACCACAATATGTGATCTACAGAAAAACTTCTGATCAAATCATGTGAACCACACACAGAGCTCAAAATGAATGGTTGAAGAGTTTTAAACTAGGAAATTCAGTATGCAGGAAGCCAGTAAGCAGCACTAAGAAAAAAATCTCATTACCTTAAGAAAGAACCTCTTATCTGTCCTAACAGGATTGTATGAGGCAAGGTAAGCAGCTATTAGAAGAAATTTGGAGTAATAAGGAAGTTCCACATGTGTATGTGCAGAAAGTCCTATAAAATAAACAAACAGTTTATGAGTCACCAAAACCCATTCTGAACATCCACAAACTTCAAATTAGATTTGTTTGCATTCTTCTTATTTTCCTTCTCTCCTGTTCTACTTCTGTAACTAAATGAGTACGGCTACTTTCTCAACCCCATTATCACAGGTATAAAATCAGTGAAGGGACAAGGAATGGCACGAAGCTAAACAAAACTAACATCCTGAACTCTTTATGGGCTCATCTCAGAAACTGTATTTGAAGCATCGGAAATCCATAAATCACTAAGGTGAGATTTCCCTAAAAAATTCAGGCTACTCCAGACTGTGCCAGACACCTCAGCCAGGAACGGGGCTGGTATGGTGGAGAAAGCAGCAGTGCTGCACTTGTGAGAAGCAGTTCAGCATCTCACAATTTTTAGCCACTGTTTTATCTCCTACAGAAAATGTTTTCAAAATTTTAAACTTGATCCAGTTGACCGAGCCTGCTACATGTATACTTCATTATGATTAAAGTCTCACACATTATAACACACTTGAACTACAGTCTAGTGAGTATTTTCCTTCCCTCTTTTTACTTTTACTTTGTATTTTTTCCCTTTACATTCCCCAGCTCTTGTCAGCATAGTTGCTTCTTTTACACAGCTTATGCATATGAACAGGATGATCAAACAACCTTACTTTATCAGTTGTCTAACTATGGAGACCACTGAAGGGTCTCTCTTGGGCCTTCTTTGTTTACAGGTTTTCACTTCAACAGCTTCTTGTTCTGTGAAGTACCTTTATGCCCTTATTTGTCAATGTTTGTGGATTAAGATCAAAGAATTAAACAGGTTTAAAAGTTAAGATTCAGAGCCTCCAGTGTGATGCGATGCATCCTAGATGATAGCTAGTAATAATTTCCTCTCACGTAGGCACAAAAGGACAGCAGTTTTAGTTTCATTTACAATCAAGAGATTGTTTTGTATTGCATGTTAATTACAAAATGCAGCACCAAATAAACTCTTACATATAGACAATTTAGTTTAATACAGAAATATCTGTTTCTACTCCATTCTTCTGGTCTGCCAATGTTGCATCATGCACTGAACTATTTGCTCATTTACATCCACAGTAAAATTGACTATAATTGCTTTTTAAGCATGTTATTATCAAATGCTGTTTACCAACAAGACAATTTTTTCTACTATGTATACCTAAAAATCCTAGAAAAAGCATTTTAAATAAAGTCTCCCTTTTTAGGGTTGTCAGGAAGGAGTTTAATAAGGACACTTTGAATCATACTCCTTTTGTCAACAATGTAAAAAAATTACTGATCATAAAGCAAATATAGGAAATAGTCTGATGACTGCAATTATCTTGACAATTTTACAATAGGTGGCTATTTTACCTACTAAAGAAGAAATTATTTGTCTTGCCAAATCATACGGAAAAAGTGTTCCCAAACTATGAACTAGTCAAAAGACCATGACCAACTGACGTCACCAGAAAAGTCTTTTAGTTTCCTTCCTAAATTGTAAATGAAGGCTGACAGATACATTGAGATTTGACTTTCAAGCCTGTCTAAAGTATAAAACCAACAAAGCTGTACTGCTCCAAGTAAAGAACAGAAAGAATCCTGGTGATTCTGACATTCCTGTTTGCCAAGAAATCAGGACATAGGACAGTTGTTTTGTTTAGGAACGTGCTAATCCAGTATAATACACCAGATATAATATTCCTTTCTCCCCACTCAGACAATTCTGCCGGTTGGCACACAGAGGTTTGACTATCGGGGTCAGCCCATTCCTCATCCATTCTTATATAAGAAATACTGATTTAAAGAAATCTGCTTTTACCCACAAAGAACCTTAGGAAAGATTACTCTCAGGATATATGCTAGGGGAAAAAAATAGTAACAGTCCTTTGTAGAACACCTTCTCAACAAACATGATTACTCTGAACTGTAATTGAATGCTAATAGGTAGCCTCGTCTATATAATTTAATTCACATGTTCTCAGGTAACAATGACCAAGTCAAACTGAAAAGCACACATTTCATGTAACAAGCCCCTACAGAGTTACTGTTTCCCATACCTTTCAACTGCCCAGGTTCTCCGTCATCACTCTGTAAGCGCTCCCACTGTGAGCTAAAAGAGAGATAATGCAAATATATAAAGACAAAGTATTTGTTAGCCTTTTAGAGAAAACTACCTCCTTGGTATACGTATATTTTAATTTAATGACACTGGCTAGGATACAGTTAGTAAGAGAATATTTAAAAACACCAAGTCTCACTACCTTCCACATAAGTTTCAATAATGTGCAGACTACGTGTATTTGAAAAAACTGCACAAAGTAATGTTATATTAAGGTATAAAAGTAAAAGTGAGTACAAGCTAATTGTAAAATACCAACCTCTTTCCACCCAGCCACCACCAGTAATCAAGTATCAATAGTGTTCTAAGTTTCAAGAACAATGCAGAATTGGATAAAAAGTAAACACACCGATAGTTTTGATTTTTTTAAATCTGGTTAATAACTGTTTATGCTAGTAAGAACAATACTATAATTACTTCATAATGTAATTTTGAAGTCTACTTAAAAAACACAGCAATATTCATTCTTCACTGAAAAACTTTGAAGACATCAAGACAGAACATTTTGTCAGTGAAAAATGTAAGTAGTTTGCTGTTTTCCTGAACAGCAGCAAAAAATTTCACTTTAAAACTTCCCTTAAAGAATGACATCATTAGAAATGTCATGATTTTAGATCATTTTGTATACCACAAGGGGATAAAAAAAAAGGTTTGTTAAAGCACCAGTGCTTTTTGTTTTGTTTTGTTTTTTAAAGATCTTTATGAACAGGGTTTATCAGCCATTAGTCATAAAACTTAGGAAAACAGTTTAATGAGAGCTGATGTAATACTCAAATTCTAATGAATATCAACCAAATTATCAATGAGCAAAGTTTTTATCCAATGTCTGTTTCACAGGTAGGGAAAAAAAGTTACATTTTCATTTCAGTTTAGGTAGCACAACAGCCAATAGCAAAGTTTCATTGCTGTAACTTACAACCTGAAGAAAAGACCAGAGTGGTTACAGTTCTGTGGCCAGAAAAACTGATATGGTCATTTTAATTCCTCAAGCATTTACTGGTACACAGAGGTAAATCCTAGAACTATTATGCAGAAAGCTGAAATTTGTAATAAAAAACCCAGTAAAGCTCAAATTTGTAGTTAAAGAAAACTGTAAAGAGGGAAATCTAGTTATTTGGAAACAATTCATAAGGTATTTTATATCATAATCTTATATTACACCCTAATTAGAGTAGGCAATTACGCAATATAAAAAAGTCAGGAAGATCCTGAGTAGACTATCTTAATGAAGATCAATATTGAGTATAAATACATATTTGAGGCAACCAGAATAATGCCTCATTGTACAGTGAAGTCTAGCTCATACGGAGTAAAATCAATTCTCTTTTTGAAGGAACAATCACTTTTCCAAAACATTTAGCAAAGACTTCTACTACACACCCACGTTCAGTTACCACAATACTCTATGGCCTCAATGACATTCAAAGGAAAGGAATCATTACATTTGTATCAAGATAAAGAAATCAAACACTACTGAATTATCTCTCTTTACATGGCGTAACATCAGAATCGCTCATCTTAAAGATGGAGAAGACATTAAATCTGAGCCAATTATTACCATTAAAAATTAACACCACCATCTTTTTTCTAGCAGTCTGGCAACTTAAGAAATAAACAAGAAATCTAAAACCATACCAAGAGAAACTCAGGCCATTAGCAGGACACCAGCTTTTAATGCTGTCAAAAATGGTAATTCCACATAAGGAAAATTTTGCCCTTGGACAAGAAAATAAGGGCAAGCCCTCACCCCTCGAATTACCTGGATATTTCCCGGAGATAAACAGTCTGCATTGCCTTCTTCAAATGAGGTTCAATATTTTTCCAGAGTTTGCGGGTGTCACGTTCATTTGCTGCACCAAACCAGAATCAACTCCGTTAAACATTTAACTCACACAACACTAAAACTCTTACCTCTGACACCTGAACAGTCACAGGCATGACATAAGTCATCTAACACCCTGACTCTGAAATGCTGTATTAGGATGATGCACCATCATCATCCATTTGCAAGCACATGCTACCATGCAAGGCTGTTTCTCTGTGGTTTATTCCGAAATACTCTGGGACAGTTTGGCAGAACCTCGGCTCTCATTTTCTCCTCTTAGCCTTGACAGAAAAATAACTTACCTCACTACTTTGCAGAAGTCCTGGTGGTTGAGCGAGGAGAAAGATTTATAGGGGGAAGCAAGTTTTCACGGTATTTCCATAAAACACCACCAAGTGTCATCTACTCCTCCTGCTGCAAATGCTGCCTACTGGGTGCAACTGGAGTAAGCAATGCTCTTGTGACCAAGGAAATGGTCACAACACAATGCGGATCAAAGCAAAGTCCTCCACAAAACCCACAGGAAGGCACCTGCACTCTCATACACCCGCTCAAATTAAAGACAGACGCTTACCTTCTCCTCTGACCACTGGTTCACAGTATTTAGAAAAATTGAGTGCTGCCTACAGAAAGTAAAAAGTACAACGTATTAAAAAGGTACTATGTATTTGATCTAGCTACAGAATATAACAAGCACCGTAATTCATTACTTTGCAAAAGCAACGAATTAATTTTCATCCAAGAATTATGCCACTTCCTTCCAAACATTATACTGTAAAACATCACAACATTTCCGTAGATTAAAATACAAACAGAAGTAATCTATCACAGGTTATTTGGCTTTGATCTCAGCAAAATCCACTTACTGTACTCAGAGGTTGTTTGTTTTTTTTTTTTTTACATAAACCAGTAATTAAACATTATCAATGCAATGAAAATGATTTAATCAACTTTTTTTATTCCCTTCATTTTCAGATAAAACTTTCCATTCCGGGAGCAGTTCAGCATGTTCAAAAGTAGGCCACACATACTTACACACACAGAAGCAAAAATTATTTTTAAAAAAACAGAAAACCAAAAAACCCTGCTAACACATTCCATATTCAAGTGAACTCCTTTTGCCTAAGGTAAGACTGAAAGATTTTTGACAAGGTTGTAATCTAGATTTTTTTCTAAAATGGTTAAATCAATATCACACAGAATTTTATAAAATAGCAATCCTCACATGTCATTCTCCTTTTGTCCTAATGCACCTTATTAAATCTCTCTGCTAGTATACAGAACCCAATGCAATAACTTCCACATATAACTCTGATATAATTCCAGAATGTGTTATTAATAATCATGCATAATAACATACACATTTATAGCCTATATTAGACACAATGGAGTTGTCCAGAAGCCTACAGAGTTTTGCATGTGTCTGCCATTACCTTATACAGAAGAGACTTGTCAAACACAAAAAGAATTTAGGGTCCAGTTATGTAAATCTTTTCATGACGTTGGTATACCCCCCCCACACACAGTGCATCTAAAGCTAACGAAATTATTCTGATAAGCAGAGCAACTCAAGTACAGAATCACAGAATCAACCAGGCTGGAAGAGACCACAGGGATCATCGAGTCCAACCGTTGCCCTGACACCACCATGTCAACTAGACCATGGCACTAAGTGCCGTGTCCAGTCTTTTCTTAAACACATCCAGAGATGGTGACTCCACCACCTCCCTGGGCAGCCCATTCCAATGTCTAATAACCCTTTCTGAAAAGAAATTCTTCCTAATGTCCAACCTGAACCTCCCCTGGCGAAGCTTGAGGCTGTGTCCTCTTCTCCTATCGCTAGTTGCCCAGGAGAAGAGGCCAACTCCTACTTCACTACAACCTCCCTTCAGGTAGTTGTAGACTGCAATAAGGTCACCTCTGAGCCTCCTCTTCTCCAGGCTAAACAACCCCAGCTCCCTCAGCCGTTCCTCGTAGGTCACACCCTCCAGACCCTTCACCAGCTTGGTCGCCCTCCTCTGGACTTGCTCCAACACCTCAACATCTTTCTTGAAGTGCGGGACCCAGAACTGGACACAGTACTCAAGATGCGGCCTCACCAGTGCCAAGTACAGAGGGACGATCACTTCCCTAGACCGGCTGGCTACACTATTCCTAATAGAGGCCAGGATGCCATTGGCCTTCTTGGCCACCTGGGCACAATGCTGGCTCATGTTTAGCTGGCTGTCGATCAGCACACCCAGGTCTCTTTCCGCCAGGCCGCTTTCTAACCACTCTTCCCCCAGCCTGTAGCGCTGCATGGGGTTGTTGTGGCCAAAGTTCTTGTTCTTGTTGAACCTCATGCCGTTGGTCTCGGCCCATCTATCTAACCTGTCCAGATCCCTCTGTAGAGCCTTCCTACCCTCCAGCAGATCGACTCTCCTATCCAGCTTGGTGTCATCTGCAAATTTGCTGAGGGTGCACTCAATCCCTACGTCTAGATCATCTAGAAAGATATTGAACAGCACCGGCCCCAGAACTGAGCCCTGGGGAACACCGCTAGTGACCGGCCACCAGTTGGACTTTGCCCCATTCACCACCACTCTGTGGGCTCGGCCATCCAGCCAGTTTTTAATCCATTGAAGAGTCCACCCATCCAAGCCCCGGGCAGCCAGTTTGTCTAGGAGGATGCTGTGGGAGACAGGGTCGAATGCCTTACTGAAGTCTAGATAGACTACATCCACAGCCCTGCCCTCATCTACTAAGCGGGTCACTTTGTCATAGAAGGAGACCAGGTTGGTCGAGCAGGACCTGCCTTTCATGAATCCATGTTGGCTGGCCCCGATGCCCCAATTGCCCTGCATGTGCCGTGTAATGGCACTCAGGATGATCTGTTCCATCACCTTGCCTGGCACCGAGGTCAGGCTGACAGGCCTATAGTTCCCTGGATCATCCTTCTGGCCCTTCTTGTAGATGGGCGTTACATTTGCTAATTTCCAGACAGCTGGAACTTCTCCAGTTAACCAGGACTGCCGGTAGATAATAGAGAGTGGTTTGGCAAGTTCGTTTGCCAGTTCCTTCATTACTCTGGGGTGAATCCCATCCGGGCCCATAGCCTTGTGGGTGTCCAACTGGCACAGCAGGTCACTAACTGTCTCCTCCTGGATTACGGGAGGTTCACACAGCCCCCCGTCCCTAACTTCAGGCTCTGGGGACCGAGTCTCCTGAGGACAACCGGTCTTGACATTAAAGACCGAGGCAAAGAAGGCACTGAGCACCTCTGCCTTTTCCTCATCCCCTGACACTACACTACCCTCCTCATTCAGCAAGTGGTGGAGGCTCTCCTTGACCCTCCTTTTGCTGTTGAGGTATTTGTAAAAGCTTTTTTTGTTATCTTTGACTGTAGCAGCCAAATCAAGCTCTAATTGAGCTTTGGCCCTTCTAATCTTCTCCCTACACGACCTGGCCACGTCCCTATAGACCTCCCAAGTTACCCGACCCTTCTTCCAGAGCAAGTAGGCTCTCTTTTTTTCCTTAAGTTCTAGCCTAAGTTCTCTGTTTAACCAGGCCAGTCTTTTTCCCCCGACAGCTTGCCTTCCTACACACCGGGACAGCCTGCTCCTGAATATTTAGCAATTCCCTTTTGAAGCATATCCAGCCTTCCTGGACTCCTTTGCCCTTCAGGACCGACTCCCAAGGGACTCGGTCCACCAGCCTCTTAAACAGGCTAAAGTCAGCCCGCCGGAAATCTAAGGCAGAAGTTCTGCTCTTGCCCCTCCTTACTTCCCCCACTATCGAAAACTCTAACATTTCGTGGTCACTACTCCCAAGACGGCCACCGACCCTCACATCTCCCACTAGTCCTTCTCTGTTCACAAACAACAGGTCAAGCAGGGCCCCTCCTCTAGTGGGCTCATTTATCACTTGCATGAGGAAGTTGTCCTCCACGCATTCGAGGAACCTCCTAGATTGCTTCCTCTCTGCCATGTTGTATTTCCAGCAGACATCCGGCAAGTTGAAGTCGCCCACGAGTACAAGGGCCGGCGACCGGGCGGCTTCTGACAGCCGCTTGTAAAACTCCTCGTCCGCCTGCTCATCCTGGTTGGGTGGTCTATGACAGACTCCCACTGTAATGTCTGCCCTGCCGACCTTCCCCCTGATCTTCACCCATAAACATTCAACCTTGTCATCCTCACCATCTTCCTCAATTTCAACACAGTCCAAGCACTCCCTAACATACAGCGCTACCCCACCGCCTCTCCTGCTTCGCCTGTCCCTCTTAAAGAGCTTATAGCCATCCATAGCTGCACTCCAGTCATGAGAGTCATCCCACCACGTTTCTGTGATGGCAACCACATCATAACCTTCCTGCTGTACAGTGGCTTCTAGCTCTTCCTGTTTGTTGCCCATACTGAGTGCATTGGTGTAAACACACTTCAGCTGGGCTAGCGGCCTTGCCCCCGACACAGGCCTGTCGCCCCTAGGTTCATTTGCAGTTGCCCTGGTCTCATCCCCCTCCCCCATCAAACCTAGTTTAAAGACCTCTTAACCAGCCCTGCCAACTTCTGGGCCATAACCCTTTTCCCCTTGTGACTCAGCTGTTCCCCATCCGGCATAAGCAGGCCTGGTGCCATGAAAGCCACCCCGTGGTCAACAAACCCAAAATCCCACCTACGGCACCAGTCTCTTAGCCACATATTAATCTGTTGTACTTTCATAGTCTTTTCCCTATTTTCACCAAACACCGAAGGAATTGAAGAGAATATAACCTGTGCACCTACCCCCTTTACCAAACGCCCCAGGGCCCTGAAGTCCCTTTTGATAGCCCTGGCACTTCTCTCTTCAATCTCATCCCTACCCACCTGGAATACTAATAGTGGGTAGTAGTCAGAGGGCCTCACCAGTTCAGGAAGCCTCCTGGCAACATCCCTTACCTGAGCCCCAGGGAGGCAGCAGACTTCCCTGTGAGTCGAATCTGGCCTGCATATGGGGCCCTCCGTTCCCCTTAGCAGGGAGTCGCCTATAACAATTACTTTTCTTTTCTCCTTTTTGGAGCTGGTTGCAACCCTGGGTTGCTTCTGTTTATGTAGCCCCGTAGGTCTTTCACCTAGATTCGTGTCTTCCTGACACTCAGGAAGACGCTCAGGCTCCAGCACCTCATACCTATCTTTCAGGGGGACATGGGGAGGGGAGGAAGGTCGGGATGGGATTCGCCTGCCACCCCGAGCAGGGACCTGTCTCCATTCCCCCCAATCCCCTAGGTCTCCTCCTGCTCCTTGTGGAGGAGGAAGAGGATCCTCCACTACCCGGGGAGCATTAGGCCCGTCTGTTTTCCCCAGGACAGGCAGGGAACAGCACTGCCCGCCATCCTCTTCCTGGGATGCTCTTGTACTCCTTAACCTTTCCACCTCCTCCTTGAGTTGGGCCACCAAGGAGATCAGGTCGTCAACCTGTTCACATCTCACACAGGTGAGGTCTCCGTTACCCTCGAGTGCCAGGGTCAGGCTCTGGCACTCCCTGCAGCCTGCCACCTGCACCTCCGCATGCTTCCGCGGCAGGTCCGTTTGGGTTGCCATGTCTTTTCTGGCGCCTGCAGAGGACTTAGGGCCCCGCCGAGTGGAAACCATACCTGCCTGCCCGCCTACTCTGCTCGCCCGCCCTGCCTGCGCGAACTGCCGCGCAAACTGCCACGCCCCTGTCTGCGCGCTCCTGTTCGCTCGCGCTCCGGGTCACATTCTTCACATGTCTAGAAGAACTGTGACCCTAGTTTCTCTTTGTGTCTCCATCGGATTTCAGCAATCTCATTTAAATATAAAACCTGTATAGTTAACAGGTAAGTTCAGTTGACGTTTAGCTACATTTTCCTGATGGAAATGCAGGCAGAACATTCAGATGAACTCACTAGCACTGATTTATTCACTGGCCATAACCACTGATCACTTCAAACTTGTAAAATCTTCTTGTACGCAGTACAGTTATTTAAATAATAATCTGATGAGCTAATTGTTAATGCTATTCAGCTTTTCTTATGCAAAGGTCACCATCAAGTAATTTTTATTTTTCCTCTGTTAGTTTCTTTGCTATTACATTCTTCAAGTGATACATGGTTAAAACCCCTTCTTCCAAATATCTTCAATGTATTTTTGTTCCCTCAGGCATGACTATATTGCAGGAACTTTGACTTATCTACTTTATTCTTAATTCCAAAAGAAAGACATTGAAAACATTTATGTCAATCCTCACTTCTCTAGGCCTTTGAACCAAATTAATACACTACGTTTCTGTAAAACTGTGCAACAGATCTGGCTTGTAGGAGCTTGGTTACCTTAAAATCCTCCGTGGGAGACAAATCAAGGGAAAATCTTACACTCCTAAATAATACAGGAAAATGTTTCAAATTTTAAGTTAAATTTCCCATAAAGTTGAAGTACAAATGTTGGGTGGCAAGTTACATTTAATAAACATGAGAAACAATAGAACTTGAGGTTGGACATGCTGAGACCATGTAATTGAAGTTATTCCTTCAAATGCTGAAAGCCACTCTCTGTCATTCCACTGCATAGTCCAGGAAACAAATACAACAGAAGGCCATTTAGGGATTACAGAAGTCCACGCACGCAAGAAGGTAGCAATAAGAGCAAAGCCACACAAGCACATGTAAAAAGAACTTGAAGAGAAAAGAAGCACAGTGAGGTCTACCACTGCTTGAAAGAGTAAAATCATAACCATTACTTCTTCTGACTTAATTGCAAACAAAAAAATAAAAATCATTAACCAAGTCTGTAACAGAGCTGTCCCTCAAAAACTGCTGCAGTTGCAGCAATTGTTTCTACTATACTTATCAGTAGGCATAAAAAGTTTCGTCATGTTTATCTCCTTATCCCAACAGGTGAAAAAAGGTAGCCTAGTCTTCTCAGCCACTTTCTGATATCGGGGAGCAGCTTGAGCTCAAAAACCCCAACAGAACTTCTAGGCTGAGTGAACCACACAACAGCCTGGCATCTCATTAGGACAGCTTTTGTTGCCTCTGACTGGAAAACTACATAGCAATGGAAACCCTTTACAGCCACCAAAATAACTTCAAACTTTGTTATAGATTTTTAGGGAAACTGTGTTTTGAGCTAACACATTCTTAAGACAGTAGATTTGGACTAGATACAAGGAAGAAATTTTTTATGACGAGGGTCGTGAAACGCTGGCACAGGTTGCCCAGAGAGCTGGTAGATGCCCCATCCCTGGGAACATTCAAGGTCAGGTTGGATGGGGCTCTGAGCAACCTGATCTAGTTGAAGATGTGCCTGCTTATTGCAGGGGGATTGGACTAGATGACCTTTAAAGGTCCCTTCCAACCTAAACCATTCCATGATTCTGTGATCTTCTCTTTGTCCATATTCAACAATAAATCTAGACTTTCAGAGCTTATTTGGAAAAAACAGCCCAAACAAAACAACAACCCTAAAGGAGCTCATCTTACCAGATGCTGAAGTTCTTTCAGGTCCCTACAGACCATGTAGAAGACACCAAGTAGAATGTTGATATATGCAGCATAGAAATCCGCAGAATATTCTGGGGGATGATTCTGAGACAAGATCTTCTGCAGGTGTCCTGTTTAAACAAAAATAAGTTTTGCTTATTTAAAGCTCATTTAATAAACTGACCACATTTTACAAGTTAAGTGGAAAACCAAATTATAATCATCACTAAAATACCCTGAATCCACCAAAAGTTACAATGATTAAATGAACCAGCAAATATAATGGCACCAAAATGTTACTTTGAGATGTTTTGGCAAGTAGAAAAAGACAAGTGTTTTAGAGTTTGTGTGAATACAGACTTTCACATTCCAGTAGCTATCACATATTCTGGATTCTGTAAAAGGCATACTGATAAACATGGAAAAAACATTTAGATGTTGTTTCACAAAGTATTATTCAGTCCTCAAAAAGCAGGTTAAAGAATAAGTTTACCTATGCTGTAATCGGGAAAATACAAGGTGAATGGCTCAAAGCATCCAGTATTTGGACGGAACAGTTCCCATACTATTTCACTGAGCAGGACAACTGTCACATTTCTGTCAGTCTACACAGAGGAAAAAAAAACAAAAACAAAAACAAAAGAGAGTGACAGCTAAGTAGAGAAAGAAAAGAAACAACATTGCATGTTACAATATCAATGAGAAAAACTATTATTGTGACTTTTCTGTTCCACAAAAATCATCAAATTTACAGTTTAATACAAATTACTAACATGGTAATAAAGCTTCAACTGGCCTAATCAAGAAGCTCATATATTTGCAGATTTTCATAATTACATGAGATTTCTCTGCATCCCTTGCCATTTCACTGACAAGTAAGCTTTGTGGGGTGATCGAGCTCTGGCACTAGACAATACCAAGTAGATTCCACCCCTTACAAAATTAAGAGAGCATTTTACTTTGGTAATTAAACCCAGGCTTTCAGAGCAAACAGGAAGAGTTAAAAAGCAAAAGAAAGCTCAGTGCTTTCTGAAACTAAGTTATCTAGTACTTTATTTTAAAGGTAAGCTGCTCTTCAAAAACAAACAGAAAAACATTCCAAAACAAAACCATAGTATTAACTGTGTACTCTACCAACTGTTTTACTAGTTACCAAAAATGGCTGTACATAGTAACATATTACTTTTAACCAAGTTTTTATTGACAATATACTTGCCTTGAGTTTGATGTTTGGTCAATAGATAACAAAACATTTCATATTAAAAAAAATTCCTTATTTTGATCATCTTTCAACGTATCAGCTTTTTAATATGAAGCTATCTGTGAAGACGATGCTTCATTCTTCCTTTTTGCAAGGTTTTTGCAACCATACTAAAAATTCTTCATAACAAAAGAGGCTTTTGTCTCTTCAAGAAAGACATTTCAAAACTATTGAGGCACCTCAAGAAAATAAAAGGAAGTAACGTGATTGAATTGACAATGCTTAATGTGAGCTGTGAATTACTTGAAAGAAAAGTTTAAATGCTATTCCCCTTCCCTGAAATTCAGGCAGAATCCTTTAGTTACTCTTCCCACTTCTTGCCAAAGTGGCACACGCCCATATTCTTTACTGTTTCTTCTTTCTCTATTTTTATGGAACTCTTTTTTCCTCTTAATGAGAGAGCATCTTTCTGTAGATTTCTTTCAATTGTGTTCCTTTCCCAGATTTCCTAGTATTTTAGCTGAGAAAAGTACTAAGGTATCTTCGGTTCAGTTCCTGACAGACCTTCCAATATGAAAAACTTAAGTACTTCCCACCATAATCCTCACAGAAATCAAGCATCCTATGACTCATTCTTTGCAAACGATTCCCCAGTCCCATGAAATCTTTCACCACTAATGAAGTTCCTCGTCTCCTACAACATTCCTCTGCAACTTCAGATGCACAACAGTTTTACAAAGCCTCAGTCCAGAATCCAGAATTTCAGCAACTGGAATCTCAGCATTCAAGAAAGCCGACAAACTTATTTGAAGGTTATTTTTGAATTTGAGGGCATTTCTCCAGCATATTTAACTCTCAGCCTATGTTTTTTTTGGTCCCACAAGAGCAATCATAGGCCTATGCTTCCCTCCTTTCTCTCTCTCAGACAGGTTGTTTCTGGTTCGGGGGCAGCAAAATCCAGAACATGGGCAGAACAGACAAAAAGAGCCAGAAAATGCACCAGCCGCCAGGATTAAGAACACAGTCTTCATTCGGTAAATAGAGAAATCAAGATGTCACCAGAAGATTAAGAGTACCACACTAAAGTCTTGAGATAGTAAGTATAATTTCAGCTATTTAGATGTTCAGACATTTCAAAGTACCACCATCTTCTGGTTTTGTCTCCAGTTTCTTTTCAGAGAATTCCTTATTCCAAGGCACAAGCTTTGATACTTCAGAAGTGAGAGCGGGAAAGATATAGTGGTTTACTCCAATCAGAAACATACTGTGGCACAATTCCAGTACAAGTGTAAAAACTCTCTGCCATCATAAAGCACATTCGCAGCTGCTGAGCTGTGCAGCTCCAGCCACAAAGAGCTGGTAGCCTACCAACCATCCTCAAGCCAGCCACCACGCAGTGTTCTGAAGTTTCACATGGGAGAAACATGAGGAAAACAAATGTTTCCTAAGATGCAAATACACACTTCAGATGCTGAATTCCCTCATTGTGGTTGGGCTCTCTGAATCTGCACCTGACTCAGAAGCAGACTTTGGATTCCCACACAAACATCTGACAAATGCTAAAAGAGGTTTTATTTCTTTATTTGTACCAAGCTAAAAGGAGCTAGATTATAGTTCGCCTGAGATTTTTTTTCCTGCAATTATTACAAAAGTTTAAACGAAGAGTAGAAAAATTTCACATTCTTCTTAAAAAAAAAAATATTCTAGAAAAGATAGCTATGTATCTAACACCAGCCTCAAAAGAATATACAACAGACCAGATATTGTAAAACAAGATACTATGAAACATAATTTAAAAAAAAATAAAAAAAAAAAAAAAAAAAAGCGTACGAAAAGCCTGCCAATGTTTAAATTCAGGTTTAGTTTCTAGTTTTGACCACTGCCAGTTGATTATTTTGGGGGGGGGGGGGGGGGGCAGTTATTTTGCAACTTTTCTCATCTAAAGAACCACTTATCTTGACCTGTGAGCCTACATGGACAGATACCATATGTTCAGTTACTTTCAATATGCAGGAAACATACATTAATTTTTTTCCAGACACTTACCAACTCTTGAAGCCTAAGAAATGCTGGCAGGATGTTTGCTTCCATTTCCCTCAGCTGCTCTGCTCTATCCAGTACCTTTGAACAAAACAGTGATCTTATATAGACAATGTCAACTTCCATTCTCATGTGGACTTAAAATTAATTCTTAGCTGCTGGAAACTCATTTCACCAACGGCTCGTAGACAGCAGAAATCACGTAAGTATAAGGACCCCTTAAACAAGCAACATCGGAGAGATTATTGCTCCAGATGTGCCCCCAGGAAGCCCAAGCAGCTCTGCCATCTAAAAAAAAGATACAATTCACAGGCAAGCGACATTCTCATGTCTTATGGCACTAAGAATTAAAACATAAGTAGACCAGTCAAGAATATCACTGACAAAGCCATGATATCATTAACAACCATTGAAACCTCAATGTTTGTCCAAAATTCTTCTTATATGTATTCTTATATTTAAAAATCATGTGTAGTACTGTAGCACTATATCAACATGCTTACTGCAGCACTTCCATTATGAAATTATTTTTCAGAAACAAATAAGAGCTGATATTTTCAAAAAGGTAGCTATCATCTGGAATTCACGCAACTGAATTTTGAGAGAAATTTTTCTTACAGTAGTTTGCAGCCTAGAAATTTAGAGGATTTATTTCATTGTACGCAAACCTGGCATAGCACCAACAAATATGTAGCATATGTACAGCTTAAACAGGCAACACTTTTTCTAAACAACTAACATATTATGGAGCCTAAAGAAAAAAAATAGGTGCACGAAAACATGCATGGCTATCCTTTGGCAAAAAAAAATTTGTATTCCCAGTACCAGTAAACTTAAAATCTTGACAGGAATGAAAAAAGATAATAGAAACACATTCCTTCTGTGTTTTATTTACTACTCGCAATATAAATCTAAATTCTGAAGTTCATTACTACTTTTGAATTACTACTGTTGAATAAGATACTATAGGTCTCTAGAAAATTACATTTTTCTATCCTTTTACATTTCCTCCCCACACCAAATTAAGGCATCTATCATTTCTGCTGCCCACAGTAAGAAAAAGAATTTCATGTGGATAACCAAGAAACATTTTATGAAAACAGTATTTCAAAATCATACCGTACAGGAAAAAAAACTGAAAGAACAGCATCTCTGCAGTAATAGCTCACAGTTCTTGGGTATTTATTTAAAACTACAATATAACATGTGATTTTATACTGACACCTGCATTTGGTTCATATAATAAACAACTTCAGGCATGAGGACTGCTTTACGTTACTGACCAAATAGATACTACACATTTTTACTGATAAAATACTGCTTATTGGACCCAGTGACATGCAGGTACCAAACACCAAGCGTTAACGTCTTGACCTAAGTAGATCTTATTTTTTAGTTAAGTGCAAAACAAACTAGAGTCTCTACTTACAGCAGAAAACATATACTGTGACCCTAGCTTGTGGACAATGTCAAGTGGTTCACAGAAACAGCCTACCCACAGGCCTATAAATCCATGCCTTATTCTGGAGTTTTAATATAGATGTCACCCTTCAGCATTTTTTTTTAAAGCTACATTTTAGAACTGTCTGCTGACTTACATTAAAAACAGCATCTTGTTACTTCTGTGAAGTGCTAAATATTGTAAACGTATGAATGACTACAAGTAATATCTGTTTCAGTTTTTCAGGTAGTTAGAATAAATAAATTAATTTTTCACAAGTAATCACAAGCATTCAGCCCCCACGCTTGGGTTAAGAGAAACATTTAGAATCCTTTGCTTTAAAATAAACATTTATCTTAATTTGCTCTGAGTTAATTGGGATGAAATATTACATTATTTACTGCCGAAATGAAATAGAATAAATTAGTATTGCCAGTTTATGTTACCAGCATGCTGGTCTTCCACCAGTCTCAATTTAAACCACCCTACAATAAATCCAGACGACACAGGTTAAGATACATGAATTAATTTCCCTCATTCCTATCTGTTCCCATGCAGAATGGAACTAAAATACTAATTTAATACTTAATTATTCTGATTCAGCAACTATTTACGTGATACAATTGAACCTTTCTAGGTATTTAATGGTTTGCTTTCTATAACCATTGTTCAAGAACTTTCTAATTTTCTGAGTGATACTAATTTTCATACAACCCATGAAGCATTCTTTATTGATGTAGAACATTTTTTAAATTCAAATATTAATCTGAAAGTAAAATTCTACTATATAAAGTATTTTGTGAAAATCCCTAAAGGTTATTTTGTTCTTATGGAATTGTTGAAGGATGCCAATAGCACTTTTGTGACAGTAAATTAAAATGAATTATCTATGTATAACTTCTTATCTATTGTAAGAACTGGTGCATTTTTTCTTCATTCAATTTTTAAGAATTATGTCAAATTTATTAACTTCATGAACTGTAGGAAACTATGAGATAGTACTGTTTCCACTAAATATAATGTTATTTAACTCAATAGTTAAGGATTTTAAAATGGAAATTAGTTACGCTATACATTTTTTGTGTATAAAAAGTTCTAAAACCAGGAAAAATAAAGAACCTCATCCAAAGCCAGTAAACCACCTGAAAGAATTTAACCAGTATCAACAGATTCTGAATTAGGTCCACGTGGAAATTCTGTGAAAACTGCTCTATAATGCACACATTTCACATACAAATTATTGATAACAATTACACCCTCTTAAGTGAAATGAAACCAGAACACTAAAATTAAATTACTTACAATGTATAATGTTTGATCTTGAAGCTTTTGACTTGCAACAGCTTGTTTAAATAGACGTACAAAGTCATTGAAAGTATCACAAGACACATGAGAAGTCTGTTGTGTCTCAGAAGAATGGCTTTGCAACTGGATGAGAATTTCGTCTAAAAGAAGTCGTGAAGTAAAGTATTCCACACAGTTGACAAACACATGAGGAAGCTGAAGAAGATTAAAAAAAAAATACAACTTTATTTGGTTTTTTCAGTGTAAACACTCCAGAACCAGTTTTCTCTTCTAGATGAGACAATGAAAGAAACCACACCTTGTCCACCGATATAGAGCAAAAACCAAAAAACTTTGCCAAAAAAGAATGATTACTTATGTACCTAGTCAAAATATTATGTATCACAAAGCGAAGACAGATCTGTTGAATCCTCATATAAAACAGTGTATCTTCTAATTATGTTTAAAAACTGAAACACACAGTGTGTCTTCTAACTATGTTTAGAAATTGTGAGCAATACATAACAGGAAAACTATATAACATTTAGTTCAAAGAAAAGTTAGGCAATCATAACACATTAGAGTATTGCAAAATAGTCCATTACAAATTACAGTGTCTAGATAACAAACTTCTCAAACTTATACTACAAAGAAAGTAATCTAGGAGCATGCTCCCCAAAATTACTCTGAATGTTCTGGGCATTCACTACATACAAATGATAAAGTGTAATCTTCTATATCAGACATGTAATCAGCCTGCTTGTGCAGAACATTTTCAGAAAAACAGATCTCTTCAGAGCAAAGAGCATGTGAAAAAAGCAGAGTAGAGATACATTTTATGGCAATCCATAAAATGTACTTATAAGTACCAATTTAGTAATATGGAAAAGCTAGGGTCATTTGTCTATAAATAGAAGACACTTTAGACTACAAAATAGTACCAGTATTCAAACCTACATAAGGCAAAAAAGATAATTTCCTAGCAACTCTATTTTAAGAAATAGATTATTTGCATAGCTCCATACTCCCCAATAAGGCATATGCTCTTTTTTTACACTGAACATTAAAACCCCCGGAAAACACTAGTCATTCGGATACATATGCATTACTTGCAAAATTAAACTTCTGATACAGAAATGCGTGTGTGCATAACAAAAAAAAAAAAATCTAAGTACTTCATTCCAGTTTTTCTACTTAAAATACAATATATGGCATATGATTCAGCAGATGTGGGAAAGCGTGGGTATATGCTGGCAATCCACTCAAACAGCGTGTAATAAAAAGCTTTCTTATGATTTTGAACACTATTAAAAGAAAGGGGCTCCATCTCCAGAAGCACCTATTCAAAGTGCTGCACCTCCACAGGAGAAGGAAAGCTGGGTGCCTCAGATGTGATTCACGACACCACATAATGTAGGAGACAGCTATACTTGGCAATAGGAAGCTCTGTAGAACTGAGCTGCTGCTTAAATCCTATTCCTTTCCAGGGTCTGGCCACATCTTTGGATATGTTGCAAGTGGTTAGCACAGTATTAGGAGCACTGCTTGAAAGGCTAATGCATGAAAGAGGATTGTGCACGCTCCCTTCCACCTTTCTCCCTCTGCAGAATTTTTAATGAAAGGGACCAAATTACAGTGTTTTGCATAAAAATAATTCCTGCAGATATGTGGTAAGTGTGCTCTGGACAAGCCTAAAGTATCAGGGCTATGAGAACAAAGTGGGAAGTTATGGTTTAGGTATGAAGTAGGCACCTGTCATTGGATTTAAATCTCTGAAGTATGTGACTGACAAAAACACAGGCACCAAGAGGTTCAGATGGAAATTTCTGTGATGACACCCTTCAACTCAGGAGGGCTTTAAAACCTATTTTGAGAAAAATTAGAACAAGGAGTAAAACTAGCATGAATATATACAATTGTTAACAGAAAAAGAAGGGTCACAAACATGGCAAGAACCTAGTATTTAAAAGTCTTCTGCCAGCACTGACCAGAGAGGGACAAAATGGACTTAAAGAATGATGTAGAGAGGTATGGCCTTAAGATAACTATTTTTGTAAAAAACATGCATTCAGCCACAATGACCCACTACTTCTGTGTAATTCAGATTTTCACATGTTGTTTAAAGAGTAGGTTTCTCTGCCTGCAGTCCTTGCAACTGAAATAAATCCATTCCTGACAAAGTTCCTACTTCAAGTTAGTAACATACAGCAACCCCAGTATTAATCATCACGGATGTAAGTCATCTCCCAGTAGACAGTATTAAAGTAGGTTTTTTTCCTTAACAGTTGAGGGGAAGAGAGTTTGTAGCCCCAGCTTCCTAGGAATGTAAGGCTCCAAATTCAAAACTGTTCCATGAATTCTCACTAGTTTCCACTTCACGTATTCCAACAACATCTGTCTTATCAGTCCTCCTTGACCTGCTTCTTACTTACTTCTACATTGTTTTCTAAGAGCAGGAATCCAAAGGAAGTTTATGCTAGATGGTGAAGCTGAAAAAGAACATACAGTCCTAACATTTGTGAAAGTGATGCTCATACAGGAGGAAACAGCAATAGTACTGGCATGGGAGAATAAGATCCATCCCACCAGCAAAAGACCTGGCAATGTCAAGCTTAGTAAACACAAACACACCTGGAAAATTATAGTATTATATTATATTATATTATATTAGTAACTGTGAATGGCATCCTGTTTCTTGGGGTTTTTAACTTATGATGCGTATCAAGCTGTGTTTGGAGGATCTAGAATAAATTAAAGCGCACAAAATTAATATTTTCAAACAGGTTCTGAAAATATAATACTAAAAAGGACTATCAATACACTTTTTCCCATTTAGAGCTGATTCATTGAGCAAAAGAATAATCGTTTATTGTTCAGGAATTAAATCAATTGTTCCTATGCAACATGAGCAACCTGGTCTAGTGGAACACCTCCCTGCCCGTGGCAGGGGGGTTGGAGCTAGTTGATATTTAAGGTTCCTTCCATCCCAAACCATTTTATGGTTCTATACATTGCTCCAACATTTTAGAACTCCTGCATTGTTTCTTTTTCAAAGTGAAAGACAGATTTTCCTGCTTCTACAAGAGGGATGATTGGAACTAACGAAATTTGCTGCAATGAATTCACCTCAAGTCCGCAAGAACAACTATCAGTATCAGAAAGAATGGCAGTTGTTTGGTATTCAGCCAGTGATTTTCACCATTTCATACTCACTTTTCTTTCAGCAACCAAGTATAGCTTGTATGTTTGCTTTGAAAACTTTTAACTACTTTATTACATTTAAGCTCTTAGGCTGACATTTAAACAGATCATACACATCCAACTGAATATAACTGAAATGAGTTTGTTAAGACAAAACAAAATTCCACTACTGCAAACTCTTTTCAGTGTTCTTCATATACTCTTTCACTCTCTTCATATACAAGTAAAATTAGTTCAAAGGAGAATTACAAGAAGATTCAAAAAAAGTATAGTATAAGTGACTCTCTGACTGAACTGGAATCATCATAAGAGTACTTACTTGTCACTGGAGCTATTTCAGGCTAAGTCTCTTTTAGGGAGCTGAACAAAATCTGCCTCCTTTTTTTCTTTTTAAACTTTCTTAAAAAAGTTATCATGATTTATACTATATCTCAGTACGAACTACTTCATTTTATCCTAAGTGCACTAGTGAGAAGAGCGATGCCTTCATCACACAGTAAGTGCAGGAGAAGAATTAAGAAGGCAGACATGGAAACAAACCATTTTGAGAAAGTAGAAACTAGTTTGAGGGACCATCTGTGACAAATAAATTCTCAATTCAATATCCATTGTGAATATTCTTACCTGTAAGGTGTTTAGAAGAGTTTGCATCACATAGGTCTTTCCACTAGATGTATGTCCATAGATAAAGATGGATGGAAAACTAAACTGCTGACGCTAGGGGGAAAAAAAAGTTGTTGCTGTTTAAATAATTCTTCTTTTTCATTCAACGGATAAAAGATTTATCAATAAAGTTTCCCTCCAAAAGAAAAGTTATCTTTTGAATTGAGGCATTAAATATAAAATATGCCAATTATTATGGAATCAATGTGATCAAGTTTTTTTCACCTTCACTGAAATGCTGGGAGGGTAAGTCCCAAGAATCAAATACCACATAAAGGTACCAGTAAAATCGCCATAACATGAGGATACATTTTTCATAGGAAAAGCAAACCAAACCAACCAAAAAAAAAAAAAATCCAAAACAAACAACGAAAACACACACCAAGAGACAAGAGCAGGGGGCTCTTAATTCAAATTAGTTAACTGAAACAAAATCTTGGCAAGCACAAATTGCAAGCTTCACATTGTCCTAACTTCTGCAAACACTATAAAATGCTTTTCTTTCCATTAGCATCAAATAGAAAAGAATTAAATGGTTTGGTGGAGAAGACGGTAAAGAAGCTCGCTCCTCTCTCACAAGGCAATGTCTGATATAATATCTCTATTTATTTAATGACATTGATACTGTATATTTCATGGATTTTTTTTTTTAAGATGCAAGGAAAATAATTAACTTGTTCTTTTTCTTTCATTCTGAACAGGTATTTATTTTTGTGTTTTTCTCACGTCTAAGAATTTTGTACACTGACTTAAAAAATGAATACAAAAATAAATTTGATAAACACTTTTTATGAGATATTCAATTAATCCAAGATGAAGGCACTCTTGTGCAAGATATGCGGAAACTCAAATTCTTGTTAAATATGCAGGTTAGAGTATCAATTTTTTTTTTAAGACTTGTTTATTACTATGCTTGTAATAAATACATAAATGCTGTAATTTGATGTAATTATTATTATCTATAATTAAAGGCAGAACCAGAAACAGACACTAATTTCCATTTTGTCAACTGAATGTAAATGGATATATCAACCGCTTGTAAGTTTGCAGATAAATATCTCCATTACTTTTTACCACAGCTTTGCCAAGAAGTAACGGAATCAATTACCAAGCCAGTGATTTCCAAATCTTATGGCCAGCAACAGAACTACTAAGAATCAGACCAATTTCATGTACTTAGAATTCAGGCACACAGATATTAGATTAACAGGTCAAAACCAAACAGAATTTCTACACTGTCACTGAAAAAAAAATACCCTAGAACTTTAGACCAGGGAAGAAGACAGACTTTCCTCCTGGTACTACCTGGCAAAGATGGAACAGAGTCATGGAGAAATCAGGCTTCAGAGACAGCAAGGCACAAATAGCTGTAAGTCTGTTTGGGTCCTTCCAGCTGCAAGACAGCTTTCAGCCTTCAAACTTACTAGAATCTATCTGCCAAACACTAATGTCAAAGATGGGTAACAAAAAAAAAACCCACCCCAAACAACAGAGACAACCAAAGTATCTTCACAACGACATCACAAAAATGCCCTTAAATTTCCACTTTCTCCTCTGAGACAGCAGAATATCTTCATTCTATTCACACATACAACACAAAAAGCACTACCTCTCCAAATATTGACAGCAACATGGACACTTGGGATTCTCGACAAGGCACCAAACTTTCCAGGTGAAGCAGTGCAGCTGCTGGGTATGCTGGATGTTCAAGATTAGGCATTTTGACGTTCCTGCAGTTAGTCACCTAAACATGCATATCCCGTAGAGACAAGAAATAAACTGATCTGGAAAACAAAACGTTTTAATTATTATTTGCTGCCATATACATAAAGGAGAAAAATGAACAGGAATTGACATAAAATATAAACATTCTAGCTCAGGATAATGGTATAATTATGATAGACTTAGTAAAGTTCAATTTTGATGAAGTCTCCTATGTAAGGCATACAGGCAATTTCACACCAGACAGAATCCAAAAAAATAAAATAAAAAGGGAAAGGCATACAGGGTATGAGTAAATCAATATAACAAAAAATTGTCACAGTTTAGTTAACTGGAGAAGTACATATTTACTTCTGGTTTTATAAACATTTAAAAGTAGCAAGGGAATAAAAGGAGGGAAGTAGATTAGTCACAGATCATCACCTCCCTGGACAGACAATAAACTAGAATTTACAAGTAACAGAGAAGAGGTAGGGCATAAGGAAAGATGAGGATGTCAAAATAACAGCTCTTCACATGTTAAGAGGAATGGTCACCCCAGCTTAAAAGCAGCAGAAGCACATGAAGAAAACCCAGCTGATGGTAAAAGACTGGAAATACTCCTTAAAAACAGTAGGAGCCTAAACCAGTTAGGTAAAGCTATAACTAATTAATTAAAGTCGGCCTTTTAGACAAGGGCTAGTCAAGGAAAACTGTGGGTCTTGACTGTCCAAAACACTGGGAAGGCTGGATTTTAGTGATAGAACATGGAAAAACACCTCAGTCAAAGATACTACATTGTCTGCAGCTTCTAAAACTGCTGGAGAGATGGTACATTTGTCTGTAGTGATAAGGACAACATGCAGAGAGAGAACTGAAGTAACCTCAAGAGCCAGATTCTGACTTTGTCAAATGCAACATAACAACACCCAAAAAGAAAGTTTGGAAATCTAGGTAGCACAATAAAGATATCTCATCAGCAGATAGGAATACCTGTAAGTTATCAAGACAAAAATAATAAACAAAGCACTTCAAACACATTTAAATATAAGTATTTACAGCCAAATATGTTATGCAGGGCATAAGTAGAACGCCACATGAGGAAAGATTAGGTTAGTAGATGGAGACAATAAATAGTTGGAAAATGGAAAACTGTCCTGAAGAAAAAATGTAATATAGGGTTGCACTGACAGGGGAGTTATTGGGCTACAAGGAGGTTCATAAATACAAATGTATTTATGGAAAACAGAGCTTATTTTGGGATCAAAGTATTTCCATAAATACATTTGAGGAAAGATTTTTGCTTTTATTTTTATACTTCGCCTTCAGTGCTTTCTGAAGTAAAAAATGTGATTGCAGAATCATCAATAGAAAAACAAATTGAATCAATGAAGAAAAAAAGGATAACCCCAATAACGGAAGTAATGCCAGTATAATGAAATTCAGCACTTCAAATTACACATATTTGTGAGAAATCATATCACACCTAACAAAAACTACAGTTAGATATCAAGAAACTGTAAGTCTGAAGCAACTTGAAAAATAAACAAGTCCATCATAT
The DNA here is from genome assembly GCF_013368605.1 of Nyctibius grandis. Taxonomy (NCBI): domain Eukaryota; kingdom Metazoa; phylum Chordata; class Aves; order Nyctibiiformes; family Nyctibiidae; genus Nyctibius; species Nyctibius grandis. The sequence continues at coordinate 15,290,438 of NC_090662.1, forward strand.
AGTAAGTATGAGAAATCAAAATAATGTATCTATCAAAAAAACAAACACATAATCATATGTGTCAGGCAAATTATTTCCCATACAGACAAGCACACAAATAGCTTTGGCCCATTTATCAGATCAGCTTTCAACAGGTCTGCCCACCTGTCCACTGCATCTATTCAGATATCTATTCAAAATTGAATGAAGATACAAAAAATTGAATAGCTTGATCAAGCTTGCTCTCTAAAAATGACCTAGGAATAAACACCGAGGATGAAAAGAAAAAAATTTAGACAGTAGCCTCCAAAACAGAAGACATATAAGGAGGGAATGAGTTTTAGAAAAGGCTGAAAAGTTTGCATGGATTTAAGAAAAAGGAGAGCTCTTCGGCTCCACTGACTACATGATAACTGGGCTTTACTAAGTGTCCTAAACGTATCTAATGCCATAAGCTATCATAGAATGGTTTGGGTTGGAAGGGATCCTAAAGATCATCTAGTTCCAACCGCCCTGCCACAGGCAGGGACACCAGTACTTCAGTTTCTCCACCCTGCTGCCCAACTGCACTCCAGAAAAGCATGAATCGCCTGTTGATCACATCATATCTGCCAGCCCTATTTGCTTTTCAAACATCCTAGCACATGCCAACTTATACTAAATATATTTAAGCCACTGGATGAAAACCTACATCTCTGTTGACTAGATGTAGGTCTCTTACTCTTCAATAGGATCCCATCTTAGAGTTCACAAGAAACAGGATGTTTAGAGAACATGTTCACAAAACAATTAATTTAGATTAAATGGCAATGCTGACACAAGGACTAGCATCAGCCAAAGCTTGAATTCAGGACGTTCCTGGCCGGTGAAGGTGGTACAGAGGTTGTACATGTGACTCCAGCCAGATCAGGAGGGACAAAAAGCACTCACTTTCCGGTTGAGTCCAGGTAAGGATACCAAAAGCACAACAGGTTAGGTTTCACGGATGGATTTGATGATTTAAGAGGACTTCTCTCAGTTCATTGGTCCTAAAATACCTGCACTCGGCATGCCTTTCTAACCTTTATCACAGAAGTTCACAGAACTGACGGGACTGACACCGTTTCCCTTCCCCTCAGGCCCTACACGGACACCGCCGGCACAGGCGTGCCATGGCTGCGGGGGGAATAACGACCCCCGCGCTTCCCGCAGCCCGGCCTAAAGGCTCCGTCAGCCCCGCGTCTGTGGAGCTGAGGGCGGGCCCAGGCCCAGGGGGCAGCGCTGACCCCGGCAGGCGGGGCGGGAGGCTCGGGCCCCTCACCCCCGCGCGCGGCCCCGCACCGATGCCCGATCGTAACGCAGCAGGAGCAGGCCTGCCCCTTCACCTCACTCCCCTCCTCCCCCAAACACCAGAAACCGGCTGCCCTCCTTGCCGGGCCGTTCCGGGCCGGCCCCGCCAGCCCACCCCACCTCGCCCCGCTCCGCCCGGCGGCTCACTTCGGCTTCCCACACCACCTCCGTCCGCGCGCCGCCTCCCGCGGCCGCCTCCTGCACATGCGCACACCTTCACCCAGCCCCGCCTGCCGCGGGCAGTGCGCAGGTGCGGAGCCCGCACGCATGCGCAGTAGCGTCGTGAAGCCTGCCGCCACTAGTGCGGGTCTGGCGGCGCGGGAAAGGGCGGGAAGGGCGGTACGGCTGTGAGGGGAGGTCGCTGCCCGTTCCGCGGCGGGCGGACGGTGGAGGAGTCCCAGGGATGAGGTAGTGTCTTATCGCACAAGGAGAGCCATGTATAGCATACACGTGTATAGCATGGCCAGCAGGTAAGGGAGGTGATTCTGCCCCTCTGCTCCACTCTCGTGAGACCTCACCTGGAGTACTGCATCCAGCTCTGGGGCCCCCAACATAAAGACATGGAGCTGTTGGAGCGAGTCCAGAGGAGGGCCACGAAGATGATCAGAGGGCTGGAGCACCTCTCCTATGGAGAGAGGCTGAGAGAGCTGGGGCTGTTCAGCCTGGAGAAGAGAAGGCTCCAGGGAGACCTCCTAGTAGCCTTCCAGTACCTGAAGGGGGCCTACAAGAAAGCTGGAGAGGGGCTTTTTACAAGGGCATGTAGTGATAGGATGAGGGGGAATGGTTTTAAACTGAAAGCGGGTAGATTTAGATTAGGTATTAGGAAGAAATTCTTTCCTGTGAGGGTGGTGAGACACTGGAACAGGTTGCCCAGAGAAGCTGTGGATGTCCCCTCCCTGTCAGTGTTTAAGGCCAGGTTGGATGGGGCTTTGAGCAACCTGGTCTAGAGGAAGGTGTCCCTGCCTGTGGCAGTGGGGTTGAAACTAGATGATCTTTTAAGGTCCCTTCCAACCCAAGCCATACTATGATTCTATGATATGTCCCTGGACATAGGTGTCTTTGGGGCACTGTGTTAGAAGCCGCTTAGCAGCAGTTGCCCCAGGGAGAGGAGGATATTATGGTTAACGTAGGGAACCTTGTGTCACTGGGGAGGAGAGCGGTGCTGGTGTCGAGGAGTCAGGCCTGGACCTGGGGCAGAGAGTCAGATGGAAGTCATGGGTGCATGTGTGGTTGGTGTGGTATTTGTTAGCTTAAATCCAGCCGCCTCCCTTAGAGGCACGCAGATGAGCCCATGGCATCTCTGGTAGCTGGATGTATAGAGACGAGGGTCAGCTTCAAGGTGCGTCCTGTGAGGGGACAGCAGCATCAGTCACAGGAGGGGTCTGGAGGTGTTGGTGTCCATCCTCTCTTCACACCTGGAAAAAAGAAAATTGACATAAAATTGTATGCATAACTCATTTATGTTAATAAAGAACACAGCTTAATGGAATGGCTGTGGAATCTCTGCTCCAGTCAAGCTGTGCAGACAGCACTCTCTAAAAATGCACAGTAATACATTCAGTTTACAGTTAAGTTGTATTATGCATGAACATTGCACACTGTATTAGTGGGATAAATATGACAACTGCATGCAGGGTCAGGAAAGTTAAAGTGATACTCTCCTTCTGTAGTTTGAGCTGGGTAAAATGTTAAATAAATGAATAAAGCTTCTGTGAATCAAGCATGATTTCTTTTTAACAGTCAGTTTTTTGTATATATACATGTGCATGCACAATCATCATAGCTTGGCCTGAACATAATTTCAGACTTATATCTATATATTGTAAATTAGTGGACCAAAACCATCCTGAATGGAATTAGAAAAAGAAGCAGAAAAAGGTGCAACTGATTCTGATTTACGGTTATGTATAACAATTTGTGTACAGTCGTGTTTTTGAAATAGCCTGTTACTTATCACATTTTTGCCAAAGCATGAAATTATGTTTAATGTTACTGGGTTTGCATTTCTGTGGGCAAAAGCTGTAGTATTACTAATTGAGTCCACTTCTTTGCTTATTAAAAAAAATCTTAACTTGGAATAATAGGTATGTTTTAAAGCGTCTTATCAAGGCATATGCTTCCCAAGAGAGTGAAATACTTTTTTCTAGCTTTTGAAACCTTGGAATCTGTTGAGGCGGATTCCTCTGCATACAGATAGGCCACGTTTCAGGAAAAAAGCAAATGTAATAACTGCGAGGAGTCTCAGAAAGTCCACATTTGTATAGTCATGTAGGAGCTGAAATAAAATGCTTTGAAAGCAGTTCTTAATGATGTTAGAATTTCCATGTTCTATGGTTTACTTCTCAACAAATCTGAAATTTGGCTTTGAGTTGATCAAGAATCCTAAAATGAGTCTTTAGACAAGTTGTTTTCACTTCAGGGCTTGCTGAAAACGTGGCTGTCATCTGATTCTCTAGGAGCATTGGTGGTTCAGGCTGCAGTCCCTCCCGGGGTCGCTTCTGCACAACATAAATCCATATTGCCTCAGAGAGGAGGGTCTCTCTCTTCCTGTTACACCTTCACTTCCACTCATTTTGTGGTCCTAGGATTTCAGTGGTTATGCAGAGAGCTAGCTCAGGGAACTAGTCCTGCTGAAATTAAACCAAACCAAAAAAATAGTTACTTCAGTATTTGCAGCCTTGCTTCCAAAAGCCTGCTTATTAACTGAGTGGGACCACCACTACCATCTCATTTAGCCTCTAGTCTGAAATTCAAACAAAATATCCAGTAATAATGCTTTTTATTAATCCAAAGTGGCACCATTATTATCATGAGGTAAATAATGAAAACATGTATCTGTATAGCTTCAATAATTTAAAATTATTAAGAATATCTCTATTGATTGAAATGGTAGGACTATAATGCCACATTTTTACAGAACTGACCTGAAGAAAGTAATACAGAATCCTGGACTCTTGCATGTGCAGATGAAAAACTGTTACAGAAGGCTTTCGAACCGTTTCTCAGGCCTATCAGTGTCCACATATTCCTACAGGAAGTCTCTACTTCCCAGTAAAACTGCTTAAATTTAGTAAGTAGGATTTTTTATTTTCATTCAAGAGGTCAAAACTCTTAAGTAGCAGTTGCTAGAGATAGGTTTCATGCCTAAATATCTAGCTGGGTGTGTAACATAATTTTGTTTTAGTTTACATCTTTCATCAACCACATTTTTCATTGATATTGTTACTGAATATGCATTTTTGCAGAGCTTTAAATGTTTTCTCAATTTATACTAAGCTTTCACATGTCTTTTTATCTTATTCTGACTATGAGTTGGTTACTATATAAAATACAGTCAAAACGAGAAAGCAAATAGTAAACTGAGTTTTGAAACGTATGAGTAACAGCAGGAGAGAATCTTTTCTCTTTGTGTTCATGGTCAGGTATTTTATATTAATACTTTTTTGTTTGTCAAACTGATTTTCAGTACAAGTAGTGATTAATTTTCACTTAAGTTTTCTTATCCATAGCACCATTTCAGCAAAAATAGTTAATTATAGAATATACACTGATTTCATTCAAATCACTGGGATTCCTCATTCCATAAATTTACAAACATGTGCTTAAGTGAGTTACAGGATTAAGTTCTTTAATTTATATATGTAATTCTATATATACATAGACACATAGAACAGTGTTTAGAACATATACATATTCTATGTAGAACTATAGAGAGAGAATTATGTATATAGAATATGTGCAGTATTTCATTTTTTATTTCTCTCAGTCTTTCCAAGGTACATTTTACCAGAGATGCTATTGTGTGAGATGCTACTGAGACTGCATCTGGACTTAGCAGTCTGTTCCTATTCAAAAAAGTCAATTCAAGCTGACAGAGGTGCAGAAAAGGGCCCTGATGAAGAGCAGGAAGATAATTGCTCTGGAAAGATGTTCCCTTGAAAGCATCATTGATGTGGTTTAAGAAATTACTGCAACTACATGTTTCTTGCCTTGTTGGATGATACAGCTCTCTCAGCTGAGCCAATGGAAAGGATAGTGTCATCATCTACCTCTATACAAGTCATCCATTTAACTTAAATTCCCAGGCAGAGATGATTTAAAATATAAACTGAGTGATTTTTCTTCGAAGCGGATGAAGAGATCTCAAGTGGTTCATGTGCACACTGTGGTAGAGGATCTAACCTTAAATAATGAAAGAGAAAAGATATCTGTAATAACTTCTGAAATGGTTTCACCTGTATCTCCTAATGGCTATCTGACATATCCGAAATAAGGGTGGGATTTGAGCCTTGCTGAAGAATAGACACCAAAGGGGTGAAGAGCTCCTTAAACTAAAGGACAATGTTGTAACAGAGCAAATAAATATTTTAAGTATAATACTGCAATAAAGAGGAACACAAACCTCAGTAAAATACACTAATAAACGCAAACTCCTTAATGTTTATCCAGATGGAAGCCTGTCATTCCAATTGGTATAATTTTGCAAGTGTGTTATAAAAATGCATAATTAAATACATACTAAAAGAACATTGGAAGGGCAGAAGTATGCTGGACCAGATACCTTTGATCTGTCTGAAGGACACCTACTCTGCTGCTGGCCATTCTGGGGAAAGTACCTGTAGGCACCAGCTGTACAAAGGTGGTCAAGTGCATAATGAAGCAGTCAACACATTTCAAATGCCCACCAGAAGCCTAAGAGTTATTACTTAATGTCAATTTAAATCACACAGAGGTAGCTAAATCTATGTGCGAGACGACATTGCACTTGTAACTGCAAGAAGTTATTAAGCGCCTTCAAGGTATCAGCCCCTCATTCTCCTAATACTGAAACAAGGAAGATCAAGGGTAGTTAGGCTTTGTAATGGAAGATTTGGACTAAAAGATTCAGTTACACCAGGATAAATAGTCCCTGGAGACAATTCTGTGAGCTGTGGGTTGCAAGAGTGCAATATATTCCCTTCACATCTTCTGCTGTCTCCCATTCAGCCCTTGTGTCAGTGCCAGGGATAAGGCCAGTGGTGAGCAGAGGTTCTCTTCCACTGGCACTTAGCCATAGAATCAGAAACTGAGGATCTGATCCATACTTTCTCATTAAGTTTGCTAAAGACAGACAAAGATGAATGTTTAACAATCTAATTGTTAGTGATTATAATCACTGACAGTGGATTTTCAAGCAATTAGTAGTAATTAAGCTCTCATTTATAACTCATTAATATGAAAACCAGTGATTCTATGGATTAAATACTCCCATAGTATCTAATGGAGAGGATTTTGCAGACAGAAATATATGATGAACCATCTAGAGTTTCACATCTCCAAATGAGATTTGATAAATTTATCATCATAGCCAAATACTGCTAAAATTTCAGCTGATTCCTCAGACAAATCTGTTGCATAGTATCATAACAGTTTGCTTAGAATTTAGGCCCCAAGGGGAGCAATCTGTTAAAGGTGAAGGAGAGAAAATAAGTATTTTTTCCTCAAACTTCCAATAAACAACATCGACGCGTACTGGAGATAGTTTAATTTTTAGTTACATTTCCATTTATTCTATGCACTGTTTATTTTCCCATTTATTTATCCAGGAAAATGATGTCCTAGCGCCAACCTCTTCAATTAAATTAGTGTATTAAGTAGAATATGTATTTCTTCAAGAAGGTATGTAGCAGCTTGCAGTAATGTACGTACTCCTCACAGAGAACACTTTAGCAAGGGCATATCATTTTTGCATACAAAATTGCTGAGTTTGTATAAGTTACATTATACTCTTTATAAACCAGAAGGACCAATGGAGATGTCTGTCACTATACATACGTAACCAAAACCTTTTATTTATCATTTTATATTCAGATTGTGAAAGTCATACCAAGTGACACCACTTCTAGCTGAAGTTAGTTCTACCTGGATATTCTTGGTTTACTTGCCTTAATTCCTGAATGGAGACTGAATTAATTAGCCATCTGAGTTTGGACTTAATGACTTTCCATAACTGGCATTTGTGTGTGTGCTTCAGAAAAAAAAGAATTTTTGTTTGTGAGACTGCATCTGATATGTTAGTGACTTATCAATCCTCTTTCAGAATTCAGTAAAAAGCATAGATTTATGGCATGCAAAATTTAAGCAAATCACCAGTAAGCATCAAGGTATTTCTCTAGTTATGTTTTAGAAAAATCTTATGTTCATAATACTTATTCTCAGGCGAATCAAGCTTTTATTTACGTATTTCAATACCATAGAATCATAGAATGGTTTGGGTTGGAAGGGACCTTAAAGATCATCTAGTTCCAACCCCCCTGCCATGGGCAGGGACACGTTCCACTAGACCAGGTTGCTCAAAGCCCCATATGCAAAACTATTTCCTACTGGAATCAAACTTAAAACTGTTTCTTATCACAGAATCATAGAATATTTTTGGTTGGAAGGGACCTTTAAAGGTCATCTAGTCCAACCCCCCTGCAGTGAGCAGGGACATCTTCAACTCGATCAGGTTGCTCAGAGCCCCATCCAACCTGACCTTGAATGTTTCTGGGGATGGGGCATCTACCACCTCTCTGGGCAACCTGTGCCAGTGTTTCACCACCTTCATCCTAAAAAATTCTTCATTATATCTAGTCTGAATCTACCTTCTTTCAGTTTAAAACCATGACCCCTTGTCCTACCGCAACAGGCCCTACTAAAAAGTCTGTCCCCATCTTTCTTATAGGCCCCCTTTAAGTACTGAAAGGCCACAATAAGGTCTCCCTGGAGCCTTCTCTTCTTCAGGCTGAACAACCCCAACAACTTTCTTGTCCCTGCAGGAGCCTGGATAGGGTCAGGACTGGGTGGAATTTTCAAATAATGCTATTTGGGTTTTTGCAGAATAGTGACAGGCTCAGAGGGAAAGCATTGAAAAAAATGCAGTCACTTTTAGGTGAAAAGACCTTTACTCTTCTGTGTCTGCCACTAAGCAGCAATTTGGCTACCTAAATATAGTATCTGTAGTTCAAAAAAGGAAATATTTGTCTCAGCTAACCTGTTGTGGTGGGTTGACCCTGGCTGGACACCAAGTGCCCACCAAAGCTGCTCTATCACTCCCTCCACAGCTGGACAGGGGAGAGAGAATATAATGAAAGGCTCGTGGGTTGAGACAAGGACAGGGAGAGATCATTTGCTAATTACCATCACGGGCAAAACAGACTCAACTTGGGGAAATTAGTTTAATTTATTACCAATCAAATCACAGTAGGATTATGAGAAATAAAAACTAAATCTTAAAAAACCTTCCCCCCACCCCTCCCTTCTTCCAGGGCTTAACTTCACTCCCAATTTCTCTACCTCCTCCTCCGCAGCAGTGCAGGGGGATGGGGAATGAGGGTTGTGGTCAGTTCATCACACGTTGTCTCTGCTGCTCCTTCCTCCTCAGGTGGAGGACTCCTCACACTCTTCCTCTGCTCCAGCATGGAGTCCCTCCCACGGGAGCCAGTCCTCCATGAACTTCAATGTGAGTCCTTCCCGTGGGCTGCAGTTCTTCACGAACTGCTCCAGCGTGGGTCCCTTCCACAGGGTGCAGTCCTTTAGGAACAGACTGCTCCAGTGTGGGTCCCCCATGGGGTCACAAGTCCTGCCAGCAAACCTGCTCCAGCATGGACTTCTCTCTTCATGGGGACACAGGTCCTGCCAGGAGCCTGCTCCAGCATGGGCTCTTCATGAGGTCACAGCCTCCTTCAGGCACCCACCTGCTCTGGCGTGGGGTCCTCCATGGGCTGCAGGTGGATATCTGCTCCACCATGGACCTCCATGGGCTGCAGGGGCACAGCCTGCCTCACCATGGCCTTCACTACAGGCTGCAAGGGAATCTCTGCTCTGGTGCCTGAAGCACCTCCTCCCCCTCCTTCTTCACTGACCTTGGTGTCTGCAGAGTTGTTGCTCTCACATATTCTCACTCCTCTCTCTGGCTGCTGTTGCTGTTGTGCAGGTTTTTCCTCCCTTGTTAACTATGTTATTGCAGAGGCACTACCACTGTGGCTGATGGGCTCAGCCTTGGCCAGCAGTGGGTCTGTCTTGGAGCCAGCTGGCATTGGCTCTGTCAGACATGGGGGAAGGTTCTAGCAGCTTCTTGCAGAAGCCACCCCTGTAGTCCCCCCACTACCAAAACCTTGCCATGCAAACCCAATACACCTGTGAAGATGGAAGTGAATCTTCATGCTTCCTTATTTCCCCAGTTCTCTTTTGTTGTAATTTTCATTGCAAAGTTTCAAAAGACTACACATGCATTTGCACATTAATGAGCTGTAAATTAAAAGGATGTTCCATTTCATGACATTATTTGTAATGCCTTAACTTTTCTTCTTAAAATCATAGTATGCAACTAGCCAGGGAAAATCAGTGCTCCAGAATCTGTACTAGAGCACGTAGCAATGTGCCCATCAGTGAAATGAGAGGTGAAGACACATTGCTCAGCGGTTTGGTGTCACAGGCAATACAATTTCCTCACACAGCTCACCTTAGGATCCTGTTTTGCGGTGTGTACATGCATGTCTCTATCAGTCCAGACATTCCTGCCAACTTCATTTTTGTATCCACTTGCCAATTTCAAATATATCTATAGAAGAATTTCTGTATCTATGGTACAAGCTATGTAGAAGTTTATTGAAAATAAGCAGGAATGCCCCAGCTGAAGGAAACATTCCACTTTGAGTTTGTACCCCATCATGCACCAAAGAAACCTCAAAGCAAAACTGCATCTGAACGGATTGCTCTGTTCGGAGCTGTTCCCCTCTCACAATGCTGCAACACTTTTTGCTCTGTGGCAGAAGTTAGGGTGGTAACCAGCATCTCCGAGCCTTTCTGGTCTATATAGCTCACTGATGGGATTTCCAAAGTTTCTGCTGTGAAAGGCAGCAATATTTGCCAAGTTTCTCTAAACCTAGTCAACATGACTCCATGTGTGTTCTCCTGCTCATCTGGTAGTGGAAATATTGACAAGGTATCACATCATTGTAAAGGAAAATCATCCGTTCACAAGGTATCACATCATTGTAAAGGAAAATCATCCGTTCACAATTGATTGAGATAGCTTCCCACGTTGTGTTACTGTCTGAAGTTACTAGAAATGTAACGCGTGAAAGCTGAACCACAAGAGAGATGGAATCTGAGTATCATGATATGCTTGATGTAGCCATATATATGGGACGATGCAACCAGTCAGTGTGATGCAATGCAGCTCACATCACTGTTTCCTGGAACAGGAAGAATGTGAGAGTGCTGTGTTACGTACAAAGACAGGTTGTCTGCTGTAGATGTGGCTATTCAGTGCACTGACAGCAGGGCAAGGCACCTTGATTAACAAGAAATTAACCAGAACTAAACATGCAGGTCCAGGTCACGAGAGTAGCTAATGACAAATGTTACTCTATATGCATTTCTGATATGCAAAATCTGTAATCCCAATTTCTCATGGGTCATGTGAACCAAAACCATGGCATCGGGTCATAACTACTCCAATCCAGATACAGCTGTGCTGGGGCAAGGTAAGGGCTGCACAGCCACATTGACTGAATTGTGTCGTTTTAACCAGGCTACCACCATGGGCAGTTTACACAGACACTTTGTTAGAAACCCCTTAACACCTTTGTTAATTCCATCATTAATTCTACTTCAACCGCATTTCCTCAGTTGTAGGCTTATACAGGAGCTTTCTAGATCCCAGTGTAAATTAAAGTAAACCTGAAGTTGTTTTCACTGATACTAAACTCCCCATAGTGCCAAGAAGTAACTCACACTGCATTTATCTTTGCCCATATCCTGAGGTACCGTAAACAGAGTGTGCTGATGGCCTTGGCTTACAGTTTTACCCCAGTTACAGAGTCTTCTGTGCTGGGACATGATGTCCCAGAAACTTTAAAGTGTGTTTTTTTTCTCCCATGACATCATCTGTGATGCAGGATTCACATTCCCACGGAGCATAATCTGTTGGGAGAATTTTCCTTTCCTTGAATTGGGCATATAACTGCTGAAACATTCATTGTGAGCCAGTTTGCTTTCATCTGGGCTTGGTATTATTTTAAAAGCGGTTGAGTCAGTTGCTATTTCATAGTCACAGCAATATTGTGCTCAGCTTCATTCCTGTGGGTTTTTTTTGCTAGCTTCCAGTGAATTATGAGAGACAGATCCCAATGCATTTTTCTCCATGTAGAATTGAAAATGAATTTAATCTTTAAATAGAAAATCGACTAAATATCGAGGCTGCATAAAGAAGCAGCAACTGAGTCATCACATTTGTGGACTAAACTTTAATATCACGATTTTAATCTATAAAAATAAAAAAGCAGCTAAATTTTACCCTGGGCGGATAGACTGCTTACTGAGACTAATAAATCCTATCTACCTCTCAGCTTGAACTTTTTCTTCAGCTTCTTTTCCATGGTCCTGCAGCTGTCTCAGTCTTATGCCAGCCTCTCAGCAAAATAAATTCAGCATTTAAATAAGTGCAGAGGAGAAAAATTCTGCGCTAACAATTTTTAATAATCCTAATTAATTATTGATTAGCGCTAATAACAGTAAGCAAAAAATTGATTTGCTGTTTCTACTAAGCTGAAATATTTTACTTGTAAAATGAAAGCGATTAACCAGTAAGACTAACAGTGATAAAGTAATAATCTCCCATTTTTAATTCACTATATTAATAAAAAGATGTCTGTTTGGTGAGTGATAAGCAAAAGGAATGCAAGATAGTTTTAGGCAGTAGATCTTCCATTGTGTTTATCACTAGTGTGTTGTGGTTTCTTTCAACTACAATAAATAAGACATGATTTAGGGAGAAAAGCTATACAAACCTTCGTAGATAGATAGAGATTTTTTTCCGTACAGTACCCTTTGGGTAGCAATAAACAACTATGTAGGACTGACCTCTTTCTTCTTCATGTCTTTCAGCTACTTTGTCAATATTTATAACAACTGTAGTTTTTCTAGAAGCATTCTAGCACTTAACCTACACAACCTGTACTCAGCTTTTATCTAAAGAAAAATCTGTGCTGCCTTTGAGAATTTTTGCACTTAGAAATGTTTTTTCTTCTCTTACTAGTATGGTCTTGTAGCCAGGTATACCCTGTGCTTGCGACATGCAAACAGTATTTTTGATTGTTATTCTTTTAATAGTTAAAACTGAGTATTTAAAAATCAGTTTGAAAACCACATGCAGTATTTCACTGATATCATACTGAGCATCATACTCAACCTTCAAGCTTCTGTTTGGTATTCCCCATCTGTAGGTCCAGCAGTTGTTTGCTCCTTAATTTACAGCTTCATGTGAGAAGTTCACAATCAACAGACTAGTTTTGATGACTGTCCCCCACCATCCCGCAGGATCTTTGTATAAAATTATTTAATTCCAAGGTATGATCACATACTTCATAATTATGACATATACATTCTGTTCCTATGTGTATGTATGAGGTTGCAGTCCAAAAGACTGGAGACAGATCAGGCTGATCACCAGAATAAGCCATAGTCATAGCATAGTGGAAGCCTAATTATTGCCATTTCTTTTTCTTTTCCTTGGTGTGTATTGTAACAAAAGGCACTGTTCAGGAAGGAATTGGAAAGAGATAGCTCTGCTAGTATTTAAGAAGATGTATAAAAACCTTATTAAGTGTAGGTGGTGTTGATTGGAAGGGCAATGTTGGTTGATACCATGAGCTGATCATAGATGCCAGCAGCATTTCCTGTTGAAGAGTGGAGAGGTGTGTGTGGTGATGGGCTATATATGCAGAAGTTGTGTGCTGAACAGAGACATCATTTCAGTGTAAAGAGGTCCAAGATGGTGCTCGGGTTACAGGTGGCCAGCAAGATGGAGATATTGCCCATGGAAAGTCAATAAAAAGAGGGAGAGTACAGGCAGGTTAAGAAGTCTGGTTTAAACCCTCAGCATGACTTTTAGTCTCCGAGGACTGATGTGAGAGAGAGAGGTTGTGGGTTTTGCTTTTGTAGAAAAGAGGACTGACATGAAGAGAGAGAGAGAGTTAGTATTGCTGAGCTAGAATAGAGGCAGGAGCCAAATCTGTATTTGGTAGAGATGATGAGAAGATTTAAAAGAAAAAAATGTCTGCTGATACTCTATCAAGAAGAATTCTCTCAACTCTGAGTAAAAACAGTTTTCATTTGAGGACATTTCAACTGATGATTTCAAACTTTCAGAGTACAGTAACTATTTTCTCTGTGAAAATAATGAAGCTGCCAAACCCTGCCTTTGTGTCAGTATTGATTCTGCTGATACCTCCATTTTATTGGTTTACCTGTCTCAAGACACTGCACGTGTTGAATTCTGTTTCATTCTGAAAAGATCAAAGGCAGAACAGTGTAACAGCCACATCAATTATTTATGAATCAAGTCACGATATTGAGTGTGTCTTGATCAAAGTACAGCTATGGCTCAAAAGAGAATGCTGACCTCTACTCCAACCCAGCATAATTCAGAAACTGATATGTCAAAGTTGTTAATTTTTAAGTTGTTGCTGTTACCGAGACTGCCACGGCAAGTAAAACCCAGCTGCATCAGTGATTCTTGAATCCAGGCATGGAAGAAATGCCCAGCACTGCAGACCTCACGTATGTCCTGGAGGGTTGTCACATGTTCACAAAATGTGAAGCCTTATGTATTTCACACACTTGCTTGGTATGTCTTTGTTACTTCCAGTGGAAGTTAGTAATTAGAGATATCTTTTCTGCTTTTCCCATTCTCATGCTCCTGATGTATAGCAGTAACAGACATCCTATGGTCTGCTAAGCCTTCTTCATATATTCTAATACATAAAGAGGCTGAATTAGGAATAGCACAACGGCCCAGAGATGAACATCATGTATGGCAGCAATGGGCCATGAAAGAGAAGACCAGAGGGACTCTGGGGAGTAGCAGACAGGAATATTCTGAGGCAGAAAGTGGGAGCTCACTGACTGTGAATGCTGGGCAGAGGGCAGTGAAAAAGAGGGCTGTGATAGAGAGTCCTGGAGGTGCGAGCATCAAATGAGAAATAAGAGTGTGCAGGAGTTGCTGTGATAGGTATGCATACATCCTTGACATCTAGGAAAACAGTTTGTAACCCTCGTTAAGAAAAGTATCTCCCAGAAACAGGGATGTCAGCTCTAGAGCAAAGGAGTGGCAAGCCATCCAGCAAAATGCTGTTGTTATACGATGAAGTATGCTGGTTTTCTTCTGGAGTTCAGGGTGAAATGAAACATGTAAGAATGGACTAAATCTTGACAACATTTCCACAAGGATGAACAAAAGGTGCGATATCCCATGTGTTTCTATAATTGAAGATATAACTCATTTTGGTGACAGCTCAGATAGTGCCAGTGAAATACCCTTCACCAAGAAAATATTAAATCTGGAATAATCGAACAAGAGGTGCAAGTGTGATTCAGACAGATTTGACAAGAGACTTCTCAGTCATTTTCTTTCACAGAAGAAAGCTGTAATATGATCTTTCTGAAAGGGGATAACAGTGGGGCAAGGGCTGTCTGCCTCACCTTTATGCCTTGCAGTGGTGGATGTGGCCAGTGACTTGATGTCCCCAGCCCAAGGGTAGTACAGAGAATTGTCCCAGGTTCTTATCTATGCCCAGTGCCTGTGTCTCTGGACTTGGTGAGCACTGCCGTATCTGAGAATCGACAAGGATTAAACCTTCACTGCAGAAGATAGCTACCAAAGCGTTTGTACATCATCTAACGGGAGAACGCTCACTTTCTGGGCTTCCTAAAGCAGATTTCCAAGCTGTCACACCTTCAGGACAACAGGACGTGAAATACATGGTAACTATTTTGCCAAAGCTTTATTTTTTCAAATTTTCATTACAATAAGTATCAATTCAGCTTATGAATAAGGCCAGCTCATCCATCTAAGGAGTAAACTAAAAAGCTATAACTTAATAAAATGTTACTTTATATTTTTGATTAATTCTTTTAGAGTTTAAGAGCTGTCTTCAAACATTTAGTGAATTATGTTGATAGTTTGATATGACTAATGTATACTAGCACATGGTAGCATCTATAAGAATAGATTTACAAATTTAATGATAAATGAATCATATACGATTGCTTTTTCTAGCCTCCACTGAGACTCGATCACGTGGTCAATTATATGATTTTGGTTGTATTAGAATTTACAAGATTCCTTTTTCTGCATCTCATTACACATATTTATACAGCACCTTTGATTTCAAGCACTGGATTCTCACAACAGCAATAAAGCAAAATATGGAAGAAACATTGGATTTTCATAATCGCTTCCTTTAGGTGTGCAAATCGGCAACAAATAACTTCCATTAAGTGTATATTTGTTACAGGGAAATTATCTCGATTAATGGAGTTTTAAAAGTTTCTATCATGCAATTTATTTTCAGTTTTGCTTACCCCCCATCCGTTTCTGGTCCTTCAAAATCTTTTTATCTTTCCTGGCTAGTGCTGTAGCGTTACAATTATGGTGGTAATCCTACCAGAGAACGTGGTCTGTCTACACAAGAGTGATCTTAAATCCTGATCTTGTTATACAAGATTTATAATTTTTTAATGAAAATACAAATCAGAAGAATGCTGTGGCAATTTGCTAGCCTTGTATGTCAGTGATGTTGCTATATTACATTGATTGAGGGAGGAGAAAAACTCAATTGTGCTAAATTACTGTATGCTTTGATATCACCAAATAATCACCAATGAGGTCTGGATGTGGCACTTCCCTGTGACATCCTAGAAGACCTGAATTCTCAGAAATGTCTTAATATTCAGCAGGTCCCTTAAATGTTTTGTGTTGGGCACCCTGAAGTCAGCATCCCAAATCATCTCATATCACTGGACCACATATGCAAAATATGAACTATGATTTGATTTTTTTGTGGACTTTCTGACTTTAACCCAACATTTAAAAATAGTTGAAAGGCATGGCGACACATTTTGCCTACCAGTAGAGCCACTTCTCTGCTTCTTATGTTTTGAAAAGAGCTGCCTTATGTATTACTTGAATCACAAAACTGCGTGCTGAGACATTCCACCAAGTGATGTGTAACTGAGGAGACTTTCTGGGAAGCAATGAGATGCAGGTG
Source organism: Nyctibius grandis (assembly GCF_013368605.1). NCBI lineage: Eukaryota > Metazoa > Chordata > Aves > Nyctibiiformes > Nyctibiidae > Nyctibius > Nyctibius grandis. Next base: position 15,306,820 of record NC_090662.1, read on the forward strand.
CCTTTAGTAATACACCAATCAGTCCATTTCTTACTGGCCTTTTTCTTCAAAAGCTGATTCTAAAGCAAAGATTTATCTCACAGCACTGAAAAGTCTATGTTAAATACAAAGAGCATGTAGACTGTAAATAAACAGATTTCATAAGCCTTCACAGATTAGAAGCTTGCAGCCACATACTGCTACCAGCCTTCATCATCTGCAATGCAACAAATGTATTAAAAGTAGCTGGTAAGTTCAGAAACTGCTTCTTTTTGCCCTTCCTGCCTGACAACATGATGCTGTTAGGGGAAAGGGAAGTTCCTACTTGTGTTTCAGCATCCTGTGGAGCTGGACTGGTGCTGCAGCAGTGAAAATGAAGCTGCTTAGACTCCTGGGTCCATGGGCTACTGCACTGGGGAGCCTGAGCCTTCTGCCCTTCACAGCCACTGTATGAACAGCACTGGCTTGAAAGAAGACTTGACTCCTCGACAGTAAGAGATAAATCAAGAAATAAGAAAACTTGGTACAGATTGCAGGGATGATCTCCCACTCTTCATGCAAAGTTATTGATGGAGAATGAACACATGCTGCAAGAAAGCCTCCTTGGAACATCTCGCAGGATTATAAATAGCTGCATATTCCCAGAAGACAGGAGAAGGTTAAAAAGAAAAAGAGGTTCTGCTTTGTGCCTGCTGCTGCTAACCAAAATATACATTAGTATAGATCAGGAGGTAGGAGTGAAATTGTTAGCCAGCGGCTGGTCCAGGTGGAATCAATTTCTTAGTAGTAGTTCTATGCTGAAACTCCACAAGCCTCGAGGAAGCCATGGGGGAGCAAGCAGAAATAATTAGGGAATCTGTATGTCTAGAGTAAAGTCCCCTGCTACTGATCCCTACTTCAGTGCTTTGCAGGGCTTGGCAGTGCCTACAATGTGCCAAAAGTGTGTTGATGGAGAATGAAAACAGTGTTGTTCAAAACAGGTATAAAGAGCATCCTCAGGTCCCTGTGCGACACCCCCAGCCAAGCTTCATTTGAGGGCCCACAGATACACATTACACATAGCCCCCAGGAAACAGCAGTCACAGAACAGGAAAATAAAATTTCATCATGTAGGTAACCTGTTTTCCCATTCTCCTCTGGTGAACAGTGTCAGTTTGGCCTTTGTGCCTGCCTTAGTTACGTCAGAGGCTTAAAAGCCTTTTGGAAACCAGCATGTACTATTTCCTTGAGAACAATTTGCAACTTCCAGGCTGTGTGGGGCAGTCACTCCATCGAGCCTAACTGCTAATGCAAGGAACCCATATCTACAGCTCCAGCTCAGAAAAAGTGAAGGAACTTTGCTTAGCCTTTGTTACAGTGTTGTCCTAAATAAAGATGAATTTTATCACATAACTAGGCTTGCATTCAAAAAAGCACTTTTGCTTTCTAGTGTATCATTTCTAAAACAAAATTCAGATGTATTGCTTTGGTATTAAACTCGTTTGGGAGCTCCCACTGTTACCCCGAAACTGTTTCACCTCCAAAGCATTATATTGAAGCAGGAAGATATTTGCAAGTCGGTTTAAAAAACTGAAATATTTCACTGGAGTTGCATTTATGCAACCTCTCCAACGTTTTTATAGTAGAATTTACATTGCAATCAGGTTCTCGATAGCCCACTTAGCAACTATTCAGCATTTACCAGCTTGCACTGTAGTCTCCATTAACAAACCCAGACAGGACGGGAGGCCACACGCCACACCATTTAGCGATGACCAAAGCCCTACTCACACCTGGCTCCGAAGCACTTAGTTCAGCTGGCTTATCCAAAGTGAGCTCACACTAACTGGATGGAAGAAAACAGATTCAGCCCAGATTGCTCCAGGCTCTGGGATGCTCTGCATCCTCTTTCTTCAAACTGCAGCTACATTGCCTTTCAGTGGCCCTGTTCTGCTGACCAGAGCTGTAGCTGAGCACGGAGGGTAACCGTCTGCCTCTGCTTTGAATGCTGCTCAGTCTGTTCAGGGGGCGTAAAAGCTCTTTTTTGTTCCTTTCTCCTTGTCCTAGGGCTTCATCCTAGGAAAGTTGTCTGCAGACTAGCAAACGAGCAAGCATATGCTTCATTTTAAATAAATGGGTATTACACTGAAACAAACTAGATCTATTCAGATACTTAATGTAAAGCATATGCTTGAATGCCACCAGGATGCCTAAATCTTTGCAGAATTGAGCAACCTGCACTGCAACAAACCTCTACTGGAAAAAAAATGATCCACCTGAGCTGATGTGCATCACCCTGTATTTGAAGTACAGTGGTTTCAAATGCATTGTCAGACCCCCTGTGTAACTCTTATTTGAGTTTCATTTAACTACTGCATGTGATAGCCTTAGGGAAAAACATCTGATTTTTTAACGTACGGTATCAGTTGCTAAACCTTGTGTGAAGGGAGCTAGCGTGAAGTATGTGCAGTATAAGACTAATGTTCACACTTCTACTGTATCACTTAGGCTGTAACTATTATCAGCCATTCCTGCAAAGGTAAGGGCTCTGAAAGAAGTTCATACAGCTCCTTACTGACGGCAAAAACAGAAGCCTTAAATTTGGATTTCAGCCTACCTTCCTTGCAAATGCATGTCGTCATTAGAATTGAAATGGGAGATGGGGGGCAGCCTGTTCTGGGGCAGACAGAAAAACAGGTGCTGCTTCACACTGTCCGAACCACTGAATTCACCAGAGCTTGTGTTACTGTTTCCATTAAGTGTTAAAACTGTCTTTACAAAGAATTAACTATCCTCTTTGTTTTTTGTAGTATGTACTCTGCAAGAGACTAAAACCATTGATTAGCATTGGTGCCATCTCCTCTTCTTCCATTCAGCCAGCAACTGGCACTGGATTCCCCATCTCCTTCTGTGTTCAGGCTGGAAGCTGCGCAGGGCTCCTGCTTTCTGCCTGTTCTGCCTCCTTTTACAATGGCTCAGAAGAAGAGGGGGTTATTTCCCAAGAGATCAGTTTAGCATTAATATAAGAAGGATCTTTGAAAATTGAGTTGTTTATGTCCCTCGAAACAGTGCACTATGTGCCCAAATCCCACGCCATTCTCTGGGCTTACTCATCTATCCAGGTAGACTTGGACTGGGCACAGTCCAAGCAGAGTAATTAACAAAGCATTAGTTTGATGACAAAATACTTGAAGTTTTGTCCGTCTTCTTTGGGATTTCTCTGCCACACAGGCATTTCTTTAATTCCAGGTTTTGTTGTCCATGGTATGTCCAGCACATCCATTCCAGTCTCTGGAGGAACACACAAAGCACTGAGTGTCAGACACAATTAAAATGAACTGAAATGAGTAAGGTAAAAGGCAAGCCCCACCATTCTCATTTAATTACATGACATGTTTCTTTCAGCAGCTCGTAGGGCTGTCTCCTAGATTGTGTGGGCATACTTCTCACCAGGCATGGGAGAGGGAAACATGTCTTGGAGCATACCTGGAAGCAAAGTTTTTCAAGTCTACCTAAAGAATGAGCAGTTATTAAAATAGTATAAAGAGGTACTAGCGTCCCTTACAACCTGGACACCAAGTACAGTACTTAAATCATCCCCTTGTCCCTTTGCTACGAGTGTGCCATTCTGGTGCACTGCGTGGCCTTAAATGAGAGTGGGTCCTGGCAATGGCAATGGGACGCCACAGCCTGGCTGCAACTGATTCCTAATTTCAAGTACATTAACGGACTGATCCTTATTACAGCTTTATCATTTCTTACTTTAAGTCTTTGATAAGGCACAAGTGACCAGATGAGCTCCAGCAGAGGCAGGAATTGAGTGCATGTATTCCAGCTCACAGGCTGCCTTCCTCAGTGGCCATCCTTTCCCACAGCAGCAGAGTTAACCGGGCAGTATCTGAGATGGTTACTGGCCGCCAGGATCAAAACAAAGCTAATGGCAAGGGACAACCTGCTCTTCTGCCGCTCCAGCTTCAGAATTCCCATGGTAACTTAGCCGAAATGAAACTGTCTTCACCCACGCGTCTCCGCAATTGCAGGAAGCTCTCTCTGAGTGCCCAAAAAAGCATGTGAACCTGACAGCAGATATACTTTCTTGCCACCACAGGGATAAGGTATATATATCTTCAGAAATTTTTTACAAGAACTACCTTATCCAGATCATCTCTGTAGCAAAAACCGTGACCACTTTCCACCCTATTCCTGGCAAAAAAAAATCCCCACAAAAAAACCCGCAATGCTCAGCAGCACGAAATTCACCAATCTCTGCAACAGCCACAAATCAGTAATAACCTGATCTTTTGAATATATTGTTAGCACCACAGAGCAAAGAGCACAGAGAACATGAACAGAGACTGAAACAGGTGAGTATAATGAGGATATTTCAATAGTCATTTTAAGTCCTCCTTAATCCAACTTCTATGCTTGAATTTACAGAGTCCATGCTACAAGGTTTTTGTTTCAGCATCTCTATATCATCAAATACTGCTGGAGGGGTGCTGGCACACTTAGATTTTAAAAAGTCTAAAAAACATGAAGAAACCTTCAGAAAACATCAAACAACCTTTAAGCAATTCAAGTTCCCCACTAGTAGCAGGGAAGATACCAGAATGCTTTCTGCCCATCAGCTTTTTGTATTTCTTCTTAGTTCTGTACTGGCTGCGAGTAAAGTTTCTCTGAGCACAAGGAATGAACATTTACTTGAGTTTGCCTTCTCCCTTCTCTTAACTCCTGATATTTCTGTTCCCATAACAATAAACAGCATCTCACTTTTATTTTCGTCTGTTTTCAGCTACACATAAAAACCCTAATAAAGTTTCTCCACATTTAATTTTGGAATCAAAGGAATTTCCAGATTTCCCCATATCAGTGCCAGCTGCAGTCAAATACACTGCAGCTCAGGAGCTCCAGCTAAAAATACAGTTCAGGGGAGTCAAACCAACTTTTCTGTGTGTTCACAATGAGCGTAGGAAGTGTCCATCCTTTATCAAGATTTTTGAGGTCCTGATCACTCAGGACCTCATTGAGTATAGTATTTGTTGTTGCTTTCCTGCACTATGAGGTCAGGAAGGCTGTGTTTTCAGGTGGCCTGGCGACTGACAGGGCACTAGATCAACTTGAAGGCTGGTGGTCCCTAATCTCCAAAAGGACAGTAGTGTCCTATATTTAGAGAGGTTCACTGAAGTTTGATGTTAAGAAGAATTTTGAGGAGAAGCCATGATAGGAAGCCCAATGAGTTTTGGGGTATTTTGTACATGCCCCAGACATTTTGTATCATGTATTGGCCATCTCTTTGCAGGCTAGATTCTTAGCTGAGTACAGATAGCACTGGTCACGAGCAATGGAGCTGTGATCCAGATGAAGGGTGGGTGGTGCAACTACATGACGTGAGACGGGAGAGTGCAGTTAGGTCTTCATATGTCTGTGCACCATATTTCTGACACATCAGGGCTGCAGCAGACCCACCAAGTACATGCTGCCTATGTGGCCAGATGCACAGTAGCCCCTTGTTCCTAAACCTGTACGAGTAGTCCATTAGTCGTTATTAATGGAAGAGGCTTTTGATCACCGCTGCTGCACATTTAATAATTTAAAGCTCTAACACATATTGCAGCTACAAGGAAATATTCATTATTTACTATTTAACCATGAAGAATTTTGAACATTTCTAAAGGCCTTGGTCATTGTCTTACGCTTATTTTTTGTATTAGTGTGTTTTGGAGATATTTTTGACAGAGAAGTAACTGCAATCCTACCTGCAGATGACTTTTATATATATGAGTGAAAAAACTTACTTTTGTATGCATGTTTAGGCAGGTGTTTTATCTTCATCTTCAGAGGAATACAGAACAAAATAATATTCAAAACTTAAGTAATCCATATTTTTAATGTAAGTTCCCAGTATGCTTCAGTTACGCAAATCTTTCTTTTTGCATCTTGAGTTAGGACAAAAGGCAGCTGAAATGCCTCTGAACAAAGATATTAATTTGAGGAAAGGCTGACTTTGTTTCATTGTGATCTGAAGAGAGCCATAACAGTGTGCAAAATGCCTAATATGATTCACTAACTGCAACTATATGGAAAGGTGTGGAAGACCCTCAGCCTGAAAAGAGCTGTGCTTTACTTGGGGAGCATAAGATTTGCTTGGGAACACTGCACTGAGAATAGTTTTTTGCTTGCTTCTGAGATAAAGGAGCCGCGACCAGTTCACAGGGCTCTTTGAGGCATGTAACAAGTAAACATGTGTTGAAGGTCAGTTCTGAACACAGAGCTGAAAACAGGAATGATTGTTGATGTTTTGAGCCCAGGACACTGTGGGCTCTTCCCAGGATGGGTGATGAGTGCTTAGCGTGTGAATGTTGATGTTATCTTGAACTGCCTAGTCTGGCTCCTGCATTGTAGCAGTTAAATAGGGTAGTAGCATAACAATAAAAAGCCTTAGGCCTTTCGGCTTCAGGCCCTTGCATCCTCGATCTCAGAGTCTGTGCCTTCCTTGCCGTCCGCCGCAGAAAGGCATGTTGACTGATAAGATCTTCAAAGAGATACAGGAAGACTTTAACAAAGTTCATCCTAGGAGCCTTAGGTCTGTACAGCCGGCTGGCTGGGACTTGGGCTGCGGCAGTCTGGTTCATTTGTGCAGCTGCAATAGCATTTTAATCTACAGTTGTTGATCCAGAAACTCTGGAATTATATGTTTTGAGCCTCACCTTAATTTTTCTGCTGAAGGACATGCAGGAAACTCAGTGCTTCCCCTATTCTATTTTACTTTACTGAGCTTTCAGTCTAGTAAATGTCATCAGACCCGTGTTTGCATGGCTCTTAGTGGATCCAATTCATATAGAGCTCTGGTTCACACTCACAGAGCACAAACAGCAGTCAAGGAGGGAAAAACATCCTTGTATTCTTAGTGTCAACAAGTTGGACCTTTTGTAACTTTTTTTCTGTCTTTGATAGTAGGCCAAAATATGAAATACAAAATTTTCCCTGTAACCCAGGCTGGAATATTCAGAAGTAACAGTTGCTGTTTTCTCTATCTGAAGAAGAAAAAAAATGCTGTTCAGTCTTTCTTCAGTGCAAAGACCATCTACTGAATGAATCTGCTAGTTTCTGAGACTGCTGAGAAGTTGAGACTCCATTGCCTGAGGCTTAAGAAAGCCTCTCTTGGGTTCAACAGAATGTAAAATGTTCAAGAAAAGGATTGTTTAAATGGGAGTCATATCTGTGATGACTTAAGGATATAAGCAAAGTGGGCCTTCAAGGGGATGGTAACATCTTATTAGACCAGCAGAAATTTGGGTAAAAGGGATGTGCTTTTCGTCTTACCCAAAGGGCTTTTGTGCCTGAAAGCTCTTCTCTGTGTTTCCAGCTGTGTCAGTCAGTCAAATGGAGAGGTAACATCTCCACACAAGCCTTGTCGCTATTGGTAAGAAATATCATCTCTCCCTGCCTGTTCTGATGTGGAATTGCTATAATTTGTAAGCTGATTTTCTTCTCAAAACTCTTCTCACTGTCTGAGTCCGATTGTCTTGGAAAGCCTTAAATAAGCTCCTTATTCATTTCTCCATACTCAGGTTGCCTCCCTATAGATATTTACTACTTAAAGGATAATGTACCCCAGTATTAAAGCAAACTGTCCTTCTTCTACAATCAATACAATAAAACCCAAGTATTTTTATTATTTTTCTCGGCATGACCAAAGTTCTCATAGAAGAGTCAGCACGGTTTATCAGCTGGAGTACGGACCCTAGGCCAGGAAATCAGGCTTTGTTCCTCATCTGCCACTCAGCAGTTTTGCCATGCGAGTAAAGTGTGACTTTTGCAGGCCATGCTAGTCTGTGTCCAAGCAGAAGCTGCGTAGCCACAGTTAAGGTAAGGCTCACCATCCCACACACACATCCTGCTAAGAGAGTTGCACCTTCTCTGTTTCAATGCCATGCTAGCATGGCGCAGGGCTGACTCCAGGCTCAGAGCAGAAGTAAGTTTGCATCTGCCTGCAAAGAGCACACAAAGAGGTGCCTGTGCCTCCAGATCTCCTCTCACTCATCTGCTTGTCATTGTAGGTTTTAGGGAGATTGGAACAGGAATTTTTGCATCCAGCATCTTATTATAACAGCTCTTGCAGTTAAACTGTGATCTTCTTTGGGGTGATCCTATAGGAATTATTAATTAATATGCTATATTACTTAACATTAAAAAAACCACTGTTGTCAGAGTTGTAGGGTACAAGTAGTCCAGGAAGTTCATTAGCATTCTTCATCAGATAAATCTGGAAATGTAGCGGTACATGCTGAACGATGAAAAGATGTTCAGGTGCTTTTCTCAGGGAAATGACTTCTCTTCCCTGGTGGGTTGTTGTGATTACTTGGAAACTGCATAATCTGAGATGGTGATGCCTGTCTCTTCTCCTCAATGATTAGAAACCTTTCCTGTCAGAAAATATTTAGAGTATAGTTTGTCTTCTGTTGCTTTCAGTTCCCAAAGCAATTACATCAGAAAGACTTAGAAGTGGACCAGTGTGATTTTCTTTTAAACTGGCATAAATCAGTAAGTTCGCACACGACACCAAGTTGGGCAGGAGTGTTGATCTGCTTGAGGGTAGGAAGGCTCTGCAGAGGGATCTCGACAGGTTGGATCAATGGGCAGAGGCCAACTGTATGAGGTTCAACAAGGCCAAGTGTCGGGTCCTGCACTTGGGTCACAACATCCCCATGCACCGCTACAGGCTTGGGGAAGAGTGGCTGGAAAGCTGCCTGGCGGAAAAGGACCTGGGGCTGTTGATTGATGGCCGGCTGAATATGAGCCAGCAGTGTGCCCAGGTGGCCAAGAAGGCCAACAGCATCCTAGCCTGTATCATAAATAGTGTGGTCAGCAGGACTGGGGAAGTGATTGTCCCCCTGTACTTGGCACTGGTGAGGCTGCACCTTGAATACTGTGTTCAGTTCTGGGCCCCTCACTACAAGAAAGACATTGAGGTGCTGGAGCAAGTCCAGAGAAGGGCAACGAAGCTGGTGAAGGGTCTGGAGAACAAGGCTTATGAGGAGCAGCTGAGGGAACTGGGGTTGTTTAGCCTGGAGAAAAGGAGGCTGAGGGGAGACCTTATCACTCCCTACAACTACCTGAAAGGAGGTTGTAGCGAGGTGGCGGTCGGCCTCTTCTCCTGGGTAACAAATGATAGCATGAGAGGATATGGCCTCAAGTTGTGCCAGGAGAGGTTTAGATTGGATATCAGGAAAAATTTCTTCACTGAAAGAGTTGTCAAGCATTGGAACAGGCTGCCCAGGGAAGTGGTGGAGTCACCATCCCTGGAGGTATTTAAAAGACGTGTAGATGTGGTGCTTAGGGACATGGTTTAGTGGTGGACTTGGCAGTGCTAAGTTAACGGTTGGACTTGATGATCTGAAAGGTCTTTTCCGACCAAAACGTTTCTATGATTCTGTGATTCTAAACTGATGCAGTTTTATCACTAGAAACCTACTATCAATGCATATTCTGGATGTGTGGGTGCCTATTCTGCCAGAATTGTTGTTTTCCCAATGATATTGAAAACTGTCTCCACATGAAGAGGATGGTATAGCTGTACCTAAGTCACTATGGATAACATCTGGTGAATTCTAGTTTTGGCAAAACCTAAGAAATAGATACAAGTTTAGTTTAAAGGGCACCCCAGCTTCCCATTGATCTCTGCTCTTGGTTCTGATTTCTGTACCTGACCAAGGGCTGTTACTGCTCTGAGGACAACAATTCTGGATTGTCTCCAGCCCTTATATTCAGAGGTGATGGAATACACATCCATAAAGTGAGAAATACTTTCTCCTTTGGTTATAGTGGTGGCTGGATTGGGTAACTGTGTGTTTGTAGTTATGTCATCTAAGTTTATTTGGCAAATCATCTCCAAGGCCACTGATCACGCAGTACAGTGCAATTCCCCTGAATACAAAGGGGAACACTAATTGATGAGCTAAACCATTGTATCTAGCAAAAGCATAAATATGCAACTAAAAGTCAAATGAGAACATTTCAAATTCTTTCTAATTCCTCCCTACATCCTCAGGGGAGAAAGCCAGAGACAGTAAAGCAAAGCAGAGAACAGAAAGAGGATATCTGGCAAGTGGGTCAAGCTATTTAGAGAAAGATTTTTTTTTTTGATAAACCAAGTGAATTTAAAAGAGTTGAGAATTCAAGGAGAGAGAGAGAAAATCCAGAGTATGGAGAGGAGACAGCTAAATGATCTAGTCCTGTCTCTTCTAGAACTGACCCATAGAATTTTACTGGCATTGGACTTAGCTGTGTTTTGCAAAAACCTGTCTTCTGGCAAGGTATCCAGCCCTGGTCCATGGTCTGTAATTCACAGGGAAATAAGTTCACTTCTCGAGTAACACAAATTAGGAGAGGGATTCTGGAAAGAACAGACTGAGACTGACAAGTGGACTGGAGAGGCTGAAGGGTTTTGTGGGAGGGATGCAGGTATGGGGGGAAGAGTGCCTGCCCCACTCAGCTGCACCGCCTCTACAGCATGGGACTGGATTTTAATTTCCAGTGGGTTTAGGTATCCAACCCCAAAATTCTAGTTTTTAGCAGACAGTTTAAAAAAAAAAATAAAAAAAGCAGTGCCACCACTGGTTTGTTTTGGTTTTAGTGCATTCAGGGGTATAAGCTACTCTTCTGTCTTGAGCTATTGACATAATTTTGCACCTTTTTGCTTCTAATCTTATTATCTCTTCTACAAGCAATACACATTCAAACACAGAATACTGGCTTCTGTTCTGGCTAGGACATAGAGCCAAATACCTTTAAATATAATAAATAGTCATACATGATCAATCTATATCAGACAACCACAGCAAAGAAGTCAGTAACTATCTCTCTAGGAGTGGGAAATAGTCATTTGCTAGGCATTAAGAATCACCTTAAGATAACTTTGAAACATAATAAAACTATAGACCAGTTTTTAAGGCAAAATACGGCATTGAGCTCGCTCTTTTTTCCCCATACATCAACGTCTTTCCCCTTCCCTCTTTCCTCTTTCAGACCAGGCCTTTGAAAAGGTTAGTTGTGTTTCTACAGTAATCTGAAGAACTGAGTAACTCAAAAGGGGAACATCTTTCTGCGTATTAAATAGCTTATTCATCAGCAAAACTCTATGCCCATGTGTTAAGACACAGTCCTAGTGTATCCTCAACTGTTCTTAAGCTTTCTTACTGTAGTAACAACAGTTCAAGCTTTCAGGCCTCGACACTTCAAGAAGCATTAGCCCCAGGTTGCTTAGAAATATTTGCAAATATGCAAAACGACTTTGATACTTCCCCCCCACAAAGAGAAGGAAGTAATTTAGCAAAAACTGATGTAATTTGGAAAGAAAAGGCTCAGCTTCTATTTCATCAGTTATATGGTACTGAAGGTGAGGGAGGATCATTTACCTGGAGTGCAGAGGTCACTTGCCATTTGCTTCAGTATTTGGGTAGGGTTTGGGGAGGGGGATGGAGGTCTCTTTGATAAGAGGGTATTTCACACACGGCAAAGTCTGAACTACTGCTCTGATCATATCCTTCTGAGCTTTCCACAGGGCCTCAGCCTCCGCTGCACTTGGCTGAATGCATTCAATTTGTGCTGGTTTCAGCAGCTAAATGTCACAGGCCTGTTTCATTGCTTGTAAACGTTGAGTACCAGGGGCACAAATGAAGGATCTGTGGCAAAACCAGACAGCACACCATAGGAGCTAACTAATTGCTGATAGAAGTGGGGAAGACAGGAGGATAATTTAGACCTTTCCCTTCTAAATGTGTCTTTCAGAGTTACCTTTTGATAACTTTTGATAGCATTACAAGTGGCAAAAGAATAACAAAACAAAAAAAGCAGAGGAAAGACAGAAAGTTAGAGCAATCTGAGACATCCTGAGGTATTTTGGGATCGCAATGGATGAGTACCCCCATGGCACTTCAGCTGTTGCAATTTTAGATGCTGGGTCAGTACCAAGTACAAGAAGCAGATGCAACACACAGGGAACATAAGTACCTCACACAGACAGGAGGAGGGACTGTGATTTTGCCTGCCCCTTCCCAGGTCTCCAGTTTGTAGGTACCCTGGCTGCACTTCCAAGAGGCCAGCGGCACTTTTCAAGGCTGTTTCTGGTTCCCAGACTCATGGCTCCAGGCTGGCAGGCCTTTCTATGTCAGTATTTTTTCAGCAGACAATTTCTTCTGTTTAGTAATTTTCCCCTTCTATCCAGGCCGCCTTGCTGGCTGCTCACATCAAGGTTGGTTTCTTGTCTTTTTCTCTGTTATGTTTGTTTGCCAGGTTTGAATCTCTGTATAGTTGGTTTATGGCTTCCTCCTTTTCCGTCTCATCTCATTTGACAAGGTCCTGAATCAGATAATCTTACCAAAATAAACATTATTATATCCATGTATCCTTATCAGTGTGACTGACTCCCATCACTGCCTCCCAGATCGGTTGTTGGTTAGGTTTGGGTCTCTGTGCCCTCTTGCCTGTGGCTTCCTCCTTTTCTTATCATCCCCTTTTGCATTGGAAAGGTCCTTGCCTGGACACCCTTCAGGGAGCACATGCTCTCTCCTTCTGCATACCCTTACAATAATAATTAGGACCTTGCTGAGCAGTGAGGAACATGCTACCGGACAGCAAATGAAACTGATGTAACATCCAACATATTCTATACTAGTAGCAGGACTTTGAACTTGACACAAAATTTCACCAGAAGCCGTCACAGAGACTTTAAAATGGGAACATTATGTTGAAACAACCAGTGCCCAAAAGACTGTGAGCTGCTGCATCCTGTATCAGCTGCATTTGGGAGATAACACGGTTGGTAACTCCTGCAAACAAAGAATTGCAATAATCCAGCCCTGAGAAGTCAAACCAATTCAAAATCCTCCCCTTTTAGGAAGGGACGCAGCCTGCTGATATTTCATAGGCAGCACAAAGGTGGCCTGGCAATACAATGCACACGTATCTGTTGATCAGTCTGACAACAATATGAGAGCTTAACTCTGAGCAATGGATTTAGAAGTGCGGGATGAGGTGAATATCAGGATGGCAGTCACATTCAGCAAATGTCTCCTGACATGAGCCTTATTCAACTCTTCGTGATTGCTGTGTCCAAGGACTGACTTTCTTCTCTTATGCCTCCTTACAGTTTGGCCAGATACAGTTGCTGACGTGTCCCCTACCCTGTCCTGGGTTTGTCTCCCCGATGTTTGTTTCTTTTCTGTCTTTGGGGTTTTTAACACAGAAAGCTCATATGTGCCATACACAGCCACTGGGACCCTGTCAGACAAGATATCCATTATGATTAAAAGTCAATCTGAACAGAAACTGGTAAGGCATCCACAGCTGGAATCATCAAACAAAACAGATTTAACTGATAGTACTGAATGGTGCCAATATAGTCAAAAAAGTGAAGATTCAAACTCACCACTGTTTTCCTTCATTTACCTGTCAGCAGAGTTGCAATAGTGAAAACAGAGTGGGATGGGGCACAGCAAAGGAGAGGTTAAAACACGCTCTTCTCTTTGCATGAAAAACTGGAGCCCCAGATCTGCCCAGCACTGTCCGTACTCCCACCTCCCACAAGCGCCTGTGTCCACCGCCACTATGAGCAATGCGGGATGGCTTCTTCTCTCCACACTCCCTTCTTCAGAAAATGCTGCCTCTGTGGGGTAAGGCGTTAATTCAGTCCGCAGAAACAGCAGAAAGCCTGAACCATTGCGGTTAACTGTGTACAGCAAGGGCAAAGAGGCACCTGCTTCCCTTGCGCTAATCAACATTTCAGATCTATCACATGCCTCAATTTCCAGCTGAAAAGCAATCCTTTTTCAAGCACTTGATACAAACCACACACAGAAATTAGACATAGCTTTGATTGATGATAATTTTTCTGATCCAAATAGTTATTTATGACAGTTTCAAATTTAATGAAATAAATTCATTTCAGTAAACTCCAATTTTTTTGTTGGCAAAACTGAAGAGCATTCCCTTGGCAATTCCTGTGCCAAATACTGCAGAGATCCCACCTAACATGTTTGAATATCGTCTCATCAGCACAGTCAGACCTAGGGAATGCCTCTGCTGCAGTCACTGAGGTGGTTACACAGCACAGAAATGTTCACTAGCAGGGACAGAGGGGATTGTGCAGCTGATGGGACACCCATTAATAGAGCACAGTCAGGTAAGGTATCATGCAGCGCAGTGTAGCTGTGCAGTTGGGCTCCTCCTTTCCTCTCCCCTCAACTCAATCGAATCAAGCTTGATCCAGTCTTGAAGCGAGCTCTGTCAGTCCCATGACAGCCGCAGAGGGCTCAGAGAGGACTAATTTAGGCTCATCAGTAGAAAACACTTGAGGAAAAGAGCTCCTCATTCCTCAGTCATCACCGGGAGAGAGCAGGTACAGAAATATTCACTTGGAATTGCCCTAAACTCTCCACAACTGCCTGAAAGGAGGTTGTAGCGAGGCAGGTGTTGGTCTCTTCTCCCAAGAAACAAATGATAGCATGAGAGGAAACAGCCTCAAGTTGCACCAGGGGAGGTTTAGATTGGATATCAGGAAAAATTTATTCACTGAAAGAGTTATCAAGCATTGGAACAGGCTGCCCAGGGAAGAGGTTGGTTCACCATCCCTGGAGGTATTTAAAAGACATGTAGATGTGGTGCTTAGGGATATGATTTAGTGGTGGACTTGGCAGTGCTGGGTTAATGGTTGGACTCAATGATCTTAAAGGTCCTTTCTAACCAAAACGATTCTATGATTCTAAAAACGGGTGCTCATTGCCTGAGAAAAGCCGTGATCTCAGCAAATTGCCATGACGCAGTACAAGCACGTGCGGCTGGTGCGTTCGGTCTGTTGTTGGCTGGCTTTAGATATGGTGCTCATGTGTTGGGAGCTCTTGCAGGTGGTTCTATCAAAGAACCAGCCCAAGACCTCAGGTCATCATCCAAGATCTCGTGACCATATCTCCTGAGCACTTACGTGGGCTTCTTCAGTGCTCTGGTTGGACTTGAGTTCTCCTACCTTCAGTTGATCACCTGGCAAGAAGAGAACACAAGCTTGGGAATGGGATGCTGCTGCTTCCACCCTGAGATGCACTCCTGATCCCCTCTACAAGACCAGGGGGAAGCGGTGTCCCATAGGAGCAGGCCAACAGAGGAGAGAGAACGGTCCTCCCTTACCTGCTGAAGGACGCTTAAGCCACAGTCATTTAGTGAAGTGCCAGTCGCCTTCCCTGGCTGAGGAGCTGTCTCCAACCCAGTACAACAGTCACAAACAGAGTTCACCATTTGCTACAGACTTACACCCCTCTGCCACGCTCTTCAGAGGCAATCCAAAGTAATTGCAAAGCTGTCTACCGGGACCTTGAAAGCAGGTAATAAGCAGTGAAAGACCTTTATGGATTTAGGAGGCTGGCTGTGGTGTTATGGGAGGAATTCACATAGTTCCTTCACGAGGAATAATCTCAAAATAGATTTGCTTAGCGCTAATGAGAAGGTACTGGTGTTCAATTGCATGTGGTTTCCATGCATGCTAGAAAGACATGCAGTCTCATTAATCCCTTATAACTGTGAGCCATTTTTCATTCACACTTAATATTCTCAAGCCCAGGGAGTGCCAAGAGGAATACAGGACAGGCTGACTACACAGGAGTTATTTCCTCTGAAATCATGCTCATCTGTCTGTCAGGAATTCTTGAAACAACTGCAATAAATCCTGAATTTTTAATATGGTTCACAAGTTCAGAGACAGAAAAATCACTGCTCAGATAGCTGGGATTGCAGTAGTTATCTACGATGTCAGGGTACACATGTTTCTGTAAAAGGAAATCAAACGGGAAACTGCATTGAAAAAAGAGTGATCAAATATGGTCAGCAGACAAAGAGTGACTGCTGGAAAGCAGAAAAAGATGGGTCAGTAATAAAGGTATGAAAGGGCCAGGAGAGAAAAATGAGCTCTCTGCCTGATTCCTTATTGTTCTACATTACAGCTGAATATATGGGTCTGTATTTGCCAGCACCATAAATGTAAAGCAATAGTATCCAAAGAGTGTAACACAGGCTGCTGTGTTAACTCTCAAAAATCCAGATAGCCTGAATCCTTACAGAATTCTTGGTTGTAAACACAGCAAATGAGACATGAGCTACAGATTGCTTTGGATGGTCTTCCTGCCTGCAGATCGCCAACTGGGAACCAATGGTATGGGCTGAAATCTCCCTCATGGACCCCTTGGCCTCAGGAGAGAAGCACACGAGGTACCCAAGGAGGGATGGCTGCTGCACCACGTGTGTGTTTCTCAGCTGCAGTTGTGGCCCCACTGAAGCTGGAGTGTCGAACCCCACGCTTATGTCAACACGTCAAAATATATGCAAGGATACAGAGAAGGAATTTACATTAAGGAAAACAGATGTGCACACGGGCACTGACGCCTGTGCACGCTGTGATCAGAGGAGCCCAGACAGCCCAGCTCGTGGACATCAGCCCCTCCTAAGCCCATCACAGGTGAATGAATAAGCAATTGCCCCTGTTCCAGAGCCCACTAAGGCTGTCAACAGAAGAATGTCGCTCTGCAGTGCTATGCAAAGCAAGGGGGACTGTTGCTAAAAGGACTTACTATGGGATGTTGCAGTGCACTAGATCTGATAGTCCTCAACAAACACCAACAATGCAAATGCATCTCCACGAGACCCTCATTGTGGAGAGGTTGTCCTTGCAGGGCACAGTGGCATCTTTGGCTGCCAGAGATTAACTAGGGATTGGCTAGGTCAGCCTGAAGCTGGTGTGGAAGAGTTTGGTGAGCAAAACCTACATAAAACCTAGGAGAGATGGGAAGCTTGAGTAGAAGTGTGTCCAGAAGGGGTAGGAGAGCTTGGTTTTTGTGTGCGCATGTAGACTTGACACTGTATTTAGACTTTTGTACATTGGGGATGTGGGACCTTGATGTAATGTAGCAGATGGGTTAGCTGGTTTCACCCCAGATGTGGGTCATATGAAGAGACAAAGAGGGAAAAAGAGGAAGAGGTACTGCCCCACAAGCCATGGGGTGGAAGGCTGCAACTGGGTCTGCCTATCAGTTTTCTCTGGGTGGGATCTGCACTACTGTACATGCCGTGCACACAGCAACATGTCGCAGGAAGGTCTCTCCACAGTGTATGGACACACTGCCAACCACCGCTCCCCGCACAGCTCATTCAGCTGCACACAAATCAGTGCTCGCACTTTGCCTCACATCCATCGCACCAGTTACGGTACCTGTGGCATCAATAGCCCATGAAAAACAGGGGCAACTAGATGGAACAGGCTGTTGCACAAAATAAAACATAAATGATGAGAAATCTGGAATCGGTTGGTAGGGGCTAATACAGAGATGGCTTAAGTGATAATTTGTTTCTTGATTCTTTACATGTACAGAAAGAAATAAAAGTGTATTATGCACACATAGCAATACTTTATGCACATATTAAATTGCTGTACAGAGCTTGTTGAATGGTGCAGACAGAGCATGACTTCCAGAAGAACAGTCAAGGACTTACTACATTGTAAGAACAACAAAACAATTCTTGCAATCCCTTTTGCATGCCATGGATTTTAGTGGGAGCTGGAGCCAGTTTAGCTGTAAAACAATAATTACCAACCCCCTCACAAGCACATGACATTTCATGCCTGAAATGCACACTTTTTATGTGAGAGGAGCTGGCAATGAGAGCTGTTAAGGAAGTTGTTCAGCACTCACAGCCGGAGGATGGCTTGAGGATGGCTTCCATATGCAATGTTGATTCACCCAGGATTTCCAGGAGGCTGGTTGCCTGGAACACCAGGTACCTGCAAACTGGTAGGCTGCTGGTAAAATGGCAGATTCCTGGTGAAAACAGGAGTTTGACATCAAAGTGGAAGATGTGGCAAGTGTGTGCAATGACAGGAGTTTCTGCATCAGCAAAAGGTCGGTTTACCTTCCTGAATAATTTCAGGCGAGTGGGAAAAGCTGGTTACTTCACACAGAGTATGTATAGCTAAAGAATAATTATAAAACAAACAAACAATCTTCTTTTAAAAATCTCAAGGCTTGCCAGGCCTATTTCTTGATTTTGGAGTTTTGATTAGTGACTTCAGATCATGAGTGAAAATCTGAATCTTGACTCTTTCAGTTGTCACTCTGAAGTAGAGCTCAGGACTCGTTGAGCTCCCATGCAACAGGCAGATGTCCCTCCCTGATTGCAGAAGTCATTGAAATCATCAGCCCAAGAACAACTTTCTTTGCAGCATAATGTACTTCTCTTTATCTGTTTGTAAAAACACAAGGTGGCCTTACAAAACCACCCCTCTACAAGAAAATCAGTGCATATGCAAGGAAGAAAACAGAATGGTGTAGGAGAAAAGCAATGGTTGGGCATTCAAAATGCAACCAGCTTTTAACTGATTGCAAATGAATACAATTACAGCAACGCTGTACAGGATGATCTGTGGATTCTTCTCAGTTTTGGTGGTCTTTCATTTAATAGGCTGAGAAGCACTACTCTAAAACATGAATAAATGTCCATCGGTGCCACTTAACACCGTTTTGATGGCTTCCACTCACTATGAAGATGTCCAGCACATACCTACCAAAGTTCATTGTGTCGGTTGCATGCAGAGAGCTCACAGCAAACCACGTGCAAAGCACTAACTAAGCAAACCACTTGCCAGATGTGGCAAACTCCATGACTGTTGTGACTCATTTCTCTGTATCTGCTGGTCTGGAGTCCCAGAGGGTCAGAAAGTCACTGTTGTCACCATGAGTGAGTAAGGAAGAAGTGTCCTTGAGCTGCTTGAGAGGAGTTACATGGAGGCAGCAGGGGGCTGCTCACAGCCAGCATCAGGGGATTCAAAGTAAACTTGAACTGCAACCCACTTAAGTGGAGGTTTGACTAAGTATTACTATTTTATTAATTGTTTTTTTAAATTTCTCTTATGTTCTTCCTCTCTTGAAGTTCTGTTTGTTTAAAATCACTTTAAAATCAGCACTCAGGGTACAGCCTCATGTTTCCAGATGGAGGCTTGGATTGGAATTACTTCTGTTCATTTGAGAAAGAATCATGAAATGATGATGCCCAGCTAACATAGCCCTTTTTAATGCCAAATGCAGCTGGCAAAATGATTTTGTCTCTAAAAATGCCATGGTTTTGTCCTTTGCCAAGCATTTGCAGTATTTTGTTGCCATTTATGTGATATCTTTCTAACTAAGGCTATTTGAAATGCAAAAAATTCTGTGAGCTGCAGAATCTTAGAGTCACCAAATCACTGAATAGTTGAGGTTGTCAAGGACCCCGGAGGCCATCCACTTCAACCTCCTGTTCAGAGCAGGGCAGCCTAGAGCAGGTTGCTCAGGGCTGTGTCCAGTCAGGTTCTGAATATCTCCAAGGAGGGAGGCTCCACAACCTCTCTGGGCAATGTGTGCAAGTGCTCAGTCACCTTCACAGTGTGAAATGTTGGGGTTTTTTCCAATATTGAGATGTAATTTCCTGTGCCCATTGCCTCTTGTCCTGTCTCTGGGCACCACTGAGAAGAGCCTGGATCCATCTTCTTTGCTCTCCCCCATCAGTATTTATACATATTGATGAGATCCCCCTTAACCTTCTCCAGGATGAACAGTCCCAGCTCTATCAGCCTTTCCTCATAGGAGAGATGCTCCAGTCCCTTCATCATCTTCATGGCCCTTCACTGGACCTGCCCCAGTGTGTCGACGTCACTCTTGTACTGGGGAGCCCAGATCTGGACCCAGCACTCCAGCTATTCCTCACCAGCACTGAACAGAGGGGAAGGATCACCTCCATTGACCTGCTGGCAAAGCTCTGCCTAATGCAGCCAGGAGGCTGGAGAGAATTGTGAGAGTCTCAATCAGAAGATGAGGATGCTTTGGGACTCTGTGGCTCTGAATGCACTACTCCAGTTTGGTTTATAAAATGTTTTGACATCCACTATGGGGCATATTCATATAAACCTTAGAGCACTCTCTCATGATAACCCATATCCCTGTCTAATCTTAAAGTGTAGTACTTGGATAGTTGATCATTTTTGCTTATGCCGAAGTAATTTTCACACAATTAGCTGTAGGGAGACAGTAAGAGAGCTGGTTCTAATCGTGTTACTTCCCACGGGTAAGAACAAAAGTCAGGCATTTTTAGATGGTTCTTGACAGGGACATGGTGAAAGTTTTAAAAAAAAGACTACAATTGACATCAATGATACAGTACTTCTTCGTAGCAGCAGGAACATTCAAATTGGTAAAAAAAACAATTTTTTTTTCATGAAACCTCATCCCAGTTCAAGCATCACATGATCTTCCTTGCAGACTCCACCTTTGCCCTTTTCCACTAAATTTCTGCCTACTTTTGCCCATGCGTAAACATCTTTTGTTTGTGACCTCTCCCCATTCTGGCTCCATCACTCTGCTAATGTCACTCTGGAGAAAGTCCTTTCCCAGATTTGTATGGGCTCCTTACTGGTCTGGGAGGTAGTTCTGAGAAGATGCCCACACCTTTCTGGTCTGCCTGTTTGATCCAAAAATTCCTGCTGAACATGGTTAATGTCCATGTCTTTCTACAGCTGCCAGATACACTCAGTCTGGATGTAAGTGGATTTGCCAATGTATACTCAGAGTAAATCTGCACATAGTCTTCCAATTTTTAACATACAATTTTATTACTAATATTACAGAATCATCAATGTTGTTAATGACATTTTTATTATCTCTTTGCTCCCAGCACCATGATTATCTCATACACTGCAGTGGCTCTCCTCAATATGAATATATCGGCACTATTTTGCACTTTAAAAAGGACACAATCATCTTCCCCATGTTTCCAGACCTCCTCTTAATGGATAATGAAAGGAGATGGGAATGGAGGAAAGAGAATGAAGGAGAAGAAATAAGACAGTAAGCAATTAAAAAGAGGAGTCTTTGATAGTTTGGAAGAGAGTTGAAGTCAGGTGTTGAAGGAAGAATTAACAGAGAAATGGAGGTCAGGAAGAGAAAAAGAGAGTAGTAAAAGTGGGTAAAGAGAGTGTTTGGTGGAACAAAAGATAAATTAGAGACCCTAATACATATTCCTTCTGGAGGAAGAAAGATATGCCCCCAAGAAAGAGAGAGAGCAGTAAAGCTTGCAGAAGGTCTGACACCAAAAAGGGAAGCGGCAGGGCAGAAGTGTTTGTGGGGAAAAAAGCAATCCAGAAACCAGGGGTACCATCTGTGTCAGAGACGCAGTTCCTAGTAAAGGAGAGCTGTAGAGTTTCTGTAACCTAAACATTTTTAGAAACACTATGGAAGAAAGGGGAAAAGCTATAGAAGAGAAGCAAAAGTATTGGCCGGTTTGTCTTCAGTAAAACATCCTTCAGTTAACTGTTAACAGAAAGGTTATTCATCCTCCTTGAGAAAAGTGGTGTTAAATATTTTGATACCATTCCCGACCTAGAGTCTATGCATGTTGCTTTTGAATGCTGGGGATTGTGTCAGATCACATTGCCCTCTCCACCTGTCCCCACGTCCTCGCTGCTCTGTGCTCCTCTGCTGACCTCCATGCTGTGGGCTGCAGGTCACTCTGCCCTCTCCACCTCGAAACACAACTCAGCACCTGAGTCTAATGGTGAGGAAAAACATTTTAGGGCACGTCTGGGTCATTTAGTGCTAGGAGCCGGTTAGTGAAATGAGCAGGTGTGCAGACAGCTTACCTAATCCTATCGTACCACTGACGTCCGCAGAGGTAATCCATCCAGAGTGCCGCTTCCCTGGGTAACGGCTGTGGCAGCCCGGCTCACCAAGACAAGCGTTCACAGGGAATCCCCGGGGACGAGCAACTGTATCTTTGAATTCCTGCCAGCTTTCACTCACATAAAGTAGAGCACATATGTCTCCTTAATTCAGAAGAAAATCCGATTTTGAAATTGCGGTGGCACCTGACTCTCTAGCAAATGTGCATGTTGCATACAAAGTGGTGTGTGCATGCAGAATGAAAATCGGGGTCCACAGAAGCAGAACACAACACCAGATCTCCCCATTTTGCAGTGGGTACCGACTTCATAAAGCATTGGCAGCTCAGAGGGAGTTCCTTGCTGCAGTTATAGCTGCAGTGTGTAGTCCACAAGCCTACCATCTGCAGCTCAAATATAGCTTATAGTCCCCTGTTTCAGTGTTGGAACAGGTGTTTGGTTTGGCTGCTTGCAGTCTTCTCCAAAGCAAGAGATGGAATAGAAATGCCAAAGGTGAGCAAAATGCTTCAGCTAACAGAGGATGGAGGAGCTTAACTCGGCAGTTAAGCTCAAAGAATGCTACCAAAGATTTCTGGCACTGGGAGGTGTGCTGCTGCAGGAGCAGGTGCTATTGGCTAATAGAGGGATTGCAGCTGGAACATGAGCTTTGCCTGCAGAAGCGTGTGGACACTTAGTGGATCACACTGCAGTTTGCTTGTGTGCCCTGACTCTGCTGTGTCAAGGGATGAGGAACCAGTTCACCTGCCTTTACCTGTTATCAACTGCTGCCAAACTCAGGAGAGCACCAAGAATCACAGAATCACAGAATGTTAGGGATTGGAAGGGACCTCGAAAGATCATCTAGTCCAATCCCCCTGCCGGGGCAGGATTGCCTAGACCATATCACACAGGAACGCGTCCAGGCGGGTTTTGAATGTCTCCAGAGAAGGAGACTCCACAACCTCTCTGGGCAGCCCGTTCCAGTGTTCGGTCACCCTCACCGTAAAGAAGTTTTTCCTCATATTTAAGTGGAACCTCCTGTGTTCCAGCTTGCACCCATTGCCCCTTGTCCTGTCAAGGGATGTCACTGAGAAGAGCCTGGCTCCATCCTCATGACACTTGCCCTTTCCATATTTATAAACATTAATGAGGTCACCCCTCAGTCTCCTCTTCTCCAAGCTAAAGAGACCCAGCTCCCTCAGCCTCTCCTCATAAGGGAGATGTTCCACTCCCTTAATCATCTTCGTGGCTCTGCGCTGGACTCTCTCTAGCAGTTCCCTGTCCTTCTTGAACTGAGGGGCCCAGAACTGGACACAATACTCCAGATGTGGTCTCACCAGGGCAGAGTAGAGGGGGAGGAGAACCTCTCTCGACCTGCTGACCACACCCCTTCTAATACACCCCAGGATGCCATTGGCCTTCTTGGCCACAAGGGCACACTGCTGGCTCATGGTCATCCTGTTGTCCACTAGGACCCCCAGGTCCCTTTCCCCTACGCTGCTCTCCAACAGCTCTGCCCCCAACTTGTACTGGTACATGGGGTTGTTCTTACCCAGATGCAGGACTCTACACTTGCCCTTGTTATATTTCATTAAATTTCTCCCCGCCCAACTCTCCAGCCTGTCCAGGTCCCTCTGAATGGCTGCGCAGCCTTCCGGCGCGTCAGCCACTCCTCCCAGTTTTGTGTCATCAGCGAACTTGCTGACAGCGCACTCTAATCCCTCATCCAAGTCATTAATGAATATATTGAATAGAACTGGTCCCAGTACCGACCCCTGCGGGACTCCGCTAGACACAGGCCTCCAACTGGACTCTGTCCCATTGACCACCACTCTCTGGCTTCTTTCCTTCAGCCAGTTCACAATCCACCTCACTACCCGATCATCCAGACCACACTTCCCCAGTTTAGCTGCGAGGATGCTGTGGGACACCGTGTCAAACGCTTTACTGAAATCGAGATAGACCACATCCACAGCTTTACCATCATCTATCCACCGGGTAACATCCTCATAAAAGGCTATCAAGTTGGTTGAGCATGACTTCCCGTTGGTGAAGCCATGTTGAGTGCCCCTAATGATCCCCCTATCCTTGATGTGCCTAGGGACAGCACCAAGGACAAGTTGTTCCATCACCTTTCCGGGGATGGAGGTGAGGCTGACCGGTCTATAGTTACCCAGGTCCTCCTTCTTGCCCTTTTTGAAGACTGGAGGGACATTCGCTTTCCTCCAGTCCTCAGGCACCTCTCCCGTTGCCCACGACTTAGCAAAGATGATGGAGAGTGGCCTAGCAATGACTTCCGCCAGCTCCCTCAGCACCCGCGGGTGCATCCCATCAGGGCCCATGGATTTATGGACGTCCAGATTGCTTAATTGGTCCCTGACCCAGCCCTCATCAACCAAGACAGATTCCTCCTCTACCCTGACTTCTTCTGAGGCCTCAGGGGTCCGGGGCTCCTCAGGACAGCCTCCAACAGTATAGACAGAGGCAAAGAAGGCATTCAGTAACTCCGCCTTCTTTTTATCCTCTGTCTCCAGGACCCCCACCTCATTCATCAGTGGGCCTACATTGCCTCTAGTGTTGGCTTTACCTGCAATGTATTTGAAGAAGCCCTTTCTGTTGTCCTTGACCTCTCTTGCAAGGTTTAATTCCAAGGAGGCCTTAGCTTTCCTAGTTGCCTCCCTGCATCCTCTGACAACAGACTTCTATTCCTCCCAAGTGGCCAGCCCCTCCTTCCACGATCTGTACACCCTCTTCTTCCACTTGAGTTTGCCCAGCAGTTCCCTGTTCAACCATGCAGGTCTCCTGGTACCCTTCCTTGACTTCCTACCTGTTGGGATGCTCTGATCTTGAGCTCGGAAGAAGCAGTCCTTGAATGCTAACCAACTATCTTGGGCCCCCTTACCTTCTAGTACCCTGTCCCATGGGATTTCCCCTAGCAATTGCTTGAAAAGGCCAAAGTTGGCCCTCCTGAAGTTCAGGGTTGTGATTCTGCTAGCTATTCTGTTCCTGCCACATGAGATCCTGAACTCTACCATCTCATGGTCACTACAACCAAGGCTGCCCTCAACCTTCACCTCTTCAACCAGACCCTCCTTGTTAGTGAGGATCAGATCCAGCAGCGCTCCTCTCCTAGTTGGCTCATCCACCATTTGCATCAGAAAGTTATCATCAATGCACTGGAGGAACCTCCTGGACTGAGGATGGCTGGCTGAGTAGGCCTCCCAGCAAATATCAGGGTAGTTGAAATCCCCCATGACAACCAGGCCCTGTAATTGCGAGACTGCTCTCAGCTGCCTGTAGAAGGCCTCATCACCCTCCTCATCCTGATCCAGTGGCCTGTAATAGACACCCACAACAGTATCACCCCTGCCAGCCTGCCCCTTAATTCGCACCCACAAACTCTCAACTCGCTCCTGATCCGCCCCTGGACAGAACTCAGTACATTCTAGCTGCTCACTCACATAAAGAGCAACTCCACCACCTCTCCTTAGCGACCTGTCTTTCCTGAACAGGACATAGCCATCCATGACCACATTCCAGTCATGCGAGGCGTCCCACCAAGTCTCTGTAATTGCCACTAGATCATAACCCCCCGACCGAACACGGATTTCCAACTCCTCCTGTTTATTCCCCATGCTGCGTGCATTGGTGTACAGGCATTTCAGGGCGCGAGCTGAGCACACCGATTTCACCCCAGGGGGATGGGAGGCCTCCTGGTCTACCTCAACACTAGAGCATTGCCCCAGTGGTGCAAGCCCAGCTACTACCCCATCCCCCTTCGAATCTAGTTTAAAGCTCTCCGAATGAGCCCTGCTAATTCCTGTCCCAGAACCCTTTTGCCCCTACGACATAAACCTTTCCCATGTATTACCGTCATGCCTGTTGTGTTATAAAACCAGCCATTATCAAAGAACCCAAAGCCCTGCCTGTAGCACCAGTCTCGTAGCCAGGCATTAATAGAGAGAATCCTACTATTCCATCCCACGTCATCACCTGAAAATGGAAGGAGGGAGGAGAAAACAACTTGTGCCCCAGACTCTTTCACCAACCATCCTAGGGCCTTGTAGTCTTTCTTCATCCCCCTCAGACTACAGGATGCAGCTTCTTCCCCACCTGTCTGGAAGATCAGCAGGGGGTAGTAGTCTGTGGCCTTCACCAGGTTGGGGAGTTGCCTGGTGATATCCCTGATTCGGGCTCCAGGCAGGCTGCAGACCTCCCTGTGATGGGGGTCAGCTCTGCATATTGGGCCCTCAGTTCCCTTTAGGAAGAAGTCTCCAACCACTAAAACTCTTCTCTTCTTCCTTGTGGAGGAGGTAGCTATACGCCCGTCAGGTTTTTGTGACTGTGGTGGGACCTCTGATATAGGTTGCCTCTCCACCACATCCCCATTGGACCGGCTGTATTCCATTAGGGCTTCATATCTATTGCTCAGAGGCACCTGTGGAGGCAAGGTAGGCAAGGAGGGCACTCGCCTTTTGCCACAGCCATAGACTTGCCTCCACTCACTCCTCTCCTCTAGGTTATCATTTTCCACCTGAGAGGGGCAGAGTACAGGGGTCCCTCGATCCTGGGAGCTCTCCGGCAGGTGCTCCCATTTATGTTGCAGGGAGGGCAGAGCCTGGCTCCACCAGTCTATCTCCATTTCAGCCTCCCGAATGCTCCTAAGCCTTTCTACTTCGGCTTGAAGCCTTTCAACCTGGCTTTGCAGCTGTGCCGCTCGGCCGAGCAGATCATCTACTTGCTCACAGTGCACACAGCCCCCTGACACCACAGAGATGCTGTAGCATTCC
Source organism: Nyctibius grandis (assembly GCF_013368605.1). NCBI lineage: Eukaryota > Metazoa > Chordata > Aves > Nyctibiiformes > Nyctibiidae > Nyctibius > Nyctibius grandis. The sequence goes on from NC_090662.1 coordinate 15,333,289, forward strand.
CTGCAGCCTGCGACCTGCACCATCGCCTCCTTCCATGGGAGCTCTGTCTGGGTTCCCACATCCATTTTGGTCTTCTTCCACCGGGTAGATACCATTGTTCTTTCACTGAGCTGGGAAATACCTGTTGGTGCCACCCCTGGTTCACAGCTCCTTGGCACCTTCCTCGCCTTGTGCACTGGGAGGGAGTCAGCGCCCTCCCCAACGAGCTGCAAACTGCTGCGGCCTCTCCCGCCCTGGGACACACCCAGTCACATCTGAGTCTCCCTCTCCCCTCTGGGCAGGGACTAGTCTCTGTCCTCCAGGAGACTTTTTATCACCCGATCACAGGGGGTGGTGCGTTTAAATCGCTTAAATCGCCCACGGTGCCTCCGCGGTGCCTCCGGCTACGCCCCCTCCTCTCCTGATTCGTTGCCGGGAACCTCCGGGTCCGGGGTCGGGGGGAAGCAGCTCGGGGCTGATGCTCGCGGGGCTGATGCTCGCAGGTCGGGGCTGATGCACGCGGGGGGCTCAGGGGGGGCCCAGAGTACGAAAAACCGCCCGGTTAAGCCCGATGTCGCCCTCACCCCCGCACTAACCTCAAGTCGCTGCCGCCGCTTTCGCTGCTGCCGCCGCTGTCACAGAAGTGATCTGTGAAAACAGACTCTCCAAGCAAGCCACCATAGTAGTGAGTTCAAGTTACCACCGCATCCTAACTAAATTATCCTGCACATGCAGGACAACAGGGGAAGTCTCCTTACACCCTTCCAGCTTCCTCATGTAGCACCGCATCCCGGCACATCCTATTCTGGATATGAGACCTTCACTGTGAGACTTTTCTCAGGCTGGTCAAAGGGCATTTCCATGAGCTAATGGGCCTTCCTGGCACTATGTAATGCTCCAGACAGAGATGCACCATTTTTCATCCTTTATACAGTATTATGGTTGGTTTCCTATTACTCTGAAGTCCATACTGACAACTCTAGTGCCATACTCACATCTGCTTTTGCCCCTCAGTAAATTTTGTTCTTCTCTGAAAGTGACTGCTTCCACAGATCGTGGAAGGAGGGGCTGGCCACTTGGGAGGAATATAAGTCTGTTGTCAGAGGATGCAGGGAGGCAACTAGGAAAGCTAAGGCCTCCTTGGAATTAAACCTTGCAAGAGAGGTCAAGGACAACAGAAAGGGCTTCTTCAAATACATTGCAGGTAAAGCCAACACTAGAGGCAATGTAGGCCCACTGATGAATGAGGTGGGGGTCCTGGAGACAGAGGATAAAAAGAAGGCGGAGTTACTGAATGCCTTCTTTGCCTCTGTCTATACTGTTGGAGGCTGTCCTGAGGAGTCCCGGACCCCTGAGGCCTCAGAAGAAGTCAGGGTAGAGGAGGAATCTGTCTTGGTTGATGAGGGCTGGGTCAGGGACCAATTAAGCAATCTGGACGTCCATAAATCCATGGGCCCTGATGGGATGCACCCGCGGGTGCTGAGGGAGCTGGCGGAAGTCATTGCTAGGCCACTCTCCATCATCTTTGCTAAGTCGTGGGCAACGGGAGAGGTGCCTGAGGACTGGAGGAAAGCGAATGTCACTCCAGTCTTCAAAAAGGGCAAGAAGGAGGACCCGGGTAACTATAGACCGGTCAGCCTCACCTCCATCCCCGGAAAGGTGATGGAACAACTTGTCCTTGGTGCTGTCTCTAGGCACATCAAGGATAGGGGGATCATTAGGGGCACTCAACATGGCTTCACCAACGGGAAGTCATGCTCAACCAACTTGATAGCCTTTTATGAGGATGTTACCCGGTGGATAGATGATGGTAAAGCTGTGGATGTGGTCTATCTCGATTTCAGTAAAGCGTTTGACACGGTGTCCCACAGCATCCTCGCAGCTAAACTGGGGAAGTGTGGTCTGGATGATCGGGTAGTGAGGTGGATTGTGAACTGGCTGAAGGAAAGAAGCCAGAGAGTGGTGGTCAATGGGACAGAGTCCAGTTGGAGGCCTGTGTCTAGCGGAGTCCCGCAGGGGTCGGTACTGGGACCAGTTCTATTCAATATATTCATTAATGACTTGGATGAGGGAATAGAGTGCACTGTCAGCAAGTTCGCTGATGACACAAAACTGGGAGGAGTGGCTGACGCGCCGGAAGGCTGCGCAGCCATTCAGAGGGACCTGGACAGGCTGGAGAGTTGGGCGGGGAGAAATTTAATGAAATATAACAAGGGCAAGTGTAGAGTCCTGCATCTGGGTAAGAACAACCCCATGTACCAGTACAAGTTGGGGGCAGAGCTGTTGGAGAGCAGCGTAGGGGAAAGGGACCTGGGGGTCCTAGTGGACAACAGGATGACCATGAGCCAGCAGTGTGCCCTTGTGGCCAAGAAGGCCAATGGCATCCTGGGGTGTATTAGAAGGGGTGTGGTCAGCAGGTCGAGAGAGGTTCTCCTCCCCCTCTACTCTGCCCTGGTGAGACCACATCTGGAGTATTGTGTCCAGTTCTGGGCCCCTCAGTTCAAGAAGGACAGGGAACTGCTAGAGAGAGTCCAGCGCAGAGCCACGAAGATGATTAAGGGAGTGGAACATCTCCCTTATGAGGAGAGGCTGAGGGAGCTGGGTCTCTTTAGCTTGGAGAAGAGGAGACTGAGGGGTGACCTCATTAATGTTTATAAATATGGAAAGGGCAAGTGTCATGAGGATGGAGCCAGGCTCTTCTCAGTGACATCCCTTGACAGGACAAGGGGCAATGGGTGCAAGCTGGAACACAGGAGGTTCCACTTAAATATGAGGAAAAACTTCTTTACGGTGAGGGTGACCGAACACTGGAACGGGCTGCCCAGAGAGGTTGTGGAGTCTCCTTCTCTGGAGACATTCAAAACCCGCCTGGACGCGTTCCTGTGTGATATGGTCTAGGCAATCCTGCCGCGGCAGGGGGATTGGACTAGATGATCTTTCGAGGTCCCTTCCAATCCCTAACATTCTGTGATTCTGTGATTCTGTGATATCGTGGAGGTTTAATTCTCAATTTCATTTGCATTAGCATGGTACGAAGTGGCTGCAGTAGATCAGAAAATTTAGTCTGTGTCTTAATGTCTTTTTCTCATCTCCTTCCACCTGGACAGGCTGGTTATCATACTATCTATTATCGCCTCCACTTCTCATTACCACTTGCTGACACTAGCCAATTTGAAATCTTCTTCAGATAAGTCTGTTCCCTCTCCCACACTAAGCTCACTGTGGGCTGGGATGGGTTAATTTCCCTGAGTTCAGCACCCAGAGAGGAACGGTACATTTGCCAGGAGAAACCCCCACAGTCACACCCTTGTCTCATCCCTCACCTTTCTAAATCATCTCTTCCCACGTCTTAAGAAAAGCCCACCATTCTGGAGTCATCCTCACCTGAAAACTGGTCTTTACCCTCCTAGTTGCTGCATTTTGCACAATTCCCCATTAATCTGCTTCCTAATAAACTACTTCTGCCAGTTCCCAGTTGCACATTTGCACATGCTTTCACCTTCTGCCTGGACTATTGCAAGCCCTATCAGCGTAGTTTCATGTCTATATTCCTCTCTTGAAAGACCTCTCTCAGCTTCCTATCAGCTACGAAACCACCCTAATCATCCCAAAGTCTCTTAATGGGGCTAAGGGTGGTATCTGAGCATATTGCTACACTTACTCCCACTGACCTTCATGTTGTGGCTCTCCTCAGACCTCAGACCAGCCTGAGCCATAGTCTTGGACCTTCTTTCCCGTTACAGGGTTCGCTGCTGCTGTCACACCAGCTACAAACATGATCGTTTTGCAGGCTGTTATACACTTCCCTTATTAACACATCATCTCTTTCAAAATTATAGCTCCAAAGTCCTCCGGTCTATTTTGCTTGCAGCCTTGCAGGCTGTGCCCCACACCGTGTCTGACTCCTACCAAAGCGTTCCCGAGTTTATGGCCCTGTATCTCCACTGATTTTATACTGCTACATTTTACGTTTTCCCTTGCTGCAATTATTGTGCTTCCCAAGGTTTTGTATGCACAATGCCTTATAAAAATAAATTGAACCTCTGCTCTTTTTGCTGTTTTCTAGCCACAGGGGAAAGTAATTCATTTGTTTGAGGAAAGGGGTGTGGAGAAGGTACCAGCACTAGGTCAAAACTCCTCAAACCTAAAACCGATTACATTTTGCTGAAAGGCAGAGAGATCAAAATGTTTCTTCGAGCACTTTTCCAGATATATGGAGATTAAAGTTAGAAATAAAATTGGTTTGTATTTATTTCCCTTCAGCTTGTGTCACTTTATCAAAGATAGTCATTTTCAAAAATGTCTCAGTAATAAATCAGAAATAAAATTTTGGAGAAACCAATGAATCTTCACTTATTTTCCAAAGATGCTTTTAACTGGATAGCATCCCACAGATATGCATGAACTGTCTCTGCATGGATATTTATTACTGCTTCACCTGCCGCACATGCCTTTTAATAAACACATTAAAGTGTCAGCTAGATTCATTGCATCTTCAGTAAAAAGTAATTTTGCATCCTTCACTTAAAAAGTAGTTTTGAAACGTCCCAAAGCAATTATTCCTCAGTGAATCACAACAGACAGCTTGGTATTGTTAGAGAAAAAGTGCCTAAGGGTACTACTCTTTCCTTTTTCTCAGGAACCAGAACAACCACAATGGCACATGTGTCTTCATCACGCTGCACCTCTAACCCCTCTGCTCTGTATGTATGTATGTCTCAAGCCAAAGAAACTCTGCATTTGCAGTGATGATATCAAAATGCGTGAAAAATCATTGCAAAGGGCAGTTATATAAGAGTGCAGGAGAGTATGAAGACAGTTAATAGCAAAAGCTACACAAATTTTTACTCTGAATCCTACAGCATTTTATTTCTTGAAAAATAAATTATTTATGACATTTTTCCACATCAGTTCCTCGTAATGTAATCCTTCTAGGAGGCATTACATCGGTGTTGCTCTCCTCTCTCACAGCAGGAATTGTGCACAACTTCATTTGCAGTTTGTATTAATTACAGAAGATGGCAGTACTACAAGTAATTATGATGCACGGCTGATTGGAAGATTTCTTCATCTTTTATTCCCTCCCCAGTCTGTCTCTACAGAGGCTGTAGCACACCAAAGCCAAACTGGCCTTTGAGGCAGAAAAATGATGAGCTCTGAGACAAAGAGAAATTTCAATAACTACAGGTGAATTAAAAGGTTTGGGTTATATTCAATATGAATAGGAATGATTCCTTGTATTATTTATTATGCTAAATATTATTAGAAATACTGTTTCCATTAGTTCTATATTTCCTTCCGCTTTCTCCAGTAAAACATCTTGGGACCACTGCAGAGTTTTGGAAATTACGAAGGAGAGATCGATCCATCGGCACTGGAGACTTTGTTCAATGTGGAAAAGGTATGATGGGATCATCCCACCATACCCAAAAAGGTGTGGGATCGTCTGTGTGGATTTGAGGATGTGGGTACTCAGGAGGTGAAGTCCTCTCTTCCTCCCCCACCTCATTCCCTTTTCTTTATGGGGCACCGAGTACTTCCAACGGAGGAGCAGAGGAGAGGACACGTAAGCAGATGTCCTTGGGCTTCTGAGTGAACATCCCAGTCAGGATCCATGGGCTCACCCTTCATCTGTGCCCTTCTGGGAGCCGCTCAGGTGGCTGCTGGAGGCTGCAGAAGAGCATGCTGTGACTGTGCTGGGCAGCTGGGCTGGGTGACTGCTCATTTCTCAGAACTACAACTGTTTTTAAGGAGCATTCCTAACCTGGAGCATGACCATAGCAGTGATGGCAATTCTTCAGAAGGGACAATTCTGAAGGTTACCACCTGTAACATTACTAAATGCATTTTTCTTCTAATTATTAGCTTTCCTAAATCCACGTGAAATACAGGAGATGGTTTATTACTAGAGGGTATTTTTACTATTAAATCCTCTGTATAAAGGTAAACAAATATTTGACTTCTGGGGATCATAAGACCATTCTTGCAAGTAGCTGGAAAAATTGCTATCTGCACTTCTGTTCAGAACCTTTAAGATGCAAATTCTGCTGCAAGTGCACAAAGCTTCAGTAATGAGATTGATGCAAAATGCTGTGAAAACCTGAACCACCAAACTCAGACTCTAGACTATTTTAATGTCCAAGGAATAAATAAAAGAATTTGAACTGCTTACACGATTTCATTATTATTTTTGTCTGGACTTCATTATTTATTTTCTTCAATGCAGAGATCCCATTCTGAGAGATAAAGGCAAAAATCTAGTTTTACTGCTCACTTCTATGAGAATTAATAGCCCGGTGACTTCAAAAGGAACAGCACATAGCTCACCAAGCCTGAATCCGGTCCTCATAATAGAAAATGAAATACGCTTAGGCAAAACAAAATCACATAAAAGTCTTAAAGGATGAAATCTCACAGTCCTGGAACCCACAACAGAAGCAAAAACCAAACAGGAGAAATTCAAACTCTGCTACCACAAGATTTCATCAGGTTTTTTAAGAAGTGTGTGTAAAGTGATTTATTTCTCTATGCAGGTTGTTTCTTTACCTAAACTTCCCAGTATTCAGCGATAAGCCTGCTGCAAATAACACAAGTGAGGGCGTGCAGATAATATTAAAAACGCTGCAAAATGGAAAGGATTTTCCTCTGAACAGACCTCAAGTTTTCCATTTAATTTTTGGTAATACTGCTTTTATTAAATTATTTTCCATAACCTCAAAGTTAATTCCATAAGGAATTGAGGACAGCAAAAACTACTTAAAGAACAAACTGGGAAAGCCTGCTTTATATTAACCTGCAAACTGAGACAGACAACAGAAGAAACAACCTTGAAGATCCACTTATGCACATGAATTATACACACACACAGCCCTCACTTCTGCTCCATGCTCCCTATTGAATAACCTGGCTTCCATGAACGAATATTGTGAGAAATAAATACAAAGAAGAGGGGAAGGGAGGGAACTCCCCTGAAATATTACTGGAGTGAATATGTCCACCGTTGGTGGGGCAGATTCTCTCCCTTCCTGAATCAGTGCTTTGTGCCACGTAGGTGTGAACTGGGAATTCAAAACTGTCTTAAGGTTTAATTAAATCCTGTGCCTGTCAATCTGTCTCCTCTTGAATAAATTACATCATGATATTTTTAATCAAGGCAAAGCCAGAACGGATCAGCCCACGGGATCAGAAACCCGCTGTGCCCTGTACATCATTGCCTGCTCTTGTCTCAGCTAAGAATATTTTGGAAAGTATCTTGCCTGAGTAGCAACGCAAAGCATCCAACCACCTTAAGAGGATTCTAGATTTGCAAAATGAGGACAAGATCATGATCGGTGAAGAGTAATTCGCAAGAAACTTTCCTTTTTCATTATCCCTTGCTGACAGCTGCCTTCAGTTGCAGCCCTCTTGTCTGCCCCTCCCAGGCATGAATTCATGCTCCAGGATGCTTCAGGTCATTGCATGAAGCTGAAAAGGGCCTGCTTTATTAAGCACATCCTCCTGCTAGATTTCCACCGACACAGCATTATTCTCTCCTTCCAGTGTTCAAGACACTTTCTTTTATACACCTACTGAGCATCAGATGAACACAAGGTACACCCCATATATTTGTTCTAGCCGTCCGATTCTCTTACTGATACTGTTCAAACTAGGACCAGCTCTAGACCAGATCCTACCAAGCGCTGCTTCTAGTTCCGTTAACTTTGGTCCCACAGCTTCAGTGGCTGTTGGTTTCACACAGCCCTTGTACTCCTGACTGTACTTGCACGTCGTATTCAGCCCTAGCTAGGACATGGACTGGGAACTTGACAGTGAAATGTTCTATAGGCCGTCGTTTATTAATGCATCCCATCTCCAGCAATACAGAGGAGGCAGGAGATCTGAAGCTCCAGAATGCAAATTTAAGAGACTAATACAAAAGGTACGTGTGCTGTGGCAGTACCTGGGGAGGTGCTGGTGTATACACTTAGAGCGCAGATGTTGGCCAAGTACATTAACACCAGTCCTATTGGTAAAATAAGGAAAAGCTGTAAAAGAGAGAAGTGTTGTTTTTCCTTATTAAAAAGTAGGTCACAAGTGTTACTCTGTGGCTTGGGAAAACGTCATCAGCTATGAACTTTTTGTGTGATTTAGCCCCTCTGAGGTGATATTCAGTAAAGATGGTGACAGTAGAGGGAATATAACACATGAATGGTTTCCTTCGTTATAGGTAGAAACAAGCGCCTATGAAAAGTACGTGGGAGAGTTCAAGGATTTAACAGAGAATTAGGTAGCTCTCTCTTTCACTAGTAAGAGATGCAGCACAAAAAATAATTAACAATTACATTCATTTTGAGGCCTTTTATTTAGTTATCTCAGAGCACTTTGCAAAGCGGAGTCAGCAGCCAAAGAAATTGAGCTGCTTCATATTCAGTGTTGCAAGGTCAATCAGTCCGGGCAAATCAGGAACAGGGTCCCAGTAACTCTGATCCCTGGGGTCTGCTCCAAACCTACAGGGTTCAGATCCATCAGGGTAAGTAGTGCAATATCAGTTAACAAAATCATTAACTATCAGGTGGACTTTTGCATATTCTGAGAAGAGGAAAGGGCCAGTCCTGCTGTTTTTTCATAAACTATTTCTTATAGTTTATGACAAGACCAGACAATTCTACTTCATGTGGATATGGTGATGTTACAATTGAGATACCAACAAGCCTCTCCTATAACTCATTTTGTACATTACCCTTTCATAATAAGTTACCTGTTTCATTCCTGCTGAAAAATAGTCTTAACCCCATACTGGTTTAAAAACACTGTCTACATTGACTTTATTGATCTAGTTCTTAACTTGAAAAAACTTCCACTATGTCCCCATGAAGACTCTTCAATAAAAAGAAACATAGCTCCTTTAACTTTATAGCCTGTTTTGCAGAGCTAGTGCAATCTTTGTTGACCTAGCCTGTACCCACTCCAAGGTAATAATAACCTGTCGATGTGTGCAGGGACTGATGTAGTGCTCACTATTTGAAATAGCACTTGACAACTGTCTTATACAGAAAAAGCACCGCCTCTTTGTAGTTTGTCTTTTATTGATACAACATTAGGTGTATTCTTCTTTCCGAGGCATTGGTTGGCATGAAAATTCCAATTATTGTTTTCATACAAGCTCCCGGTCTTATTTGATTGTTCCATTTAGCACCTATTTCTTGGGCTGTTTCCTCAATCTTGGGCTAATTATTTTACAGAATTCTACACTGAATTTCCTTTACCATCTGCTGGTCTAATCAACCTAATGATCCATGTCCTCTGGAAGCAGATTGCATTATTCCTTATTATTTGCTCTGCTTCTGACTTTACCATCATTTGCTCTGTAGACTGAGGACTTGGCTCCAGTTCTTGGCTACTGTTGAGGGCAGTGATAGCACAACTTTAAGTAGATGCTAGATAAGGTTACCTCCAGAGGTATTAGTATCATTTCCTAGTGCAAGTCAAAGTAGCCTAAAAACTACCTGAAATGAGAGTGGGCACCATTGATCCCCACAGCTACAATTACTGAAATCAATGGATTTAACAAAATCATGGGGATTGGTGTTTCTTAGCTATGCTCTAAATGGTGCCAGAGGAGGGGGGGATAATACAAAAGCCCACTTAGTACCTATATGTTACCAAAGATTTCTCCTACCAAGACTGTCTTAATGGTAATTTTATACTATCTTCAAGGTGTAAAGCAGCTGAAGTGCTGTCAAGATCAAACCCTTGTTTTTAAATACTTCTTTTGATTGTTTTGATGTAAAATTGTTGAGTGTATGAATCAGGGCCCTTAAAACTGACTCAGAGCTACTCCAACTGTAACGCTGGTGAAGCAGTAAATAGTTGCTGAGGTTCAAAATGTCACTTTAGTTTTCTGTTTTAAAAGCGTACAGCTCTACATTAAACAGAAATAAGCTGGTGTTTCGGCAACAACTGGCATTTAAGCTCAGATCTAGGGTCTAACATAGCTACTCATCCTTGCTACTGCTTCTGAGGAGGCAGTTCCAGCGAACACATTGACCATCAGACTCCTGACTGAATTAGCAAACCTATTGAACAGGCAAAGAACTTTTTCTTACAAGCTGAACACTTCTCTGTTCACATATAGAAGTCATCGAAAGTATTCATAACGTCTTCAGAATAAAAGTCTACAGTAATAAAGTTTCTGGGGGGTTGGTGTTATGTCATTGGAATAAGTTGCTCTAGAAAGGTACCTGGATTTCCATGTATCTTACAAAAGAGATACCTGCTTTGGTTTCATGTGCAGCAATGAACATTAAAGGGTCTATATTCAGTTTCCTACAAATAGGTTGTGAAATACCCTAGAGTACTGGAAACATGGGGGCAAACACTAATCGAGACCTATTATGGGAGACCCTTCTGAGATGGCAGCTGGAGGTGAAACAATATTCTCTAGGCGATGTTAAATAGCCCACCGCATCGAAGTGTAGGCAACTGAACTGAGCCCCTGAATGTAGCTTCAGTGCACGTGCCAAATGCTTCTCCACCATTACATGGAGATACTTTGCAGAGACTATCTATCTGTGGCAGTAAAACCCCCTAAAAATGGTGAACAGTATCTAAGAAGGGCAAAGTGGTGGGGAGAAGGCATTCTGAATGGCAAATTGGTTATCTCTACAAGGAATATGTCAGGTGTTATTTTTGCAAAAAGCCAGTGAAGCTTCACAGTCTGCCAGCGTATCCAGGGCATAGCACAATTAATGCTTCTTTATCAGCTGTGATTTATAAGATTTTTTAAAATGAAGAAAAAGATTTCCATTGCACATCTGACTGCCTGGGAGGGTAAAGCACAGATAAGAAATCAATGTTGCGTAGAGGCTCTGCAGAGAGAGTGCATCCTGGTCCCAGACAAGCCTGACAACGTTTGCATTCTCACAGAGAAGAAGAGCTAATCAAAGCTGTGACATGGTTAAGTTCCCCTAAATTAGAAGATAAGGAGGAAGGGGAACTGAAGTCCCCAGGAAATTATTTGGTACTTCATTTGCACTCAAGAGGCAACCCGACAACTGTCACTGTCACAGGGGGGACAGAAACGCAAGAGAGATGCTGATTTGTTAAGATAACACCGAAGGAATGGAGCACTGCTGATTTGTTTCCTTGGCTTCTGTGCCCCAGAGAAATCTCACAATGACAAGTACACTGGAAGTTGCTTTTGTTGTTTCCCTTCCAGAACTTGGTTTGTAATCAGGAATTTAACCTTCACTTTTCCGTGTAGCTTGTTTCATAACTAAACTTGCTGAGCTTCTGAACTTGAGGTGAATCTGGCAAATCTGTAGCACATGTGTTGCCTCAGAGGCGATGAATTTAGGGAGAGCACGGCTTGCAGGCACCCACTGGAGGGGAGCAGGTCTGGAAATCCAGAAAATGGCATGTGTTGCTCACCATCTGGAAAGTTTGGGTTTGGGGGCTTGCAGCAGCATGTGCCACAACAAGGAGAGAACTGCCGCTGGTAGGGTGTTACCAGGGAGGAATATGAGGGAGAACCATGACACTGTGGTCCTGAATATTATTTAATACAAATAAATATAACAATATCCTTTCAAATGTTCAGCTCCATATAAGCGTGCATTGAAAATTAAAATGTGTTTGAAGGTGGATGCATTCTTTGGGCAAGAGTATGTGAACCCCAAGCCAGCCTTTTCTGCATTATAGAACAGGGTGGGAGTAGCCTGACCTGCATAGGTCAGGCCAGAAGCCCTCCTTAAATAAATGGCATTTGAGAGAACATTTGTCTAGAAAGGCCTCTATGCATTACCTGCAGGGTTCCTGGAGTGTGGGAATCACAACAGCTCTCAAATTCTGGCCCTGCTTTTAAGAGCCTATACCTAGCTGGAATTTATCTGAATTCGGTTTCTAGCCAGTGAAGCACCATCTGCTTTTGTCTAATGCTTAGAAGACATCTATTACCACGTTTCTGTTCTGAATGTATATGTGGGTTGATCAAGTCCTCTTGTAGCCTCATCTTTGCTAATCAGACAGATTTGGGATCCAGGGTCTTCCAGGTTAAAGCATGTCTTCTCCTTTCACTGCTGCTCAATCTTTCTGTGAACCATTTGTAATTAATTAATATCCTTCATTAACTGGGGTACCAGCATTACACATACCAGTTGCACCACTGCCAGATACTCTTACTTGATTTTCTTCTGCATGTATGTCCCAGAATCACATCTATAGATATGTTTTCCATCATTCACGTGATGTAGATTGTTTATAACTTTAATTTGTAAAATGAATGTTGTGTAGTATTAAATGAAATAACACACAGAAATTGAGTAATATTGTGTAAATAGTTAGTATTAATAATATTTCTTTAAAAGCAAAGATGCAACTGTAAAGACCTTGGGTTTTTTTCAGATGTATGCTAAAGGTTGGTCCAACTCCCATAAGAAATTGTTATCATCTGGACTTAATGCTTTGTCTCTCTCAAGAACATCTAACCACTATATTATTGTAATGTATAATGCTTTGAGTGCGACTTTCAAAGACCATGGTCTCTGTAAAATTGATCTCTGGAAGTGATCCTAGGAAAATGGCTTTATGGAGAATTACTGTTACTTTTGTTGGCATAATGCAGTTAATGCTGCTAGTCCTACATTACTCTTCATCTTTCATATTTTAGTGCCCTCAAGGTTTTTATTCAGTTTTACCTTGGGATGATATTTTGCATAGGTAAAAAAAAAAGAGCTTCTTGTTCTTATTTGTCAGGACAAATATGAAATTTTATGACATCTATGGGAGGGAGATGCCACTCATTTAATTGTTGTCTCTAGTGTTAAGGCATATGATGAGAGTAGGTAAGGAGTCAAATGTTCACATGATTTAGAGCTATTATGATTGAAACCACTCAAAAAAACTGGTCCCATTCAAAATGCAAAATTAAAATACTAGCCCTTGTGTGTAGATGTGCCATGCAGAAAGATGAAATGTTTAGAGACTGATCCAGCCTGTAAAAATGCATGTTGGACACTTTCAGTAGTATTTAAGAGACTTTTAATTATTATATTAAAGAACTATTAGTCTGTTTAGTGATAGAGTATCATGTCAACATTGTGAATAGCAGGTGGAAGGATTGAACGTGCAGGTCCTTCAGCAAGGAGATGTAGTTCTGCTAGTGGTGGTGATGGCAGCTCCACTCGCCCCTGTCCCGGAGGGATAACAACACCTGGTGAGGTGCTAACTGCCCCCCACTCACCTCACAGTTTGCCTGCACCCTCACAGACCAATAGTGCTTGCAGATGGTCAAGGGAGGCATCTAGACAGCCACTCACCGAGAACCAGAGTTACACCAACTTCCCATGCCTGAGGACACTGGAAAAGCAGGGAAAATTCACCCAGTGATGCACATTTAAGGCTGCAGAGAATGACCTGATCTCCCATCTGGGAGATGCTCCCTGCGTTTGTATCAATGAGTCTTCTAAAACTTACAGCTGAGTTTGATCAAAAGTTTCGAAGTTCAGGGGAGTCGCTGTGAACGTGCCGGAGTTGTACCTGAGTAGCACTGAGAACGTAGTCTAATGTCCACAGTCATCCTGGCATGGTTCTTCTTTCCAATCAGAAAGAAATGCATCACTTCTTAGGAAAAAAAAAAAGGCTTTTTCAGTCTATACTTGCTATAGAGTTGAGTGTACTTCTGACTAGCAAATATTATGATGTTTCGCTTTCATGTGATATGTAGGAACTAAGAACAGTTTGGGGTTTTTTTGGTCACTTGTCTAAGTATATCTTTGAACAGTTGCAGCAGGTATTTTCTCTTCTTTTGGACTCTTACAAAGGAGGAGTTTTTAGGGTTTGATATGGTAATGTATTAAAAATAAAATAAAAAACATGCGACAATTTTGTTTCAGCAGTCACTCTGCAAAAAACACAAGTAAGGAGTAACTAGAGGAGGCTCAGTAAGGTTCTCATGCAAGATGAAATAGTTAAACATTATATCACTCAGGGAACAAGGGCATACTTCACACTGAGAAAAGAGGATCTATCCACTGCATTCCTGTAGGAAGCATTTAAAGCTCTGCTTGAGGGCCAAATAATATCATACACTGTCCATGTAAAAGAGCAAGGAAGAGGCAGTTGACAAAAAGACTTTAAGGAAATCTCTCTGCAGGCAGATTTTTATGTGATCTTCCCTGCTCTGCTCATCTGGACAATAGCAAAAAAAACCCACAAGGGTGGGGAGAAAACTTTTTACTCAGCTAAATTTTTCTTGGATTCAGGGATTCATCTATGCAGAAAGCCAGCTCAGCAGATCTGTGTGCTCCTAAACACAACTTCTGTGGGCAGTGTTAAACCTGGTAAATAACTTCTTTTTCCAGTCCTTTTTCTGTCCTGTGTACCTGTGTCATGGTCCTGGAGCTGACAACACATGAGCTGCTGAGTTCTGGAGCCACTAGAGCTCTGCAAGCATGAGCCACCCACATCTGGGCTTTTGGGTGAAGCAAATAGCCACAATTGATGTGGCAGCAGCTGTGTCTTAGGAGGCACAAGTAGGATGTTTAGCATGGTAAAGATTGGGATCCACCAGTGGATGTCTGGGATTTGTGCTTTCTCCTGAAAGGTAAATGCTAGATAAACCACAACCTGATGAGGCTGGCCTGCAGTCTGCTGGTAACCACCGGACCATGGACTGTTTCTGAGGTGTCTGCAAAAAGTGACAGAGAAAAGTGAGTCTATTGTCAGTCTATCAAAACTTGCTACACCAGCTCTGTACCTTCCCTGGGAAATGTTCATGGGTCTGCAAGCTGGAAAGGGCTGGGGCTCTGTGCATGGCTCTGCTTGGACCACGGTGGCTGTTCTGCTGCAGCACTACTGAGAGAAGCATCTCAGGAGCGTGCTTTGCTCAGCCTGGGCAGGCAGCAAGGGGTAAGCATTCCCCAGCATGTGGCATTTCAAGAGCCAGAGGAGAAACATGTGAGAGCGAGAAGGGAATCAGCCAGTTCTCCAGGTGGCACAGAAAATGTGACATGTTACTATTGAACAGTGAGGCAGGCTCAGAGGCACAGCTTGCTCCTTCTCCTGCATGTCTAAGGGATAGCTCAGGTTCTGCTTATTATGAGAAGCCTGCAGACTCCCTGTCCTCCCCCAGCTTGCCAGCTGCTCTTTCCCAGGATGGTGCCACTGTCACTTTCTGGCTGCCACAGATGCAGCACAGGATGCACCACTATCACTTAGGGTGGGAAGTCACCAAGGTGCTTGTTGAGATCAACTGTGGCCCGAGGCGAGGACACCCACTCTTTGGGAAACGATTTTGCTGAGCATCCAGATGGCTGGGAGGAAGTTTGGTAGCAGGAAAAGGATACAGAGCAGAAAGTGCAGCCCTGGAAAAGAGTAAAAATACCCTAGGATAAGGAAAAACAGATGTGCAGGACAAGGATATCAACCTAAGAAACCAAAAACCAGACGAGCGGGCTCCGGCTCCCCTGCAATGCACACCACTCAATACAGAAGAGGGGCCAGAAACTGCAGTGAAGATGTCAGCTGGCTCAGGTTTGCCGAACAGAAAGGACAAGGAGTTACCTAGGGCAACAAAACATTCGTAGCTGCTTTTGAAGGTGGCTGCAGCTTTGGAGCAGGTCTGACAGTCTGCCTGCAGCAATGGCCATTGCTCTGGAGGCAAACTACAGCAGCCAGCACGGCTCATGAGCCCCGAAGGTAGGGACGGGGCTCAGAGCATGGCAGCGCTCAGCCCTGCTGCCCTTTGAACCAGCTCAGAGGTGCCAGGATGCATTAGATAAACATCTTCATCTAATTTAAGCAAAATAATTTACTCATAAATGTCTCATGAGAAAGGAAGGCACACCTTATTCAATATTTTATGTAGCTGATGTGTTTTGCAAAGGATTTGTAACCTACCGGTTAGTAAACAAACTTTTTCAAACTCCTGCAGGAGAAGTGGGCAAATGGTTACATTCAAACTCCTGCAGAGAATATTGGGACCCCAGACACTGTCATGTCTCCACCTTTTAACACCAACATAATATATGTTTACCATTTTGCAGAATATACAGGAAAAGAATAAAAAGTTAGGAGCTGTTTTCTCTAGAAATGCAGTTATGCTGAAATGTATTAAAAGATTACATCAATTTCAATTACATTTGAAAGAAAAAATCCTAAAAATTCAAGGCTGAGATGGAATCTTCCTTTTGTTTAATTCCTTTCAATTACCTATGCAATTGATATACTTATATGGTTATATTACGTTTACTATTTCTCTTACTTCATTTTGTGCAAACAAGGCAGTTCAATAAGTTCATATCAGCATTTATGAACAGAATTATTCTGTGATTTCAAAATTTTCACTTTTGTTACCCCTGGGCACAAAAATCAATCCCATCGTCAATATTGACTTTGGTGGTGGAGCAAACTGTGGATGCAGAGTGCAACCCAAAGCATAGGTAGAGAACCTGGTAAGGTCAGGAGAAGATCATACCGTGAGACTTGACAGTTCCTTATTCCTTGTCATGCCTCCAGCATCCTTGGGAGCAGATTGAAGGAGACGAAAATCCAAGCGAGCTCTGTACAAAAGAGGCTGTCTACAAATAATTGGAAGTGATTTGTAGTGAGGGCTTTAATTCCAAGTCTGTCTGCTTTACAGAAGAGTTGGGATTTAATTATATGTGTTGCAAAGCTTTCCTGACATTCTTGAGATTGCTGAGCACATCCTTGAAGCAGCAAACTCTGCAAACCACTAACGTTAATTTTTCTTCATAGATCCTGGAAAAATGGAAACATTCAAAACTGATGTGGCATTTTTTAATCATGCTAAATGGATGGCTAGCAAATTGTGGGTCAGTCAATGTTAGAGCAAGTGCAAGGGAAATGGGGTTTTGTCAGATTAGTGTGTCAGAGTGAGAATTCCATACAGCATTCAACCTCGTATTGTGTGGCAGTTTGATTTAAAAATTAACACTATCCAATATCAATATTGCAAGTACTAAGTAGATTAAAAAGTAGCTGACATGTTTTATGGGGTATTTCTTAAAGAGAATGCTTAATGGAAGAAGGTGTCTCTGAAAAGCTCTGCAGTGATGAATGCCTGGCCCAGTACTGTTCTTTTTTTTTTTTTTTTTTAAATAAAATAGGAACTGGATAAGAAAGTTTGCAAAAATTCACACACTAGGAGAATGGTAAATCATGAGAGCTTCCACAAAGTGATTCTGGAACACTCTATAAACTGAACACATATTGCAGGGGGAAAAAAAAAAAACAAACAACCAAACAAAACAACCCTACTGCAGCCAATGACAAGATTCTCGCTGCCTTTGACAGAGATGGGGTTTTACATGACTTGTTTTAACAGAGTCAGACAAAGGTTAACGTATCTGTAAACACAGATTGCAGTTCTGCCTGTGAAGACTGGGGCACTGTATTAGTATAAACAGGACTGAAAATATTCATGGGTCGCAATAGATCCATCAGCTGAACTCAAGCACTGATGGTAACTGCCGCTGCAAGGCTGGACCGGGAAGCAAGAACATTTTAGACTCGTTGAAACGGAGTCCTTGGTCCAGGAGCATCCACCATGTTACCAAACAGCTGTGGTCCCTGGCCAGATACTTCACTTTTTCTGTTGTTCATTCTGTATTTCCTAGTTAATGATGCTGTGGGCCTGCCTAAAGGTTTCTTCCATCTCAAAAGTCAAATGGCTATTGATAAATTGGCAAAGGTTCAGAAATGAGACGGGCAAGTAATCCAAAATCTGGAAAGTGCATATTACAGTGATTAAGCATCTCTGTCAGCTTGGCTTTTTGAAAGAGTAAGAAGTAACTTGATCAAAGTCTTTAGGTGTGTCTGTGGGAAGAAGATAGCATCTTCGTTACAGTTCTGTCATCTGTTAGACAAAGGCACAACAAAATCTAATACCTGGAAGCTGAATCTAGACAAATAATTACCATTATATGATATCCTAAATCTTGTCTGGGGCGCTGTCACAGGCTGTCCCTAGACACTTTTCCGGACAAGTAAATCTGCAAACCAGATCTAATATTCCAGTGTAACATCTTGATTTCAAGACCCACATTTAGCTTCTGACAAGTTACTGTCCTTTGCTCTGGGCCCCCCAGGCCAGGCACAGCAAGGAACACTACAAAGGAAACAACCATGTTATTTTTTACTCAGAATTGTTTTGATTTATGAGCTGCAACATTTGACACAGGCAAAGCCCGAAGGCAGCCTCCCTCTGCCGGGTCTCCCCGAGCCCAGGCACGCCAGCCCTTTACATCTCCTTGGTCAGGGCATTTCCCATAGTGGTGGCAGGGACAGAGGTTCCTGGGTGCCGTGGGCTGAGAGCAAGGGCCAGCTCTGGCCTCTGCCCACCACAGGCTTCTGCAGAGAGACATCCTGTGTGGCCCTGTGCTAAAAACCTCTCTGGTACAGCAGGGAAGAGCTGCATAATGCTGATGGCCCTTGACCACTTTGTCCCATCTCCTCCATCCCCGGTGGCTGGTGAGGACCAAGCCAGCGCTATCAGGTGGGGACTCCAGCCCATGGTGACTCCTACAGGACTTCTGCAAGACCAAATGGGATTTGTAGTTTGACAAGGAGAGCTCCCAAACTGTGAGATGTTTTCCTAAGTACATACCCTAGAGACCAACCACAAGTTTTTGGTGTGGAGGCAGGGCATTCTGGGTGAATTATTACAACCTGTGTTTTGCAAATGAGTCTATTATATTCATTTCTCAAAGAGACACATTATGAATCAAAAATCAGTTCACATGTTGAGAAACTCATTTTGAATATTAGTACCAGGGGAAAAAAAGAACAAACCAGAAGTGCTCTGTTTCAATATTTTCAAAATGAAATGGTCTTGGTTTTGTTATCTAATATTGCTTCATTCTACAATTGATCCAAGTTTAGTGTTAATAAATGGTAAAAATACATGAAAAGCAAGCAATGTATCTGGCTGGATATTAGTTTTCCCTAATTTATTTTCAGTTTGGTCACCAAACAGAAAAATCAATTATTCTCACAACTCTCTCACTATAAATAAGTGCCTCTCTTCCAACATACCACCCTCCACAGTTTTCTCCTCTTCTATGGAGACTCTTTATTTTTGACAGATACAATAACTTGTGCTCTTCCCCAGATGATATCATCTTCTGATATTTTCATTCACATAAATTCCCCTTAATTTTTTCTACTGTTAGTGGTGATTATAACTAGTTAGCCTCTACCATAGGTTTCATTAACATGATGTTTATTGCCTCCTTCAGATAATGAAGCTATTAATTAAAATTGTATCTAACAAGGATCCACCGGGTATGTGACTAAATATTGTTCCAACGTGGTTAAATGTTGTTTTTGATTATTGTCATTGCCTTTCAAAAAGTTTTCACTACACATTGTAACAAGCCCATCAAAGTCACTGAAAATAATTTGGACAAGATACTACAAAATGCAGTATCACGTTCTTCAACGAAATCAGAGTGCGATCGCAAGAAGTATGTTGGAAACAACATATACTGGGTAAACTCCTATTGTTTGCTGCTGTTGGTTTCATTAGCCTCTTCATTTTAGTGGCCATCTGCATCTGTTTTCCCCATCATTGTACATACACTTTATGCAAAGAGTGTGTAATATGGCCAATTTCCCACTGTGAAACTCCTGATACTTTTTTGAGAGCTATTAAAGTGTTGGTTCCACTCGGCAGCTGTTTACCTCGGTACCACCATTAAGATGAAAAATTCGTTTAGAGACATCTTCAGGCCAAAGATCATTTCGGTAGCACACATGAAGTAAACATTTACTCAAATGACAGCTCGGGGCTAAAAACAAGGAGACATTCCAGAAGTCCGTTAGCATCGGAAGGAAGATGAAGGGACTACAGAATGTGTTGGTTTACTTCTCAGTAGAAAGGGAAAATTTCTAACAGATGACATGAGGACTGAAATTTGGTGGGGTTTTTTTACTTCATCGTGGATGTTAAATTTGATCATATAATTAATGCCATTAGCATCATTATAAAGAGGTAAAACTCCAGATGGATAGGAATAGGAATAGGAATAGGAATAGGAATAGGAATAGGAATAGGAATAGGAATAGGAATAGGAATAGGAATAGGAATAGGAATAGGTTAAAGACCACTTAGATGGGTTTGCTGATCAGGGGAGCCCATGGAAATTACTAAGGGAACTGTAAATCTTACAGGCAAGAGGTTGAGGCAGTATCACGGTATGCATGGGGGATGAGACATTTTAGAATATTAGGAAGGTTATAAAAAGACAAATATAGTGTCTGTGTTTAGAAAAGGATGAAGGAGGAGTATGAACACGGGGAATAGAACAGAAAGAGTTACAGATTGGTCTGCCAAACTTTAATTCCTAGAATAATATGAAAACAAACAATGTTTTTTATGAATACATGGAAGATAAAACAGGGATGAGTAACACCTAACATAGATTTATCAAGGAACAATCTTGTCAAATTTAATTTATTCTGTTCCCTTGCAGGATAGCTCACCTTGTAGGCAAAGACAAAGACAAACATATAGATGTCCTATAGCTTGACTCTTTTAAGGCTTTTAATGCCCTCTTATGTAATATTTTCCTAGCCAGACGAGGAAAGGTTGTTCAGGTGAAGCTCCCGGAAGGTGAATGCATAGGTAGGTGGCAAGGAACACTTAAAAGAGCAGCTACTCGTAGCTCACCGATATATTGAATGTGTGTATCTTTAGCAGTCCCACAAGTCTGCCTTGGGTTTAGTGTTAGTCAATATTGTTATTAACGCCTTGAACAATGAAATAGGTTATATGCTTATTAAATCATCGGATTATATTAACCTAAGCTGATCTGCAAGCAGTCTGGAGACTTAAGCAGTTAAGTACGTAAGCATGATGCTGTGCCTAGGTTAGTATAACGTGCTTGTCCTCGGGGCTAATTAATCACAGCATCTTGCTAATGTGACCACACTGCTAGAGGTAGCTGTGATATCCCTGAATGGCACTGCATTATGCCACAGAGATACTCTGATTGATACAGACAAATTCCATACCTTCTCAGTTTAATCTCCTTCCCAGTCTGCCCCAGGTGAAGATGCTGATTTACTGGCAGGGCACTTAGGTACGTTTAAACATTTTACCATAAATCCACCTGGAAACACAGCAGACTTAGTTGTGCTGTGTTGTGTAATGCCGGGTGAATGCTCCCTTTATGCTAAAATATCATCTTGTGCAGCATCAAAATCACTCTCTGCAGCTCCCAAGCTTCCCTTGCAGATTCCTCTACCCAAGTATTGATCAGGCCCTGCATGTTAGACAGGTCTGCATAGTCCCTAATACCTACACTAAAGAGTGGTAATTTTCCTGAAAATATATTAGATTGCAGGAGGACTATGATTCTAGCAGATCAATGCCAGAGGAGTTAATATCACCTACTTTTGCCTCCCTGTTGTATAGTTCTAAAATTAGAAACAAGCAGAAACACTATGCAGCATCCTAATTGGCTTGTCACTAGGGTACAGCAACTGGCCAGCTTCTGACTTACTGGAGACCAGAAGGTCCTTCTCTTGCTACATCCTCACTGGTCTCTTGTTTAACCGCTCAGGAAGAAATAATTGGAAATAAATGTAATATGTATTTAATTGGGTTAGAATGTTAATCTATTAACATTCTATTATTAAAGCAATAATAATAATAAACAATCTATTATTAAAGCACAATTTTTTATCCAGTGTGAGGTAAAATATTTTTAGTCATTCTCTGCTGTGAAGAAAATTACCTGAAAGCATCATAAGTCACATCCCAACTGCAGTAATATTACCTTGTTAAGGGTGGAGAGGGGACTTTGGCACTGGCAGGTACAATTTTTGAAAACCTTATTAATGTTATGTTTAGCATCATATAGTCCTTATTCAAATGGCTGAATGTTCATGGTAGTAAAGTTGCAGCCACCAACACGATGCCTGGGGGTCTGGAAAGAAAACCTAAAATGCATCTTGTAGGCAAAAGGGTTTACATACTTATCTTAAACTACGCTGGTCTAGAGAAATATGTCTTTCTCCATGTGAATTCCAGTCTAGGAGACACATCTTAACTAAACTTTTATTATATGAAAACATGTCTAGACAGCAGCCTTAACCATACAGCTGTCTTTGAAGATGTACAGCATATAGCCTGCAGCACAGCATTTCACAGAGCCTTTTGTTTTGAATCTACTGACCCTCTGGCAAACAGCTGCCACAGTGAGAGAGGAGAAATTTCCATCATTCGAGGAGGAGCCTCTGATGGTATGTGTGAACGGCACAGCGCAGCAAGCCACCCAAAAGTTCTGTCTGGGTTAATTAGCAGTGCCGACAAGCAGGCTATGCTAGCAAAGCAGAGCGCTGCACTGGGTGGTTGCTGTTGGGAGTGAGATGACTTGCTCAGAGAAGCCCTCGATAGCAAGACACTGCACTGGGCCATGCAGAACACCCTTGGCATCATAAGATAGCTCAGCAGGCCCAGAGAGCAAGCTTTTCTTGGTGGGCAGGGACTGGAAAGTTTAGATCCCAAGCTCTCAAGTGGCCCATAAAGTGGTTTATTTTAGCCACTGTTTCAGAGTAGTTTTGCAACTCCTCCAAGTTACATAGGCTGAGGGAAGGAAGCTGAAGCAGGTCTTAGCCGAGTTGTGTGTCGGAGTGCACCAAAATCTCTTCTTCTTTGCCATGGATCTCAATAACTATGTTCCCACGTTCCCTGTACTTAACTTCATCATGTTCATCTGTACTCCCACCTGCTTTCCCCTTCAACAGCCACTGTTCATCCTGCTTTTTTGCAGGTGTACCTATCCTGGGTTATGGAGTCCGATCTTTTGCTGTCACTGGGAACCCTGCTACTTAATCCCTTTCCCATGCTTTTCTTTCTTTTAAAGGCTGGTGCGATCTTTTCTTCCTTTCAATCCACATACAACCCAGGTATTTCTCACCTTCCTCACATCCTTTCCCCCTCACCGCAGCCACTGCTCCTTGCCTGACCGTCCCCCTCCTGCCAGTCCCCTCTCTGTCTACCAAAGTGGACTGCAGTTATTTGCAGTCAATTACCTTGGTTCAGGGTAGACTTTGGAATATGTGACTTTTTCCTGACAATTGCACCCCACTCCCCAGTGCTTTGGGATATCTAGTCCTGCAGCCTGCTTGGGAGGTGGCTCTGGCATGGTCATGCTGTGCTTCTCGGCTCTGCCCTACTTTATGGGTGCCCTACAGGACTCTCTCTTTGTTATCACCAACAAAAGCAGGACTAAGTTCAAGAGAAGTGGGGCAAATCTTCTAAGTTACCCGTTCTCTAATTTTTAAGGTAGGCCTAAATTGGACCATTTCTGACTGAAACAGTGATGGCAACAGCAGTTTCACTGACACTGATAACAGCAATTCTAGCCAGCCCTTTGCTGCGCCTCTCCCACAGTTGTAAACACTACAGAAATAGAAAGAAATGCAATTTCCCACTCCTCGAGAAGGAACGTTTCAGCAGTGCAGCTGGGCCCCTGGGGGAAAGGAAGCCAAAATGTGCAGAAACTATAATAAAAAAGACATAATGTAAAAGTTAATGCTTTTTGATAGACAGAAAGAGCTCATCAGTGGCGAGGCTGTGGGTTGCCATGGTGACAGGGCTGCACACCAGGCTGCGAGGCCTGCCAGCGCTCCCTCCACCGCCCTGGTCTCGGGCTCCAAGGGAATTACTGCGCTGCTCCGGATAAACACACCAGCGACTGTTTGCTGCCGGCTCCAGACAATGTGGGACAAGGGAAAAATTGATCTGGACTGACACGTTTTAAGTGCTGGCACCCTGTTAAGCTGTAATCGAGCCCAAAACATGCCTAGGTTATCTCCATCATCAGTGAAATGGCACAAAAATTCCTGCTTGGCCTTTAGCGCTATCCCAGCCTCAGCTCACACTGAGCGCAGGAAAGCAGGGAGCAGAGCAGAGATTTTCTGCTTTGTCAGCATCTGCTTTGGATTCCCCATATACCATTGGACACAAGCTGGAGCAGCCTCAAGACTGCCATGACTTTCCTTCGTCCTCTTCTAGCCTCAGGATCTAGGCCAGTCCAAATTAGATGAGTTTGTTCTTTGGACATATCCGTATCAGTTGTGTTAAAAGGTTATAATAGTTACACATAGCTATTTAAGTGGGCTCAGAGTGAAATTACCAGTTGTTGATAGGCATTGGGTGAACGTGATAGCCCGTGAGTGATACTACAGAAACCCGGGAGGAAAGTCCCAGAGAAATGGAGCTGTTCATGTACTCTCACCTGCAGCTACATCACAGAATCATAAAATCATTTTGGTTGGAAAGGACCTTTAAGATCATCAAGTCCAACCGTTAACCCAGCACTGCCAAGTCCATCACTAAACCATGTCCCTAAGCACCACATCTACTCGTCTTTTAAATACCTCCAGGGATGGTGACTCCACCACTTCCCTGGGCAGCCTGTTCCAATGCTTGATAACTCTTTCCGTGAATAAATTTTTCCTGATATCCAATCTAAACCTCCCCTGGTGCAACTTGAGGCCGTTTCCTCTCATCCTATCGCTTGTTATTTGGGAGAAGAGACCAACACCCACCTCACTACAACCTCCTTTCAGGTAGTCGTAGAGAGCGATACGGTCTCCCTTGAGACTCCCTTTCTTCAGGCTAAACAACCCCAGTTCCCTCAGCCGCTCCTCATAAGACTTGTGCTCTATATGAAAAGCCACCTGGCAGCTAGACCCTTCTGTGACGTGGGGAGAAAAAAAGCCTCTGAGGGAGAGCTGCACTTTAAGAGGACTGGATGGGGGAAACTGCTCAGAGGGCTGGGCAAGATGCAGTCGTGTGCCTGAACGGGGACATGTCCCCCCCACAGAAGTTTGCCTGTGTCTGTGTGAGCATGTTCTCATGTGCTCAACAGTTTTTCCCAGTTCCCTCGACTGTCACCCTAGCAGAGTCCAGCCCCACAAAACTGATCACTCCTTGTCAGACACCTTTATTGCTATTTATTCACTAACACGTAACTTCCTACTACCCCATTCCCTCCCCACAGGCTTCTTTCTTTTCTGTGTAAGTCCTCTCTCTTGTTAACTCTTCTCCAACCATGCATTCACTCTTTCTCCCCGCTATCTTTCCCTTAGTTTCACACCCCATGAATATCAATGAATCCCCAGATGTGCATTTCTTGCCAGATATCGCCCACGGCCCAGCAACTGCATTCACCTGTTGTTCTTCCCCACCGTATCCAAGGGTTTCCCCAGCACAACGTACAGCCCTTCCCCACAGCGCTCCAAACAAAGTGTTTAAGCAGTTCTGCACTGCTGCTCCACCACTGCAAATACTTGTCTAGTTCCAAAGCGAAGAGCTGTTAAGTGATTAGAAGCAGTAACCAAATAACAAGCTTTATTTTGTGTTTTGTGTAATGGTCTATATATGCAAAAATGAGCACATTTGTGGTTAGATAAAATGATCAATAGTATGGTCCAGGCCAATTTGGGGCACAAAGTATAGTTTTAAAGATTATAGAAATTCTCTTTAAACTTGCCTATTTTATAACCACACATGCACACAAAAATGTTTTTAAAAACAATATTATGGTTGTAAAATCCAGTACTGAACAGGACACGACAAAAAAAGAACTGTCTGTGCCACTTGATGTACCTTCCCTTTGTTCTGTGTTTCATGCTCACATGCTAATTGGTAAACAGGATCCTGCCTTACCAGGTGCGTGAGACAGCATCTGCTGTCCGGAAAGATCAGGATGATGAGAATCCTGTTTCACCTGTTGAAGAAGCTTTTGGTGAAAATCCTGGCTGAAGACGCTTACTTTTTTAGATGAGACTGGACAGCAGCCACAGGGCTGGGACCCAGTTAATTCCCAGGGAGAAAAATAGTGGAGGTACAACAGGTTGTTGGAGAGAAAGGATAATCTTCTGAGGATTAAGATGATGAAAGCTGTCCTGAAGAGCTGGAGACTATCTGTCACAGAATTCTTCTGTGATGCCAGGCAAGATGCTTAAAACTTTTTATAGATGAGCAGCAACTCAGTATGGGTCCTTCTGAGGCCTCGTTTGCAGAACTGCTGCAACCAAAATCCATGGGAGCTCTGCTTTGAGAAATGAGGTCTCAGCTGCCATTTAACTGTTCTCTCCAGAATATACCAACCTTCTATCTCATAAAGACATGATATTTTCTAAGACTACGAAGCACACATATAACTGTGGTAAGAACCATAAAAAAGCCTCCTGTGCCTGTCAAGAAATTCGTGATACCAAAGAGTGAGACTAGAGGGTTCAAAGCTCTAGAGAGGGACACAACCAGAGTGATTCAAGTGCCCCAGAAAAATAGACATCTAGTACCACTTTCCCGTTTTCAATGCATTAAACTGAAGGACTAGTGGGTATCACTTAGAGTCCATGTGAAATTTTTGCCCTTTTGGTTCTGGAGGCGATAGAGGACATCCTAGGACAACCAAACCAGCCACTGCCTGGACACAGGCAATCACGTCTTCTTTCCCACACTCTTTTACTCAGCTTGTCAGCAGAATCCTGGTTTCTTCCCCTGCTTCTGGCCTTCCTCTTCCTTGCCCAGGCTGGCTCCCACATTTCCCTACCTCAATCTGACTCTCTTCCCCCCAGCTTCTCCTCCAGTCTCAGTATTTCTGCCTCCCCAGTTCCCTTGGTCCATCTCTTCTGCAGAGCACCTCATTTCTCCTCTCCTGGCTCCTTCCCAGGCCCAAATCTCTTCCTCCTGCCATACTGACTCCAGGTTTCATCTTCCTTATGTGCACATTCACAGGTCCACTGTCTCTAAACCTCTCATTTTGTCCAGAACATTTCCCCACTTTCTTTTTGAGCTCTCAGAACTTTTTGCCCAACCCTCACTCCAACCTCCATGCCTAAATTGTTTGTCTTGGGCCACTTCAGGTCTCCTCCTGCCTTCTAGATCTGGCTCGTATTGTCTTCACCTCCATACTTGATGGCCCCTTAGAGCACAGCAGTCAGGCGTCCTGCACTGAGCCCTGGGGCCCAGCTAGCCTCAGCCTGGAGAAAACAGGACGGAGCAGTGAAGGAAAGACCACCACTCCTCCTGCCACTTGAGGCTGGAACAATTCAGTTACTCTCTGAAAGCAGCGTATGAGCAGTCTGGTCACGTGCAACAGCTCCAGTAGGAGCAAGATGAGGCAGTGGAGCACATGCAGGCACCTCCATTAGCGTTGGACAAAGCATCCTCAGTAGGAACTGAATCTCCAGGAATTTTAGCTGTAGTTTGCACTCTTGGACCCACCTCCCTAAGAAAGTGAGGTAAGTGTTGAGTATTTGGGGTCCACACTGCCCACGCTGCCTGTGTCTGAGCAAGCCCATGCCATGTGCGTGAAGTACTGAGGCCTGAGCAACAGGCCCCAAACCAAAGTTCACCTCTAGATGAACCTCCAACCACATGTTATATAATATTAGTATCTGATCATTAGTGAAATATGCATGATCATTAATGAAAGATGTAGCTCAGGTAAAATATAATCATTAGTGAAGATGAAAAGTCATGAGACTGTATCCATGTCATGAGAATGTCTCTGTCTTTCATTGTTTAGAGGCAGATTGTCAAGGCCATGAAACCAGATGTCCGGCCTTGTCTGGGAACATGTGGTCAGAGACAAATAGATAAACTCCCTTAGTTCCTCCTTGAGCCCTGGCCAGGCTTTGGGTGGCAGCTAACAGGAGTGTGAAACCAGATGTTTCCACATTTGAAGTTATGTAAGCTTGTTTATTCAATAATATAAAAGCTGGACCCTCTTACAGCAACTTTGGACACCACACCTACGAGTGGACGCACTGCATGGAACCTCCCAATTGCTGGGAAAGGCTCTCCAAATCCTCGCTGCAGCCGGGGCTCCCCAGCAACCGTGGATCTGGATGATGGTAACATATTAAGGCAATCGGTGATGTATCTTTCTTAATCACTATGCTTAATTCTATGTAGTAATGATTAGGTGCATTACCTTGCTTTGTTTTGTTCTTGTTGTGTTATTTCCCTTATTATTTTATTGTTGCTTTCTTTCTTTTTTTGCTGCTTTAAACTAAAGTAAAAGTAAGGTTATTTTTTGAACCTGGTGTCTGTGTCCTTCATGCTGACCCTGTCCATTGGCAAAACAGTGTGCCACCCCATTGCCCTCCAAGAGGGGAGTGCTCCCGCGCGCAGGGCAGTAACAGCGTGACTGCACTCAGGGGGCTCCCCTTGTGCTCCCACCCTTCTGCAACAGCTTTCAAAGCTCTGACTCTGCTCCCGATGTGAGCGTGGGGGCCTGAAAACCTGTTAGCAGGTGCTGTCCCTTCCTAGCCCCTCTGCGGCAAACTTGCAAAGGGCCGGCGTGCTCGCTCCATTGGGCTGCGCCTGTTTTTTTGGCAGTCACGGGGCAGAAATCAAACTTTGAAGCAAATGAAAAATTGTTAATGAATGCTAGGAGTAATTTCCACACGAGTCTCCCTCCTCCCGGGCGCTGATGAGCACTAATATTTAATTGAGTGCAGCCCTCTGCCGGCACCGAGCAGCAGCCTGCCATGGCTGGTGGCCGGTGTGGCCGCTCGCTCTCCCGAGCCTCCCTCCGCTCCAGCTGCGAGCGCGTCCCAGGAGAGGACAACCCTCAGAGCGCTGTATATATGCACCATCAATTACTGTTATTAACTCAGGCTCAACGCATAGGTCAGGGACTGCAAATCCAAGTGTCACTGGCATAGGAATGATTATTACCAGATGCTAATTCTCATTAATATATGCTAATCACTGCTGCATGCCAATACGCTCAGTGAGCATGAGTGTCAGGCCAAAGTCACTGGACTGGAGAGGAGCTGCTCTCCTCCACCGGTGCCACCTCACCACTCACACCAAGAGCTGCCACCGTGGCTGCTCTGTGTTCATGGCGCTGGTCTTCTCCACCGCCGCCATCCCACCTCCTGAGCTGAGGAGCAGCCCCTCACTTCCTCGTCCCCCAGCCCCAAGACCTTGCCCTGGCAGAGGTTTGATTCAGGCAGGAGACAAGTGTCTCCGAGCTCCACCTGTGCCAGGGCAGGAGGCTGCTGCTCACCTCACCACAGGGGATGTAGCAGTTACGGCCCCCGGCTAAAGACGGGCTGATGTTTTGTGAGGGAACGGATCACACAGGTTTCTAACAGAAACCCACGCACAGGTTTTAAACTTTAAAATCCTTTGCCTGAACATGTCTCCCAGGACACGCAGCATCAGCAGCGCCAGGAGCAGCTGAACCAGGCAGCCCTCGCCCCGGCCGGGAGAGGCGCCCTGGGAGCCCGCCGGCGGAGGGGCTGAGGGGAGGCCCCGGCCGCAGCGCCCTTCCCGCCCGCCGACAGGGCGCCAACGGCCCCGCAGCCTCCCCTCAGGGCCGGCGCCTCAGCCGTGCCCCCCCTCCCCCGCCCCGCCGGCGGGCGGCGGTTGCGCAGGGCGGCGGGGCGGCCCCGGCCCCGCGGCGGGCGCTGAGGAGGTTGCGGGCGCTGTGGCTGTCGGCGCCCGGCGCGGCGAGGAGCCGCGGGCGGCGGCGGGAGGGCGGGCTGCGGGGCGGGCGGTGCGCGGCGGCCGGCAGCGCTGAGCCCCGATAGGCGGCGGCGGGCCATGTTGGTGCTGCCGCCGCTGCCGCTGCCGCTGCTGGCGCCGAGCCGCTGAAGCTCGGCGGAGGGGCTCGTCGGCTCTCGCACGCAGTGGCGGCAGCAGAGCGCGTCGCGTCGAGCGGAGCGAGCGGGGAGGAGGAGGAGGAGAAGAAGGAGGAGGAGGAGGAGGAGGAAGGGGAGGGGGGATCTTCTCGGTGAGGATGCCCGGAGCGGCTGCAGGGACGGCGGCGACAGGCTCGTCAGGAGCGGCAGCAGCGGGGATGCTCCCGGCTCAGGAGGCGGCCAAGATCTACCACACCAACTACGTGCGGAACTCGCGGGCCATCGGCGTGCTCTGGGCCATCTTCACGATCTGCTTTGCCATCGTCAACGTGGTGTGCTTCATCCAGCCCTACTGGATCGGGGACGGCGTGGACACCCCGCAGGCGGGCTACTTCGGGCTCTTCCACTACTGCATCGGCAACGGCTTCAGCCGGGAACTCACCTGCCGGGGCAGCTTCACGGACTTCTCCAGCCTGCCCTCGGGAGCCTTCAAAGCTGCCTCCTTCTTCATCGGGCTCTCGATGATGCTCATCATCGCTTGCATCGTCTGCTTCATCCTCTTCTTCTTCTGCAACACAGCCACCGTCTACAAGATCTGTGCCTGGATGCAGCTGACCTCGGGTGAGTGGGGGCAGCGGCCCCGGCCCTGCGGGGGAGCTCCGCGCCGCCCTGCCCGGCCCTGCCCAGCCCGGCCCCGCGGGGGACACGGGCGGCTCTGAGGAAACTTGCGGCGCCGGCGGCCGCCCGGGCCGGGAGCGGGTAGGGGGAGCGGCGGGGGCGGGCGGCGCCGGCCCGGGGTGCCCCGTGGGGCAGGTGGTGCTCGGGGGCGGGGGGGGCCGGGACGCCTCAGCAGCGCTGCAGAGCGGGGCCGGTGCCTGCCCCGGGCCGCCCCACCGCCCGCGGGGGTACCGAGCGTGGGCCGAGGTCAGGCTCAGCCCTTGGCCCCTCACACCCCGCCGAGGAGCAGGGCTGCCCGGAGAAATTGTCCGGCTTCGGCCTGTGAACCGACCCGTGAGCATCAAACAGCCCCAGGGAGGGCTGGCGGGCAGCGGCAGCCCCAGGCTGTCCTCCAGCGCTAGGTCTGTCGATAGAGGTCAGGAGAAAATGGCAGTGGGGGCCATGGAGACACCTCGAGCAGGTGACGGTGGGTGAAGGCAAGTGCCAGCCTGTTGAAGGTTAGTACCGAGCCCAGGTTTCCACCTGGTCAAGGCAGAGCCCACTGCGGTTCAGTGGGCAGGGATGGTGAGGTCTTCTGCTGGCCAACTGGAAGGGCAGCTGAGGTCACTGGATGCTACATGCATGAGTTTTGGTTGGGGTCTGTTCCCCCTGTTCAGAAGGTTTGTTTTCCTCGGTATGTGAGGAGTGTAAAGAAAAAAAATTTCATTTCAGTTGCTGGTTTTGACTCAGACGGTCTCCTGACTTCATTTGACTTTCCCCATCACATCCAGTGTCTCCCTGGGGAAAGCGCGTGATAAGAGAGAGGGAGAACACCAGGACATCCCTTTTTGCCTTTCCAACACAGCTTTCCCTCTGAATTAGTAGAGAACTGGTGATTTGCATGCAGCTGGGAGGCAGAGGAGGGGAAAAGAATGGTCTGTAGAGTTGAGATAGTAATAAAATCCATTTTAGTGAGATAGAAAAGTTCAAGTCTTCAATAATTTAAAAAAAAAAAAGTCTAAAATCAAAGCTTTCTACTTGTCTACCTGATAAAACCCTGAAATTGGGAAGTTTTGGCTTTGCAAGAGTAAGCTGTTAGGGAAAAAGAGCAAAATGTCTCCAAAATCAGCTCACTGTCACTTTTTCAGTTCCCTTAATTGACCTACATTCATTTCAGTTTCTGAGCAATAATTCTGAGTTGTTTGCTGAGCAGCTTCAACATTATTCAATTTGCCACCTAGTCTGTGAGGCTTAGTGGAAATTTCTGGTTTGTATGAAGCAGCTTTAACCATTTCTCTCTGTGATGCTGTTTTTATGTGTATTATATATATATTTATGCTGTTTCCATCACTTAAGTTTCCGTATGGTTTCGTTATCACTTGAGGATTGATCTGCAGTCACTTGAGGTTTGCAGATTTTTTTCCCCGATTCCAGTGAGACTGGGTTTGGGTTCATTATCTCTGCATTGGGAATCCTCTTTGATGCTGGTAGCTACTTTGTACAGTAACACGCATTCTGATATGGTCCTGTTAATTGTACACAGTCATGTCACTTGGCTCCAGGCAGAGCAAACTCTTTCATCTTTGCACCACTGACGTCTCCTCTGCTCCAGTAAGGACTTTGCTTTCAGCTGTCTCCTCTCCTTATGGCTCCGCTGGTAAAAGATGGCATGAAAAGAATATTCACTGGTTTGGTGCATCCTCAGCCTGTTTTGTTCATGTCCAGTATGCAGTAGCACAATTTCCAAATCCCTTACACTTTCCAACACCAGAGATAATGGTGTCTTATTTATATGGTTCCACTGCTTCACGCCAACAGCAGCTAGTGCAAGGTAGATAAAAGTGAATCTGATTCCTTTACTGTGTTTCTGCACAGGTGTATAATAATGTTTAGAAACCACTGCATGCAGCTGATGTACAGGAGCCCAACCAGTCTATACTGTGCTGCACGTGTGCAGGTGTGACACCGAAGATATGTTTTTAGGCAAAATAACACAGAATTTTTGTCATCTCCAAAGCTGGTAGATGCACTGTTGGCATTAAAAGTCAACAAAAGGAGTTTTACGTCAACAGCAGAATAACTTTTCAGACTGCATACCACCAGAATTAAAATAAGAGGGGAATACGTGTATAGCCAAGTGGTTATTGGCCATCTTTCTCGGTTTGTACGTGAATGCCCTGGAAGAACTGGAACATTGAAAGAGCCTGACTTTGTTGTTTGCTGAATGTTGTACCATAATTCAGCATTTACCTGACTGTTTATTTCTGTCTTACCTCAAAAAAGTTTCCTCAAAGGGAGAGAAAATTACCAGAAAATCCATATTGGTTCGGGTTGCATCCTTTGAAGAAGAAAGCAATGGTGGTAGGACAGAAGGATGACTTGGAATAAAATGTGCAGGACAAGAGAGTTATAATGAGTTCTGACAGGTTTTCTATGAGCTATATGACCTACTTCTGTTATTATTTTACTGTTTTGATAGTAT
This sequence comes from Nyctibius grandis, assembly GCF_013368605.1. NCBI lineage: Eukaryota > Metazoa > Chordata > Aves > Nyctibiiformes > Nyctibiidae > Nyctibius > Nyctibius grandis. The sequence goes on from NC_090662.1 coordinate 15,366,026, forward strand.
AAGTAACAGGCAATAATAAGCTTAAGATGCTTATCTAACAAATGACAATATAGTAATGTCATCTGCATATGCATGTAGTCCTGTGTAGTAGAGGGACAAAATTGAACCTGAAGTAGTAAAATAAACAAGTATGAGAGTATAGCTTTGATTTTGCTTGCTATTATGTAGCTTAGTAGTGTTAGCATTCAGTTAGATCATATAATAATACTTAAAATTGATGTAATTTAAGTCTCCTTAGAAGTTTTTTGATGTGGGATCATGCTTGATTTAGGATTGCGAATAAAAGCTTAGGAACTGATTTCTTCAGAAGAAAGATTTTGATCACATTCTGTCCTGCATGAGTCATTGTAAATTGTCAGCATGATATAGCTCTTGTTTTGAAGAGGTGTTTTTTAAATAAGGAAAAGATAAACAATATCTTGGACACATGCATTTTCAATCCTTGTTGCTATCTAATAATGTCTATGACATAATTAAGCAGAAAAATCCTACGAACAAAGCTATTTCCTTTGTGTACGTGAGGACAACATACATTAGACTCCCTTAGGATTTTGACATGGCTTAGGCTGCTGCTTTTGTTCCACGTGCATCTTGCTGTTAGGGTACACTTGGTATCTTGAGAGCCAGTGCTGGCAGCCTTGTTCTTCATCCTCTAGTCTCCCCTTCTGCAATTTCAAAATTATATGTACAAGCACTTGCACGTACACTTGTCTAATTTGAGCAACTGCATGAACACAAACACTTAGTGAAAGCATTAGAAATGAGGTTTTAGTGCTCTTTACTACCCTGCATCTAAAGTTTGCAAGGAACCTCACAAATAAAGACACTTCTTGAGATTTTTTCCTTTATAAGTTAAATAAATTAAACACTTCTGTCATTGTGATTTTTTTTATTACTAGCCATTTGTCATTACTTTTTTTCTTTACTAGGACATGGCAAGTTACAGGAAAGAGAAAAGTAGAGAAAGCAAAAGAAAGGCATAGAAATGTCCCATGAACAAGTAGGATGAAACCAATAGATATGTTTTTCAGGAGATGCCTAAGCCCATGCCCACCATAGGAGCACAGCTGAACAAAACAACATAAAACCTCTGTACTTTCTTGTACTACAGATGCATCTAGTCCAGTGATCTCCAACAGTGGTCTGTACCATGATCCCTCAGAAGCATCAGAGCAACGAACGCTCATTTTGCCCTTGGTACTCTCTGTCCTCCAGCACTTGTGTTCAGGGATTTTAAAAGCTCTCACTGCAATTTCGTTTTTATGACTTTGGTCACTTTTTGAACCTGTGTAAACTTTTAGTGTTTACAGTACCCCAGAGCAAGGAGTTCCACAGCTTAATATGTGTTGTGTGAAGATTCATTAGGGTTTTTTTATGTTTTAAACCTTGTACCTGCCCATTTCATTTGATCCCTCCAGCTCATGTATTGGAAGAGTCTGTGAACAGGGGACTCCCAGAGACCTTCCCTGTGCTTGTCCTGATTGTACCTTTGCTGTATCCTCAGTTACCTGTTTCTGAGACCTGATGAATCTTTGGCTTCTTAGTCATTCTATAGTCGTTAGGTTGTACCATGCCTGTGATCATCCCTGCTGCTCTGCCCACAGCCATTTCCAGTCTACTGGATCCTTTCAGAGGTGGTGGGACCAGAACTACAGGCAATATTCAAGACAGAAGAACCAGCCATTTATACAGTGGCATAATAATATTCTCTCTTTCACTCTTTGTTCCTTTCCTAGTAATTCCTAATACTCCCTTTTTCAGTGTTAGTGAGCAGTGGCTGATGTTTTCACAGAACTACCTATTATAACCCCAAGATCTCAGTCCTGAAGTGGTAATAGTCACCTTGGAGCACATCATTTTGTGTAGTTAGTTTTTTTCCCCTCAAAGAAACGACTTCATATTTGTTTATATCTACATTGACTTTTAATTTGCCTTTTTCTTGCCTAGTCACTCGGTATTGTAAAGTCTTCCTTCATAGTCAGCCCTTACATTAGCTACCCTGAATGAATATCAGCAGCAAACTTTGTCACCTCACCATTTACCCTGTTTTCCAGCTCATTTATAAATAAGCGAGCAGCTCCCAAGTTCCAGCACAGATCCCTGCAGGACTCCACCATTGACCTCTCTCCGCTTGGAAAATTGACAGTATTCTCCTACCATCTGTTTCTAATTATTTATCCTTGCAAGGACATTTATTTTTATCCTCTGGTGGTTTAGTTTTTTTAAGACTTACAAATGACAGATTTATCAAATGTCTTTTGGAAATCCAAGTGGACTTTGTTAACGAAAATTTCCACGGTACTCATTATTTTTTACTTCTTTGGAGAACTCTAGTAGTTTTGTGAAAAATGACTTAAGAGAGGTGTGTTGGTCCTACCTTACTTCCTTTCATCGCACAAATATGCCATGTTTGTGCACGTGCCGTCATACTCTGTTGTCTTTCATAGTTCTTACTGATTTACGTGGTGCAGACATCAGTCTTTCTGTGGTTCCCCAGGTCTTCCCTGGAGCTGTTCTAAATCAGTTTTTAAAAGTGGTTTCATATTACTCAGTGGCTAGTTCTTTGGAGCCAAAGCAACCGTAGGAGAGAGTTTATTACATGCCCCAGTTAAAAGTTCATTTAAAACAGGGAATTGTTTTGGAATTAAAAGGTGAAATTCTTCATTGCAGCTGTGTTGTTGTTTGCCTTTGTACTTGAAATGAGTCTGTAAGACCAGGTGACTTTTATATAAGAGTCTTAAAAGGCTTGACCTTGATGCTCTTGCTCCCTTTGTTACTGCTGTTCGTCAGATCTTGGTATAGGGGTAAATTCCAGAGGGCTAGAAAAAACCCCAGTCTTGAACCAGTGTTTGAGGAGGGTGTCTAGTGGAGTCGGACAAGGATCTTGTTTGTAGCCTCAGTATCCTTAACAATTAGTTGGGAGAGTAATATGCATTTATGACTGCTGAACTTTGCTGGTGGGAGAATTATGGAAATTAGGTCTTATGGAAAACGGTTATTTAGAAGAGAAATTAGAGGCTGTGGTAGATGAGCATCTGCATGTGAGCCCTCACTGCAGTGCTGCACTTCAGAAGCCCAATGTGGTCCTTAAATATGTACGCAAAAAATGGGACTGGCGTTGCCCACAGTGGTTCCCGGGCCTGCTCTGTCCAGGTCAAACATCCGTCAAGACTCCCTGTCAAGTACAAAGTAGAAAGGGTTTCAGGACTGATTTAAATAAATGAAAGAAGAAGAGCTAAAAGGATGAATTTTCTTGCTACTCAAAAGAAGATTAAAAATTGACAGATGATGGTGTATGACGACCTACGGGGGGAGATTTCAAGTTGTGTAGTGCTCCTTAACTTGACAAATGCTGTGTTTGGAAGCTGAAGTTACACAAATTTGCATTAGCCGTGAGGTATATACATTTGTAACCTGTTAAGTTTCATTTGTTAATTATCTTTACTGTGGTTTCTTCTTCACTTAAAGTCATTACCTAAGATTGAGTGCCTCTTTCTAAGAGGCACAGCCTAACTCACCAGAAGGAAAGGACCTTAACCAACACTGCTGCCAGCTTTTTTTCCCACCGTGTAGCCCAGTTGTAAAGCAGGAGGCCCACAGGACGCCAAAGGCAGAGGAAGGCAAGCCCAGGAACACAGAGCAGCTTTTTAAACTGAGTTTCAGCATTGATGCTGACTTCAATAAGAGCATTAACACCCCTCAGCCCACCCACAGGGTGAGGCAACTGAGGTTATTTAGTGGTCTGTGAGCAGTAGTGGGTGTTGGACCTTTGGGGAGAAAATTCTGAAAAATCCAGGGATACTGAGGGCTCTGACCATGGTTAAATGAGGAATGTGTCTTGGGGAAATGGGGTGCTGGAGCTGTGTGGGTGGGCAGGGAGCAGGGAAAGAGCAGAGTGCTCTGCTTACCAACAAATAGACTCTCCATCAAGCCTGTAAGGACATGTCCTAATGCAAGCAGGCCTGATGCATGTGCTTCTTTTTCCCAGAGGAGGAATGCTGCAAATACAATTTTCTGTCCGTTCGGCTCCAGAGGAAAGTTTCCCGTCGGGCTTAATAGAGATCCTCAGTGCCTCCCTCATCCTTGGGCTGGGAGTGCCTCATGGTAGCCTCTGCCCTGCTGCTGTCACACTGGCTGCGATGAGTATTGCCATACTGGCTTGGGAAGTGCTCGTGTCCCATTGTGAGTGGGAAGGTTAGCTGGGTAGGTTGGAAAGATGAACTGAAAGTTTTATTGGGAAGTTGTGGGTGAAATGAGTGATGGGGCTGTGCAGCCTTTTTGGTTTCATTACTTTGTTTGAAGTAAACATTTTCATGCATTTCATGCTTTGGCTATAAAAATGAAGGTAAAAGGTATATCCTGTGAACAGTGGAAATGAGGGAGGAATGCTATGCCCCAGTGTCCCCTCTCCAAGTCATTTCTTTCCCCAAATACCCTGTGCCCACAATATCACAAGTCCTCTCCTGCATCCCATCATCCCTTGCCTTCGGTAGCTAAACTCTGACTCCTCACAGACTCTTCATCTTTGTAGTTGACAAGGACATAGCGTTCATTATAGCTAGCAGAAGGCTATTTGTGTGTTGATCAGATGTCCTCAAGTTGCCACCTATATTTATTAAACTATCCCTGTCTTTCCACTGGTGGGAATTTGGGATCCTTTCTGCTCTGCCTAGGAACCAGCTTTTTTGGAAAACTTGCAGTTTAGTATCTTGGAGGCTTGTAGTATCAGTCCTATTTGGTTGAAATTGGTCATCAGGCTCAAAATCACACAGCCACATCAGTCTTGATCCCAGAGGGAACCTGGCTAAAATGTATCATGTAAGAAGTGTCTATCAGTTATTTGTATGAGTGATTTGAGATTTTGATAGCAAAACTCGTTTTTGAAGGAAAAAGGTGTTTTGGGAATGCTGAAGAGATATTTTCTTTTGGTTTAGAGTGTAATAAAAATTTCAGCGTCTTATAACTCTCCCAATTGCCTTTTATGAACATCCTGGGGGCTGTGGTCCATCCACTGTTTGAAAAACACTAAGATAACAGAATAGTAAGATATAAAAGGAAATGCATGAAGCTATCCAGGCAATTTGAGGAGGAATTCCATTTCACTGAAAAAAAGATGTATAGGAGGGAAGAAAGGAGAGGAAAAAGAAACTGGGAGAGAATTTAAAAGAGGATAATATCGCCTCTTTTGAGGCGATCCCCATTGAAATGTGGGGAGCTGAGAACTTGAATACTATTGGGAAAGAGAAGTGGGCGTGGGGGTTTTGGAAAGCAGCTGGTGTTGGCACAGCTCTACTTTCTTGCACCTGAAGTGGCTTCACTGGCATAGGATATGGCTGCTGCCGAGTTCTTTCAAAAACTCCTTCTAAAAGTTTAATGAAGAAAATTGCTATATGGGAAAATGAAACCAGGAGGAAGAGAAACACGGATATTATCAGCAGTAGAAGGCATGGAATAAAAGAAGGCTAGATTTCAAACACTAAGTTTATTTTACCTTTTGAGGAGTGAACCTTTTTAGCACTGTGGTATAAACAGCATTAGCTTTGATCTTGCAAACATAAAGACAGCAAACATATCAGAACAGAAAATCTGTGGTGTGATCAGACAGTGTGGACTCAATATTTGAAAACTAACAAGATCCAGCTGTGAGGAATGACAGGGTCACAGTAGTGAGGCATCACAAAGGAAAAAATAAAAACATTTTTGCTCAGAAACGGTGAAATGAAAAAAAAGACATGAACAAGCCTAGAGCCTGAAAGGTCTGCAGAATTCGATAACATCGGTTGCTATCAGCATTGTTAAAAATGCAGTGGCAGCGTGACAGAGTGAATAGCTAGAATATGCATTACTGTGTGGAACAGTGTGCAAATCCCAATTACTAAGAGAGAATTATGGCTAGAATCCTTAAGAAGAGGAATATAATAGACTTCAAGATCTATCTGTTCTAAGAAAGATATTATCCCGCTTCCCGTTGGCATTCAGAGATGCAGAAGACTTGAAACAAGCTGGCCTTAGAATGAGAAGGTGATACGTACCAGGGAAAAAGGTTCCTTTATTTTCTCCTTGAGAAGCCAGATGCAAATTTATGAATTTCATTGATTTTAAAAGGTAGCTGATGGCCTCTGTGGAGAGCCTCTTTGACACAAGCACATCATGTGCTATTTCAGAGAATATTATTCAATCAAGTAATTGAGACTGCATCAGAAGAAGAGAGCTACCGAATAAATGGTTTGAAATAAATTATTACACACAGTTGATGAGTTGTCACACATTCCACTTCCCTTATTTTTCTGGTTATCTTTCAGAAAGGAAAAGTTTGTAGAGAAGAAAGCTAGACATGCTGCACTTGCAAGGTCAAAGAGAAATATTCTGAGTTGAGAGGCTTAGAAAACGCTACTTGTGAAACCTTGGGAGGTTCTTTTGTTTACTGCTACAAGTCAAAAGTCACACGCCTTACCTTGTAGAAGTTCACTGAATAAGCTGAGTGATCTCATGTGATTAACATGGCCAGAATGTGTCTTGTACTGCCATGCTAGACTGTACCTCTGCAACCTCCGCCCTCCAATACTTTTTTTGTCGTGGTGAACTTTGTGTGCAGCAGAAGTGTAAATAAAACAGGACAAAGTCTCTTGAAATCAGGGAAGATTTTAGCAGGGAGTGGAGGAGGGTGGACTAGCAGCAGCGTATTTTCCTCCTGTCTGGCCTCCTGCCCTTCCTCTGCAATAACAGGCTTCTGGAGTGGCCGCAGAAAGCGAATGCTCCTCAGCTCTTTGTAACGTGGAGTCTCTTGGTGTGGGCAAGAGGAGTCTTGGAGAGGGTTGTTTTGCAACAGCCCAGATGACAGCGTGTAAGCATAAAACACCTACATAAATGATCCTGTGCTTCTTGGAGATTAACAGTCTTCAAAGTTAGGCTCAGACATTTCCATATCAAGTCATCGCCTGAGCTTGCCAGGGCCCAGCAGAGGGGTTCAGTGGCTGTGCCTGTACCTGCAAATTAGGCATGTCCAGAACCACTCTCTGGTGCGGAGTCAGCTGGCACACTGGCCAGTGTCCATGCTATCACATTTTTTTACCTTCTAGAACTGGGTCACCAGACTCATACTGACTATTGGGAACCATTCCTGGCATGTCCTAACTTGCAAACTGTGCCCTGGCAATATTTTGGAAGATTGCTAGTTGGAATAGCCTAAAAAGAGTCCTGTGACACATGCTGTGGGACAATTCTAACAATTTAATAGCCTAGGCAGTTGAGTTGCAATGCCTGGGAATGCTCCCTGGCGCTGTGTAGACATAGCCAAAATGTAGTGAAGTCTCAAAATGAGGAGCTCAAGAATTATCTGTGCAGGAAAGCTAAGGTGACATTGGATTTAGTCCTTTAATTTAAACCAATTTATAACTGCAACTCAGTGCCATAGTATTAATTTCTGATTTTCTGTGTTTAAATTAACAATAAAAAATCTGTGGATGAAAAATTTGCATGAAGTGTAGTTAGCTTTGAAACTAGACTTAGTAATGACCTTGAAAAAGAAAGATGTTTGTAACCTTTGGCAAGAGGAAGAAGAGATCAAAAATGTAGAACAAGCCACAAGAAAGTTTTTCACCTAGAGATAGCGGGAGAATGTTATCCATGAGCCTAAGAATCATAAATTAATCTACTCTCTGATGTAGACTGGGTGTTTCAAAGTAGATTTTCCCCATGTATCTTCAGCTTGACTAATACATCCTTGAACACTATGAAACCATTACGCATTGAGTCTTTACTTTAGAGACATTCAGTGTAGCTTCGCGAAGAGTTCATTCAAACTTTTAAGATTAATTCCATGAGAGGAGTATTAGACTTTCTATGAAAATAAAATTATTCGTCCTTGTAGCTTTATGTTCCTCTAAAGAAAGTTAATTATTACTTGGTTGCTGTGTCTTAGTATTTAGGCTTCCTGTTAGTGGTGAAGTTATATTAGAACATCAGTAAAATAAAAAGCTTGAAATTGCAATTCATGGTGATTATACTAGAAAAATGTAGTCCAGAATAGCCCAAACATGCGGATGACTTACCAGCCACAATCGCTTGCATGTAGTTCATGTCAGGCATTTGTATTTGATCGGGTTCATCAGTTAGTATGGCATCATCAGCTGGCTCGCCAACAGTCATTTCCAAGCTGACACTTCACCATTTGTCAGCCTTGAGGAGTGAGGTGATGATAGTGGTGGCATGGACTCACGGGTGCAGAATGCAAGGACGTGCAGTTGAGGACGGGTAACAATGAGTGAAGAGAGGACCTGAGTCTATCTGTTCACCAAAGGAGGGCAATGGGATGTCAATGTAGTGCTGCTGTGAAGAGGGCATGTGTGATCCTGGCATGTATTTCGTGAAGTATTTCCAACTGATTTAGGGCAACATTGACGTCATTAACATGATGCACTGTGATATTTCATGTGGGATTCTGGACACTGATGTCCAATTCTGACTGAGACGGCAATAGCTGCAAAAAGGGAAACCAGTGACCAGTGACATTTCTTGCAAGGGGAAAACTAGGAAAGCTTAGTTAGTGTAAAGTACAAAGAGGAAGGCTGATAAGATGTCCATGACTACTGTCTAAAAACACATGGAAGGGCTAAAAAAACAAGAGGAAGGGAAAAGAACTGTTTAAGCCAGTGATTTTCACTTTGATTTGATTTCCTAAACTTTCTCCAAAGATGATGCTACATGCCCTGTAGCACTGTTAGAGCAAATTACAGCCTGCTAGGCCTGCTTTGCTTCATGACACTTTAGAAATCTCAGTAGTAGTTTACGAACCCCTCCTGAGTCCACAGACCGTAGAGTGAAAACTAACGATTTTAAACTTGTGGCTAATGGTGGGACAAGAACAAATGGATATTATCTGGATAGAAATCACTTCAGCCTGGAAATTAAAATAAGGTTTCTAACTACTAGAGCAGCAAGGTTTTGCAACAACTTTCTAAAGGGAGGAGATTTGGTAACATACTAAGCTGTTCTGTGGAAACAGATGAGTATCTGAAAGAGATTACAGAGTGCAGTGTTTGTAACAGCATGCCTTGTTCCTCTCTTTCTCGTTTCTCAGAACTGATTCATCCAGGTGAATGCTCTCTTTTATTCTACTCCCATTTGTTGTGTTTTTTAAACAGTATCACTCCTGTCTCAATGCCTTCTAGGATTAAAAATAGACGGTGACCAAGATCTGTAGATCTGTCAAGAGGGGCTCCATTCCTGCCTGGCATTCTGGCCAAACAAGCAAGGGTTTTCCTTGAATTCCCAGCAAAACTGTATAACGGTGTCAACAGCTGCTGCAGTAATGTGCTTCACGTTTTCCCTTTGTATTCAGTGTTTTCACGTGACTTGGATATTTAATTTCCTTTAAGAAAATTTAATTTACACCAGCTAAATACTGATGTTTAAAAGTAAAAGTAGTTGAAAAATAAATCTGTAAAATATTCTAAAATACCAAGGTTTCAGGAAAAACAGTTTAGAAATCATCAGTTCTATGACTAGCCTGAGATCTAGTTTTGCTAAGGATGTTTCCTGAAGAAGTTGTCCCTTGTTATCTCTCCATGCACATAATTATTTTGTGATGCCATGCTGCTATATAAACAATCTTCCTAAATAGCTAAGAAACATGTAAATTCTCTTCATCTTGTTGATATGCTACTGGATGCTTCATCTTTTGTGTGAATAGGTTTGTGTCAAATGCACTGGGTGTTGTAGAAAGAACGGGCTCATCAAGTGGTCCTTGCTCATGCAGGATGGGAAGCGGAGCAAGGGGGAGTTCCCTGTCCCATCCTTGCTGCCTCCTTTCCTTCCTGTTGTGGCTGTTTGAGAGGGAGAGGGAGGAGGGAGCACTTTGTCAATGGGATAAACGAGTGTTCAGGGCATCAAACAACTGTACATAAGGCACCTGTACATAAGGCACACTCTGAGCTTCAAATGAAACGCTTTAATCTCATACATGTCTATGAAAGCTATCACATGCAGTATGCATACTTAAAAATTTCTGTTAGGGATTTGTATGGAGTATGGTATGTCGGAGGAATTGTGCCGAGGCAAGAGTGAGGTTGTCTGGGAAATTGTAACTGCATCTTTGTCTCTTCCCAAGAGGCATCTTTTTTCCTTGAGGCTGCTTTTTCCCAAATCAAGTCTGAACCAAATGCAAAGCACACTTCTACAGACAGCTCCGTTTTACTTTACAGTACATCAGGTGATGGGTAAGCATAGATACAACAGCAGGGATGTGCCAGAGAACGTGCAATGAAATACCTCACTACACACATCTGGCTTAGCCTGTCAGACTGCAGAAGGGTGGTATCACCATTGGCCTTGACAGACCTAACGTGGCTCTGGCAAGGCCAGTCAAGTGTGTCTGCAGTGAATCCATGAGTATTCAGGGTCTTAGGATATGATGTCTGTCTGTGGAGGCCAAGCCATCAAGCAGTTGCCTATATCCAGGTGTCTATGCTTAAAATGCCTCAAGGATCCTGTCTGACCCCTAACTGCTTTTCCAGAAGGACACAGGTCTTCTATACGTTCTCTGTCATCTACATATAGAAGTCTCACAAGTGATAGAACAGCTCAAGTGGCGTTAGGCACCAACGTGCTGGTGAGTGAATCAAACCCTAACTTACACTCTTAGCTTGCCTGTAAACCACTTTCATTTAGGTTTCGCAGTCTGGAGCTGAATCCCACCCTCTGTGATTATGAAGTCAGCCTGTTCTCAGGCACCTAATTAGCCCTGGATATGAGCTGCTCTGAATGGAGCCACCATGCATGGGTGGCACAGCTGTTCTGTGATCTGGATAAGCCTTCAGGGATCCTGGAGTTGTCTGAGTGCCTGTGCAGCCAGCTAAAGCTGCCTGCTTTGGCCAGTGGTCTGCAAGGGGACCATCCATGGGGCTGATTGTAAGAGTGTTTTAGTTTTGATCAGGAGTGCATTTTTGAAGTTAATCTTCCAGTTGTCCCAACTTGGTACACTTTGATTCACATTGTGGAGCAGTCTTGGGATATGCAAACTGGGTTTCTTTCTAAATAATCTGAACCAGATGTCCTCCAGGAGTACACTGATGCACTTCTACCAGTAATGTGGCTGCCTTCCACAGGACCAGACTAGGGCTGGCCCAAGGTGAAACTTCTGAAGCACATGCATTGTGGATTAGGACTTAAGTGCTGTTTCACTTCTTAGATCCACTCTATTGCAATACACAACTTGCTAATGCAGGCACAGGCTATGCTTTCACACATTGGATTTTATTAAATTAGGCTTGCCTGTGTCTTGGGTTTATAAAGTTGAGTTTATGGATGATTAAACAAGTATTTTGTTCTAAATTAGCGATATACTGTCAATCATAGTTCCTTCTTAATGTACTTTGGCCTGGGATCAAAACAAAGCCGCAGTGTCATAAGTGCAGGTATCAGAAATGTGATAAAGGAATTTGAATTACCTGATGCTGAAGGAGATTAGTGGATAGTGTATGAAGAGCTGCAAAATAGGCATCGACAATTGCTAAACAAAGCTGTTGTTATTTATTGCTTCCATTTATCATAGTACTAAAGTCAGGTTCTAATCATTTAAGTAAATACCTCAGTTCTGCTGAGCTTCAGTGATACCTGTCAGAGAGGAATAAATGCAGGTAGTAATGTGTACCTAACATCATTTTCTGAAAAGTTTCAGTAGTCTAAAATGAAATTGCATTAGTATTTTTTATGTAAGTTCTGCAATGCCGTAGTTTTTGATCCTGTATCCTCAACAGACATTCTGATAGGTCATTACTTTGTATGTGGATTTAGCCAGTTGAGAAGAGGAGCAAGGAAAGTCATTGTAAATGAATGTTCATTCTTTTGTTCTGTAAAATAGTGTATTTAAATTGTGATTTCTCAAGCTCTTCTGGAGTACATTATGGTATTATTGTGCTGATCTAGAATCTGTTAGCGTCAGTGAAAAGCTGCCCGTTTGTTTCAAGAGACTCCATCAGCTGAGCAAAGGATTTAAGCACATGCTTTCATGGGTTGGAAACATGTTTTAAATGCTTGGCTTAATTGAAATCCAGAAAAAATACCCACCCATCTGAGGTTACAGATGTCAATCAAATGTTTCCTGTATACCCTTTTTCAGTATTTATACAAATACATTAATTATAATAAATAATGGGGTAGCAGATGCATACCAGAAAACTAACTGGGTTAACTTCTAAGGACCGTTCAGCAATCCTGACTTGGTACTGAGCAATCTTACTCTTGCAAATAATCCCATTATGTCTATGCTGTTCAGTAGTAGAGGAGCTATTATTCCTATATTGTATGACATTATATTGAAATCTCACTGCACACTTCTGGTGTTCAGTGTCCTGCTGTACCATCAGATGAAACGCAGTGTGACTCCACAAGAAGAGAAAATTTGTCTTTATGATGCAAACATAAAGCGAGCCTTGTGCAATCAATGCTGTACCTCCTTTTAAAGAGGAATGGCTGTATGGTCATTTGGTACATAACATGCTGCTAGCATGGAGCCACATTAGGTTGCAGTGACAGACGGTAAGGTGGGAGTTAATAGATATTATACTACTGCAGAGCTTTTATAAAAGTTAGCATGAGTGATTTCATGAGCTTATAGCTAGTGTACCATATTGTCACGTGCTGTAAAATGTATAAGCACATATCGTATAAAAACGTCTACAGCAAGCATGCCCTAGCAGCAGATTAGAGAGGGAGTTGTAAAATTAAGTATAATATCACTCTTTAGAAAGTACAGTGTAATGTAAGTGTGGGGTTAGTGCAGTGTGAGTCAGTCCCCCGAAGAGTGAATAGCAGGATCCGTTGCTGTCTGGCAGTGTAATCAAAGACCACAGGAGTGAAAGTAAAGCGTGTGTGCAATTAAAATTATGGAGATAAACTGCTACCTAAGTAACTAGACAGGTGGCTGTCAGTAACGTGCTTATATTTCTTACCCACCTAAATAATTCAAGTAATAATACACTTCCTGGGGTAGTAGCTGGGCTTGCACCACTGGGGCAACGCTCTAGTGTTGAGGTAGACCAGGAGGCCTCCCATCCCCCTGGGGTGAAATCGGTGTGCTCAGCTCGCGCCCTGAAATGCCTGTACACCAATGCACGCAGCATGGGGAATAAACAGGAGGAGCTGGAAATCCGTGTTCGGTCGGGGGGCTATGATCTAGTGGCAATTACAGAGACTTGGTGGGACGCCTCGCATGACTGGAATGTGGTCATGGATGGCTATGTCCTGTTCAGGAAAGACAGGCCGCTAAGGAGAGGTGGTGGAGTTGCTCTTTATGTGAGTGAGCAGCTAGAATGTACTGAGTTCTGTCCAGGGGCGGATCAGGAGCGAGTTGAGAGTTTGTGGGTGCGAATTAAGGGGCAGGCTGGCAGGGGTGATACTGTTGTGGGTGTCTATTACAGGCCACTGGATCAGGATGAGGAGGGTGATGAGGCCTTCTACAGGCAGCTGAGAGCAGTCTCGCAATTACAGGGCCTGGTTGTCATGGGGGATTTCAACTACCCTGATATTTGCTGGGAGGCCTACTCAGCCAGCCATCCTCAGTCCAGGAGGTTCCTCCAGTGCATTGATGATAACTTTCTGATGCAAATGGTGGATGAGCCAACTAGGAGAGGAGCGCTGCTGGATCTTATCCTCACTAACAAGGAGGGTCTGGTTGAAGAGGTGAAGGTTGAGGGCAGCCTTGGTTATAGTGACCATGAGATGGTAGAGTTCAGGATCTCATGTGGCAGGAACAGAATAGCTAGCAGAATCACAACCCTGAACTTCAGGAGGGCCAACTTTGGCCTTTTCAAGCAATTGCTAGGGGAAATCCCATGGGACAGGGTACTAGAAGGTAAAGGGGCCCAAGATAGTTGGTTAGCATTCAAGGACTGCTTCTTCCGAGCTCAAGATCAGAGCATCCCAACAAGCAGGAAGTCAAGGAAGGGTACCAGGAGACCTGCATGGTTAAACAGGGAACTGCTGGGCAAACTCAAGTGGAAGAAGAGGGTGTACAGATCATGGAAGGAGGGGCTGGCCACTTGGGAGGAATAGAAGTCTGTTGTCAGAGGATGTAGGGAGGCAACTAGGAAAGCTAAGGCCTCCTTGGAATTAAACCTTGCAAGAGAGGTCAAGGACAACAGAAAGGGCTTCTTCAAATACATTGCAGGTAAAGCCAACACTAGAGGCAATGTAGGCCCACTGATGAATGAGGTGGGGGCCCTGGAGACAGAGGATAAAAAGAAGGCGGAGTTACTGAATGCCTTCTTTGCCTCTGTCTATACTGTTGGAGGCTGTCCTGAGGAGCCCCGGACCCCTGAGGCCTCAGAAGAAGTCAGGATAGAGGAGGAATCTGTCTTGGTTGATGAGGGCTGGTTCAGGGACCAATTAAGCAATCTGGACATCCATAAATCCATGGGCCCTGATGGGATGCACCCGCAGGTGCTGAGGGAGCTGGCGGAAGTCATTGCTAGGCCACTCTCCATCATCTTTGCTAAGTCGTGGGCAACAGGAGAGGTGCCTGAGGACTGGAGGAAAACGAATGTCACTCCAGTCTTCAAAAAGGGCAAGAAGGAGGACCCGGGTAACTATAGACCGTTCAGCCTCACCTCCATCCCCGGAAAGGTGATGGAACAACTTGTCCTTGGTGCTGTCTCTAGGCACATCAAGGATAGGGGGATCATTAGGGGCACTCAACATGGCTTCACCAACGGGAAGTCATGCTCAACCAACTTGATAGCCTTTTATGAGGATGTTACCCGGTGGATAGATGATGGTAAAGCTGTGGATGTGGTCTATCTCGATTTCAGTAAAGCGTTTGACACGGTGTCCCACAGCATCCTCGCAGCTAAACTGGGGAAGTGTGGTCTGGATGATCGGGTAGTGAGGTGGATTGTGAACTGGCTGAAGGAAAGAAGCCAGAGAGTGGTGATCAATAAGACAGAGTCCAGTTGGAGGCCTGTGTCTAGCGGAGTCCCTCAAGGGTCGGTACTGGGACCAGTTCTATTCAATATATTCATTAATGACTTGGATGAGGGAATAGAGTGCACTGTCAGCAAGTTCGCTGATGACACAAAACTGGGAGGAGTGGCTGACGCGCCGGAAGGCTGCGCAGCCATTCAGAGGGACCTGGACAGGCTGGAGAGTTGGGCGGGGAGAAATTTAATGAAATATAACAAGGGCAAGTGTAGAGTCCTGCATCTGGGCAAGAACAACCCCATGTACCAGTACAAGTTGGGGGCAGAGCTGTTGGAGAGCAGCGTAGGGGAAAGGGACCTGGGGGTCCTAGTGGACAACAGGATGACCATGAGCCAGCAGTGTGCCCTTGTGGCCAAGAAGGCCAATGGCATCCTGGGGTGTATTAGAAGGGGTGTGGTCAGCAGGTCGAGAGAGGTTCTCCTCCCCCTCTACTCTGCCCTGGTGAGGCCGCATCTGGAGTATTGTGTCCAGTTCTGGGCCCCTCAGTTCAAGAAGGACAGGGAACTGCTAGAGAGAGTCCAGCGCAGAGCCACGAAGATGATTAAGGGAGTGGAACATCTCCCTTATGAGGAGAGGCTGAGGGAGCTGGGTCTCTTTAGCTTGGAAAAGAGGAGACTGAGGGGTGACCTCATTAATGCTTATAAATATGTAAAGGGCAAGTGTCATGAGGATGGAGCCAGGCTCTTCTCAGTGACATCCCTTGACAGGACAAGGGGCAATAGGTGCAAGCTGGAACACAGGAGGTTCCACATAAATATG
This sequence comes from Nyctibius grandis, assembly GCF_013368605.1. Lineage (NCBI taxonomy): Eukaryota > Metazoa > Chordata > Aves > Nyctibiiformes > Nyctibiidae > Nyctibius > Nyctibius grandis. The sequence continues at coordinate 15,381,761 of NC_090662.1, forward strand.
AGGAAAAACTTCTTTACGGTGAGAGTGACCGAACACTGGAACAGGCTGCCCAGAGAGGTTGTGGAGTCTCCTTCTCTGGAGACATTCAAAACCCGCCTGGACGCGTTCCTGTATGATATGGTCTAGGCAATCCTGCTCCGGCAGGGGGATTGGACTATATGATCTTTCGAGGTCCCTTCCAATCTCTAACATTCTGTGATTTTGTGATTCCAAACTTCACAGTTACCCAAAACAATGTGAAACCTTACATTCATGTTGCTGCCTTCTGTCCCTTCCTCTCCATCACGTTTTGTGTTCCCACAGAATTATGTCCGTACTGAGACTGCAAGCTCTCCTGGAGCAGGGACTGAATTTGGTTTGATGTTTGAACAGAGCCCAACATAAGCTGAATCCTGATTGTGGCCTCCAGCCTTGACTGCCATGCAAATTGCAGTAAAAATAACAATTATTGTTTGAATTTTGTTTGAGTGGTGTGAGTAGCATAAGCCTGATGAGCTACCCAATTTGCAACAATAGTAACTGTGTACTGAACAGAGCCTGCTGTGTGATCTTGGGTAAGTCATTTCACCTCTCTGAGTTCTGCCGGCTGTAAAATGAGAGTGAGATAACTCCTTAAAAAACGCTCTACGGGCATGGGCTGTTATTACTGCAAAGAACTGATTGCATGCAGATTCTGGGTCTTCTTTGTGCAACATGACCCCTCACCCTTAGAAAAACTCAGAGATCTCTAGGCCATCTTAGTAGTAACCAGTGTAAACAAGGAAAAATGGTAATTACCTAGAATAGGAAAAAGAAAATTAAACGTATTTGTGAATGTACATCACTGTGAGCAACCATCTGTAGGACGATAAATAGTGGCGTACATATATAAACACGCTGGGTTGTCATCCCAAACAACATATTCTGTGTGTTTATCTCTGCATTAATGAGGTACTCAGCTCGGTTTTGACATCTGTCACTTTGCAGTCATGGCAGTGCAGTTCTGAATTTGAGAACAGAATTCATGGGAATTATTTTATCATTTCATTCCATGCACTGGAAGTACATGTGATGCAACACACTTGGCCAAACCAGGTTTTTCCCTTTGATGACAAGGCCAAAATGACTGGATAACATAAGCAGATGACATAGCTTGAAATGCATCAGTTCAGGAACCCAAACAAGTACTGAGGCCGTGATCATCATGGGCAGGCTTGAGAGGACTGCTTTCATACTGGGAGGAATGACTGACAGATAAGGTTTAGCTGATCCTATTTATTTGGTCACTTCAGCATTCAGCAGTGTTACACTTCCTTTTTGACTTGCTTTTACCTTCAGAAAAGAACTGCAGCATATCCAGATATATAGCTCATGGCTCATTTACTCACAGTGCCAGCGAGTGCCACCGCAGTGATTCTCTTTTGAACTTACATGAGTGACAGATTGTTCAGACCACTGGTTTTCAGCATCACCAGCATACTGGCATGCAGTAGAGTTTTCTGTTGGCAAGAATTGTTGCAGGGAACAGAAGTGCAGTTGATACCCAAGGAGTTACCAAAGATATTCAACCCACATCCTGGGACCGTGCAGATGAGTGCACTAGCTTTAAGTTCCCACAAGATTTAGCATTTCACGTTTTTCTTCTTCCTGTACGTATTCTCATTGTTCAGCTATGACTTTCAGTGGATAGATGGTGGCATGCAGGAAAGATGGCATACACAGAGAGGGTCTGTCTCCAGAGTGACTTAGGGAAACATCAGCCAACACTGATTTTCTATAACTGGGTGGAGAGGAGCAACCTCACCTTGATCAGAAGGACCAAATCGTGGAGACTTTCAGTGCTCTCCACTATAAATCAGAATTTAGTTTAAGTCTCGAGAAAGAAGGAGGACTTTCTCCTTCACTATTGGCTCCACTTACTGAAGTCTTTTTCTTAGAAATATAGTTGCCCTTTTTGTAAACAGTCTGTGCAACTGTGCTAATTCTCGCATAGGGCATGCTCATGAGAAAATGCAGGTAGCACAGAATTACAGGAATGGGTAATTAAGCACCCTTTGTGCAGTCATGGTTGATGGCTGCCTAAGTGGGTTCCACTGTGACATTTTAAAAGCAAATGGGTAGTCATTTGTGGTGCATTGCCGCAAGCTAGATTCCTGGTGTCTGAAGAATAGAGAAAAACCTGCAAATTGTCTCTTAGAAATTCTCAAAGGCTGTTCATGCTATGTATGCTCTGGTTGTCACTTTACTTACAGTTCTGACAGAAAAACTGATGTGAGCCTCGAAGTAAAGGGATAATAGTGAAACTCCAGGTAAATAATCCTTGCTATTGCGCTACAGCTATATCTGTTTCTTCTTTAATTCTAATACCCATCCGGGAAGGGTTTCCTTCCAAAAAGCACGAAAGCAATGAGAAGATAACCGTTTTCACCCAAGGGTAGTAATCTGGCAAAGATCTGGATACTATTCCTGAGCTGTGAGTTTTAGTGCTACCTGCAGAGATGGTGGATGGATAATTTCAATCACAAACACTTAGAGAAATCTGACATGGGGCACTGTTCCAGGAAAGCAGTGCCAAGAAGGATAATTTTATTCTTCAATGAGTTTTTGGGTGGTACTTACCTTATGCACTGAGAACCCTTTGTAGGTTATTTCTTGAGCCACATTTTGTTGATGAAACTTCTGCTCCACAGCCAGGGAATGCTTCTGGCTGGGGGAAAAAAAAAATCCATAGTGTTGGCAGCAAATTTTATGACATATTGGGTGATGTCATTAAGGGAGCTGTTAGCAATCTGTCATTTAAGGAACAGCTTCAGCTAGTCCAACGTAAGGGAAGTGATTTAATTCCATGTCTGCCTGGATTTCTCGTATATAATCAGTGGAGGCCCAGGAGAATTTAGGAGGCACAGCATGATACTCTCCTGATTACTTTGCTGTCATCTCCAATTTGTGGCCTAAAATGCATGAGAATAAAGTGTTCATGCCCAGAGGAGCTGACGAGGGCTCGTTACAGGGTGCTCCCCTGATTCATTTAGCTATGGTGACTGTACAGAGCAAGCACACTTGCACAAGGAGTAACTGGGATGACTGTAGCATCTAGCTCAGGTTATGCAAACATGGCTGCTGACAACTGGCAGGGGGAAGAGAACTCTGCAGGAGTGTCCACGAAGAGGTACATGAGGAGGTGCTCTTCCTGGTGGAGGGCTGCACATTAACCCAGCTTGTACCCATCCCCTGAAGTTTATTGTGACTGGTACAGCTTTCTGTCAGCCTTCATTTTACCTCCAGGTGACTTGATCTTGTCTTCTGTGAGGTCTCCCATGAGGTGGGGAAGTGAAGGTATGGATGTCCCACGGAGAGGACAGCTCACTAGAAATGGAAGGAGGGCGTGTTCTTATGTTGCCTCTTGGAAAGCTCCTCAGCTCTTCAGTGCAATATTCTGTTTCTGTTGGTTATTTGTATTTTAGGTCAGAGAACAGAACAGCAGAAGATTGTCCCAAATTGTGGTTTGAACATGGTGCATAGCACATCCAGCCTCTTCCTCCTTTTATAATAGGACACAGAAAGCTGGTTGGGGAGTACCGCCATCAGGAACCAAACTGGTCCTTCTCCCCATCCCTGCAGGGTGCGGAACACGGTGCTGTGATGCTGGTGTGGCAATACAGGGTGAAATTTATCAAGTTTGTTGCCAAAGGATGTGGAAAGCAGAAACACAGGTTGCTTCAGAAATGATTAGACAATTAAGAGAGAAGAGATCCAGTGACGGCTGTTGAACTTACTGGTCTGCATGTTAGTCATTGATTCACTCTCTGGGGAGCAGATTGGTGGGAGTAAGGAGAGTGGTGGGGGAAGAACATATTCATCTTGCTTCTAAGTGTCTGATATTGTCTGCTGTCGGGAATGTCATTGCAGGCTAGATGAACGTTTAGCCCACCAAGTATATCTGCTGCTGTGTATTAATTGCTCCTTTGCAGTTAGGTTTAACAGACATTATTTGGTCTTTCTGTGAGCTGTGGCATATTCCAGCATGAAGTGCCAGTCAGGAGATTGCCAGACCATTAGCGACCTGGTTTGAATCTTGAAAGTGCTTCAGGAGACTTTTTCTCTTCATAAAATGAATTCACAGATCTACTAAATCCGGACAGGTCCATTAGTCAGCTTTGCTGGATAACACACACCATAGAGTATTACCAAGCTATTGCTGTACAGAGCCCAAGTATGCTAATATTTGTTCCTTTACTAGAAACTGTAATGAGATGCAGTAAGTGTTTGCTGCCAGAGTCAGAATCATTCGTTTCCCATCCCAGGAGATGACTGCTGAGTTTATTTTCTTCAGATATCCTATGATTTAAAAAATACAGTTGTGTCTGATTTAGTAAATGGTTTGTGCATAACATCTGTGAATGACAAAGTGCCCCAAAGTAGGAGCAGTATCTAATAATACATATTTAGCATTTATATAGTGGCTTTCAACCAACTATTTCAAAATAGTTTGTACATAAGGACAGGCATGGTTATCACTCTCCCAGTTTTTTCGGTCTCAGCAACTGAGGACAAAATGCTTTCCTGTCTGCTCATTCTTGTGTTGTACATCAGTAGCAGAGCCCAGAAGAGAATCCAGCCTCTTCTGCTCTGTTGTTGTCTGCATCTAATCAAACTGGTACAACTCAGGCCTTTTATAGGGCCAGTGGTTCTGCAAGTGGTTGAGCTTGAAAGGAGTGGAGGACCATAACCTCATTAACTTGCCTTCTGAAATGCAGCTGTTGTCCTCACAGCCCCTGGGAGGTGGTGGGAGTGATGTGGTGAGGATGAGAGGTCAGGGATGGAAGTGGAGCACGCTGCAGTCATGAGAGCTGTAGATGTATTACATAGTGGGAAGCAGAATTAGCAACAATGGGAACTCAGATGCAGCCGTTGATGATACTTGAATTCTTAAATCTCATTGTAAACTAACTATGAATCAAATAACTATGAGTAGTCACGAATCAAGACCCTCTAGAATCAGAAGTCTGCATAAAAATACATCATCACAAAACCCAAATACATTTGATAAGGACTGATTGCCATTTAGAGTCATACCCTTTCAGATTCTCATCTGATGAGATTTTGGTCTACAACTCCAAAGGTTAACGTGACATTCTTGTGTACTCATGGATCTTCAAGAACCAGCTCTTTGATAAATCACAAAATACCTGAGATACTTGGTGAAATTCTGAGGATGAGCAACATTGGGGACAAAATGACAATTGCCCTAGAAACCGCAGCCTGAGCTTCAGCGGTAAACAATTCCAAATGTACTTTTATAGGGGGGAAAAGTAATTTTTAACCTATGTAGGAAAACCAGTTAGTGGGAGAAAAATTTGGGAATCTAGGTAAAATGGCAGGGCTGGATGATGATCCTATTTAAAAAAAAAGGTTTTATGTGGACAAAAAAATGGCAGAAGGGGTAAATGCGTCTACAAGAAAATTTGTGACAGTTAAGTGCTAGCACGTAGGGGAGTGTTAGAAATTGGAAAAATACCTACCTAAGAGAGATAAATTTGGCTCTGCAATGATTGTCTGTAAAAGCAAAGTTTAGTACAAAAAATCAACTCTTGTAGGTTTTTAAAATAAAACTTAATTGTATAATTTCTAATAAGCTGCAAGGCTTACATCCTTATCATAAAATTACTCTAAGCAGCAATTAAAAACAAAAGGCAGAATGAGATTTTCAGTTTCCAAAAATAGTTTACCAAGAGTGGAGGTTTTTTTTCTCCTCCTGATTGCAAGAGAAATCACTCTGCAGTGTTTTATAGAAGAACAAGTGGTATTGAGTAAAAGAATAATTGATAAGTGATTTTTCTCCCTTTCTATTCTCTAAGCTGGATTTTGTTGTGCTGTCTAGATGAAATATTCACAATGGCACTGACCCCTTTCTTGTGCAATTTGTCCAATGTTTGCTTGGAGATGTTCGGAAGTAGCGGAGCAGAAAATCCCTTGCTACAGCCAGCATTTGCTGGGGATTACTTTTCACACTGGTATATGTTGAAGGAGATTCACTGGACGAAGTGATGAAACGGCTGTATGATTTCAAGTCTAGAAATCTTTTGTGAGTGTGATCCAGCCAAACACCCTGCCCAAAGATGGAAAGCTGCATTCTGTTTTTATGAAAGAGGTAAAAATACAGATGTTGAACGGTTCTTTGAAGCGTGCACATTTGAGCTTCAGGTTAACGAGAGAGGTGAAGGTAGTGCTGCCTCTTTGCTTCTTTTTGAATTCTAGGAAGGGTAGTTTTGGGGTCGACTGCAGCTCCCAATTTCCTGAAGTAATCCTGAGTATTCGCTGATGTGTCATACTTGACCATACTGACTTCACTGCATCACTGCTGTGAAGGGCATTCTTAAGCATGGGGCTTAAGTCTCAGTTAATTGGACCATCAATATAAGTATATATAGAAGTACATGTGTCTTGCAGAGTGTCCAAGGGATCTGTGTTCTCTCTTTTGATAATTGGCCAGTTTTGCTAGAACTCGGACTTGGGAGCTTATCAGAGCAGTGACTCCTCCCGATTTCTGAGAAGCACATGCTTCTCTTTGGGTACTCAGAGTCATACCGCAAGGGAAACTGCAATCAGAAAACTTAACTACTTCTTAACTTCTCCCACCTCTGTAGCCTGTCTCCGTTATTGTATTGTTGCCTTTTGCTTATTACAAACAGCTAACAGCAGAGCAGGTGCAGCCTGCAGTGTGAGCAAGCCCCTTGGCTGTTCTGTGTGTCGGATGGGTTGCAATGGCCACCTGGCTCCAGTGCTGGCATTTTGGGAGCTGGAAACAATGTCATTATCCCCTCCAGCCTAAGCAGTTGTACCAGAGAGGCAGCGAGGACAGCATCTCATGTCCTGCTTCCTCCCTGAGCTTCTCTTGGGTTTCCTAGATCTCTCATGACGTGTCTATTTCTCTGTACAATCCCTCCCAAAAAGTCTCGTCTCTCATAGAATCATAGAATGTTTTGGGTTGGAAGAGACCTTAAAGGTTATCTAGTTCCAACCCCACTGCCATGGGCAGGAACATTTTCCACTAGACCAGGTTGCTCAAAGCCCCATCCAATCTGGCCTTGAACACTTCCAGGGAGGGGGCATCCGCAGCTTCTCTGGGCAACCTATTCCAGTTCCTCACTACCCTCACAGTAAAGAATTTCTTCCTAATATCTAATCTAAATCTACCCTCTTTCGGTTGAAAACCGTTGCTCCTCGTCCTATCACTCCATGCCCTTGTAAAAAGTCCCTCTCCCACTTTCCTGTAGGCCCCCTTCACATACTGGAAGGCTGCTAGAAGGTCTCCCCGGAGCCTTCTCTTCTCCAGGCTGAACAGCCCCAGCTCTCTCAGCCTGTCTTCACAGGAGAGGTGCTCCAATCCTCTCATCATCTTCATGGCCCTCCTCTGGACTCATTCCAACAGCTCCATGTCCTTCTTCTGTTGGGGACCCTCCAGGCGGGGTCTCACGAGAGTGGAGTAAAGCGGCAGAATCACCTCCCTTGACCTGCTGGCCACGCTGCTTTTGATGCAGCCCCGGATACGGTTGGCCTTCTGGGCTGCGAGCGCACATTGCCGGCTCATGTTGAGCTTCTCATCAACCATCACCCCCAAGTCCTTCCCCTCAGGGTTGCTCTCAATCCATTCTCCACCCAGCCTGTAGTTGTGCTTGGGATTGCCCTGACCCACGTGCAGGACCTTGCACTTGGCCTTGTTGAACTTCATGCGGTTCACACAGGCCCAGCTCTCAAGCCTGTCAAAGTCCATCTGGATGGCATCCCTTCCCTCTAGTGTGTCAACCACACCGCACAGCTTGTTGTCATCAGCAAACTCGCTGAGGGCGCACTCAATCCCACTGTCCATGTCGCCGACAAAGATATTAAACAGGACCCGTCCCGATACCGACCCCTGAGGAACACCGTTCGTCACGGGTGTCCACTTGGATATTGAGCCATTGACTGCAAGTCTTTGAGTGTGACCACCCAGCCAATTCCTTATCCACCGAGTGGTCCATCCATCAAGTCCATGTCTCTCCAATTTAGAGACAAGGATGTCATGCGGGACAGTGTCAAATGCTTTGCACAAATCCAGGTAGATGACATCAGTCGCTCTTCCCCTATCCACCAGCGCTGTAACCCTGTTATAGAAGGCCACCGAATTTGTCATTCACGATTTGCCCTTAGTGAAGCCATGTTGGCTGTCACCAACCACCTCCTTATTTTCCTTGGGCCTCAGCGTAGTTCCCAGGAAGATCTGCTCCATCATCTTGCCAGGCACAGAGGTGAGACTGACTGGCCTGTAGTTCCCCGGGTCTCCCTTTTTTTCCCTTTGTAAAAACGGGGGCTGTCTTTCCCCTTTTCCAGTCAGTGGGAACTTCACCGGACCTGCCATGACTTCTCAAATATGATAGATAGTGGCTTAGCAACTTCATCCACCAGTTCCCTCAGAACCAGCAAGTGCATGAACTTGTGCACTTTCAGGTTCCTTCAATAGGATACCCGTGGTATGCAGCACAGAAGGTGTCTGGCTGGGATCTGAGCCCTATTGTGCTGAGCCCTGTCCAGAAAGAGGTACAAATTGACCACTGTGTCACAAAAAGTTCCGTGTTCATGACAGGCAAGGCAGGAAGGGAAGCAGTGACAGAGAGAAGAGAGATGGCTTAAGCACAGTGTCCTGAAGAGCCGGGACCACAGTCTTCATCTCTTGACTCGTGGTCCAGTCCCAGCCACTAAGATCCACTGCCTGAAAGCAGTCTTGGGAGGGCTCTTTGGACTAACGTTTATGGATTGAGCTGAGGTGTTTTTAAAGAATGTTCTACCAAACTTTTCTGAGAGATTATTAGTGGTAATTACATATCATCTTGCTCCGTGCTTCTCATATCTAATTGCTTGGTCTCCTCTACGTCACTTTAGCACAGCTTGGCTCTGCGTCCAGTCCATCTCTGCTCCAGTATACTCATGCCTGCCAAAAGTTTTTATAGAAAATAGCTGCCATAAATGTACAGTATCAGCTTTCCTAACCTTGTTAACTCAGTATTTTTTTCATTATTTGATTATTACAATATCAAAAGGTCTGAGTGCCTTTATGGATGGATGACTAGAGAATACATTTTTGTGAAAAGGATCTCTTTTTTTTTTAGTTAGGAAGCAATTCTGAAAATGCCTGAAAAATCCTTAATGATATTTATTTTACTCATCTGACCTAAAAATAGCTAAAGCAGTTTGAGTAGGAATGAAAAATCGCTTGCATGTGGAGTTTCAGCTCTAAGTAGAAGTCAGCCTACTCTCAGATCAAACAGTGAGGTAAAAGTCAGGATTTCCTAGTTTAGAATTGTGATTTTGATGCTTTGCAAAAGTACACATTGTGGCTTTGAGCACATCATACAGTTTCTCCTTCTTTAAATCAGCTCTGCGGATCACTTACTGCCTAGGTCTGCTGTAGAAACGTGATAGGTAACATTTCTAAAAGTGCTTAGTAAATCATGTCATGTTACTTTGTAGTTGGGATGCGTTTGGATATAACCCATAGCTTAATTTCACATAGATCGTGCCACCTTGGTTGGGTTTCCTTGGGAATTGTTGTTGGAGAACAAGAGGTTAATATGTAACCTGCTAAAAGCCTGTTTGGGCCTTGGGAAGAAAAACCTGCTTCTCACCCCTGCTTTGCTCTCTGATCTGAGTGTGTTGGAGCACTTTGCAAACGTCCATGAGCTGAGGCTCTTAACCCCAGCAGGAGAAGGGCAGCTCTGCTGCTACTTAATGAGGAGAAAATTGAGGTTCAGAGAAACTTACATCAACAGTTTAGACTCAAGGGTGTAAGTCTGAAGATGCTGGTTTTCTGAGACTGGGTCAAGGTCACTTGGGCAAGGTGTGACATGTCCAGGTCTGTAGCCTATAGCTCTAATCTCTGAATAACCAAATTACCCTTGCTGTGGCTGCCAAACATTCCTCTAAATGGAAGAGTTGCAACTGTTTGAACCTGGGAAGATTGACACTGTATTAGCTAGAACACAGCCAGTGACCCTGACATGAAAATATGGCCTAGATTAACCAAAAATTCAGTGCTGTATTTTCAATGAGATATTATTTAGTATTGAGTGACCTTTTCTTCATTTTATTTCCATGACTTGTAAATGGAGATGAATCCAGGTTTGTCTAAGGTCACAGTGCTGTGGTGCAGCTGGTGGTAATCTTACAGGAAAACCACATAATGAAAAGCCTCTTACTGTGAAATCTCTGAAATGACAGTCCTCTCGTGTGCATGCGGGGAGTTGGGGACCCCTGTGTCGTGGGGTCTGTAGGAGTCTGATGCATGGAGGCTAAAAAAGCAGCAAACTTATCTGTCTGCAATGCCAGGACCTTGCCTTAGCTCAGTGTGAGAGCCTGAAGAATAGCGCAGGATTGCAGCAAGAAGGGAGAAGTGCTTTTGTTGTGGCTGACATTGGGTACTGGTCTGCAAGCTGGTCTGTGTGCTAGAATCTGGTCCACAGAGTGAAGTGCCTTTTCTTTCATCTGGAAATTCCATCTTCATTGATTTTCACAGACTTTAAGGACAAAGGGGACCACTTTGAACACCTACTCTGACCTTCTGGTTAATGTGGCCCACAGGGCTTCCCTGAATTAATTCAGGTCTGAATTAAAAAAAAAAAAGAAGAAAAAGAAAAGGAAAAAAAAAAAAAGAAACTGGATTCTCCTGCCAGTCCATCAGATTCCTAACCAACTCATGTTTCAAAACTTTTAATCATACTACTTCTACTGCAGTTACTACTTCTTTTCCAGTTTCTTTTTCGTTCAGGTCTGGATTGGAGAACACCCTGAGCGTGTGGTTTTTCCATTCCTACCAAAGGCTTTGCGTAGGCAGGGGGCTGTAAGGAAGGACTCGTTGCAGAAGCACTGGAGGATTGAGTAGGGGCAGGATGAATCTAGTTCACTTTGGTGCTGTGTAGCTGAGAGGGTGTAAGAGAGCAAAGACACCCTGCACAACAGCCTGGGAGAAAAGAGCTGTGAGAAGACAGAGGCTGGGTGTGCTTACAGCAAGATGAGCTGGAACTCCCATCCCTAAGACCTGGAGGTGAAGAAGGAAGCTGTGTAAGTAGCTTGTCAGCTTAAGGTTATTTTTATAAGCTTTGAAACTAGTCAACAGTTGAGATGGGTTAGGAAAAAGATACTCCATGGTGCAGCACCTGCTAGGCTTGTGACCAGAAAACCCAAAGCTCATGGACCTCAGAACCTACAGGGCTTCTGCCCTCTTACTTTGTAGGAGGAATAAGCTAACAGCAGCTGAACTGTCTGCAAAGCCAGAGGTCTGTTTCCCATTTCTGCTCTTCTCCATCACTTCTCGGGGGAGCATGACTCAGCAGCCCTTCAGGGGCAGGGCTGCCCTCAAGCCTGAAGCATGAGGTTGAGATGCCTGGCTTGGCTTGGCTGCTGAAAGCAGTACATTCCTCTTGACAAGAAGCAGCAACGATCAGACTGCGCAAAAGTCAGTGTAGTCCTGTCACTATGTGAGATAACTGTCTAGGGTAAGTATCTCAATATCTGACCTTTGTTTGCAGTATGAACATACTTTAACTGCTCTATGTGGGACAGGTTTTTTCCACTGATGTGTGCTTCCTAGGAGGAAAGGGGAATGCAAACCACGTTTTTCACAGATGGAAGGATGCTGGGAGCACCTGCTCTGCTATATCAATCGTAACAAACTTTTCTCCTCTTATAGTTCAACATATCCTGAAAACGCAGCCTTTTTCTGCACCCTGTTCTGCTGACAAAGTTCTCCAGTTGTCACCCTGGTGCCAAGCCACTCACTCATCCTGCCCACGTATCTGATTCACCCTACTTTCAGTGACGATGATCCGTGTCCTCATTCCTCTGTCTACCATGGTCAGTGAGCTACCTGGCTGTCAGGTCTGTCCGGCTGAGATGCCGAAGAATGAGTCCAACATTAATTGCTGGTATTTTATAAAAATATTTTACTGTTCTGTGAGTAAGAGTTTTTCTGCAGTTAGCAGCATTTAAAAGTGGTGCATAAAATGCTGGCTTCTAAGGAAGACCTGATTTTCAAACCAAAAATTCATTGTTTTTCCTGACTCCGTTTCCAATATATTAATTTCCTGCAAATCCCTAAAGTGATGAAAGGTTATGCAAAAAAAGGCCACAGAATATTTACGTTAGGACATGCATATTATTTTCTTCCAGTTAAATTTTAAAAGTCTATTTAAAGAAAAAGAAGGCTTTATTTAAAAAAATGAAGAGGCTCCTGGCGATGCCACTTCACTGCAGTAGATAACAGCACTTGCAAATGGTGCTGACACCTCAGGACAGATCACTGGGGGTTAGCAGTGTTGTGACAGAGCACATCTAACCTCTTAACTGACTGTGCTCTCCAATCTCCAGCCCTGCTAATTACCATGTAGCACAACTAGATAAATAATGCATGCTGCATTCCTCTGAACTTATAAATAGGCTCGTGCTACACAATCATACAGACCTTCGCATTAATGGTGCTCTTTTGTGTCCTATCTGCTTGAGTAGACAATTTCTTAGGGCATCTGTCCTGCTGTTTGGTGAGAGACTCAGTGAGAGGTGACGCTTTTCAGCTTTTCTGCATTTCCTAGATGCTTTAGTAATGCTGTGTCTCACATCCCTAATCCATAATGATACAGCTGGGAGCTGTTGATTTACATGAATCACTCGCATTCTGGCTTTGGCCACTATCAGTTCAGACTGTAAAAGGTTTGCAATTGCTTTGTCCAATGCTGAACAGCAATAAGGAGACATTTCCAGTGTCTGCTTATAGGATTTAATGGCAAGATTGGTTCAGAAGTAATGTATGCAAAGGCATTTCCAAATCCATCAGTGGAAACATCCTGGGAAAAATTGTTTTCTGAGCTAACCTCATGGTGTAATTCCAAGATAATCCATACAGCTGATATAGGAAATTTTAACAAAAAGATTTTTCATTAGAAAATGCTGAACTGCAATAGTCAAAGCCACACATAGCACTGTGCCAGTTCCAGGAAAACTGAAGGTAATGGGAAGGGCGTCTCCCATCTAGGGCAGGAGTTACTGGGGGGAATACTCTGGAGTAGCCCATTGTCTGAGATGCCGAACACCCACTATCAAATCTTTCCCTTGAATCGGAAAGCCTAGATACCTGAATCTTGGAAATTCCTCCCTGCCCGTGAGGATGCCCTTACAGTCACCCTGTTGGCTGTCCCAGGATGTCTCTCCCTTTTATGGAAAACTTCAGGAAGGTTTTGGTTGCATCGCAATGAGGAGTGGGCGTCTTTTCGGTTTTGCAGAAAAGGCATTCCCTCTCCAGCATAGCAGCACACACACAAGACCATCCTACAGTGCTAAAAGCCAGTGCAAACCATTGCTTCCCTCTTCGCCTGCAAAACAGGGTCACTCATGGCAGCACAGAGGAGTCTCCGAGATGTTATTTACTGAGCTGCGGAGTGTGCTGTGCTGCTGGGGCGGCTGAGCCCAGCACGGTGGGGCAGGGTCCCGGGCAGATCTCTGCCCCTCGGCAGTGCTGCCTCCGGCTGTGCTGCTGCCCCTGCACTGCAGGCAGGGAGCAATCCTGCCTGTCACTCACCAGTAAGTTGGGAAAGGAGGAGAAGTTTTCTTGCATGCACTTCCCTGCTGTGCAGCTCGACAGAACCAGGTCTTAAGGCTATTGTTGTGTTTGCCCCTTATGGAGGGAATAAATAGGCCAAATAAATAAATTAAAAAGGCCAAAGGCTTTTTGTCAATGGTTGTTCTTTAACTGGATTTGGATCCTTTCCCCTCCTGCCTTGTAACTTACAGGAAGCCCTTTAGTACCAGTTCTCATTAATAAATTAACGAATCCTTGTTAAAGACCATGCATTCCCATACAATTTTCCCAAATTTAATATCTGTCCATCCTAGCCTCTGTAAGAATTCAAAGTATTTCTTGGAGTGTTATTGTGATGTATTGCACTGCCTTTTTCTGTATGAGGATAATAATGAAAGCCTGCTAAAACCCATATTTTGTCTGTCTAAAGTCTTATTACTGTTGCCTTCTGAAGGAAAAAAAAAATGTAATGTGGGTACTTTCCTCACTGAAAATTAATTTCCTTGATCACGGAGAGAGGGTAAGGTTACCTGTAATTATATGACTAAAAGCTATAGCCTTTAGCCATTTTTGGAAGCTCTTCCATATCATAACAACCACTGTACAACTATCTGAAAGGAGGTTGTAGCGAGGCAGGTGTTAGTCTTCTCCCAGGTAACAACTGATAGGACAAGAGGAAATGGCCTCAAGTTGCGCCAGGGGAGGTTTAGATTGGATACCAGGAAAAACTTCTTCACTGAGAAAAACTTCTTCACTGAAAGGGTTGTCAAGCATTGGAACAGGCTGCCCAGGGAAGTGGTGGAGTCACCATCCCTGGAGGGATTTAAAAGACGTATAGATGTGGTGCTTAGGGACATGGTTTAGTGGTGGACTTGGCAGTGTTAAGTTAACGGTTGGACTTGATGATCTTAAAGGTCCTTTCCAACCACAACGATTCTGTGATTCTGTGATAACGTAGATGGCAATGTAGTCAGATTAACTGTGGAGAGGAATGTTGTATCCTTTATCCTTTTGTGGCTGTGGATGTGTCGTAAGGTCACATCCCCGTTATTAGTATGTTTTGTCTGCATTTTTCAGTAATTAATTCAGTCCTTATTACTCTGAATTGTTTAGATAGTATTTTTGGTTTCAGTCAGTGCTTTCCCATTTACGTTGATATCTGTTATATTCCAGATAAAAATACTGTAATGAGTTTGCTGACATAATAGATGCACTAAGGGTAGCTCTAAGGAGCTCCAAAGTGCCAACTACCCATTGGTGCACGAGGACTATGTTTGGTTTTAGGAATTTTTCTATTTTGTTAATTTGTTATTACTGCATATGCTTGATAAATAGATCAGCTGGAAGGCTTTAAAAGATGTACAGGAGCCTAACGATCCTTAGCAGTTCAGATAATTCTGTTTGGCTGAATACTGATATAGGAAATTTAATTGGAATACTCTCTCATTTCGCAGACCATTTGAAAATGTGATGAATTTGGTGTTCCTGTGAATGCTGGCCTGATTGTGTGGCCCACATATTAAGCTAACTTTGATGCCACTGAACTGGTAACATCATCTTCTGTCCGTGAAGGCAATTCCTGAAGTTCTTAATGCGGTTCATAAATTCAGCTGACTAGTGGCCAGTGTGATGGGTTGCTCCCTGCAGACCTGGTGAGGTTTGACACAAGACAGTGTTGTAAAACCCAACCTGGCTGATTCATTTCTTCTGTTTCAGTAGTGCCAACAGTGTTCTAGGTACTGTACAGGCAGTACCTACCCCAAATAGTTTGCTTTCTTAAGTCAGCAGGCGACAGGTAAGGGAGATGGATAGAATATGTTTTCAAAGGTGTCTCTTTTAATAATATGTTAATGGTTTCTTTATTTCATCATTGTTGCTTGACTGTGTTGCTTGTATATGTCAGTGTAGAAATGAGTCTAAGGGGGGTTTCAAAGAGGAGATTGTACCCTTACAGAGCAGGCAGGTATCTGCTGTATAGCCAAAGGATGGTGCCTTAATCACTAACATTATGCATAGGATTATTTTTAACTTTCCATAAAAACTTATGACGGCAGACCTCTAAGCCCTTTGTATTGACTTGAAAAGGGCTAGGCATAACCACAATAACCATGTTGCAGAAATGGACCACGGAAGTTTGGTTTTGCAAGTTTCTCTGCTGTGGCCGATCCAGATCCAACAATCTGTTCGTGGGCCTCTGTGTACAAGGTGGGATTCTCTTTGCAAGTCAGGCAAGTTTATAAAGTCTGTCCTGAGGGATGCCTGGGCAAACCGGTGATTTCCTCTTTGTCTTACTCCTATCAATGTTTTTTAAGGGAAATAGTGGCTGCAGTGAAAAGCAATGAGATCCGACTTCATCGGTGTGCAGAGAACCCTAAATCCAGCCCTGCTGGTGAACACAGCCATTATGAGTCTTTGCTTTGTGAGGGAAGTATCACATTGAAGAGGAGACCTCATGGGCTGCAAAACTGCTGATGCTTAAGTGAGCTCAGCTTTCCAGTGTCCTGCATTCACTCTTGGCCACAGTCTGTTGCAAAACTTTTACCATTGAGTTGCAACCCTTGATCAGTTTTAGATCTGCCTGTCTTAGAGACACTCTCTGCCATTAGCCTGCACTGCATCTGCTGCAGTGGGTCGTTGTGAGCACGCAGGCAAAGGATGCTTGTCCTGGCTTTGCTCATGAGCTGCTGCTGACTGTTGATAAGGAGCATAGCCTCCCCAAGCCTTCACTTCTCTCTTGCCCTTTTCTGTCTTCCCCAGACTGTGGGTCCAATTGCTCTTTGGCTAAACAACATCTGAGTCTATGAGGCCAAAGTCTGAAGAGGGACTTTTGAATGTCACTTGTGTGCCCATAAAAAGCCAAAATGCGCCCATTTGTTAATGCGTACATTTCTGTTGTAAATGCTGCGACGTTGCACTTCCTTTCTTATAACTGTTCTTTAGTCCTTTTAATTATTTGTATCTTTTTATATCAAAACAATTTGAATCTATTTCTGTTGCAAGATGGTGTAGGGTAATGATAGGCATTTATGGGTTTCTTTGTTAAGCTGCATAAAGTGTTTTAAAAGCCTTGTAGCTTTATTTTTCTCTTGGAATGTCATGCTACTTACAAACTAACATCTTCATCAAGGCTCACTTATGAAAGGACAATGCAACTTCCTGTGCTCATTGACAGTCCTTGGAGCTTATTTCACTCCCTGCTTTTTGACGGAGACTATATTTGAAGTAGGTAAGATCACTGAAACCATGGTGAGATGTGAGAAGCTCCAGATAAATTAGATGGCTGAAATAACAGTGATTGCTTTTAACTTGATTTCTCTTTTTCTCTGTTTACAGGCAGATGGGAGAAAAGGTCTGTACTGCAGTCATTTACATGATTGCCTACTTTATCCCTTGACCTGAGAACCTGAGTAGTGGTAGGTAGCATAAGCTCTAGTCAGGCAGTGAGAGGCTGAAGTGAACAAGAGGTTTCTTTGCTTAACCCTTCCCTACTGCTTTTACTGAATACAGCTAATTTCTGTCACTTCCATACAGAGACAATTTAAAGTTGAATAGTGACTAAAGGGGACATTTTAATCTATCCAGCTTCCTTTGTGTGAAAGAGCTGCATTTAACAGCTGATTTTATTAACTGATAAGTTTTCTGTATATTTTGTCAGTCTTTGTGGCAAATAAACATTTCTGCAAACACTAAAGAGCTTAGAAGGTACATGTGGTGTATGTTTATTACTCATCTGAATTCATCTTTTCTACCTGTAAATGGTGGTGGGTAGGAGTCTTAGAATTGAAAACAAAAGTATTTAGCAAGATAATTTCGAGTTGACGGCAACGTTCTGAATTAAAAAAAAAGATACAGAAGCAGAAAAATTCAGTGAAGAAAACTTGTAACGGAGTCTTTGGGAACAAGGAAGCTGGAAGAGAATTGGACAGGAAAATCTCCTTTTCACAGAAATCTGTGACAGATGATGAAGTTGCTTGTGCAGAGAAGTGTGTTTGATTTCATGCCTAATGCATATACAGAGCAAGGAATGATGGAAGCAGACTGAGTGACAGCAGCCATAGCATCGCCGAGCTGCTGTTCAAAGATGCTGATGACTACAGAGATGAAGCCAGTGAAACAAGGAAGCTAGTCAGAAGGGAGCACACCTGAGGACAGCTGCACAACCCTAAGGGCCACGGAGGGAGAAGTGAGCTGATAAACGTGCTTTTGGGTGTGTCCCAGATAGACTCTAGTGCACACCAGATCTGTGTGTAGGAGTAAAGGAGATATTAGCTTTTCAGCTACAGACAAGTAATTCAATGGTAGTTATCTTTCCCAGAAAGGTTTATGAACAGGATTTGTTTTTCTAGCCAAGCCCACAGCTAAGAAGCTAAAAGGCAGGTTTGTTGGGTTTTTTTTGCCACAGAGCTAGTGATTTGTTGACTGCCTTAAAATAAGTTATCTAATAAAGGAAGCCACAGTTTAATTACTTGCTGCTTTTGAGGTATATCGTGTGATCTAATATTAGAAAGGAAAAGAACATTCTAATACTTCATTACAACCTGTAAAATCACAACCGTAATTTCTGCTGCTAGGGCCAAATAACTTTCTGCTGCTGGGGTGAGATAATTTACTTACACCTAATTCATGACTTAGGTAATTTTATATAAAGACTATATACACAGATATGCTCGAATTTTTAAAAATAATTAGAATAATCTAGAAGACAACAAACAAAATCAATGAGTGTTTTAGATAATGAGCTCCTGTTATTTTAAGCCTGAACAAAATTCTAAAAGTTCTGGACCAAGTAAGTATTAGACACGTGGAATGGATAGGTATTTATATAAATCATAATCTTTGTCATGACCTTTTCAGAGTTCAGGTAAAGGTAAGTATCTTTGGTTTCATATCCAGGTACTGTGTAACTATTTTTGGGTAACCTGTAGAGATCTTGAGGATTTTTGTTAGGCACCATTTTGTGAAAGCACATAAAAGGCTTTCAGAATTTACGATCTCTAGATGCACAAGCACTCCGATGTGTGAGTAAAATGTTTGGAAGCAGAAATGATGCCTCTCCCTCTTAAAGCCCATGTTCTTCTGCTTATCAGAGTGGTCCATGAAGACATCATGCAGTTTGCCACATTGCTAGTTCCATTTATACAGTTGTCAAACACAATTTATTTCTAAAGAGTTTGAAATACCCTGCAAGCTGAACATTCTCTTGCTGACACAGTACATCTGAAACCTGGAACAGCAGAATCCATACAATGAGTGAAGTGAGGATAACCAGGGTCAGTCACCCATCAGCGACCACCAGACACGTCTGTGGTGAGGAGGCAGCTCCAAGGTCAGGCAGGGAAGTCTGTGAGTGAGGGCTGACATGGCACATGGCCAGACGCTCCCATCCCTACAGCACAGCCGAGCAAGGGCCATGAGGAGAGGTCTAAGCCCAAACACAGCTCCTGAGGCAAGCCACCTCAGCTTCTCCACACAGCCCTTTCCCGCAGCTGAGCTGTTTTCACAGCAGTCATACCTGCGGTCACATTGCTGGGCTGTGCCGGAGCGGAGCTCAGAACAGAGCAGCTAAACCCCTGGGAGGAGGAGAGGGGGCTACAGAGTCCGTTGGTGCACGCAGGGCACCAACACACGTAGCAGGTTGTGCCGGTCTGCACATCCCTGTGGCTAAATCAATCAAACACAGCTGCAGCTTGCAAGCTGGGCTCCTCAGGTAGCTCTCCTGTCAGGTGACATCAAGTCTTGGGAGCCTCCAGGGTTGCGGTGCAGTTCTAGGATTAGGTTACCCTGCTTTTCTCTCTCCAAGCCCGCACCAGTGCTTGCCCTTCACCCTCATTACAGCAGAGCAGCAGCTCTCCACTTGCCTGGCCCCGGAGGCTGCCGCTCAGGGGGCATTCTCAGGTGCTCCCCGTCCCCAGGGAGGCTCCTGCCAGCTGCACCACCTGGATTGCGATTTAAAAAAAAAAGGCAATTGGTGTTTGCCACTGCTGCTCTTTTCCATTGAGAAGACTTGTGTAACCTTCAAATTCTTGCTGCTGTTTTTTGGGAAGCTGTAATCGTTTCCAAGTTGCTCTGCATGCTGGTTGTTATTCACACCAAATCACCGTTCAGAG
This sequence comes from Nyctibius grandis, assembly GCF_013368605.1. NCBI lineage: Eukaryota > Metazoa > Chordata > Aves > Nyctibiiformes > Nyctibiidae > Nyctibius > Nyctibius grandis. Next base: position 15,401,450 of record NC_090662.1, read on the forward strand.
AGCTTTTTGTTGCGTCCTCTCTGGAGCACGTTTGCTGAAATACATCTGAGCTGATGCCTATCTCAAGGTACATACTGGTCAGGAAGACAAAACTGCTCAGTTTGTGGATACGTATTTCACAGTGGATTTGATCATGATTGTGAATACAGCTTCCATCCTTTTGGTGAAAAGATCTAGCTGTCTGAGTAGGCAGAAACTAGAAATGCTAACGCAGAAATTACATCCTCAGAAAATAACCTTGACTGTGGTGGCTGAAAACTTACCTTTAGGGAGCTGATAAATTCAGTTAATGAGATCTTCTTTAAAGAGTGTATACGCAGAACAGGGATTTTGTTCATTTTGTTCCAGAGCATTGCAGTGGTAAAAGGTGAGGTTTCTCAAAACATGAACAAACCAACTCAGGGTTCAGCAAAGAGGCAAGTGAATAACCAGGTGTAATTTCTTCTCACTGCTTTTCTAAGATGCTCTTCTTTATTAATTTGAGGGGAATCCAGGAAAAAGGCCTGTTGATGGGCACTAAACACAGATATGCCAGGGAAAGGCTGGATCCTTGCAGTTTTGTGAAATTAAACCTTTTTTCTTTTCCAAACAGGTGGACATAAGATATTTTGTTGAAGAATTCAAATTTTAAATATAAATAGAACCAAATTGCTTTGACTTCTAACAAGCCTTGGGTTGACAAGGGCAAGATGTAGTGAGATTTGGACGTTGTAAAAATAACAACAAAAATTCCATGTTCTGGAGCAGTTGTTCTGAACCAGGAAAGAAAGGATGCCGAGGAAATTACTGATATAAAAATGCTGCCCCTTCAGATCTGCGTACACAGGCAAAATCCAGGATTGAGCAGGTAATTTTCTGCAGTCTGTTTTGGGTTGTCTCGCTGTTTCTCCACCTGAGCTCTCACTTCCTTGTTTCCTTATCGCACACATCCCGGTCCAGAGCAGTGCTCAGCAGAGCTCTTCTGCCCAGGTTATCCAAATCCCTCTGTACACCCTTGCAGATTAGCTCATCTGGGCTAGTGCTAACCGATCTCTGCGCTCTGTCTGAAAGGCAGAACAGTGGCTAATTTTGCCACTTTCTGCAAAGTTTAATCCAGGAGTTGTAATTAAGGCTCTTCCTTTACTTTCCGTCATTGTGCATTGGGCCTGGAAGGGTGATACCACGAACAATTTGCTGAACAGAAAGCAGAGAAATAGTTCAAAACATGAGAGGTGGAATTAATTTGCTGACAGGTTCTGTCTGCCAGATGATTTCTTCTGTGAACCCAAACAGCCCAAACCACTGAAACCTCTGTAGGTACTTTCACTCGCTGTTTATTTCTCTTCCAGCCTCCAGAGAGGTGAAAGATTCCTTTTCTAGGTCTGACTGCAGGACCAGGGGACAGCATGATTATCACACAGACCGTGGTACTTCACTGTAAAAACTGAACCCAGCTAATACAGCTACCGGTGGTCATGGAGACAAAGCGTTGGCTTCAGCTTAGGGCCCTTGTCCTTTGCAAAACCTTCTTGAAGCACCATCTGAGTGTCCATTGTTTGGTTTATTTTATCAGTGGCTGTCCTCTCATAAAATTCCCTCTAGAAGTCCCCAAATTTTCAGTGGTTTTAAAATTATGAAATACATTCATCCTGTTGTGAGAAGAGAGGAAGGGGTTGCACTTGTATTTTTTCTGTTTCATGTGTAGTCCTGCAATTGAAGCCCCTATGCATAGGAAGCATCTAGCTGCTCTGGCATCCATTCTTCCAGTCCCACTTCATCACCAGTGGATAAATCAGCAACATTTCCCTTTCTGCAGATTACAGGATGAGAGAAGACAGTAATTTTTTTCCTGAGTATGCTTGCTCCTTTGATAAATCAGATTTTGGTCTCCTCCTTAGGGCAGTGTTTGAAATCTATCATTTCAACGAGGCTATCTTGACAAGGCATCAACATTGCTTTCTGGTGCCTGTGTGAGGCTGGTACAGTTTTTCCAACTATGCAGCAAATTACTCCTCAGGTTTGCAAAATCTTTTTCTCACCCAAACCACAGAGAGTTTTGCAATAATGATAATTTATTTTAAAAAAAAATCTATAATAGGAATAAAGTGCTGCAAAACTCTACACATCTGTGAACATTTGGAGAGCTGAGCAGTTCAGTGCACAGCCGCCTTTCTTTGTGCTGATGGAAATTTTTGTTTTGCTGATAACATACCTCCGATAAACTTCCCGGCTTTGGAAAAACTCTGAGTCCTTTTACTGATTAGGTTCAGATTAGCAGTTGTCAGTTTATCTCAGACCGATTTTAAATATTTCAATTCTTCCAGAAACCTTTTTTAGCTGGCCTTAGGATATCATTTGCAGATAACGTAGGAGCTGAGAGAGGCGGACTATGTAACACTCCCTCTGTAAGACTGTCAGATGCGGCAGGTACACTGCCCACGCCCCGAGTGTCACTGTACATTGCTGCAGTCTGTTCAGCTGTGAAGACACTGTTTCCTCTATCCTTTCTGTCCACTTCACCTTGCTAAGACCCATTTTTATATCTCACTGGGTTGAACCTGCTACAGAGTTAGATTATCTTCTATCTATAATAAAGGGTAAGAATAATTTCAAATTACGTTAATTTTCATAGACTCATAGAATAACCCATATTGGAAGGGACCTCGAAAGATCATCTGTCCAACCTTTCATAAGGTATCGTTTCTCCACTTCTGATCTGATCTTACCATATTTTTTCTTAACCAAAACTCTAGATGGGCCCAGAGACTGGTTAAACTCAGTTATGCATTTCCTCACTGACTAGCAATGCTTTTTCCTCTTGGGTATTGCTGTGTGGCGAGGTGGAAGGGGAATGGGTTGATGTCCTCTGGTGTCATTCCCTTGCTGCCCCTCTGCAGGCAAATTGAATGGGATTGGGAGAGTGATTCCTGGTTATTAACCAGAAGCATCTTGGACCTCTATGCTGGAAGAAGCCCTGTAGGTTATGTCTTAAGTGACATAGAGAAAGAGCTCTTTGCTCTTGGTCCGTGTCCTGGCTGCATCTTGAACCCGCACTGGGGTAGGACTAAAGTGCCTTGCTTTCCAAGGGAAGAAAATACTGGCACATAAGCCATGTGCTCTAGTCAGGCCTCTCATCGGGAAAGCTGGTGGACCAGGACCTTTGGACATCCCAGGTACTCTTTATGGTCAGCTTTTACTCATAAAGTCTCTTGAAGCTTAAGCTTCTCTTCTTTATTCGCCATAGTATTCCTTTACACCAATCAGGGCAACTGGTTTGAGTTTTTTTCAGCTTTTCTTCTCTCTTTCATGATCTTTCATCATCTTTTTCACAAGAAAAATGTGTCCCTGTTCTGTTCACCTAAAAGGCACTAGCACCCCCAAACTCCCCAACAGCCTAGGTCCCAAAGCTGCTCAAGCCCACCTTTTTTCCTCTGGAAACTATCCCAGTAGTGGATAACTATTACATGGGTTTTTCACTTGGATGAAGAACAATTTGTTTGCTGACATCCAGCTGTGTATAATTTGTTTCGTCTGACCCACATCTCTCCTTTCTTTTTTCTCTTCTTTTCTTACAATACAAAACAACTATCTAGCTGGTTCTCATATATCTCACCTTTGGTGCCCTATCTTCCTCCATTTAACCATCTTCTTCCTGAACAGAATAGGGACTTTGTCCATAAGTACATTGCTTTACTTTTGCTTAAGCTAATCTTATTTTTCCTGCTATTTTTCCACTGTGCAAGCATTAGCTAAATCAGTTCCTATAATTTTTCTACAAGGTCCCTATTCTCTTTGGCTTAGAAATCACATTTAGCTTTTTTTTTTGTCTACTAAATATCATGAATCTTTCTTTAACCTCATACATATTAAACACGGAGCTGTGCTTACAGGGCTTGTGGCAGTTGTTTTTTCTCACCAGTGCTGCCTTCCTGTTGCGGGGTGCTATTACAAGGAAATATTGAATGTCCTCTCAGAGTCCTCCATTTCCTGGTGCTCACCAGTAAGTCCAAGCCCAGCTGATAAAGTACATGCTGATTCGCTGGCACTCCATCCTGTAAATTCTCAATGGTACTGGGCAAGTTTTCTGCATCCTTTAGCCTTTTTAGTTCTCCCTAGACAGTTCTGGTTTAGAGCGTTTTTCCTGTACTTCAGCCTGTCTGGCTGGACAGTGTTCCTCTCACATATGGGAACCAGCTCCATAACTGACAGGAAAGGCAGGATCCCAATCTGCGTCATTCAGTCTCTTCCTAAAGCATAAACCCTTTGAGTGGCCCAAATGGGCATCCAGTGGCTCTCTTCCATTCTTCTCTTTTGCGTATCCTTTGATTTCTTCCCAGAGCTGATGTTTGTGATGTATTTTCTAATGTCCTTGCTATAGCTTATCTCTGTTAGCAAATTCCAGATCGACCCAAGTCTTTTTCCATATACAGGAGGATCTCTTAGTCTGCAGTAGATACACAGATGTCTTTGCTTTTCTTACTGTTCCAGTTGGGAGTTTTTATCAGAGCTCTGCTCTTGCGTTGTCCAATGCAGCCATACCTTGGGGTTGTTTCTGTGGGATGTGCTCCTGTTTCTTCACCTGTACAGTTTGCCTTAAACATGCACGGCCGTGCAGTCCCACCTACACACACACATATATACCCCTGACCCCAAAATACTCAGCATTGTTTCTTTCAGAACATTTGAATACTTGCTATGCACTGTGCCTAGATTTTAACTAGAAATGAGTGTTTCTCTGTTTAATGATGTGAATGGTGGTAGCTAACCCTACTGATTTCAATGAAGTTTAACCTGATCTGAAAATACTCTTTTCTTTAATTAACTTGAGAGAGTCAAACCACATCCTAACACAGTTTTTACAACAACACAGTTTTTACTGGCACCACCAACTGTGGCTGTTAGGACAACCACATTTGAAGCCTAAGTTTGAGTTGACAGGTGGTCAAAACATCCTCTCCCCAAGTCAAAGGGAAGAAGTATTTTACATTGAGAGTTGAAGTGGAAGTGATAGAGTACCAAGGAGGTGGATGAAGGAGAGGTAGAGGTGTCTAAAGACACCATAGTGGGCTCTGGAGATAATTTTCCCTGGAAGCAAATTAAGACAGTAACTTGTCTACTGATTCAAAGATAATGAATATAAAGAAGTGCGTGGATAGATTTGTTTTAAAATGCAGAGGAAAAGGCAGTTGTACATCAGGATATAAAGGTTTGAATATAAATGAGATGGCACAGTAAATGACAAGATGTAAGAAGAGGAAGCTTTTTGCCAGCGAAGGTAATGAGTTTTGTTCTCTTAGTCTGGAGACTTGAGAGACTAAAGAACAAAAATGTAAATGAGCGCTTGGGGTTTAGTGATGGATGCAAACCACGGGCTGGAGTCTCACTCAGCCTCGTGTAAAACCAGAGGTACCGAACTGAAATTAGAAAAGCTGCATTAACACAAAGCAGACAATCAGGCTCTGTATGAACAATCTGGAGTTCGTCATGACAATCTGGGTTCATCATGATAGCTGAAGGGTTCGTTCTAGACACGGATATTTCAGGTGGCAATGGAAACAGTTCAGAAGAGGGTGTTTTAGATGAGGAGGAGATAATTTATCTAAATATTGTCATACATTTTCTGGCTTGTGCTAATGGCTGTAAACATTCCAGTAGTGAGTCAGTAAGTGACTGCCATGGCCAAGTGCATTAATACAGAGATCTGGAACATCTGTTTGCACAGGCAAATTAGCACTCCCCCGTTGGTCCTGCTGAGCTCCGTAGAAGTGTTTGTCTGAATCAGAGGCTGGGAAAAGTGGTATATTTTTTCCCCTGAAGTGTGATTTACCTTGTAGCATGTTCTATTTAAAAAATACTATTCTTCTTTGAAATTCTTTGCCATCTTTTTTCTTTCTGATGTAGTTCACATGTAAAGACTGGTGGTGGAAGGAAGATGGTGTCAGGCATGATACAGCAATGTGACTGTCATGCAAAATTCTGTTACAGAAATAATCTATAATTGACAATTCTGTTATTTCAAAGATTGTGCTGAAAATTTTCAGCTTTTCTAAGGGAGAATTCTAATTCTTAGAAGATTTTATAGATTTTTTTGATAACCAGAGAAATTCTGGACAGAAGCAAAAACCAAACTGTAAAGTATGTGAGGTTCTGATTTGTGTGTTTGTGTTGGAAGTGTGGCTGTGGACAGGGTGAGTGGAGGTAAAAGTTACTCCCTCCAGCAACAGAATATTAATTTTCCTTTGTTTCTGAAAAGGTCCTGTTGAGGAGATGGGAACAGACCAGCCCCTCATGAAATCTCTTAACCTTTTTCTTAATCCTTTCCTCTTCAGTGAGGTTCCTTTTCAATTAAAGGAGAAATAAGTATTGTACTGTTCTGTACAGAACGTGTGGCAGAGCAACCTGGAAATCTACTTTCTGGGTAGGTTTAGAGTCTACTGCAGTGTGGGTTCATGGACTTGAATGCACATGCACAAGATGATTGTATTTCTGTGAACATCAAGAGTTATTGTTCCACAAAGAAATTATTGACTGCAGGTTGCTTTGGTGAATATTTACCCTGAGGTCAATAAAACTTGATATTCACCTCAGCAGAAGTCAGTATCTACTTATTAGTATTATTTTTTAAAAGAAGATTATTGATAAAACTACAAAATAGTCAGGTGCAGGTGACAGGTTGCTGATAAACATCTTGAAGATCTTAAATAAGAATTGTCATGTGATAGAGAGGTAAACTACTAATTCTAGAAGATAAAGTCTAGTTTTTAAAATATATCAACTACCTTTGAAATGTAGCGAAACACTGAACACAAGTGCTTGCACCTCAGGCATCCGGGAAAAGAGAGAATTACTTAGACATTGTATGTTTACCGAGTTGAAAATTTACAGAATCACAGAATCAGCTAGGTTGGAAGAGACCTCTGGGATCATTGAATCCAACCTTTGACCTAACACCACTGTGTCAACTAGACCATGGCACTAAGTGCCACATCTAGTCTTCTCTTAAATACCTCCAGGGATGGTGACTCCACCACCTCCCTGGGCAGCCCATTCCAATGCCTAATGACCCTTTCTGAGAAGAAATTTTTGCTAATGTCTAACCTGAACCTCCTCTGGTGCAGCTTGAGGCTATGTCCTCTAGTCCTGTTGCTAGTTGCCCAGGAGAAGAGGCCGACCCCCACCCTGCTACAACCTCCTTTCAGGTGGTTGTAGAGAATGGAATAGATTTTTAAAGTCAGCAAATATTTTGAAATAGATTTTGAAATGGAATAGATTTTGAAATTCAGCAAAATAATATGTTGGATGGTTCATACATTCAATGGTGTTTATTATTGTACATGCTTCTTATGAAGTAGCAGCTAGAGTAGCAAAGAGCCATAAGATCATTAAATATCTTTAATATGTGCTATTTTACCCCATAATGTGGCAAATTCTGTATCCACAGATAGTCAAGAATATTTTGCTTGCAGCCAGGAGAAAACAAGTCTCGGGAACTAAAAATGTCACCTGATGGAGCTTGTTGGCATTTGTAGTGGACCTTTCATTGTTGAAGCTTTCTCAGAAGCAGTATAGAATTTCTAGTCAAAGCAAGGAGAAATAAAAACAGAGGAGAAATAAAGAAAATAACCTTACATTTTGCTTTCTTTTCATCAATGGAGATCAATAAAATATTTGGTTGGATGAATTTACACTCTCTTTCCCTCTCACTTTCCTTCAAAAAAATTACAGAAAATAAGGCAAATTTTATTTTGATGATTCTTGTTTCTCCTTAATTCTACAGCACAATAGAAAACAGAAATATTTACAAAGCACCCAGATCCATCCTGGATAAAATGCTGCGTGTTGTTTGAATTGGTAGTAGTCATATTCCAGGATACCTTTTATGTTTCTAGAGCACAAATATCTATAAGTGATGCATTTCATTGTATTATATCCATTTGTTGACTTTTTTGCAAGTCACAAGGGAGGAAAAATTAAGAAAATACTGGATTTTTAATGGTGCTATGCTTCGGAAGATAGAAATTCTCAAGAGAAGGGTCCAAAGTGGTAATTGAAGGAAACTACCTCATGATACCTTTGATAATGTAGGAAGGAGGAAAAGTCAGATGGAAATAATTATTTGCCTTTAAAAAGACACATAAAGATAGAAGATTCTTCACAAGAATACGGGAATCAAAAGCCCTTCAAGTCACATAAATGGAAAAACTTACTATATACTGACTGAAAAGTGTGGCAAATAAAACTAGCTGAACCACATTTTGTGGAGAGGGTATCAAAGCCGATAAAATTCTAGCTTATCTACCGGGAAGGAGAAATCATGAGGAAGAAATTTGTTAAATAATAACTGAAAGGAGTGTGATAAGACATTCTAGAGCTATTTAAGTCTGCCTTTCAGGATTCCTCACAAATATGTATGTATCATGAAACAGAAAATCTATTGGAGGATTTAAAAAGTAAACGTTTTGAGTTCTATCAACCTCAAGAAAGTTGCAATTGCATTAGAGAAGTCAGTAGCTGAAACAGAGACTGAAAGGGTTGTAAACAGTTTGAAAATTGGGGAAAGGCCCAGGACAGTACTTCTATACAGTAACAGTGTGTAAAATTACAGACGTAATTACACCAGGTCTTTGTTAACATCTTGACAAAGATGCCCACCTAGAAGCATGCACTGATTTACTATCAGATGACTCACAGGAAAATAATGCCACAGATGGGAATGCTTTTTTTATTACCACAGTTGGAAAAATAATATTAAAAAAATAATTACACTGTATTCTGGAGAGAATGGCCACTGGCCTTGTTACCACAATGAGGCAACTTGACTCTTAAGACATCTCTAAGGTAGACATCTACATCTGAAGCTTCCTTTATAGATAAATCAGAGAGAGAAGTTGCTTTCTCCTATTTTTGGATGACATAAATACCTACTCAGACACTTTCGAAGTGTCTGTTTTTTTCCATTGCCTCCTTTTGTTGTTGCCTTTAAACAAAGTCTAAACAGCAAACTCAGATGTACCTATTCACCACCTTGAAGTCTACATCTAAGCAGGTGAATCCTCCTCCAAATGCTTTCGTCTGCAAACATACTTATTTCTTGGAGCCACTTTTCACATAATATATAACACATATTGACCTGTAACCTTATAACCAGATCAGAAAAAGAGATCAGGCTTTGCGTTATTCTCTTGATGCAGTGAGGGCCTTTGACTTAGCTGAGAGGCTGATTTTAAACTTCAAATGTTTCTGTCTGTGGCCCCTGGTGTCACAGTAGCTAAATGTTTTATACTCAGTCTGAGATCTAATTTTCCAGCAAAGGGCTACTTTAAAGGGAAAGAGAGTAAAGGTGATCTTTTAAAAACTTTTATTTGCCTAGTTAATAGAGCAACTAGTGGGGGGGGAAAGATCTTGTGTGTCTGCTGAATGATCTGAAACTGAAGTGTAACACAAAATTGCCTTATACTTAGATGACATTTTACTTCATTTTACATAAGTTGTGTCTTCTGTATCATCTCCTTCCTGGGACAATTTTAGTGTTAGCCAAGTATTGAGCTATAAAATAGATATTTCTTAGAATTGTTATTGCTTGTACTGATGAAAGAGGAAGTGAAAGTTCAAAAGTTTCATCTTATACTACATAAGCCACTACAAAAAAAGATTTTTGAAGTTTTTATGTACATCATTTAACAGACTACTTATCGAGTGTTCTTCCTTTTCTGAAGTGATCACAGCCAGAAAACCTACTGTCTAGAATAAAATATATATACATTGGCTAGGCAGATAACATACTCTGCATTGAATTACTTGCCTCATGTCTTACACTTTTCCATGTGGTTTTGACACCTCTAAGATTTCTACCTGGAAAGCAGAAAAGGAGGTTGTGAGAAGGAGACTGCAAACTGAATTTAGGATTAATATCTTCTATTTTAAGAGTTGTGGTTTCTGAAGCAGAGTTTGAAGAATGTTTGTCTGTTTCCAAGAAAATAGTTCTCCTTTGGAAAGCATTTAACCAGCGTTCACTTAAGGCAGATAATCTTTAAGGACAGAGAAAATACACTGCCTGGGGAGGAGAGAGCAGGCAGCTGTTTGGTGGTAAAACTTCTCCAACATCCCCACTGTGGCACCTCAGTTTTCATAAAACATCTTTTTGGGTCCATGTGTTTACACCATAATTGGCTTATAGGGGTCAGGTTGCAAAATGACTGGATAGATGGCAGGATGATAGGTGTGATTTACCTGCCACAGCCTTTGTTTTAAGTAAATGACCGTATAAATTATGGTATCTATAGTGATCTCAGGTTAAAGGAGATAATACTGTTGTTTGTTGAGATCGTTATATTTGCTGTATTGCTTTAGTATAGGCATATGCTGCAACAATCTGCTTAGACGTTGCTTTTGAGTAGGTAGGAGCCCAAGCAAAGGTTTTTCTGTGTTAAGAACCAAAATGGATGTGCTTACCCTGAGGCCTGAGGTACTCGGGCACAGCGGCCGCTGGAGAGGCTGTGGTACCCCCAGTTAAAGAGTAAATCAGGACACCTAAATGCTGTGTGAGGTTTCTGAATCTTCTCTGCTCTTATGGGTTTCCTGTGGATGGTTTTGGTCAAAATCCAGAATAAGTAGGGTTTGTTTGTAATTGGGCTTGAAATTCGATCCTGAAAAATTAAGAGGATCAGCCTCACAAAGCTTCTTCATGGAGTTTGCCTCTGGTGGAGTTTTCCCGTGTTGGTGTCCGTGCATGCTGTGGGGTGAGCCGAGCCGCTGGCTGCGTGGTGTCTGCTCACGCCATGGTGGGGTTTTACCTGACATTTTGGTTTATTCCCAGCTCAGTCCTTCCAGGTTTCTAAATGTGTTTGTTGCAGCCATTGCAGCTGATCAAGCACTCTACTGAGAATGTCAGCTCGGTTATGGATGAGAAACATTCAACCATGAAGTAACAGTGCAAGCACTTTCTTTCAGTAGTTTTTTCTACACCTGAGATTGGCCACAGCCAAAAAAAAAGTAAAGAACTTCTCAGACAAACTCTTTCTACAGTTGTGCAGCTTGTTCTCCTGTTCCGATTAACACGATACAGCATTTAGGCCTGTGCTTAGCTTAGTAAAACTTGCTGTACACATCTGTTGATCATGTCTCTTTGAAGCTTCTGGAGGAGGAAACACAAACTCTTGCTTTCACCCTTTAAAGACTGACATTTCTAACGTGTTGAGCTACATCAGTCCCTTTTGACCTCCGCAGGAATGGAGGGTGCTGGGCTTCTCCCCGGCTTGCATCCTGCGGACAGGGTTGAGCTCACCAGCCCGCGCTCACCCGGCCCCGAGCAGGCGGAGAGAGTCTCAGCCAACTTCAGAGGCAGCACTGCAAATAGCACATTGAGGTGAGATTAATTACCCTTTTTATAAGGAATACTTGATAGCATCCTAATCTGTACAGCTAGATGCAGAACCGTTGCTAAATATAGTCCACTGTTGCTGGATGTTTAATATATCACTGTGTTTAGTGACTGCCATTATTTGTGTTAAAATGGTGCCAAGAAGCTCAAATTGGGCATCTGTGCCCATCTTAGTTTTGGCATTTCCTATCTATGGTATGCTTGACTTTGCGAGCCTAAACTTCTTACTTATACCTTGGGATAATTAGTATTATACTTTGTAAGGGAATACAGAAGAATAAAGAATTCAATAGAAACTATTATCTTCAATTAAAATAACAATTTACCTAATAAATACTTTTCCTGTAGCTTTGCTTGCATTAATAATGCTGGTCCAAGGTTATTGGAGCGTAACAGCAACACATGCATCAAAATTGCTAAACAAAAATCAATGAGTCAGTTTCAGTTAACTCTAGAAAAATAATTAGCATTTCTTGAAGGAAAAAAGGGCAAAAATCAATATGGAAGCAAAATATGTACACCGTCCAGAAAGGACTGAAAAATGAAAGGGAAAAAAAAATATCTTTAGAAAAATGCACTTTCAAGTGTTTTTGAGAAATGAATAAGAAACAAAGTAAACAGCTATTGAATACTCAGAAATTCAATGTGGTGAAAGTGAAAATCTTTAGGAATAATTAAGGTGGATAAAATCTCCTTGCATTGCGAACAGTAGAAACAAAACCTTAATCACAGGAGGAGTCAAGCTTCTTAAGACAAAGACATCACTAACAGTGTCACAAATAAATCATTACCAGGCTGTGATCTTACAGTCACTGCACAGATCAGATTCTTAATTTTTTTAACTGGGAAATTTGTTTGCATGGGGACTGCACAATTCTGCTGGATGTTTTTAGAGTGTTTTTACTCATGGAAAGTAAGGAACACCTAGAAGCCTGGATGTAAAATAAAACTCGGTGGCATAAATGAAAATATATTAGAAATACCTTAATAGGAATTTACCTTCACCCCCACAATGACCATTTCGATAAATTTGGGTATGCTGAAGTCAAGGATGGTCTTGAAAAACTTAGCTGAAAATTGTGGGAGTTTGGGGTTTTTTTTAAGATAATATATCAGGCAAAAGATGTTTCATGGCAAATGTAATGCGTACAGCTCAGGCAGTATGTTCCAAAGAAAATCTATTCAATCGAGAAGCATCAAAGCGTTCAAGCAAGACCTTGAATGAGTTATTAAACAGTAAATAGTCTGGGAATGAAGGCAGGAAAATAGATATGAAAGGGAAGGCAGTGGAGGAGATGAGCCTTCTGCAGAAGCTGTTTTTTCCCCTGGCCTGTAATTTAGATGTGAATTTATTCTGCCCTGCACATATTATTTATATCTTTTCTCACCACCTTTTTATCTCATGATTTTGGGCTTGGAGTGACTTTAACGGGAGCAAGGAACAAGACTTAGCATAAATTAAGATGTGATCCTGAGAGGCAGGCCAGGGTTTGGCCCCTGTGAGGATCAAGTCCTGAAATATTAAGGGTCATAACAGTTGCTGATTGCCTGCTGGAATTTCCCCGAAATTATTGCCTTAAAATACTCCAAGTTTAAATGGAAAGTGTCATTTTCCCCCAAGTAAGCTATTTCTCTTTAGCCATTAACTGGAGAAAGAATACTGTGAGCCTTCTGTTACTCTGCTCAATTTCTGCAGGTTATGTAGCAAATTTTAGTGTTTTTTTTTTCCCCAGTTCACTGATTTCTCTAGTGATAAAATGTTTTGGGGTAATTATTTCAGCTGCTGAAGATCATTTGCTATACACACATGCACAAAAAGCATAGCTTGCCTAGAGGGCAAGTAGAAAGCATATTGATAAAAAGCATTTCATCCCTAGGTTATCAGTATAAATCCAGCCCAGCCCTGTAATAACTTAAAGATTTAAGACGGGCATTGATCAGCCTATCCAGCCTTGTTTAGGAGAACAGTCTTTTCTCAAACAGCCTGGGAGCAGGGGTCAGAACTGAGGTCTCTTGTATACAGCATCCCTCTCTATCCTTTCTCTCTCTGTGAATCTTGCAGGTTTTGTTTTTGGTAGCCCATTTTCATCAGGACTTTGCAGCCTTGTGGACACTGGGATTCAGAATCATTTGTCTACAACTGGTGTCTTAAAACTCTGGGAGTGGGTGAAAAACAAAAGGATTTTCAACCAGGAAAAGAAACTTCTCCAGGAGAAGGAAAACAGAAAAAAAGGACTTTTTCTAAAGGAAATTTGTATCACTATTAACATTTTTGCTTGATAAATAGGCGCATTTGTGGAGTGGTGGGTTTTCAAGCTCCAAGAACAGCTGATCTAAACCCCTGGATAAGACAGGCCACGTGTTTTTCAGAAGTAAGTTTAGGTTGAAATAGGACATACCTTTCAGAGAAAAGTCCTGTGAAGTGTTTCGTTTCTAGTGATGTGACATTTATCACAGAACCGAAAAGGTGTTCCAGTGGTAAATCATCCTCCCTATACAAAGTATACACCATATATCTGAACGGATGGTCCTCACTCAGTTTCCAGTTCTTGGGTCTGTTTGCGAGACTGGGGAACCCTCTAAATCCAATTTGTGTTCGACATGGTGCATCCTGGGCTGTGAGCAGATACTTTTTGTTCTTAAATATCTTGAACACCTTGAACCTTTTCATGTGAACCATGTTTTCCAACTCCTTCATCATTCTTTTGGCACTTTTCTGAACTCTCGCTGACTACTCAACATCTGTCTTGAACTGCGGGCATCAAAGGTGGATACGGTAATGCAGGATTGAACGCTAAGGTAGAAGCTTGTTACCCCATTCAGCATTTCCACATCCAGGGATCACATTTATTCCTTTAGCAGAACTTCTTACTCGAATGTCTATTCAGCTGAAAACCCCTCAATATCCCCCAGCTCTTTTCAGATTTGTTTTTTCCAGGAATGGAGCCCCCTCTGTTAACAGCGTGGTCTCTGTCTGGCTCTGTTGGAGTTGATGTTGGTTGTTTGTGCTGGTTCCCAAAGCAATCCAATCCCCTCTGTACGGCTGGCTCTGTCTCTTCATTATTCAGCCACTCTTCCAATCTTTGTCCCATCTGCCAACTTTATTAGTAATGATTTTATGTTTTCTTGCAGATCAGTGGTAAAATGTAAGGAAGAGTAGGGCTAAGAACTAATGGGTTTAGGATCCCACTGGAAACACATGTTCAAGAACAATTCCCTAATGAATGATCAATTACTCAGGCTTTAATCCTTTTAATGTATGTCATGTTGATTTTTCTATCATTCAGGTTAATCAAAACATCATGTAGTAAGCACCATCTAAAGTAGCTTTTAGAAGTCTATTATACCATCATGGTTACTTTTAGCGACTTGAAACTCCATAAAAAATCAAATTAGTTTGACAAAACCTGCTTGCTATAAGCCTGTGTTGATTGGCGGTAATTATATTAGCCATCTTTATTTCCTTATTAATCAAGTCTCTCTCAGCCATTTCATTATTTTCTTTGGGATCACTGTCAGGCTGACAAGCTTTTAATTACCTGAGCTGCTGGTATACTACCTACTGAAAATACTGACACAACAGGAGCTTTCTTCTGGTTGTCTGAAAGTTTATGTCCTCATGTATGAAGAGCAATATTAACGGCACAAGCACCTCTTTTGGAATTCGCATGTGGAACAGATTATTTAAATGTTGAAAAAACTAAGGAGAACATACAGCTTTGCTGCTTACAGGATATCCTTAGAGGATGACAAAAATACATAGCGGAGTTCACATTGCATGAGCAAGTAAAAGTAATTAATAGACGTTAGCAATCAGGGCACATTACAGGCAGGCAGAAAGACAGCATGTGTCTTATATGAAAAACAATTTTCTGATTGCAGAGGGTTTTAACATTACCTCATTCGTTTGGAAATATGAGAGAATTGATAAGTGGGGAAATGTTACATGAAAGTAGCATTTATAAGTTATTACTGTCTGAGCATTTCTCCACTTATCTCTGTGCCTGTCAATCAATATTTTTTTCTCAGTCATCAAAAATATTAAAAAATTTAAAAATTGCCAAAGTTTTCTGCCAGAGAAACTTTACTAGAAGTCCTTGCTTATATATTCAATTTTCAAATATCAAAGTCTCACTCCAAATTAGAAGCTCTTTTTGCTCTCCAATAGAAGTAAAAAATGCAGCTTTAGTTACATTTATTCATAATTAATAGAAGCAGATCTCCAAACCCAATATCCTCAAGGAGAAATCCATCTTTCTTCCCTTCCCACTCTCCTGGCTGCAGTGTCCTCATCAGCTGGACGTTGTCAATAGGGCTCTTTGTCAGGGGCACCCACCAGGATGGCGTAGGGCTTCAAAGGTCAGAGTCCCACGGTCGGCCTGTGTTCGTGCTGGTTTCTCTGGCAGGGGTAC
The DNA here is from genome assembly GCF_013368605.1 of Nyctibius grandis. Lineage (NCBI taxonomy): Eukaryota > Metazoa > Chordata > Aves > Nyctibiiformes > Nyctibiidae > Nyctibius > Nyctibius grandis. The sequence continues at coordinate 15,417,221 of NC_090662.1, forward strand.
CGGGCAGTAGGCAGGTCCCACACCAGCGCAGGGTGGTTGCTTCATCTGAGGGGATGCAAATGTCAACTCAAAGCTAAGAGCTTGCTTGCTTTGCTGGAGAGTGTGAGCCTAGAGGAAAATAGACGAACAAGGGCAGGTCCTTGGAGGATGTGTGCTGATGATCTTGCAGACCCACAGAAATTAGGTTAAAAAGATGAAAAAGCTCTGCTGTTCTTCCCACCCAACCATGTAGCCATTTACTGAGGACCTTCTCCATGGAAGTCCCCCTGCCAGGGCTGTCCTCGCCTGGCTGCCCAGCACCCCAGACAGGGTCAGGACTGCAGCCACTTTCAACCTGCAGACACAGCACAAAGGTGAGTCTGGAGCAGAGCCAAAGTAGGAAACTGGGGGGTTTTTAGAGTCTTTAGTGAGTTGTGTCCACCCGTGAGCTGGGGCACGAAGCCATGCAACAGGAAAGCAAACCCTGCTCTGCTGATGGGGAGGGGACACAGAAGCAAACCCCTGTGAGGACATCTTCTCTGCTTTTGCTATCTCTGCACGCTTTCCTTTCCAGATAGAGGCATTTGTCTTGGTCTTGATTCATTTCCAAAGGAAACCGAATATCAATAAAACAGTTACCCGATTCCATTTTAAATATCTGTGAGGACACCACTATTGCTGCTGCATCTGGAAGCCCCACAGCTGCCAGAGGACATCTGCGCAGCAGGACTGCATGACCCGACAATTTGCTGGGGGTGCCGAGCAGTTGGAAAACAGATGGTGGAAAGGAAATCGGTTTTCTGAGACCGCTCCACCTTTTACAATGCTAACTGCTGCGACTAATGCAGTGTTGTTTTAATACTCTCATGCGGTTTTAGGAAGTTTGAGCTGGAGGAAGGTGCTGCTAAGGAGGTGGCTGCCCTGATGTTGCACGTTTGCCTGTTGTTTTCCTTAGCTAATAGGTTTTTTCTTGTGCACCAATCTGCCAATCCACGTTGTACTTAGAGATTCATTGTGCTGCCCTCCTCCATGGTTGCACTGAGATCTCCCAGCAGAAAAAAAAATTACTCAGCCAAAGCATGGGAGCAGAGCATGCTAATTACAATCGATTATAATCTATACGTTAAATGTGCCTCAGTGCTCTGGCACTTATAAATGTAAAAATATTCATAAAGACACTGAGCTTTAATAAAAAAAAAAAAGGACTGGTATTTTTTACTCTCAGGTGACTAAAGCCTTAGTTTTATAGTATCCTTACTAGAAAGATGTAATTTTAAAACTTCGGTCCTTGGTCTTGACCTTACAGCTGATGTAAGCAGACTGCTGTGCTCCCCGCAAACATCACCTGGCCCTGTGTTAGCTGTGGTGTGAACAAACAAACAGCTGGTCCAAGTCAGAGGAGAAAAAACCCTCTCAAAATCATACTTTGAAAGTCTTATCTTTGCATCAGGATGTGGTGTTATCTTTGTGGTGGAGGATCTTATTGCCTCTTCCTGGACTGTGTCACTGCCATTCACTTGCAGCAGCTATGACTTAACCATGACATTGAAGAATCCTTGCTTAGGAAGAGGTTTTATCACGAGGATGCTGATTTACAGTGCAAGATCGTTGTGCTTTTCCTTGTACTAAACATGGACGTATGTGTATTTTTAGATACTGCTATTTTAAAATGTTCATTCCTATATAAAACCAAGTTTTAAACCCTAATTACTTCTTAGGTTTTCTCATATCATGCCCATTGTTTTTATCTTATAAATGAAATGAACTCAGGGACAGACGTTTGCACAGATGGTATATCTCAATGGGCTTTGTACCAGCCTGGTATTAGATACTGTTGCCCAGAATAGTTAACTTTCAGTTTTGAAATTCAGAGGTAGTAGCATTTTACCATGGCTGGTCGGGTACAGTGACATTGGAATCCTGTAAACTTTATTATTATACTCACTGCTCTTTAAATTAGATTTATTGGCTATGTCACTTGGGGTTTTAGGTTACCTGCTTGACATTTTTTTGTGTATAGCACAATATGCAATAATTTTTGTATTCATAAACTAAAACATGCTGAGAACGTGACAGGTTCTGTATAGCTGTATCTGAACACAGCATTTTTCTTTGTATTTCAAGTGACGTCAGTGCTCACACAAAATACTATGTTAGGATCCCAATCCAATAGAGTTGGAAATCCGTTTTTGGTTTGGATTTCTAGCACCATTCCCTGTACCCCCTGTTCTCCTCTGGCTCACAGGCTGGTACAGCTGCAGCAGTCAGTCCTGCACATCTGGAGTTTGCACAGGGCTAAAGGAAGAGGGGAATGATGCTGCCATGTTCATATCCTGATTCCCTGTTGGGTGTCAGGCAAGTATTTCTTCCACTCCATAAATACCCAGAAGCAGCGGGAAACTCCTTATCTCTGAAATTGTTTGTCAAACTATCAAAATTTACAGAGTGTATGAAGGATTTTTTACAGGAATCTTCTTCTGCATAATTCACCCGTCTAATTTCTTATCAGATCAGTCTTACTAGACCTTTCTACTGACTCACACTGTGGTGATCATGTAATCCTATGAAATGTTTACGAAAACCACAGTTTCAGTTTGTTGCAGGAAAATGTACAGAGTATATTAGGTTGGATATAGGGATTGATCGCTGTTCTAGTAAAAGGAAATCAAATGTTGAGTGATTTGTCTTAATTACCTATGAAAATGGTTTATCTGACTTGATCAACTACTCTCTGGAACCAAATCCAGTCCATTTTACTGAGTGCTTGTTGCAAATAAGTCCACTGAGGTTACCTGTGTAACTGATAGGACGTGAAGGACTTGGCCCTAGATGCCAGGAAGACCCACCATAATTCGATAGCCTGGGTAGTTTCTATCTGCCCCTTCCTTTTTATTTCTTGTACTCCAGAGCAAACGTGTGTGCTCATGTTTCGTGCTGATGGGTGCACAAGCGACCCTTGCTTGGCCACGCATGGCAGCATTGGCTGGGTTTGGGCAGTGGGTGGCCCTGCAGGGAGAGCTTCCCAGTGGCTGTGGGCAGAATTCCCCCCACAGCGGGGTCCGACAGCGGGGTCTGACAGCAGCCTCCAGGTACACAAAGCCAGGATGTAATTTCTTGCATTCATGCATGCAATGAAGTCAGAGCAATGACTCCAGTGTCCTCACATTCACTGGTTTGGAAATCGGGCTGGTAGCTCTCTCCAAGTAATTCTTGTTCAAGAGCCCCTACTATTTTACCGAGATAGCCAATAAAGTTAATACATTGTCAGGTCAAATGATTAAGTTTTGCTTTCTTATCAACTTCTGTGGGAACCAGTAAAATACTTCCTTGCAGGCCAGATCTTGAAAAGCTGTCTTCGATTTTATTAGGAAAGAGCATGGAGTTTAGAGCACCCAAATGGGCATCTTTCTGATGATGTTGTACCTGATTTTGGTGTCTAGGAAAAGGCTACAGAAGGAAGCAGGGTGGTGTTAGGTCTATGAGGACCATGAACCAATACTCCTGAAATGAGGAAGAATAGTATGGTGGGGAAAATATATTTGATTTCTAAGGCTTCTTCAGAAAATATATAAAAATAAAGTGAGAAAATGAACACCAGCCTATTACCATAATGCCGTGTAGCACCACACCAGGCTTTCATTCATACCACTTAATTATTTTGGGAAAACAGGCTTTCACAGCCCAGGATTATGGTGGCTAGCATCTGCAGGTGCAGACTTCTCTCTTTCTCCCCAGGATCCCTGCAGAGCAGGCAGACACCCCAGCAGCCCTACTGGTGCGACCATGCTCAGGGCTGCGCCCCAGCACCACGAGGGACTGGGTTTGCAAGCGGAGGCACGTGGCAGGTGCTATTCCCTCTTGTATTTGTCAGTGCGTGGATGGGATGTGCTACATGATGGTTGACGAAGCAAATAGTGTGATGTGTACTTGCAGTGGAATATATATATGAGAAATTATGGCAGAATTCATCGCCTCCTATTGCTGCTACCATCCCTTCGCCCAGTGCAGGGTGGCACTTCTCAGGCATGGTTCAGACTGTCACTTGAACGATGACCCCGAGTGCTGCTGATGCACAAGAATAGGTGGCTCAAAGGGATCCCAGCCGGGGAGTCTTTCTGCCGCGACATGGGGGGTGCTGTGCAGAGGGGTGAGGGGGCGCAGGGCTCTGCGCAGGAGGGGGCTCTCGTCTGGGCGCACATCCTCATCCGCAGCCTTGTTTGTCTGTGAGTCCTGCGGGGTCTGCGCTCGGGGGTGCTGGCAGGCAAGGAAGAGGTGCCTAGCTTGACTTCAAGGGACAGTAAAGCCAATTGCAGCCAGGTTTCTGCTTTTTTTCCCCATTTGATAGCTGATAGTTGTGTATACCCATCATTGGCTGTAATGAGATCCTTTTTTGTCTTGTTTTTCCTTTGTTGTTTTTCCCTTTATTCTCTCTCTCCTTGGACATGCCTTCCAGGATGCCCAGTGAGCAAATGTACTGGCCTGGTTTGTCAGCTCCATTCAGTGTTTATTTAATCAGTGATCACCTTGGTTTGAAAAGGTTTATTTTTCCTGCTCAGGCTCTGTCTAGAGCTTTCTTTAGTTTTATTGATGAATTTCTGTCCATTCTGAGTTTTATACTTGCTTTTGATGTAGGATGGGGGGAGTCAGCATTGGTATTTTTAAATATTTGGAGGTGTTTGGCCAGAGGATAAAATCCTGTTAGTTTTCCTCAGCTGGTGAAGTTCAGGTGGATGGGATGCACAAGGATGAGGAGCAGGATTTCACTGTGAGCTTGCATATTGTATGAAAAATAACAAGAGTCCATCAGAGAAATCAGTGGTGTTCCAGAAAATGCTATTTAAAATTCAGGGACACCCTTGCCCAAATCGTGTCTTATGGTCAGCCATCAAAGTGAAATACAGATACCTCCCAGCAGGATGACTCCTTTTGCGTGTACTTTTGTTGACTTCAGAGCTTTTATGATAAAGAGAGACTTTTTTTCCCTTTTGAAAGTCTCCAGCTTTGTCTAATGGCTAGGCTCAGAAAATCACGCGCTCGCTATTTCAGCTGCACTATCACCCTGTAGAAATGTCTGGCAAAGCAAAAGAAACCAGGGTATTTTTGGTTTTCTTTGGTGAGAGCAGTGGGGCAGTGGGTCTCTCATACTCTCCGGAGCTGCCCTGCTCTGCCCCAGGGTCCCGGCATCCCCCATGCCTCCCGGCTCGCCTGGGTGGGACACACGAATGCAGACGCTTCCCACAGTATCTATCTACATTTGGTTTGGTTTATGACAGCAAGGAGCCCACTATGATTAGTGCTGATAGTGTTAAGAAGAATTGAGTCAGTCCATCATGTGGAGAATGTGTTTCTGTAGCAAACCTTGTATTTCCAGCAAAGAACAACCTTTGTGCTCTGGTGATGGTTACCAAACTTCAGCTCCTCAGCCCTCAAAGGGCATGGAAAGGAGAAGACTTGCAGGCAAGTTGTTCTTCCCTGCAAGTCCTGGCAGTAAATAGCCCTGCATCCATTTTGCTTTAATTTGTTCAGAAACTCTCTTTTATTTCTGTGGTTGCCATTACAAGTCAGAGGCTGCATGTGTTCTCTATGGGCTGCGCTGAGGGGTTGTGTGTTGGAGGAGAAAGGGATGGAGGGATACAGCTTCATGACCAGAGTCCTCAGACATCTTCAGGCAGGCTGGTGGCACTGCACACTGGCTTCATTTCACAACGGACCCTCAAACATGGAGCCGTGCACCTCAGTGTGGCATTTTGTGTTGGTGAGAACATGGCACACGGGACTGGTTCCTCCCTTTGCTGCTGCTCACGGTATCAGCCATAGTTGCACCTAAGCTATATGTAAAAGTAATGAAGGACTGAAGTCTGCTTTATTAACGTTGTTTTATGGGAGATGGGCATAGATATTGCAGTTCTGGAAAACACCGCATAGGCAATCAGTATTTTTTTTTAACCTCTGGTTCACCTTCGTCCTTCTTAGCTTTTAAGTCTTTCTGCCAGTGGACGTAATTGAATAGAAACCTGTGATGGAAATTAAACATTCAAAACACATGCTGGTCACAGCAAAATAACCATTATCCTTAATGGGAATTGTGTGTGCATATTGAGTGAGGGCTTTGCTGCTTTGCTTTTAATTCCATGTCATTTAGAATTACCGAATGAATAGGAGTGTGTGTATCTGGGCTTGTTTTCATACCCTGAATGTACAAAAGATCAAATCCTAATTAAGGAGAAATAATTATCAGTCCGTCATCTCACAGTTCTCCTTTCTGGTTCCACTGATGTGGTTCTGAATACATAGAGATGGAGTCAAAGATTAGCAGTGGTTTATGGCCAAACTCTGATTTTTAATCTTGCAGCAGTTCTGTCTCGTTCACTGGCGAGCTCATAAAACAGTAAATACGATGGCTCCATAATTAGTTGGGTTTGTAAACAAGTACTACTGTTTAGGTGATAGTGTAAAATGCTCTTCAGCAGTATTCATCAAATAAACACTTATTTGGGCATATCTTTTGAAAAATGTGGATTATTTATCTAGTGCTCTGAGATTTCTCATCGGACCGCAGCGTGGAGCTAATTTGCTGTTGTCCAGCTAGCTTGTGCCTTCAAACCGCTGCTGGCAGTGAGGGGAAAATGGGATGGCTTAGGGACAGCAGGTCGTTGGAGGGTGCACCTGTAAGTACCGCATCCTCATTAGGGCACCCTGTTTTCACAGTGCAATGCTCCTGTCTATCCTGGAGCTTATCAGGCATGCCTGTCTGTACTACAGTCCTTCCATCTTCCAGTCCTCTCGCTTCTTGTCAGCATATCAATACTTACAAATACCTTAGGGGTGGGTGTCAAGAGGATGGGGCCAGACTCTTCTCAGTGGTGCCCAGTGACAGGACAAGGGGCAATGGGCACAAGCTGAAACACAGGAAGTTCCATCTCAATATGAGGAAAAACTTCTCTGCTGTGAGGGTGCCAGAGCACTGGAACAAGCTGCCCAGGGAGGTTGTGGAGTCTCCTTCTCTGGAGATATTCAAAACCTGCCTGGACATGACCCTGTGCAACGTGCTCTAGGGGAACCTGCTTTGGCAGGGGCTTGGACTAGATGATCTCCAGAGGTCCCTGCCAACCTCAACCATTCTGTGATTCTGATTCTGTCATATACCAATCCCAGCCTGAAGCAAAGCCAAGACGTGTGGATGCCTCTCCCTCCTTCAGGTACCTACTCGCCTGTTGGGGATCATGGAAGCATCCACGGCATCTCATTCTGCCCTCGTTTACGTCCACGCGATGGCACTGCCATCAGCTGCCTGTACCACGGCGAGTGCGGGAAGTAACGATGGTTTACAGCAACTGCTCTCTCGCAGCTTTAGGAGGATCATGCCATAACAGGAGCTGCAACACATGAAGCGTCTCTTGTCTTGTAGTCACCGTACTGGTGAACAAATTGTTCTGAAAAACAGCTTTAAAAAATTGGATCCTCACTGACAATCATGTATGGCAGTTTTGACAAATGTTTGCAACTGAGCTGGAAAGGATTCGGAAGATGTGTGCAACATGGGCACCTTTAAAGCAGCATCAGCAGGGGTGCAGGTGTCCCCTAATGTGGTCAGGGTGACCATGACTTTTTCCAGCTTGGACTATGGCAGTGACATCTCTTTTAGGAGAGACAAGTTATTTATTGTTTTAAGAGAAAGGAGTGGGTCAGTTTATCTGGAGGAAGACAGAAGTCAGAGCCATGGGTATGTTCTCAGAGTAACGAGCAGCTTGATGTTTCAGACATGCCTTCTCAGGCATGTTTAGTACCAGTTGAGACTGCTGTAGATATGAAGGGAGCCTACAGTGGCCTGAAACCAGGCTAATCCAAGAGAGGCAGAGGGGTAAAAAAACTCTCATTGCCCCTTAAAATGTTGTAAATGGCGGTTCGTGGGAGAGAGAGTTCAGCTCTGTTCCCAGGTTGCAGTGGGAGGTGGAGGATTATGAAAGGAAGTTTGCTTTTGTACTTTGTGAAATAAGCATATTTAAAATGGAAAGAAAGACTTGAAATGCCACAGACCATGAAATGGAAATTTCAAATGATATTTCAGGGCAGAATTACGTGTTGGATGCTGTGCGGTCTGGGGATCCTGCTGCAGTCCTAGTCCCGCAGCCGGACACCTGCAGTGGCCACAGGCACTTCTGGGCTTCTCCAGATAGAAAAAACATTTCTGCTTGTGCCATTGATTTAGTGACCAAGCCAAAGAAACCTGTGAGTGTATCACCATGAAAGCAGGGGAGCATTATGATGCTTTTGTGTTGTGATTATTTATGAAACACTGAGAAGGCTGGAAATACGGCAACGGTGGGCACAGAAAAGCAGGGTCTGGAGTCAGCAGGTTAACATGGGGCTGTCTGGTGCGTTGGCTGACATGGAGAGGTGAGCAGTGTGGGGCCCAGCAGGATTTCACTCCTCATACCTGCTGACAGTTGTCTGTAGCTGGGGGTTCAGCATATTTTTGTGTTCAGTTAGCTAGCTGGGGCAAAGTGAGCATCTTACACCCATGCACTTCAGCTGCTTTTAACTCATCTACTGTTGGAATGAGAGCAACTGAACAAGGTCTTAGTAAAAAAGGACTGTTGTCTGAAGGTCGGTCTCTTCTTGTGGGATCCCTTCAGCCTCAGTTATCCTGTGCATTGTAATTAAAAGAGCCCTCTGGAAAAATTAGAAAGAGGTGAGAGCAAAATCTCTACCAGAGCACATGGAAGGCAAGAGCATTTCCTCCCAGTGAGAGTCATGCAAAGGCCAACCCTTAATGTCACGGAGCAGTGTACACATTTGCCACTGCACTAAAAACTATTGTTAAAAGATTTTTTATAGCTTTATTTCCATAATATCCAAGTGCTTCACAATCCTTACTCATCTTCATCCACACCTAGTGAAGAACAGAGCAGAGCAGGTTCTGCATAGACGTAGTCAGAAAGAAGTAATAGACTAGAAGACTACTGTAGACTAAAGGTAGATTGCTGAAGGTATTTAAGCGCATCATTTTCTTTAGCCTACGAGACCTCTCTAAGGTCATACAGGATGACCTTACATACAGGAGTTGAATCCAGGTGCACTGAGTCCTCGATTGACCCCTGGATTATCACGCTGCCAAAGCAGGGCGGTTTAGAAAAGCAAAGATAAATGGATGTCTGTGTGATCCTTATCCCAGTTTGATACAGTGAATGGGGTTTGGGTGCAACCTTTGATTCCATAATGTGATCAGCATATTTAGTACTTCTGATCTGTGCTGGTAACACAAGAACGGTATTTCAGAGATGCGGACCAGCAGGCAAAGTTTCTTATTTTCAAGCCATGTTTTATTCTTAATCAAAGCAAGGACAAATCGTCCTTCAAAATTCCTGCCCTGCCTCATCTGAGCAGAGAAACTGTAATGAATGATGTGTCAATGATGAATAGGCCTATTACCTTGTAAATTGTGCTGTATAGTACCTCTCGTAACAACACAAGGTGCTGATGCATTTTTTTTATTTGATGATTTAATGTCTATTATGTTATTTTAGTTCTCATTCTGGAGGCAATATGGACAGGAAGACATGTATCTGATATATATTGAAGTTAAAGTTGAAAAGTTTGTTTTGTGTAACTGTATGAAAAAGAACCGTGCTTTATATTAGTAATAATAATAATAATATAATAATACAGTCTATGAGTTACACTTTTCTGGTATCAAGTTTGGAAAATTTCAAATAAAGCTGCTTGTCTCTGTCTCTGTGGGGTATTGCCTGGTTATAGACAGTGGAGAATTTTCAGGGTTATGAAGTCAGGATAAAAGTTGACGGATCTAAGCAGAAGTTTTGCCATCCCTATGATGTTTGGATACCCTCTGTTTTGGGATTCCATTCTGTCCTGGTTTGGCCTAAACCAGGCCGATTTTCCTTTCAGTGATTTTTACTTTCAGCTAAGTCTCCTCTAAGTAACTGCACTTTCTGAAACTAACTGCATGTTTGCAGACAGTGTCTGCTTCCAGGACTGATAACGCTCGAAGTTTGTAGTTATCGCTGAGGCAGCGGTAGGGATGTTGTGCAGTAAGGCTCTTGCTGTACTTATTCTTAGAGAAACCAAGGTCACTGCTGAATTCCTCATTGCTTACAAGTGAAGAGCCGAAGGGGGGTCGCAGCTGCAGCGGGGAGCAGACAGGGCAGGTGACCCAAAATTGACCAACGAGGGTATTCCATCCCACACACGTCATTCTCGGTATAAAGGGGGGGGATCACGAGGGTCTCGCTCTCTTTCTGCTATGGCCGGTGTCCAAGGAGGACTCCGTCTGTTTTCCTGCTGCCCCCGATCCCGATCCGTGCATTCCTGAATCCAGCTCTCGACCGTTGCTAGGCCCAGCCTGGGCCTTCCCGGAGCCTGCCCTGCAGTGCCGGTGGTGACGTGGCTGACTTCAGGGGAGCTCAATCTTGGTTTTGTATATATATATTTGTATATATTTGATTATTTCTATTATTGTTATTATACTCTTTTTCATTATTATAGTTTATTAAAACTGTTTTAACTTTCCAACCCGTAAGTCTCTCTCCCTTTTCCCTTTCCCTTTGAGGGGAGGGGGGAGGGATAACAGAGGGCATCTGCCACAGGTTTAATAGCTGGCCCAGCTTTAAAACCGTGACACGTTCTTACAAATAGTTCCAGAAAGGAATGCTAAATAATCCCTTCTATTGGTAAATTAGTGACATTTTGGTCCAGTTAGGTCACCTGGGTGTGAGGTGGAACCAGCTAATTTGCTGCATTTGGCACAGGGAAGAAATTACTAAATTGGCTAAAATTACTAAATCTGATTATGTTCTTTTTATCTGAAAGCCGGGGTTTCTGCTCCTACAGGAAAAAAACCTACAAAACAACTTCTTTACACATTTTTTTTAGGTGCAAGTGGCATCTGCAAGAGTTCACATGGGAAAAGTCCCAGTGGACACCAGGGCTTTCTGTTCAAGCTCATCGTGGAGCTCAGGCACCAAAAGATGCTCCAAAGGGGCCTCCAGCTCCCCCCGGTTGCAGACAGTCGTCTCATGCAACTTCTTCCATATCTGTATCACCTTCTGTCTTAAAAGTAGGTAGCTTAGTGACCTCGCTACTCAGTTCTTATGTTGATTAGAAGTGCTCTTCTTACTTTTGGTATAAAAATGTTAGCAATACACCTATACCTGTTTGTTTTCTTAGTGTCTTCTAGCTTTATCATCTTTTTTTCCTCCCTGATAATAAATATGCAAATTCTTACCCCGCTACTGTATTTATACTGAATAATCATAATCTGCTCTCTACTGCCCTTTGCTATCCAAACAAACTACGTTCTTTTAGTCTGTTCTTGTAAGTTAAACCCTTAATCTTCCATGGCATCATAAATGTCTCATCTCTGTTCTTGTTCCACTTTGAGATTGCTTTACCTAAACACGTAAGCATATTTTCATACACAGTGTTGTGGGGGAGGTCTGACCATTTCTTTGTGCAACACTGTTAATGCTTTCCCGTCTCTGTGGAAATTCTTCTGATATGTTCTAGGATCTTTTTTTTCCATTTCTGCCTCACATTGGTGGTTTGCAGTGATTCTGTGGTCAGCCAGCACTTCGAGATGTCTCAAAGTGTCTGTCGAGAAATCGAGGTGTCTGTCCTCTAGCATTTCCAGATGATGAGCTCTCTGCTTATACCAGAAATGCTCATTATTAGTCCCTAGGTGTATGGCCCTGCACTTTGCACAATTGATTGCCATCCGTTTCTATTAGTTCAGACCTCGAGGTCATCTGGTTATTACTGTGTGCAATCCCCGTTCCCTTCTGAATTGACAGAACTCCTCCTAACTAGGTATCATCAGCAAATTATTACCACCCTCTTGCTTTTGGTTACAGTCTTTAATGAGATTGACCCCCAAAATGAATCTTTGAGGAAATCCCCTGGTAACCCAGAGGTTTGCTCTCAGGTTTCGTTGCGAAGGCACAACTGGTGTCTGCTACGATTTATCTGCATCTTTTCAGATGTTGCCTGGTGGCTTGTGGTAGTGTCTGCTGAAGACTGGCTGCCCCTGCTCGGCTCCTCATCTCCACCACGTTGGCAGTCCTCAAAGCAATTCGGGAGGAGGTGATGGGGTGCTCCACCCCAACCCATCCACCCCCAGCTGGGGTTTGCAGGCACCTTCTTCCCTCTTCTGTTTTCCCCTGTCGACAATTTGTCCTTAGCTAAATACTTACACTCTGTGGTAACTTTTAATTCACTGTAAATATCAAGACTGACTTAAAGTCAACACATTTTGCCATAAATAGAGTTAATTTCATGACAAGTATATAATTAACTTTTTCCTAATTAGTCCTTGGCTGCTTGCCAAATTAATTCAGTCACAATATGTATTATTATTTAGGATGATACCAAGAAAATTACTAATGTGTCAACTAATTGAAAACGTTCAAATGTCAGAACTTCAGCAGCCTGCAGTTTCCATTCAGAGGCAGGTTAGGGTGTACTGCAGTAAATGAAAACAGATAGTTTTTTCCGTAGTTTTTGTGTGAGCACCATGTATTACCTAGGATTGATGCCATCCTCAGAATTTAGGACCTAAGTCTTTAACTGGGTAAAGCTTGATCCTGGAGTAACTGGTTTTGATGAAATTAGCTAAGGGTGAGTTTGGCCTCCTGCTTATATACGTAGAGTGCTTCCAGCATGGCGTGGTAAGCCACCTGCTTTTGTGCAGTGATGGATGCTATTACCAGGGGGCAAATGATTGACTTTTAGTTAACAAAAAATACAAATTAAATGGGTGCATCTTAATTTTGTTATTTGAAAATAATAGTTTGATTAGGCTTGGAACAAGCCCCGTTCAGTGCTCTGCTGGGCAATACAGGGCTTTCCTTGCCCTGGGTCACTCCTGTACTTTGAGCTCGGGCCCCAGTGTTCCTGGCTCACGCCGCCATTCCAGCAGGGAAGCGAGGGCACGGACGAGGCATCCGACTGCGTTGTCTTGCGTTTAGCGACTGGTGACCTTCAGCTACTGGAGACATCCCGCCCTGCTGTGTTTTCCAGGTGATCCCATCGGCAGCAAGGCTGGCACCTGGCACACTCCGCCGTCCCTCTCCAGCAAGGCTCAGCGCCATCTCACGTGATGCTCAGGCAGGGTGATGTGACCTGGGTGGGAGAAAAGGCTTGTTTCTCTCTCACCCCCGGACGCAGGGTCTGCTGGCAGCATGCTGCCTGCTGCCCCACTTCAGCCTGCATTCGGTGTGGTACAGGCAAAGGATTTCACCTGTAAAGAAAACCTTTTAATGCCTAGGCCTTTCTGTGGGGCTTGCAGCAATCGCTGTCCTTCAGTTTTCCCGTCATCCTGGAGCATTTCAAAAAGGCAATGATGAAAGAGGATTAATGTAGGTAGTGCATTGTTGGTGTTGATGGGGAAGTTACGGTGATCATTTTTTTTACTTTTGCACATGTTAAATTAGAGGGCAACAGGGAAGAAATGCTACGCACCAGTTACGGACCTGTATTTTCTTCCATTTCCCTCCTTTGCACTTCACCAGCCTGGGGTCCGTTGGCATTGCCACAGTAACAGCCAGCCCAGGAGTCACCTGTCCTTCTCTTTCAGCTTCTGATTCACAGTTCTCTGTGTGCAGCAGCACCTGGAGGCCCTGGTCTGTCTTCACGTGGGCTTGCTCCGTGCAGGCTGAGCGTGCTCACAGCCGCGTCTCTGCGGGGCTGGAGAGAGAAAGGTGTGCTGGGCCATATGACAAATAAATGTCCCCCTGTCCCCCAGCCCAGCTGTTACCTGCCTGGGAACTGGAGGAAGGCAGGCATTAGATAGCCATTAAGCCCAGCAAGAAATGAAGTTCATAGACAAAGCGTGTATTAATTATTTGCCAGTAATAATCATTTGCGTGAACGCTAACAGATCAGCCAAAGCTCATGTCATTTTCTTAGGAGCTTTGCTGTGTAGTTAGGAAGTTAGCAATGGCAGGAGGTAGCAGAAATACTTAGAAAATGGGCAAAATCCAGGTTGGAGGGAGGAGTCTGAATAGAGGTATGCTGTGTTTAATGTCGCTTACAAACCCACACCTTTAATTGCCACTTAATGTAAAAGAGTGGTAAAATCTGAGCAAAGTCTGGCACCACGAGGTGTCTGGATGAATCAGGGATTGTTTAGAAACAGTAGCCTGGGGCTCATCGTTGGCACAGGGGCTGCACCCCTGCAGCGCAGGAGATGTCCCTGCAGGCATCAGCTGGCTCTGGAGGAGAGGACGTGGTGTGCACTGGGGCTTGAGTTTTTCCTTGACCAGAAGGTATTACAGAATCACAGAATCAATCAGATTGGAAGAGACCTCTGGGATCATCGAGTCTAACCATTGCCCTGACACCACCATGTCAACTAGACCATGGCACTAAGTGCCGTGTCCAGTCTTCTCTTAAGTACCTCCAGGGATGGTGACTCCACCACCTCCCTGGGCAGCCCATTCCAATGTCTAATGACCCTTTCTGAGAAGAAATGCTTCCTAATGTCTAACCTGAACCTCCCCTGGCGAAGCTTGAGGCTGTGTCCTCTTGTCCTGTCGCTAGTTGCCTGGGAAAAGAGGCTGACTCCCACTCCTCTACAACCTCCCTTCAGGTAGTTGTAGACTGCAATAAGGTCACCTCTGAGCCTCCTCTTCTCCAGGCTAAACAACCCCAGCTCCCTCAGCCATTCCTCATAGGTCAAACGTAGGTATTTTCATGTGACGCATTGTCTAAATTTATATTTTAGCTGTAATACCACTTAGGCATCTTTTTTGGTTGGGTTAGTCTAAATCTGAATAAACAGGCTAAACCACTGAGACCATTATTTGTTTACAGTAATCTCTGCGTGGAGCAGCTGCCCATCAGAGTTGCAGTGTTGAGCCTGGAGGGTTTGTGCTGTTCTGTAAGTAGATCTATTGCAAAGATGAATCATTTAAAATCACATCAGTTTAGCTGAAGCAAAGAGCATCCCAAAGGGCTGGATTCTGGTCTCTGCTGCCTCAGTGTGGTTTCATGTTCGCCCACCATTCAACAGTCCCGGTGTCTCTGGGGTCTGGTTTTCACCCCAGAGTGAACCCATTGATTTCCACTAGCACAAACGAGAACCGTGTCTATGTCTCAGGTGAGTGACCCCGCGTGTGAGCAGAGCCTGTGCTGAACAAGGACGGCGCTCCCCTCATCTTGCATGCCCATCCACAGTGGGTTGTGCACCTCTGGGAAGACGGGAGGTCTGGCTGCTGGGGCTGGCAAAAGTAGATGACTTTGTATTTTCTACTAAAGAAGATGGCTTTCTGCAAAGCGGAGATCAGATGAACTGCGTCCTCCAAGCGTGTTTCTCTCCATTGACTGTATGGAGCCCTAGAGTGATTTACTCAGGCATGGAGTTAGGTGAGGTGAAAATATCCCTGTTTGGTAACAACATTGTGGCTACGGTAGAAATACCATATCTGCCTTATATCTCTCTTTTCAAGTGTAAATTATAAGCTTTTCAGGACAGAGTCCATCTCTCAGGGCTCCATGTACAGCACCTTGCACAGTGGGTCCCTGAGCTTATCTGTGGTCTCAAAAGGTCACTGTACTGTAGCTTCACCTATTTTATCACTTCTCCATGAAGACTAGTATTATCATAATATAATTAGTAGAAGAAGTGATACATTACACATTTGCATTCTGTTAATGAACATGGCAGTCTTTAGTCATAAAGAAGTTAGGTTTAAAATGTTCAGCAAATGCTTTTTAAGTTAATGTACTGCAGTGGTCTCTTTTAAGTTAGCCACCATAGTATGCATTAAATGTCAAAGTGCTCTGGACTGAACAAAACAATATGTCAGCATTATGCAGCAGATGAATGCTAGATGCATTTTAGATGCCCAGTGAAGGAAGAGAGATGCTACATTGCTGGGAATCCTTCCTGACTTTCAATCAAATAGCTGATCTGAAATGCCAAACACAAACTGCATTTCGTTAAAAATGCTGCTAGGTTGTCCTTGATTGAACACTTTGAGCCTGATCAGAATCTAATTTGGTTTTTGTATTACAAGCGACAGTTATATTAGCACCTCTAGGAGATCAATAACAGATTTTAATGCATACTAATAAAAAAGATCCTAATTCCAAATACAGCTTTAAGTTTCACAAGCAAGCACATAGTTCTTGCTAATCAGATATCTTTGTTGAACAAGAAGTAGTGAAATGGAGTACTGTTTTCAGACAAACGGCTCAGAATTATACTAACAAATGCCACAAAAGGAAACCACGCTAATCTGTTTTTCACAGTTGTGAGTGCAATTAAATGGCGTTTTTAGGGGAAAACACTTCCTCATGGGGGAAACCTGACTTTTTCCTGACAGTTAGTGTTGCTGCTCAGTGTGTGCTGCAGTAACTGGTTTCCCTTTATGACAATAAAAACTGTCATCATCTGTAGAATTAAGAAAATATGTAAGAAATGATGTCCACAAATGATTGCTCATACTTAGCAAGTAGAGTATTGACTGGCAGAATGATCTTGCTCAAAGGATTTGCCATGGTTATATAAACTCCATATTCAGCTAATTGATAATGAAGACAACCCCTCATGTCTCTCTTCCATCATACCCCAGCCAATGCTTCCTTGGCAGACTGGAGCCCTAGGAGTGCTGCTGCAATAATAACTGTATGTCAATTTAGTAATAATATGTTCATTCAAAATTCTATATAGATAGGATACATTCTGATTTTTTAGGATTTATTCTTACTGTCTCCATTCCTCTGTTAATTACATTACGGGATCTGGTGAGCAAAAACTCAGCGTGTCTCCCAGATTTCTGCAGCTGATGCAAAACTCGAGAAATTGATCTCGGTGGTTTTGTGTAGCACTGCAGGCGATTCACTCTGTGGGAGGTGGAGGAAGATTTTATTGATCCTATAATGTCATTCCCCATACTTCTGTCCTCCCATTGGACTGACCATTTCTTCTCTGCTGCAATCATCCACGTGTTGCAGAGCCAGTGCCTCGGCACGCTCCTCCCTCTGGTGTAGCACCAGCCTCTCAATGAATCATAAAATCATAGAATCATTTAGGTTGGAAAGAACCTTTAAGATCATCAAGTCCAACTGTTAACCCAGCACTGTCAAGTCCACCACTAAGCCACGTCCCTAAGCACCACATCTATACGGCTTTTAAATAACTTCAGGGATGGTGACTCAACCACTTCCCTGGGCAGCCTGTTCCAATGCTTGATAACCCTTTCAGTGAATAAATTTTTCCTGATATCCAATCTAAACCTCTCCTGGCACAACTTGAGGCCGTTTCCTCTTGTCTTATTGCTTGTTACCTGGGAGAAAAGGCCGACCCCCACCTCACTACAGCCTTCTTTCGGGTAGTTGTAGAGAGCGATAAGGTCTCCCCTGAGCCTCCTTTTCTCTGGACTAAACAACCCCAGTTCCCTCAGCCGCCCCTCATAAGACTTGTGCTCCAGACCCTTCACCAGCTTCGTCGCCCTTCTTTGGACTCGTTCCAGCACCTCAATGTCTTTCTTGTAGTGAGGGGCCCAAAACTGAACACAGTATTCGAGGTGCGGCCTCACCAGTGCCGAGTATAGGGGGACGATCACTTCCCTTGCCCTGCTGGCCACATTATTTCTGATACAAGCCAGGATGCTGTTGGCTCATATTCAGCCGGCCATCGATCAACACCCCCAGGTCCTTTTCCATCAGGCAACTTTCCAGCCACGCTTCCCCAAGCCTGTAGCAGTGCATGGGGTTGTTGTGCCCCAAGTGCAGGACCCGACACTTGGCCTTGTTGAACGTCAAAGAAGGATGCTCATGAATCCCCCTTCACTTTACTGACCCACGTCTATTCCTTGGGACTTTGATTCTGACTCCATGTTGTGGCTGGTTGAGGTTTAGGGGTTTTTTTTGTTACATACAGCCTACTCGTTCAAAGTATCTGAGATGATTTTTGATGAGCCTGCAGGAAAAATTACACCTGTATAGTTTATCATAAAAAATATCAGACAGGTGAGTCTGTATCTGTTCACCAAAGCAAATAAAATATCCTGAATGCCCAGGATTATAATCATAATATGACAAGGAGGAGACAGACTGTGAATATAAATCAGTATTTGTACGTTGGAGCTCCTGCTTCTATAGTTTAGGCTTTTTCATTCTAGAGAAAGCTATAGTGATTTTCAATTAACAAGGCAAAATTATTTCTGCGGTTATGTAGTTGAAGCTCACAGCACAGACGTGTTTCCATAGACCAGGGCCGTGGCGAGCAGAGCACTTGCGTCTGAGCTCCGCCAAGGAACTGGGGAGGGGCAGTCTGGAGTCATGGGGAGATGTCCTCCAGAGCCCCTGTCCCACCACATTGACGTTGCTGCTGCGAACGAGGGGATGTGGTATGGGATGCAGTGGGTTTAAAATGCCCAACCTTTTCCATTCAGAAGTAACAAAATGCCCTACCTAATGTTGTACCTAGAAAGTGAGTATCCAGCATCAGTGTTGTCCTAATGGGGTCCTTCTGTGACCGCTCTCCTTTCCTAACTAGACAATACCTTTCCTCTTCAGCTGGCACTGGAAGAAGGAGTGCTGGCACCATTTTCAGAGGAAAGGTTGCTGCTCAACTCTTGGCTAGCTTTTGCATGGCATCATCATTGGCTGGCCTGGACTCTACTGGGAGAGATGGCCCTGCTACCACCAGAAATGGTCTTTGCAGCTGATGGCACCAAAATGAGCACGAGGTCCTCCCAGCAGGGAAGCTGCTTACAACTGAACAAAAGAAGGAAATGGTTCCTGGGCTACTTTGGTTTCTCTCCTCTCCACCTCTCCGTGCCTGATCTGCCACACTGAAGTTACAGTTCCTGAGGCTGAGTGTGGCTCTCATGCCCAGGCTGGCTTCACAAGCATGTCCCCAGCCAACAGCATGCTGGAGGGCTCACCAAGCCCATTCCCACTCTGGGGACAGCTGCCCCAGGGACGAGGTGGGCTGCAGGCTGGGACTACCCCATGCAGCACATCTAGCAGTGAAATGCATCGGGAAGTGTCTGTGGTTTGGTTGGCTTGTAGATTCATGGACATTTTATATCACAAAACATCTCACATTTTGGCTTAACTGAAATGTGGGCTGCTTTTGTGATAGGATGAGCAGACATAGAAATGGATGGATTTCCCTATCTGCAGGTCATTGGAAGTGCTCCACTGTAGCCACCCCTAAAGTTTCCACTCGTCTCAGAAGAAGTTCGTTTGCCAAACTGTGTAGGATATTTGCGACTGTGGGATTTGTTCTCTCTACAGGTATTTCTTTTTTTGTCACTCTACCTTAAAAAAACAAAACAAAACAAGGACAGTAAATATATTAAACACATGAAGCTTGCATATGCAATGGGATGGTCAGGATTTTGCTTGAGATTAGAGGCTGCACAAATAGTTGCAAATCTGATAAGGAAGTGTCAGTGGTGGAGCGATACGTTACTTATGGCCAAATTTGCTTCGATTTCATAATTGTGGATTTCTCAACATTTCTCAACAGTGTTTAATATTATTTGCCTGCTGATTGTTGTTGTTGTTGTTGAGGAATGCAGTGTCTTTTTTGCATTCATAGTTCATATGAATGAGGATTTCTCACTTAAACTTTTTTCCCCTTACTGTTACTTGCTATACTTTATCTTTGAGAAAAATAATTTTGGTTATTGTTCATTCTGTAATAGCAAGATTACTAATGCAAAAAGAAATCTAGATACAGTCCAGAAGTTTTTATTAACATTTTATTTGCTAATGACTTAAATCTAGAAAGGTTATATCAAGTTTAAACTATATTTAGCATTTGTATTGAGCACTATTCCCTAATGACTTTAGAATTACGGTTTACTACCATGAATACTTAATCTTGCTTACTAGCTTTTAAATTAGTAGACTAAATGCTGCTAAAAAGAAAAAGAAATAATTCAAGTTATGTACATGGTGGAGGTTGCAAAACTATACTTCATGATTAAAAGTGCCACAGTATTTGAAGTTGATTTAGGACTCGAAGGACATATTTATTTTTCATGGAGAACTACATATGGAACATAAATAATTCTATATACTGTTCAGCCAAATATAAATCAATAAGAGGGAGAAGAGGGGGGCCCTAAATTATATCTCATTGCTTTTTACTGCCTTCTGTATACAAAAAGAAGCACCAGATTCTTAGCTTTTATTATTTCAGGCATATGTGTTGTCGTAGTGCCCTGATAATAGGGTTGTCCGTGTCCATCTGCAGCTTGGGAGCCTGAATTCATGGCAAGCAATGTCTAATTTCCCCAAGAGAGCATAACTGTGGTGTTAGAGGTGCATGTTTCACTCTGCTAGCAGTGTAATCTCAGGAAGACTGTTACCAGTTTGCTGCATCCAAGCTACAGAACAGGTTGCTTGAAATCCTACCAGCTTGTTAAACTCGAAAACTGGCTAGGTGCAAAAGGAACCCACATCAGATGTAAAGCCAGGAATTTAGTCCACTTAAAGCCTTAAGAGCCCAATGAAAGAATTTTAATTACTCCAGTTACAATGATAACAATGAGCATAGGTTCAAATTGTATACTGCTACAATTATATAAACACAAAACTTTCCAATATCCATCCATTTCTCTGGGGTTATGCTCATCCCTCTGTTGCTCTGCTGGGTCCCACTGTCAATGGCTTCATTCTTGGAATATGAAGCATCATCAGCACCCTGAGTCGCATGATGTTGATGATTTCCTCCTAGGATCCTCTTGGGATCGTTTTTGTTGTTGCTAACGTGTGCTGCATCTTGCCCTTTCTTCCTTGGCTTGCAAGTTCACGTGACACACAAATTTACTGTGTCTCCTACATATGGTGGATACTTGGTCTTTGTTCTTCTTGTTACTTCTAAAACTGGTTTTACTCAGCTCCCACATTGCAGTGCTTTGATGACCAGTAACACTCCACTGGTGAGCTGCTTATACCCCTGGGGCCACTGGTATCATTGCTGTTATGAATTTGTGATCATTTAGAGGGAATTTTAAAGAATGCTTTTGCGTTTAAGTGAGTTTTAGTGAGCAGCTGCTGAGAAAACTGATGGGGTGCTTTGTTAGGCTGAGAGGGAGAGGTCCTAAAACCTGGAACATTTTCATAGAATTATAGAATCATAGAATGTTAGGGGTTGGAAGGGACCTCTGGAGATCATCAAGTCCAACCCCCTTGCCAGAGCAGGACCAATCTAGGCCTAGCAGGTTACACAGGAACGCATCCAGACGGGTCCTGACAGTCTCCAGAGAAGGAGACTCCACAGCCTCTCTGGGGAGCTTGTTCCAGTGCTCTGTAACCCTTACAGTAAAGAAGTTCTTCCTCATGTTGAGGTTGAACTTTCTGTGCTCTAGCTTGCATCCATTGCCCCTTGTTCTATTGCAGGGCACAAGTGAAAAGAGGTTGCCCCTTTCCTCTTGACACCCAGCCCTCATATATTTATACACATTAATCAGATCCCCTCTCAGTCTTCTCTTCTCCAGGCTAAAAAGCCCCAGGTCTCTCAACCTTTCCTCGTAAGGCAGGTGTTCCAGTCCCTTAATCATCCTCATAGCCCTCCGTTGGACTCTCTCCAGTAGATCTCTGTCCCTCTTGAACTGGGGAGCCCAGAACTGAACGCAATACTCCAGGTGAAGTCTCACCAGGGTAGAGTAGAGGGGGAGGAGGACCTCCCTCGATCTGCTGGACACACTCTTCTTAATGCACCCCAGGATACCATTGACCTTCTTGGCCACAGGGCACATTGCTGTCCCATGGATAACTTGTTGTCCACCAGGACTCCAAGGTCCTTCTCCACAGAGCTGCTCTCTAGCAGATCGCCTCCTAACCTGTACTGGTGCATTTTATTACTTCTTCACAGGTGCAGAACTCTGCACTTATTCTTGTTGAACCTCATTAGGTTCCTCTTTGCCCAGCTCTCCAGTCTGTCCAAATCATGCTGAATGACAACACAGCCTTCAGGTGTATCAGCCAAACCTCCCAGCTTCGTATCATCAGCAAACTTGCTGAGAAGACACTCTGTCCCTTCATCAAGGTCGTTGATGAAGATGTTGAACAGGACTGGACCCAGAACTGATCCCTGGGGGACTCCACTAGTTACAGGTCTCCAGCTGGACTTGGCACCATTGATTACCACTCTTTGGGCTCTATTGTGTAGCCAATTCTTAATCCACCTCACTGTCTGTTCTTCTACCTCACACTTCCTGAGCTTGCTCACGAGGATGTTATGGGAAACTGTGTCAAACGCCTTGCTAAGGTCAAGGTAGACTACATTCACTGGTCTCCCTGCATCTACCCATTCAGTCACGACATCATAGAATGCTATCAGGTTAGTCAAGCATGATTTCCCCTTGGTAAATCCATACTGACTTCTCCTGATAACCTTCTTCTCTTCCATGTGCTTAGAGATGACCTCCAGAATGAGCCGCTCCATCATTTTTCCAGGGATGGAGGTGAGGCTGACTGGTCTGTAGTTTGCTGGATCTTCCTTCTTGCCTTTTTTGAAGACTGGAGTGACATTGGCTTTCCTCCAGTCCTCAGGCACCTCTCCTGTTTGCCATGATCTTGCGAAAATGATGGAGAAACTTTAATTGCAAGTAATTCTTCTTGAAATGCTTATCAGGTGAATTGTACATATTATATAATGTGAAAGACCGCTCTAATCGTAACAGTGATTATTGTGCAAAGCCTTTTTTCCAAGATAGGTCTTGAAATGCCCGAAGGACACAGCAGGGAAGCATTGGGGAATTCAGGATGCATTTTCACACTTTTATTCTATTTTATACCCTCACATTTCACACCACCCCATGCCAATCATTTGTTAATGAAGAACAGGGACAACAAATATCAAACATCCAGAACTTTCCTTGTTGTCATTTGTTCTTTAAATTGTACACAGAATCACAGAATCAACCAGGTTGGAAGAGACCACAGGGATCATCGAGTCCAACCGTTGCTCTGACACCACCCTGTCAACTAGACCATGGCACTAAGTGCCATGTCCAGACTTTTCTTAAACACATCCAGAGATGGTGACTCCACCACCTCCCTGGGCAGCCCATTCCAATGTCTAATAACCCTTTCTGTAAAGAAATTCTTCCTAATGTCCAACCTGAACCTCCCCTGGCGAAGCTTGAGGCTGTGTCCTCTTGTCCTATCGCTAGCTGCCCGGAAGAAGAGGCCAACTCCCACTCCACTACAACCTCCCTTCAGGTAGTTGTAGACTGCAATAAGGTCACCTCTGAGCCTCCTCTTCTCCAGGCTAAACAACCCCAGCTCCCTCAGCCGTTCCTCGTAGGTCAGACCCTCCAGACCCTTCACCAGCTTGGTCGCCCTCCTCTGGACTCGCTCCAACACCTCAACATCTTCCTTGAAGTGCGGGGCCCAGAACTGGACACAGTACTCAAGATGCGGCCTCACCAGTGCTGAGTACAGAGGGACGATCACTTCCCTAGACCGGCTGGCTACACTATTCCTAATAGAGGCCAGGATGCCATTGGCCTTCTTAGCCACCTGGGCACACTGCTGGCTCATGTTTAGCTGGCTGTTGATCAGCACCCCCAGGTCTCTTTCCACCGGGCCGCTTTCTAACCACTCTTCCCCCAGCCTGTAGAGCTGCATGGGGTTGTTGTGGCCGAAGTGTAAGACCCGGCACTTGTTCTTGTTGAACCTCATGCCGTTGGTCTCGGCCCATCTATCTAACCTATCCAGATCCCTCTGTAGGGCCTTCCTACCCTCCAGCAGATCGACACTCCCACCCAGCTTGGTGCCATCTGCAAATTTACTGAGGGTGCACTCAATCCCTACGTCTAGATCATCTATAAAGATATTGAACAGCACCGGCCCCAGAACTGAGCCCTGGGGAACACCGCTAGTGACCGGCTGCCAGTTGGACTTTGCCCCATTCACCACCACTCTGTGGGGTCGGCCATCCAGCCAGTTTTTAACCCATTGAAGAGTCCACCCATCCAAGCCCCGGGCAGCCAGTTTGTCTAGGAGGATGCTGTGAGAGACAGTGTCGAATGCCTTACTGAAGTCTAGATAGACTACATCCACAGCCCTGCCCTCATCTACTAAGCAGGTCACTTGGTCATAGAAGGAGACCAGGTTGGTCGAGCAGGACCTGCCTTTCATGAATCCATGTTGGCTGGCCCCGATGCCCCGCTTGTCCTGCATGTGCCGTGTAATGGCACTCAGGATGATCTGTTCCATCACCTTGCCTGGCACCGAGGTCAGGCTGACAGGCCTATAGTTCCCTGGATCGTCCTTCCGACCCTTCTTGTAGATGGGCGTTACATTTGCTAATTTCCAGACAGCTGGAACTTCTCCAGTTAACCAGGACTGCCGGTAGATAATCGAGAGTGGTTTGGCAAGTTCATTTGCCAGTTCCTTCATTACTCTGGGGTGAATCCCATCCGGGCCCATAGCCTTGCGGGTGTCCAACTGGCACAGCAGGTCACTAACCGTCTCCTCCTGGATTACGGGAGGTTCACACAGCCCCCCGTCCCTAACTTCAGGCTCTGGGGGCCGAGTCTCCTGAGGACAACCGGTCTTGACATTAAAGACCGAGGCAAAGAAGGCATTGAGCACCTCTGCCTTTTCCTCATCCTCTGACACTACACTACCCTCCTCATTCAGCAAGTGGTGGAGGTTCTCCTTGACCCTCCTTTTGCTGTTGATGTATTTGTAAAAGCTTTTTTTGTTATCTTTGACTGTAGCAGCCAAATCAAGCTCCAATTGAGCTTTGGCCCTTCTAATCTTCTCCCTACACGACCTGACCACGTCCCTATAGACCTCCCAAGTTACCTGACCCTTCTTCCAGAGCAAGTAGGTTCTCTTTTTTTCCTTAAGTCCTAGCCTAAGTTCTCTGTTTAACCAGGCCGGTCTTTTTCCCCGACGGCTTGTCTTCCTACAGACTGGGACAGCCTGCTCCTGAATATTTAGCAACTCCCTTTTGAAGCATGTCCAGCCTTCCTGGACTCCTTTGCCCTTCAGGACCGATTGCCAAGGGACATGTGATGGCAACCACATCATAACCTTCCTGCTGTACAGTGGCTTCTAGCTCTTCCTGTTTGTTGCCCATACTGCGTGCATTGGTGTAAACACACTTCAGCTGGGCTAGCGGCCTTGCCCCCGACGCAGGCCTGTCTCCCCTAGGTTCATTTGTGGCTGCCCTGGTCTTATCCCCCTCCCCCATCGAACCTAGTTTAAAGACCTCTTGATCAGCCCTGCCAGCTTCTGGGCCATAACCCTTTTCCCCTTCTGATTCAGCTGTTCCCCATCCGGCATAAGCAGGCTCGGTGCCATGAAAGCCGCCCCGTGGTCAACGCACCCAAAATCCCACCTACGGCACCAGTCTCTTAGCCACATATTAATCTGTTGTACTTTCATAGTCTTTTCCCTATTTTCACCAAACACCGAAGGAATTGAGAATATCACCTGCGCACCTACCTCCTTTACCAAATGCCCCAGGGCCCTGAAGTCCCTTTTGATAGCCCTGGGACTTCTCTCTTCAATCTCATCCCTACCCACCTGGAATACTAATAGTGGGTAGTAGTCAGAGGGCCTCACCAGTTGAGGAAGCCTCCTGGCAACATCCCTTACCTGAGCCCCAGGGAGGCAGCAGACTTCCCTGTGAGTCGGGTCTGGCCTGCATATGGGGCCCTCCGCTCCCCTTAGCAGGGAGTCGCCTATAACAATTACTTTTCTCCTTTTTGGAGCTGGTTGCAACCCTCTTACTTGGTTGCTTCTGTTTATGTAGCCCTGTAGAGGGTCTTTCACCTAGATTTGTGTCTTCCTGACACTCAGGAAGACGCTCAGGCTCCAGCACCTCATACCTATTCTGCAGGGGGACGTGGGGAGGGGAGGAAGGTCGGGATGGGATTTGCCTGCCACCCCGAGCAGGGACCTGCCTCCATTCCCCCCCGTCCCCTAGGTCTCCTCCTGCTCCTTGTGGAGGAGGAAGAGGATCCTCCAGTACCCGGGGAGCATTAGGCCCGTCCGTTTTCCCCAGGACAGGCAGGGAACAGCACTGCCCGCCATCCTCTTCCTGGGATGCTCCTGTGCTCCTTAACCTTTCCACCTCCTCCTTGAGTTGGGCCACCAAGGAGATCAGGTCATCGACCTGTTCGCACCTCACACAGGTGAGGTCTCCGTTACCCTCGAGTGCCAAGGCCAGGCTCTGGCACTCCCTGCAGCCTGACACCTGCACCTCCGCATGCTTCCGCGGCAGCTCCGTTTGGGTTGCCATGTCTTTTCTGGCACCCGCAAGGGACTTAGGGCCCCGCCGAGTGGAAACCATACCTGCCTGCCCGCCTACTCTGCTCGCCCACCCTGCCTGCGCGAACTGCCGCGCAAACTGCCACGCCCCTGTTTGTGCGCTCCTGTTCACCACGCTCCGGGTCGCTCACGCTCCCCAGGGGCCCCTTTAAATCTCCCACGGTGCCTCCGGCTACGCCCCCTCCTGTCCTGGGACGGGACTCGGGGGCTGCTGCTCGGGTGGCCCTGAGTACGGAACCCGCCCGGTACAGCCCGATCTCACCCTCGCCCACACTCACCTCAGTCGCTATCACTGCCACTGCTGCTGCCGACGGACAGCAGAAGATTTACAGCTCCTTGGCACCCTCCTCTCCTTGTGCACTGGGAGAGAGTCAGCGCCCTGCCCAACGAGCAGCAAACGGCTGTGGCCTCCCCCGCCCTGGGACACACACAGTCACTGCTGACTCCCCCTCTCCCCTCTGGGCAGGGACTACCCTCATAGATATGCTCTGAAGGAAGAACTCACTGTTCAGATGTTGCTCTGCTTTCAATCAGCCTTTGTAGATCAGATAGATACAAAAAGAAGGTGACCCTGAAATGCAATGACCTTCTTGGCGCTGCAACCTCGAATCAACAAACATAGAAGAAAATAGTTAGGAACTCTTTTTCAATATCATAAGGCTACAGTATTCAGTTTGCATTTTTTTCCAGTGAAAACATTGAAAATTATGAAAGCAAGAGTAAGAAAGTGCAGATAGTAACACCATTGCCTTTTATGACTAGGCTTGCGCCTAGGTTTCATATAAATTGGATTATTCCACAGCATCGTCACTCTAAGTGGACTATTACCCTATACCAGATGTGGAAGCCTTCGTCATGCCTGTGTGCAGTGAAACGCAGCATTGGTCACTGCGGATAGGCTGCAACTCAGGATAACGCAGGTTCTGCTTCCAGCTGCCTCCTGGTACCCAGGAGGACCTCCGTCTTTCACCTCCACTCACTGTTGCGTGCATTTAATTTTGCTGACTGTAGCAATTCCCAAATTTATACTGATTCTGAGTTCTTCCATGCCAAATGACTGTACATTTTTACCATAAGAAGGCAGTTTATTCACTTGCCCAGTGATGCCACTGGCATAGCAAGAGAGTTGGTTCTCTGGCCAGTCATTTATAGGACTGGATCGCCAGGTACATGGACTGTCAACCATTAACTGAATGTATTTCCTATGGCACATGGTTAGTCAAAGTTCCAAATGTGTGACTTTTTGAATACTGGGGATTTTTTAAAAGCTTAACTCTACTTGTAGGATTGCTTTTCTCTTTTATTTAGTTGCTGAGTTGTTGAAACAATAGTATTCAATCCTAGGATCTTTCTTCACGTCACAGCTGTCGTGGCTTTCTGTTAGTGATGTCTTTGCCTGGAAGTGTTAAGTAAATGCTTGTCTAAGCATGCAGTGGTTTATGGGTGAGTGTTGGAGAGCATTGTAGGTATCCAGTCTGCCTGGAGGTCCAGTCAGCCTGTGGGGCAATCAAACTTCCATTTCTCATCTCCCAGGAAAGCTTCCCACCTCTTTCACTGTGGTTACCATGATATAGAGCTGTAGCCCTTTTGGGAAGGTGGCAACTGAGGCCTCCTCATCCTGAGCAAGCAGCTTAATCAGAGAGACAGGTTTCATTTTGCTCCCTCTCTTTGCTTCAATGAGTCTCCGGTTACCTCCTGCCAAGTACCAGTGTTTCCCCTGGGGCAGAGCACCTCCTGCCTGTGGTCAGAGCAGCCTGCTCAGCAGGGGAGAGCTGAGGACTTGATTGCCATCACCCATAAAGGTGGGTCTTCCAAAACCTCCATGGCCTAGAGTACTGTTGTAACCCCCATGACATTTCAGGATGAGGAAGAGGTCAGGGATGTCCCTGGCCCCACCAACATCAGCCACATTCATGGAGAGGTGTCTGGACGCCTAAGCTGTACAGCATGTCTCCAGGCAGGATGGGTCAGGCGCATCCAGAGAAGTTGTCTGCACCCATCTCCTCCCAGGGCTGGCATGGGAGGGTCTGGCTGAGGCTCCTGGTCACACTTAGGCCCAAAAGAGGCACTAAGCTATGCAAGTCTGCCAGAAGAGCACTCGCTGGGGGGAACAATTCCAAATTCAGGCATCTCTCAGGGTTTGGCCTGATGTTGAGTATTGCATCCATGGGCTGAGGCACATAACTTCAACCAAAATCAGCTGTACCACCAAGTCCTTTTGCTGCTGTGGGCCCAGTCCATAACAGGGCTTGAGCTTCCAGCTCTCACCGTAACTCCTGACATCCCACTAACCCCTGTGAGGAAGGCAGACTGCCCAGGCTGGTGTTAGGAACCCGAAGACTGTTGTGGTTCGTGGCCCCAGGGAGTTAGCTTCGTACTGGTAAAACAGCAACAGTTGTCTTCCCCTTCCCAGGCATGTGCTGACACTGGCTGGTTTCTGGATCATAAGGGTGGACCATGTTTCATCCATCTTCCCAATTCTAGATGGGGCAAAAATCTACTCCAACATTTAAAGCCTAAATAAGCAAGTTTATCAACAAGACCATGGGCACATCCCTCTTTGTCATTGTGGAAAATAAGTCTTTTAGGTTCCTCAACTCATACTTTGTATTTTTTAGTAGGTCAGGATTCTCCTTTTGTTTTAACATGGACATTTATTTTTGCGCTGTTTCTTTTAGCCATACGTGCAGGGATGCTGTGGGATGGTAACCATAGTAACTGCAGAGCACGGAAGACGTAATTTCACTCCCAAAATGCATATTACTGGGTTTGTGTTTGCTGGAAGTGAGTAGTCTCGTTCCCTGAACAATAGCAAGAAGTGAAAGGAACTTATTTATTCCACAGTGAGTAAAGGAGAAACTCAGACAGTTAGCATATGGTGGGAGAAATATGCATTAGGTGCTGTTCTGGTATGTCCACGAAGCCAGTATAGACAGATAAGATCGAACAGAAATCTAAGGGTTATTTCCATAAAATATTAAGTAACAATGAAATAATGTAGTCTGAGGCTTTCTTATCCACGCCGGGCATTTTGTCACCTTTGTGAGCTGCTGCTCTGAGGAGCAGCTGAGGGAAGTGGGACTGTTTAGCCTGGAGAAAAGGAGGCTGAGGGGAGATTTTATTGCTCTCTACAACTACCTGAAAGGAGGTTGTAGTGAGGTGGAGGTCGGCCTCTTCTCCCAGGCAACTAGCGACAGGACTAGAGGACATAGCCTCAAGCTGCACCAGGGGAGGTTCAGGTTAGACATTAAGAAAAATTTTTTCACAGAAAGGGTTATTAGGCATTGGAATGGGCTGCCCAGGGAGGTGGTGGAGTCACCATCCCTGGAGTTGTTTAAGAAAAGACTGGATGTGGCACTAGTGCTATGGTCTAGTTGACACAGTGGTGTTAGGTCAAAGGTTGAACTCAATGATCCCAGAGGTCTCTTCCAACCTAGCCGATTCTGTGATTCTGTGAATGTTGCCAGGTGGTGCAGGGGGGCTTCACTGATACAATGCCAAAGCCATGGTTCTGTGTTACAGGTAGTGTGCAACTTGCCCCTTATTCCAAAGCAGATGCACCAAATGCAGCAATAATGCAGTGTGGGGCTCAACCCCTCATCTTCGGTGTCCAGCTTTGAATGTTCACCTACAGCAGGGGAGCAGGGGGTCTCCCAGGGGTTGTCCCCAGGTGATGGAGCTCAGCACCTCAGGAAGTCATCCTGAGCACCAAGGCCCTGGGAAGAGGAAGGTGAAGTTGGGGAGTTAGAGCTGGAGTTGGTTTTGTGTGATTACAACTGCTTGGGAGGAGTATGAAATAATAATGGAAAAGCCAAGAAGCGATTCTGCTGTAATGACATCTCCAGCCTGATAAAATTGGCCTGTTGTGTGACAGGTCAGATATGCTGTTCTGCACATGACCAAAACCTTTTTACTTACTTAACAGAAGTCCCAATTTGACCCAGGATGTTATATGATATTGCTGCAGAATGCTTTTTGCAAGCAGTCTAGTGATTTCTCTCCCACCCCCTTTCTCCATATAAACAATCCTATTTCCCCTGTGCAGGAGTGTCCCAGAAGAGGCGGTACGGGCCCTATGACTTCAGTGGCTTCTGGTTCCACCTACACAACACACTTGTGCATTTTAGGGACCAAACCAAAATCATGACAGTATGTAGTAATGTGAGTTGTTATGATCTGTCTTCCCCTCGATAGCACTTAGACAGATAGCTGCACTTATTGTTGAATAAGATCACTTATTATAAAAGCGCTTCAGTACTAAATAGTTCTAGGGATTTATTTTTATGTGCATTTGAAAAATTAATGCCTTGATGAACCACACACCAGTAAGTAGTTTCTTTTCTTAGGAATACCTTTATTCAGAGGACTGCTAAGCCCAGCCCTGAGGAACTTAAAAAATTACTACACTGCTTAGAGTAATGAGATTACATTTATAATACCAAATTTGTAATAACTGAAAAAACAAATTACCCTTTGCTTTTGAACTGATATTTACTTTTCCTTCCTCTCAGAGGGAAACAAACTTTAAAATGAGAGAAGCTGTGTTTTACAGAATAATGAGACTCCACGAGCCAGATATTAATGAAAAACAATAATGGCGAGAACTGTTGACTTAATAAGAAAAGAAAAATGAGGCAGCTTAGTACTCCTTAGCTGGTCTAATGCTGAAATTGGATTTACTTACTTACCTTTTTAGGAACCTCCTCCCATTATGACTTTCCACAGACCTGACTTTAGTATTTTCATCATGTGAAAAGACTTGTTTCTCTCCATTACGTCCAGAAAATGTTACTTGGGGAAAACAAGTATTTTTGCAACAGTGGAGAAGAAGAACAAGCAAAGCAACAGACGTGTAACAACAGGCGCCTTTCCTGGTCATGCTTTTTTGCATTTCCACGTGGACAAGCAGTAACACCTACAGCTCCCCAGTGGATGTTTCGGGGTTTTGCGTGCTGCATTTCTGCTCTACTTTGATCTCTGGTACACATTGCTCATGAAAATGTTGGTGTTTCCCCAGGTTTTGCTCATGGGCCTGAAAACAATGAGATAATTCTCTGTTACCCAACAGAGAAAGTGGGAGGATACTGCAACAGCTGCTGCAAATTCAGTAATAATAATAATAACAACAACAATAATAATAATATGAATGGCTATTCACTTCATAAAACAATTACAATGAAAGTGCTAAATGAGCTTTTTGTCTTAAAGAAAAAGAAAAAAAAATCCCTTGGAAGACTGCCAATGTACAGTAAAGAGTGAACAATGCAACAAAAATATTTAAGAAATATAGCAATAGTTGATGAACAAATTGATTACAAGCAAAAATATGCTTTAAAGATTCATGAATAAATGCAGTTAACTGAATCACTCACCATCACAATTAGCAAACCATGTCTGTGTGAAAAATGTATTGTCAATTAAATGTTTTGTAAGTGAAATCAGTAAAGGAGGTTGGCTCTTGTACAAAAAGGAAAGAGGATTAATTGGTATTTTTAACTGAATTGAAGAATATACTTTGTTCTCTGGAAGAATTTGTTTTCTTACCTCAAGCTTCAGAGCTGTTCCCTTTCAAAAGGTTGTGAAAATATTTTTTCCAGCATTCAAAGGATGTCTTTCCATGTCCCTTCCTCCCAGCAAAAAAATAACAAAAACATCTGAAGTTCAGATGTTTAGAAAAATATTGCCCCGAGAGCTGAAACCAAATACAAGAAATTTCCTGCTGAAAGCATTTATTCTCCCTGCAAGACAGAGGCAGTGACAGGTGTATTTATTTTAAAGGGAAGGTGCCCCAGCCTGTCTGCAACACAGCCTGGAAGAAAACACTGGTAACTCCAACTTCAGTAGCTGTGGCGAGGGAGACTTCTCAGTTAAAATGATTCCTCCATAAGGAGTAACATCACAGGAGTAACACCATAGGCATCCACCATAGGTGGGTGAGCAGGAGCGTAGCAGGTGGGATGTCAGATATACTGCTGGGTTATTTGTTCCTCTTTCTCTGAGCCTGGCTGTGAACAAGCAGGACCACTCCTAGCCTTGAAATCTCTGAGGAAGCTACTAAATAATCTGCTAATTCAGCTGATAGGGGCATTAGTTTTAGTAGCATTTGTCTCTTCATAGATGGCATTGACCCAAAATGGGAGTTGGTAGCTGGTTTGTATTTGTGTTGATTACCTTGACTGCCTACCATACACACCTGCTGAGAATTAACAGAAACATGGATGAGCAAACATGTTCTTAATATGTAATTTCTCATAGTAATTCGAAATACCCCAAAAGCTCCTTGATTTTGTGAGTTCTCCAAGCTCGCCATCCTTGCTGGTTTAAGACTTCATGTTCAATTTATTTTGGTTTGCAGTGTATCATTTGTGCTGACAGGGTTTGACTTGGTTTTGACACTGTATTATTGTCTTCCCAGCCTTGCACTGCTGGCTGTATGAGTGTCTGATGATACTCAGTGCCATGCAAATAAACAGACAATTGCAACTGGTACAAACAGCCATTGTATTTCACAATATGCAGGCTCCACAGTTGATTTCCAAACCTAAACATGTGTAAGTGGTTTCAATAAGCTGTTTTCTGAATATACCCATTACTGTCAATCCAGGCTATCCCATGGAAAATTTCCTTTTTGAATGTCTTTATTCTGTAGTTAGTGCTTGATTGGCGCAAAGATCTGAGTAGAGTCCTGCTTCCCTGCTGGGGTGCTGCATTGCTCCTTCAGCATCACTCTCTCATTTGGGTGCTTGCCCACAGCCCTAGCTCCCATCCCAACAGATGGAAAGCTCATACAACTTTACATGTTATGTTCCATTTAATTTTAAAAACTTACAGTACTTTGGTATGTTTCAGCCCTTTTATACTGGGAGAATAATCCCAGGTATCCTACCTCATATGTCCCAACTGTGTATTAGATGATAAGGAGTAGAGTTTTTTCAGAGTTTAAATATCTAGTTCAACATACCAACAGGCTTTTGGGTTTTAGTACTGCTCTGAAGATGTGATTCATGCCATGATAGTCTCCATGCTGAATATTAGATGGCCTGAATCCGTTATACAGGATCTATTTCTCTGCCTCTGGGCAGTGTTGCCTTCAGGCTTAATGAAGGCTCTCCGGAAGGGCTAACCTAGCCCAAACCTTAGTCTGGCTGTCCCTGGAGGAAGCTTTCTTGTACATGATTGTTTTAGTTTTAGTTCTTCCAAGAATCTTCAGTTTGGGGATTTCTGATTCGATGTAAAAAAAAAGGAAGCAGTGATGACAGAGCTAAGAGAACTGGGGAGTCAAGCCTGAGTGACGACTAACACCAGTGGGCTTTCTCTGCTCCCTGCAAGCAGTTTTCACTCCCACAGCTACTCTTGTCCACGCTAACAGTATATTGTGTAGATTAGTAGACTTTATTTCATGGTTGCTTTTGCTTCTTTGTCAGATGATTGTCTCCTGTTTATAGAGTTCCAGGCATCTAGAAACAGGAGACTTCCTTCAGTGCTTTCCAGTCCCTCTCAGCATGACCAGGTGCTCGGTTACAGGTGCCACCAGGGAACTGGTCTCCATCAGCAGCAGCTAGATCGGTCTGAAGGGCACCTCCATCCAAAGAGGAGCAGTCTCGGTACAAGCTGGATTTAAATGAAAGGAACTGTGAAACCACAGTGCGGCAGTGTTAAAATGAAGGATAGTTGTGTACAAGCACATCGCGGTCTTGCACACAGACATTCATGTTTCTTTCCTGTTGACCTAAGTTGCAAACAGGAGAAGCAGGATTCACCTCCATGAGCTGTTGTGTGGTCTTCACTGCAAGTTGCCAGAGGATGCTGTGTAGATTGATCATACCCTGGGATAAGAAACAACATGACATAATGGTGCTGTTTTCCAGTAGATCCCAGGACTTTTTCCCTGGCAAAAAGTGTAGAGGAGAATCTGACTCTTCTCCATGAAGGGTCAAGTTGTTTTGGAGAGTGCTGCCAGAAAGTTGTAGTGTTTGGTGATAAGATTCAGGAAGCAAACTGTATGAAATTTCCGTGCTATCCACTAGTGCTACACAGTACAGCCCATCTTTATGCTAGTTTTATTCTTGGGCTTAGCAGCATTCAGCCAAATCTACTCATAAAACTCAATGGATCAAATTATCTATTCCACATTAAAAAGTTTTACGTTCTTAGAGAGCTAGACATAGAGCAGTTAAAAAAAGACAGTTGACTGAAATGTGGAGTCAAGTGATTAAAGAAGTTTACAAACTGAAGTTTCATTTTTCTGGAACACATTGTGAGAAAGTTCATCATACAGGTCCTCTGTCCTGCAAATTCCACCGCAAGCCCTGTTCTCTCTCTCCTCTTCTCTAGTAGGAGTATCTTTTTCATCTGCTATAAGTAGGATTTTGGCCCATGAAGCTCATCTTGTTGACCACTTTCCTCCCTAGCTATCCATCCTGTCCTGTCTGCTCAAGTACAGGAGCTGATCTGCTGATCTGGTAGTCAGTTCAAAGCAAATGAGACAGCTGGCTGAGACACATGGCACTGATTAACTACCATTTATCTATCACTCAGTAAGCCAAGGTGGAGAATGTATGGAGACGGGACAAAGAGATTTAACATGAAGGCAAAATTCACCTTGAGGAAGCAATGAAAGACAACTGAAGATTGAGGTTGGCCAGTTCGAGAGAAAGTGCTCAGCTCAGAGAAAAACAGTCACAAGGAAAAATAAAAACTGGTGTGGGCAACTGAAAGAATGATGAAAAATTGAATTGACGTTTTGAATCCAGATGACAGTGGGAAGAAAAAAAGGCAGAACCACTGCCAGATAGTCAAAAAAATAAAGGAAGGATGGAGGAGAGAAACAGAAAAAAACAATTCTGATTGCACAGAAGAAAACCATAGCCTGGTTGAAAGCGTAAGCTACGCCTAGTTAATATCCTAAATTGCTTCACATGTAAAATTAACTGACAGGAACCAGGGTAACATATCCTTACATGGGAAGTTGCATCAGTTTGAGTAAACTGATTTCAAGATACCTCCAGTTAGATTGTCTGAACAGTTTGATCATCAAAGACTCCCAAGAGACAAGAAAGCAACAGATGAAGTTATCCTTAAACCTTCCTCCTCTTTCTGGACATGATACTGAATCCACTCATGCTGTCCAGAAGTCAGTGGCACTGACAGTTTGTAATGTGAAAGCAATCTTTCTACAAACCAGTTTATTTTAATATTTGCGTTTTGAAGTAATGTGTTAAAATCTCCACTATGCTTCATCTTAAATTCCCATCTGTGCAATAGAGTAGTAGAAAATGGGAAAACTCATCAGGGGAAGTCTCCAAGACTTGAATTCAAACACAACATTTCCATGCTCCTGTAGCCTATTCCCTCCCCTTCCAGGTTTTCCAACCCCTAACAGAAAATTTTCGTAGTAATAACTGTCCCTGTGTCAGCCATTAACGACATCAAAGAAATACAGTTTAATACTCATCAAAGAAATACAGTTTAATACTAAATAGGTGTTAGTTATAGAGAGGTCACCTTGAATAATGAAATCCCAAGCACAGTGGCAGTAACGCTAATCTTTGTTTTGCAAATATTCCCCAAGGCCTTTTTCAGTAAAGGAGCTAAATGCTCTTCTGCAAACATCAGGTCTTCTTTAATTTCTTCCTTCATTTTCTCATCTGTTTTTATAGCCACCATCTATTTTTTCTTTCTTAACTGTGTGCTTAACCTAGTGGTGTTGGTTTGAACTCTTTATGATGGGCTTGCAGGGTTAAATTAGCAATTACAGACCCTGCAGCCCCAGTAATGTCGGTTTGGCTATGTGAATGTACATTTGTGATTGTTTATGCTGAAAAGGTTAGTTTTTGAGGAAGGAAGATCACTGTTTGACTGCCCAGCAGCTCATTGATTCACTGAGAAACACAAAAGGTAATTTGATTTGTCCTTGTGTGGTTGCAACTCTGCCCCTACTTCTTGGGGAAGTGTTCAGCAGGGATCTTGGAGGAGACAGGATCATATCCCCATCTCCTTCCCCATCCATGTGGAGAGTAGTGCTGGCTTGATGGAGATGCACTGTATAATATTGCTGTGTATGCTAGAAAATCCAGAATGGCTTCCAGGATTGAGTGGATCCGTGTTGCCTAAAACTTGGGACAGTATCCAAACCTTAAAATACTTTTGAACATATTCATAGTCAGAAGTCATATTAAAAGTGTAATACGAGGTTGCAGCCTCTGTTGACAGCTCAGTTTTAAATATCGTAATCTACAAAAGTAGGCATAATGGTTTGGGTATTTCAATTAGTATTCATATTGGATGGACTTTCTTACTTGATCATAAAGTCACAAATCAAAGCCTATGCATGGTTGCCTTTTGGGATATTGATCCATGTCCATGCAGGCAGCCTGGCAAAGCTTCTGTTAAATTAATGCAGCTCTCAAGAGTGACTGAGCAAAGGATTAATGTAGAAGACTGTTAATCAAATTAAGTGTTTCCTAAAATTCTGTAATACATTTTATGCACAAAGGAAACTTTGGTAAGAACTCGTTATTAAAACAAAAATTATTTATTCTATTGTATTTCATAATACCAAATGGAAATTTGTTCTCTTCTTCAATTAAATGTGGTATTCAAACATTATAGCATGCAACCGGAAAAAAAGCCTGTATGAATAATGATTTGCAGCAGGAAAAGAGGAGAAAATATGGAGAAAATGTTGAAATGGAGATTCATATCTTCTTTGGTCACTCATATGTCATAGGAAGAAGTTTATGGGCATGTGTCTTTATAGATCTTATAAAGCTTGTTTGTTATGCTGTGTCCAAGGTGGAGCTCCCCAGTGCAAGAGAGAGACGCTGGGGTTGACAAACTGGAGTAAGTCCAGTGAAGGGCCAGCAAGGTGGTTAGGGGGCTGGAGCGCATGACATGAGGAGAGACTAAGGGAGCTGCATTTGTTGAGGATGGAGAAGAAAAGGCTAAGGAGGGTTGTAATTCCTGACTTCAACTACCTTCAGGAGGTGGTAGAGAGGGCCAGATTTTTCTGAGGCACACGGAAAAAGGATGAACGGCAGTGGACACAGTGTACAGCAAGGGGAAATCCAAGAAGATGTAAGGAAATAATTCTTGACAGTCACGGTGGTCAGACATTGGAGCAGGAGCCCAGAAAAGTTATGGAGTCTCCATCCATGGAGATGTATAAGATTTGGCTGTTCAAGGCCCTGAACAATTTAATTAAACTTCCAACTGGTCCTGCTTTGAGCAGGTGATGGGACCAGATGACCTCCAGAGGCCCATCCCAACATAAATTATTCTGTGATTCTATATTCCTGTTCCCATTCAACTCTCCTGCTAGGCTAGATGGAGCAATCTGCTGAACAGAGGCACCGAGTGACTTATTCTGTCTTCCTTCACTGGGGGGAATGCTATTTTTTCTGCCCCCCAAAAAATTATTTTATATATCCAAAAAGTAAAGGGCTGGATTTTCCTTTTAATGTGTAGGGTTGTGGAACGAAGGCAGAGGTCCCTATTGGTAGCATATATCTGTAAATAAGTGAGTAACAGTGTTATTGACCACTATCCCCCTTAAGATTTTCCACCAAAAATATACCCTTTCTGTTCTCAAGATATTAGCAAATAGTATCTTTTTAAGCCACTGATCAACATTAAAAAGGGCAGACTAGTTCCTCTGTAGGCTGAATTTCATAGTGACTTCTTACGGCACACTTAGAAATCCTTTCTGTAATACAGGCACCGTACAGTGACACTGTCTGGGTGGGCAGAGGCTACCTGTACTGGCCAAAGGGGTGACTCAGATTTATCACCACTTCTGACTTCACTGGGAGTTGAGGATGTTCACTGCATACATGGGTGAGCTTTTCATGTGTGACTTGATGTGTCGCAACAGGTTCATCCATTTTTTTTCTTTCTTCACTCCTAATTTACAACATTTACTCCAAGCCCTGTTTTGATCACTTATGTTCCCAGACTGTGCAAAAATATATTAGACTTTAAGAAAAAAGTTCAGATACATGGAATCAGTATGTTCTTTGCCACTTATTAATTTTAAAGGCAGGCATTTGATATATGAAGAGTTCATACTATACAAGAAGTTTATGTAATTTAACAATTACATATATCTGGGTCTGTGATTGATGAGCCTGACTTATTTGGGCTGATAAATTACAGGTTGCATTAAGTAATTGGAATGATTTAAGACTATTCTGCAGAAATGCAGCTGAGGGACATCACAGTGGGTCTTTTTATTTTTAAAGCGTATATTTTAAGAGCTTAAATTGCTGCCATAAACACGGTTTCAAACTTTAACCATACAAGTAGGTCCGTTTTCAGACAGTCATTTATTCGTCTAGCAATAAACAATAATTTATGATACTCAGTGTTGGTTTTCATTGACTCCTCAGCTCTTTGGCAGTGACATAATGCTGTTTAGTTGCTTTCCCTTCCAACCCGAACCATTCTGTGATTCTGTGATTATCATTTGTGTTATTGTGTGAGACAAAAATACTTCCTGTGTTTAAGAAAATAATAGTTTGAAGGTTGGAGAGAGGCCTGGGATTTATTTTGGTTTGGAAGTCCGTGTCTGTGGCAGAAGTCTGTTGGAGACTTTCCCCTTCCTACGGGCTCACGGTGAGTATGTGGAGGGCTGGAGGAGAGATCCTCCCGCTCCTGCAGCATCCCTGGGGAGACTGGGTTAAAGCTCCTCAGCTCTTGGGGCAGGTCTTCTCCCAGTCTCACGCAAGGAGCATCCAGGGGACAGTGTATGTCTGGACGTGGTTTCTGAGTGCTATTTTAATGCCTGAGTGCTAGCATGAGAATTTTTTCTTTGATATGTAAACCACCTAATAAATTGCATCTTGAATGTATGCAGTATTTCTTAAGGTCAAGTTACACCACTCCCTAATAAAATACAATCAATAACCATTGCAAGAAGCCTGTAGGGTAGTGTATCATTTATCTTGAAACCTTCTGCTCTGAATAAGAATTCTGACTTCACTTTTCAGTATAAATTGTGATCTCTCCTAGCTTCTGCCAGGGATACCGTAAAGTATGCTCTTATATTAATCAAAGTCCCAGCATCCTGGCATCCAAACTATGAATTATTGCTGTAGTACAAATGCTCAAGAAAAAGTGCTGCATCTTATCCTGGCCTTGCTGAAAAGCGTAACATTTACAATGGGATGGCAGAGAGGGCAGGAGACTTTGTAGAAATGCTAATTAAACCCTCTCTTCGGAGATTAGATTGATTTGATAAATAAATACACTTGAAAACGTATTTATCTCTTTATTACATGCACATAAATTACCTATGACCCTTTTTTATGCTTTATAAATAAATTAATGGATTAATTAAATATTTCTTATGTACTTCCCAAATAGACTCATGAAACTCTTGAAGTTCACTAAAAAGATTTACAGACCTTGCTGCATAGTGCTCTACTCGATGTTATTATTAAAAATTTATTTTCAACACTTGAATAAATGTTCAAAGGAGTTTGGGAGAAAAATCAGAGTTGTAATTTTTGGAGCCAAAGCCTCCTCAGCCTTTGGAAAAGACTGCTCCAGGATTTTCTGTGAGTGACTAGCCTCACAAATTAAGTCTCAGCTTTTTACTTCATTTGCAGGGAATTATCTTATTTAATTTGTGCAGGGAGCAGCTATGTTAAGCATTTATGTGGAAAGGATCAGAAAAACACAGTAGTGTGTCTCTGCGTACATATTTTTATGAACTGTGAGTAGACTGCATTAAAGATTAGGTAGGAAATATGTGGTTAATTTATTTATAAAGTTCTTTCATGTGTTTGGAATGGATTATGGAGGGGTAATACAGTGTCAGGAAAAAGCCAACATCAATTTGTCTAGAATAAATCATGTCAAAACAAAGTAATTCCCTCCTAGGACAAAGGCAGGAGACTTTGTGGACAGAGGGAAAGCAAGGGACATCACGTAAAGCTTTCAGTGGTGTCTTACATGGGGATCTCGGAAGCAAGCTGAAGGAAGTCTCGTCTAGGTGAAACTGTGATAGGGCAGGTGAGCACTGGCTTCCATAACCTTGTTCACAGAATGAAGTCCAGGGTTTAATTTCCAACACAGAGCTCCACAAGGCTCTGTCCTGAGCCTATAACTGCCCAGGGCTTACATCAGTTATATGAATGGGGTACTAAGGACAGTGCTTATTAAATCTACATGTGACAAAGACTAAAAGGAGGTGGAGGAGAGGTTTAAAATTCAAAATTATCTTCCAGATTGGGAAAAAAAAATGAAATATGTAGCATGCAACTCTGCAAGTTTCAGTTACTTTTTTCCCAGCCTCCCTCTCTTGTTTTCTACTGGCTCTAGCACTTGCCGTTGCCTGTGCAGCAAGCCCGGCATGGCACATTGCTCACCCTCCAGGCACAGGTGCCTCTTCCAGGTCCCCTTTCTAATGCAGTTCTTCCAGGTAGGGGGCCTGTCTGCTCAGAAAAAAAATGGCTTGGCTCTGGACCCGTCACTTGGCTTTCTGTATCCAGACAGCATGGCAAGTGGTGAGCTTGACACTCTACAGGAGACTGACCAGAACATGCTGAGCCCAAATGTTCAGCAGTCTG
Organism: Nyctibius grandis; assembly: GCF_013368605.1. Taxonomy (NCBI): domain Eukaryota; kingdom Metazoa; phylum Chordata; class Aves; order Nyctibiiformes; family Nyctibiidae; genus Nyctibius; species Nyctibius grandis. The sequence continues at coordinate 15,458,044 of NC_090662.1, forward strand.
AAACAAAACCAGTCCCAGCCACAGCTTCCCTTCCTGTACATCTAATGAGTTCTGCGTATGTCATATCGTGCATTTCTCTCATGGACTTTTTAACTGGGTAACTGTGTTAACCATACACAATACTTACAGTCTCCTGCCAGTAGTCACACTATCTGTTTGGCTCATCCAGTTTGTCTTCATGGCTGAACATTCCCCAATGTGCATGTCCCTCCATACAGTGCTATATGTGTCTGTATAAACCTCTGCCAGTCTTTTCATAAGCTACCCACATCCAGCTTGTCAGTACATGGTCTAGCTGCTCATCGGCTATACTTGCATGTTCCTCGCTACTCCACTTGCACAACTACAGTAACGAGCCTGCATATCGGTCAAGCTCCATAGCATTGCTATACGCAGTGGCAGCAGCTCTTGCAAAGTACTGAGCATAGGTAGGATCCTGCCTTAACTGTGACTTTGTTACACAAATAGTCCAAAAATGCAGCAGCAGAGTCCTCTGGGCAGCAGAAAATGATATAAGAGATGCAGTGGTTGTCAAGCAGAACAGGAGTCAGCAGTGTCATCGTTTTCCAACGATCTGTAGTGAGGAGGGTGTTAGTCTCTTCTCCCAAGTAACAAGTGACAGGACGAGAGGAAACGGCCTCAAGTTGCACCAGGGAAGGTTTAGATTGGATATTAGGAAAAATTTTTTCATGAAAAGGGTTGTCAAGCAGTGGAACAGGCTGCCCAGGGAAGTGGTTGAGTCACCATCCCTGGAGGTATTTAAAGGACGTGTAGATGTGGTGCTTAGGGATATTGTTTAGTGGTGGACTTGGCGGTGCTGGGTTAATGGTTGGACTTGATGATCTTAAAGGTCCTTTCCAACCAAAACGATTCTATGATTCCAAAAAAAAGCACCAGCATTGTGGGATGCAGAGCCATTATTATATATGTTAGACATTAAATAAATAATGAAAGAAATGTTCCATTGAGAACTAGTCAAAACTTAGCTAGAGTAATCAGTCCAGATTTGGGCACTGCACTTCCAGAAACAAGTGGATTGCGCTGGAGAGCAACAAAGGCAAACAATAAGACTAATCAGAGATTTAGAAAATGTGGCGTAATAGGAAAGCTTGAGAGAAAACTGGTTGTTTATTCCAGAGAAGAGATGGCTGATGGAAGCCATGTGTTGCTTCACACTGGAGCTCTCCTGTCCCCTTTTCTGCTGCCTGTCCCAGGAACGAGACTTGCCATATCCCCTGTAAGCTGGATAAGCAGCAATGTGCTTAAGTGGAAAGGTGTGGAGAATTAGTTTTCATTTTGAAATAGTGAAGCTCTGGAAGAGTTTCCTAAGGAAGAATCTACATCACTGGACGATCCTGAGAACAAGTCAAGGATATCTGTGTCTCAGGAATGTTTGTAAGTATCATGGAGCCTAACTTGGGTCAGGCAGAGTTCAGCCCATCTCTCAAAGACCTTTCCTCACTCTCCACAGGAAAATGGGGCCTTATCCTGAGCAAAACACTGGCTCTGTTACCAACGATTAAGTTGTTGTCATATTTGTCATTGGGCTCCTTTTCTTGGAGGAATGGGCCATCACAAAACCAACTTCCATTTTTTTTAAAAATTAAGATTTTGTCATTTTTATTTTCATGGTGGTGCTTAAAAAGTGAAACTTAAAAATGCAATTATCAATAGAAAATTAGCACATTAAAAGAATCTTTAAAATCTCGTAATTTTCAAGTTGACATTATTATTTTTCATGGGACTTACTCATGTTTTGAAATGTTGGATTTTGGCAGGCTGGTAATCTGATACTTCACATTCACACAAAAAATCCGTGGTCCCACTGAAAATTAGGGGAGATATCACTGAGTAAGAACTGCTTGTGTGACTTGGGTCTTTGCAGAGTTAAACCCTTCTTTGCAAATGCATAAGAACTGTCATCCATGGACCCCAAAGCAATTTAGAAACATTATTTAATGTTAAAAATCAGCTTGGCTCAGGCCATAACTGAGTTCAAGCAGCTTTGTGGAGCTGGCTGCTTTTCAGTGGAGAAAAATAATCCCTTTGGAAAGCAATTGGGCTGAGTGTTTGTAGTATTTGGAGTGCTAAAAAAAATTTAGAGCAGATATTCTTAGATCCACACTGGCAACCATCTAAGCCAATTCATTGATTCAATGAACCCTGGGTAACCTTGTCAGGGCTTATTCCTACAATGAGAAGGAAAGGCTGGAGACAAACACACTGTAGCTGGTGTAAACTTTTCACTCACTTTTCTGACTGTAGCTCTGGTGCAAAGTGTCATGTGTTTCCATGTGTAGGAAGTCCTGAGAAAGTGGGCCCTAACATGCTTCCCCTTGTTGCCACCTTCCTGCTCCATCCAAACTATCCATGTTTGAATCTTTCCAATTGCGTAATAAGGTTTCATATCTTCAGATGTGGAGATACTACGTTCAGTAGCAATTCATCCAAGAGGATGGATGATAGGATCATTCAGGCTGGAAGGGACCTCAGGAGGTGTTTTGTCCAATCTCCTGCTCCAAGCAGGATCAGCTGTGGGGGTCAGACGAGGTTGCTCAGGGCTCTCTCCAGTCAGGTCTTATAGCCTCCCACAGACTGTGATCTCCCTGGGCAGCCTGCCCCACTGCATGACATGCTTATGGCAAAAAAAGTTCCCCTTTATATCCAGTCTGAACCTCTAATGTTTCAGCTTAGGCCCATTGTCTCTTGTCCTCCCACCATGCCCCACCATGTCTCCTTGATGACCTCCTCGTAGGTACTGGGGAGCTGCTGTCAGGTGCTGCAATGCTGTCTCTTCTCCAGAGTGAACAAGCCCCAGGTCCTCGGCTTCTCCTCACAGAGCACTTGCTCCAGCCCAGGCCACCTTGGTGGTGGCCCCTGTTGAACTCCAGTTTGTCTATGCCGTTCTTGTTTTGGGAAGCCTCAAACTGGACATTGTATTCCAGATGCGGTCTGATAAGAGCTGAGCAGAGGGAGATAATCACTTGTTTTACTGGCTGTGCTCTTGTTAATTCAGCCCAGTATGCTGCTGGCCTTCTCTGCTGCTACTGGCTCTTGTGCAGCTTGCTGTCTGCCAGGACCCCATGGCTTTTCCCACAGAGCTGCTCCCCACCCAGTCAGTCCTCACCTTGTATCACTGCAAGGTTTTCTTCCTAGGTACAGGACTTTGATTTTGTCCACTTTGAATTCAACAGGAGAGGGTTGGCTCAAGCTTAGTAACAGGTAAATGGAGATAATTCAAACTCAGCAAGGAAAAATCCGTGGCTTGCATTAGTACAACCATATAAAGCATGTGAACTGAGTATGTCACAAGTGTGCACTTGGAGTCTATATTCAGTATGCTGTGTGGTACATACTCCTTTAGCTGAGCTCTTAAACAGAGCCAGAAGCTGCTGTTTATGCATGGGTAAAAAAATAGAGGCAGGAAAAATTGTAAGAACTAAGTGTATCCCAAAATTTACTGTGCCAATATCATCTGGCCTGTGCTGTCATGAAACAAGTTGAATAGCACAGTGGTGTGGAGCAGGTCCTGGAAAATGAACAAAGGGTCTGAAAGTGATTGCCATGAAGCACAAGCAGGGCATCAAGCACTTGAGAACTGAGAAGAGCATTCCTGGGAAAAAAACATGGGAAAAAATTATCTAATTCTTTTGTAAAAAGAACTTACAAAGGAAAACAAGGTAAAGGTGTTAAGACAGGAAAGACAAGCTACACATACAGGTGGTGATAACAAAGTGCTCTGGGAAGAGGTCTGTGCAAGCACTGAGACCCCACCAGAAAAATACCTGAATGAGGAGAATAGGTACATCATGCCTTCTGACAGTGTATTGACCAACAGTAAAATGATCCAGGAATATATACAAACTCAGCCCGAAATCCTACAAAATTACTAATAGTAGAAGTACCCTAAATGAAAACAGGTAAAAAATGCCTTTGAAAATGCATTTATAACATTCTGGGAGATAAAAGTAGGCAGGAAGATATTCTGAATGTGATTGCAAAAGCGTGGGTATTTGGATTTCTGTATTATATCCATCACTGTTACAAGCTGTCAGAAAAACAGGGAAGTCATCAGGGCTTCATGACAGCACTTGTTTGAAATAAAATTATAGTTGTGCTTTTATAATCCCTTCTGATTCTTGGGAAGCATTTTGAGGTGTAAATCTTGGTGTGCCACTCTTGGTCCCGGGTTTGGTTTCCAGAAAGTCAGCACACCTGGTCACGAGTGTCATGCAGGTGTTGATGCAGGGGACATAGCCCCATAGCTCAGTAAGGCACCGCCACACTGGTACCTCTTTGTATGTTGGGACTCAGCTGTTCCTAGAAAAAACAGCTGTTTGCTGAAACCCTGGCTCAACCGTAGTTAAATGGCAAAACCCCCACTGGTAGCGATGGATGCATGATTTCACCCTCCAGCCTTCCCAATCTGAGTGACTGTCTGCCAAACTGAAAATTTCACCCAAAACATCCATCCTAGGATGCCTTTTTTAGATCTCTTAAGCTACTGTAAATGTTCTGTGTCTTTCCTGACATTTCCCCTGGCATTGAGTTGGTGTGGACTGTGATTCCTGGCATACAGTAGTTGGAGAATTTATTCTGACCACTTCAAAGACACATTTCTGCTTCAAGATCTGAAAAAAATCTCCATGAAACAGACCTGTCACAGTTAGACATGTTGCAGTCCTCCTGCTAGAAACTCTTCCAAGTCGAGGATTAAGCTCACCACAAACCTGACTTACCCTCACCTTTGTTCTTCAAAAAGCTACTTCCTCATGGGGTTTAACCTTCTGGTATCTTTGTCAACTATTCCCTCAGATCTATTAAAAGTGAAAGAACATTTCATGCTGTATTGAAATAGCAAATTTTGTTTGTCATTTAGCAGCAAAGAAACACTACAGAGAGTAATCCTACCAGGTATTACACGTAAGCGCTCAGCTTCAGCTAAAGCCTGTTCCTTCCCAGGCTTCTCAGTAATCCTGGTTTAGACCAGCAGAGTAATTAAGATGTTGCAGGAAAACAGAGTCCTCAAAAGGAAAGATACAGATGAATTTGTAAAGTTCAAGAGCAACTGGACCGTGAGAGGTAGCAGAAAATGCAAAGAACAGTGCAAGGCTTGAAGAAACACCATTTGAGGCAGACATTTCAAATTATTTGTTCTGTAAGAATTCAGAAATCCTAAAGTTTTTACTAGAGCAATTAATCCTCCTTCACCTCAGCTCTAAAATTCCGAGTCTTATATGTGATAGCTATTAAAGAAGTAATTACAGTTTATTCTTTACAAAATGCATGTTGTATAAAGGCTGGATGAAGAAACAGATACCAGCAAAGTTATTTTGTGTTTATGTAGAAATTTGCCAAAGGAAAACATGCATTTGAAGCTCTTTATCCCCAACTTCTGGTTATGGTACTCAACCATTCTTGACACGTTTTGTAGCAGTTATTGCCAAGTGAAGAGATTTGGTGCCAGATTCAGCAATAGATTGTTTAGAGTGTAATTACCAGTCATACAAAAATTTAAACACGGTTATTGCTTGTGAAGCTGAAATTGTATCTGGCATCTGGACACACTGTCCTTATTCCTCTTTTTCCTGCCCTTCCCTATTCTTGAAAGAATCAGTGTAGCGCATCGTTATTGCTGTTGGGAATAAAAATGGTAAAAATATTTCCAGAAATATCTTTCTCTTATTTAAAATTTTAAAAAGTGCAACAAACAAACTGAAGACAACAGACAACACTTAAAAGCTACCAATAGCTTCCACTGGCATTCATTTGAGGAAAGATCTTTTCTTACTTTTTTCGTTAATGCCTATTGGTAGCATTTGATAACACAACGCCAGTCATCACTGATGGTGTATAACATACAGAAAAGCAGCCAGCTTTCTAGTACTGATGTCTGCTTTCCTATGAAGAATCACATCATTTTTCCAGACGGCATATGAAGTGGCGTGCTAGTGCTTTGATTAATTCATCTTAAAACTGTGAAGCTACCCCCATTCCTAGTGAACTGTAGTATGATGCAGGTTCAGCAAATGTTTGTGGTTCTGGGGGACAAACCATCTGAAAAGAGATGGTGGTACACCTTGCCAGACCTTTGGGTGGTCACTGTATGGCCCACGTGTAAGTGGCTCCAGTAGAAGTTGACCTTGACAACCTTTGGGAGATCTGCTTGTCAAAGACAATTGGAGGAAAACCTCACATGAGGTTGTAAGGGTTATTTATTTAATAATAGGAGTCACAATAAAAAGACATAAAATAGGAAAAATATCAATGAGTTGAAACAGCAAGTAGAAGGGCATAGTCAATGAACCTGAAAGAAGGGGATTCAAAAGAGAAACTAGGAAATACGTTATTGCATTGTAAGTAGTGAGAATTGACATTCCCGTGCCATTAAAAATTGTTGAAGCCAAGAGTTTAGTAGGATCCAAAGCCAGATTATGTTTATATGGAGGAAACTTGGAATAGCAGGGCTTTACAACAAACTTCTGGGAAACTGAAAATGCTCAAGTTTCAGGACTTGTTTTCAGTGCCAGGAAGAAATTTTCCCAGGAGAAAGGTCACCTCGTAACTATGTAACATCAGGCCTTCTTGTAGGTCATCCCTAAACATCTGGTATTTAGCATTACTGGCAACAAGACTTAGATAAAGTGGGCAATAGTGTAATGTAATCTGGCAATGCGCATGAGGGGAAGGAGGTCCAAAAAGTATTTGGTCTTACGCATGCCATTTCATTTTCAGTTTCAAATTCCCCCTGTGACTCCATTTGGCTGGCCAGAGTGATAGGCAAAAAAAAAAAAACAAACCACCAACAAACCCTCAGCAGAGATAAGCAGAGATTTTAATCAGTCTAACTTTATTCTTTAAAAATATTTTGCAGCAGTATAGCCATAGCAACTTTACAAGCCAAGCTGCGTTCACATATAGCAGAAGGAAACTGTAATGGAAAGGATGGTTTGCAGACAAATTCAGAACTATGGGAGAGGCAGAGCAAGCAGTTATTGGGAAAACTATTTTGATCTTTACATTATAAAATTTTGCATCTTTGGCAAATGGGGCAGTATGGAATATTTGGAGTGCTGGTTTCTGGAGGTCTCAGTCCTTGCCAGTCAGCAAAGCAGTTTTTAGTTTTTATTCCAAATAACCATATGCGTACTATTTTCTAGTTGATGTATGTTTGGGCAAAGCTTTCTTTGTTAGTAAAACCAATTTTACCTGACATACTCTTTACTTTTGCCTTTACCCTTTACCTGAGGTAACATAAGAGATCTGGACATAACACAGTTTATAAATATCTGCTCCCACCATTTCCTTAATGCATCCTTTTAGCTTTGGCTGGTGTCCTCTACAGTTATCAGGTCCCACTTGTACAGCTTTTTCAGGTCACTGGAGTCGCTCTCATACACACGTCATCTCCTCGAGCTGGTTCCTTGTCCTCTCCGTTTGCTCTCTGTGGCCAGTGCCCTTTCTCTGTCTGGCAGAAACCACTTTTCTCTCGCTTTGTGAGTGCCTTAAAGTAATAAGCTTTGCTACGTGTAGATCCACAGTCATGTAAACCCCAGAAGCAGTTTGAGGAGTTTAGGCAGCGTATCAGTACCTTGGTCCAAGAGTGTGAATCTCCTTGTCCTGTCTCATCTTTTTGTATGGGTCTGTCTGTTGACACCTGAGTTTTTAATGCACAGGTTCACTGGAGCCAAGAACATGTCCAGAATGGCTCCAGCTTTGGCAGCACTGAGCAGTTTGGTGCCCATCTCACGTACAAAACGAGAGATACACAAACATGCATACATCTGCTTCTACGGTTTCCCACAGGTCCCATTTGTCATGGCCATTTTTCTCCTGCGATAGGAGATGTTGCTGCCATCTTTGAATCCAAACACCCAAACGCTCAAGAATTTGCCAGAATTTCCAGCTTAGATGACTTAGTCCCAGATTTCTTATCATCAGGAGGGCAGGAGAGAGCCACCAACCACAGTCACTGCTGAGGCCATGTTGCTTTGCAGCAGTGAAATGAGAATTGATTTGACCCAAGGGAGCCCCACCACGGCCTGAAGGAGGGGACGCCTGCAGGGCTCTCCGCAGGCTGCTGCCATGAAGCAGCCCCTGGACGAAAGGCAAATTTCTGATGTGCTCTACCAGCCAGGTTGTACCTCTGGCTGAGAGCTGCTCATGGTTGTCCCTTTCAAAGGCATGTTTAAAGCCTCCACCTCCCTGCTCCTCAGCACGAGAAGCATGAAGGGCAAGACTTCTAGGCCTTTGAAATAGCATCAGCAGGCCTAACACTTATTTTAAAATCTATTTTTATTTTAAGCTTTTAATTGGGTATTTTTGACACAGTGAAGGCGTATTCTTTATGGGACCGATAACAGAAAATTCAGTCTTTCACCTTTCGCACATGAGCATAATTCATCTTTGAAATTGTCTAGATCGGTTGCCAAAACTCATAGGCCTGCCACTCATTAATTACTCTTGCAACACGAAAAAAGCACACGGCTTTAGAGTAATTCACATCACCACTCTTTAAAGACTGAACTTTTGCAAGTGATAAATTTTAATCCTAGAAGAAACTTTTCCGATACTGAAAGAAGCAACTGTAATGAAGGATTTGGACCACGCCCAGAAAAGAAGGAGGCATCTACCAGTGAAGTGCTGCAGTGCCTGCCATTTAGGGTGCCTGGTCCTGGCAACTGGGTCCAAAACTCAGAGTCACGTATCTCCAGTTCCTCTGCAATACCTTGCAAAAGACAGGAGACACAAGGACATACATGCTTAACACTGTACAGACTCAAAACATACTTCATCTGTCCTGAGGAGACACTTCTCTGTGTGGAAACTGTCTTTGCCCTGAAGAGAAGAGGATGAGAGGACCATAATGTGCAACAGAGAACAATTTCTCTGTAAGAGGTTGAAATCAGGAAAGACAACATTACTTTCCCTGAAGTTCAGCACCACTTTGATGGAGAAACCAGTTTTTCATCCATTTTATCAGATACTGCTGTCAAATTTCCATGTAATGTCCTTGTCCTTTGCCAACTTCTTTTCGAGGACTTTGTTATATTAAGTCTCTATACAAAGAATCACCCTGAATTCAGATCCAATTTAACAAGCGAAGGCGACTCTGTGCAGGAGGTTTATTCTTCTCCTGGCAGGTATAATCTGTGCTCGCAGGGCAGAGGATCATAGCTGGTAGCTACTCCCTCTATTTTGTTAGAAACCTTTTTGCTTTTATGAGGTTTTCCACAGGTCTCAATCAATCCAGAATTTATCCCATCAAAACCAGTCTGAAATGTATATTTCTTCAAAGTGAGTAGAAACATAAGTTCCCGTGGGACTGTGAGGAGAGGTGCACAGGAGTCAGGAAGAAAACGAAAGGGTGAAAAAAGGACATAGCAGCAAATGGAAAATGTTAAGAAAATAAGGGGAACCAGGTGAATTGAAGAAGGACCTTGCAAAAGCAAAGGTACAAAGCCAATTTTGTAGGCACACTTAAGTTCCACATCACTGAATTACAATGAGACTTAGATTAAACTTTCCCCTTGATTTCCATCTTGCTGAGTGCCCATCATAAAATGGTATTCAGGCTCCGGGGACTATTTTATCCTTGCAGAGAGTTTCTGACTGTTTCCTATAGCCACTCCATGGGCCATTGCATTACTGCCTGGAAACAGCCTGGGCTGCCTTTCCCAGAGAAATATGAAAACTCTGAAGCTTTGCAGGTAGCTTTTCTCTGTAGGCAGAGCATCCCAACAGCTGAAGCCAAACTTTAGAGACATGTAGCTTTTTACCTTCAACAGCTATGGCACTGTATTGCAGCAGTATTTAAGCTGCCTGCCTGGGTCACACCCCACTGCATAAATCTGCTGGGCGTTTGATGCCATAGGGAAGCAAAAAATTGAGCTGTAACACTAGAGGCAAGAGCTGGGGAAGAGTGAGTTGGCAGGGACCATGGGAAATAAAAAGCAAGGTGGTGCTCCTCAAATGGTGATGGTATTTATCATAGAATCATAGAATCGTCTTGGTTGGAAAGGGCTTTTAAGATCATCAAGTCCAACCGTGAACCCAGCACTGCCAAGGCCACCACTAAACCATGTCCCTAAGCGCCACATCTACTCATCTTTTAAATACCTCCAGGGATGGTGACTCCACCACTTCCCTGGGCAGCCTGTTCCAATGCTTGATAACCCTTCCAGTGAATACATTTTTCCTGATATCCAATCTAAACCTCCCCTGGCGCAACTTGAGGCCGTTTCCTCTCATCCTTTCACTTGTTACTTGGGAGAAGAGACCAACACCCACCTCACTACAACCTCCTTTCAGGTAGTTATGTTGGAGTATGCAGCTGATGTTAAGGGCTAGGTGAAGGAAGCCCATGACTTACAATTATTCTTGAATCTTGTTTCTTAAGGTTTGTCTAGTATTTCTGCCAGATGAGAAATCCTTTTGAATCTCTGTGTATGTGTTTGCTGCAGGAGTGTGACAAAAAGACGGTGAAATTGGCAGCTCAGCGGGGTCAGAAATGATCCAGGGCAAATCTAGCACTTGAACAACCCAGCTGCAGTAAATTGATTTGTGCAGGGTGGGAATGGAAGGCAAACACTGTCCTTTTCAAGGGTTTTGGTAGGCTTTTTTCCCCTCCTGTTCACTCATTCCTGTGACTTACACGAGTAGTTTAAGATATTCTTCCTTCCCAGAACCCTGTTTTTCATTTTTCCTTGGGTTTCATTTTACTCTATACTTTACGCTATATTTTACTGTGGTCAGACTTTACCTTTGATCACAGACTTCAATATCGAAGCATTTTTCCAAGACTAAAGCACTTTACAGGGCTGTTCCAAGGCTCAAATAATGTTCAGCTTTCTGATAACATCCAGCTTACTAACTGCTACTGAGTTAGTACAGACAAAAGAGTGGTATATACTGAGAAGTAAAAAAAATGAAGTTTATATCTCTAGAAAAATAAATAATACAGATATGGCCAGCTGGTAAATTCTGCTCTAACAAAAAGTGGACTTGAAAGCATGCATAATTTCTCTTTAATACAAATGGATATGGCATACTTCGTAAGATTTTAGCTCCCAGTTGACTTTAGAAGTGTGAAGATCAGTTGCATAACTTCAGAGATGCATTTAAGCCCAAAGGATGACAAGTATATTACAGCGTCTTAAATCACGAGAAAAGCTCTAGGCTGGCCTGGGACTCCTAAGTGCTCAGGCAGAAATTAAAGCTGTAAAAAGAAGCATCAAAGCCCTCCTGTGCTCTCCAGAGGTCCGCTTTGCTCATGCACTGCCGTCCAGCCCAGGCGGGAGGGCTCCTGGCAGCGATGAGAGCCCCGTGGACGTGCTTCAACGGGAAAATCTGTTCCTTTTGTACCTAGCAAGGTAATAGCAAGGGTAAACGTGCCTCTTGCTGTCCCGTCCCTTGGAGCTTTTGAAAGGTGCTTTTAAGGCCTCTGAGCTGTCTGCAGAGAATTAATCATGCTGTACTTCTGGGAAGGGCAAAAGTCAGCAACAGGGAGGTTTATACTTAGCATCAGTTTACCCACATCCTGCGGAGAACTCAGCTCTATAACATACCTGAAAAGATGTTCCCAGTGATCAGTAATTTCTACGCTGGTAAAATGCTGTGTTTCTGCCACAACCTGTTATTATTTATTGGCTTTGCTGTTGTTCAGAGGGGCCCTAATCACACGGCAGGACTGGGTACTGCACAAACATGGAGCATAAAGGCAGCCAGGTATAATTTAAGTTAAGACAGTGGATGAATGTACTCAGAGGAATACAAAAAGCAGTGAGATAATATAGTTCATCAAATGCCTTACTGCTGTCAAGTTAGATTTTTTTAAGACATTCTGATAAAATGAAAGGTTTGTCTTGCCTGGCTTGGGCTGGACTAGATGTAGCTAAGTCACCTACTCCCTGTAATCCATGGGGAGAAATGGGCCAAAGAATAGTAATAACATCTCTGTCCAATGTCTGGACTGATCGGGACATGTCTTGACAGGACGAGTCCTTGTCAAGGACTCAGTCTTGAGATCTGAGGCAGCATTCACTAGGTTTAATTCTCAGCTGAAGTTACAAGGTGATCTCGTCACTAGGGGGAAAAATGCAGAGCATCAGCGTAGCCCTGGGCACTGCTGGTATCAGCATCTCCAAAATGCATCGATTGTCATGCTCTGCAGTCCTGTTCAGTCCTGTCAGTCTGCAATACCCTCTTGGAGCTGCCCCACAGAAGATTTTGCAGCCATTCTGACTTCACACCTTCCGTCTGAAGCAGCTCTCCTCCCTGAAAGACCCTCACACTCTGTGCTTTTGTGCTCTAGATAACGGGTTGACGACATGTGCTCCAGATCAACTTCCTAACCATGTTCGCTAACCCTAGTTGTGTCTTCTGGTCATGGTGGTTTCATCTGTCACCCTTCCCATCTGTGGGGCATTTTAGTACCGGCCTCGGGTGCAGAAATCTCAGGACAATTTTTGTCCCCTGAAGTTTCCCTTTCTGTGGGATTCCTGGAGATGTGGTGATAAACTCCCAACCGACGCAGCAGAAACTACTCCAACTAATTTTTTAATGAGATACGTGGCAAAGGCACCCTTGCAAAGAGGAGAGAAGAAGGGATAATTAACTCAGAGCTGAAAGCAAAGAAAGAATGCAGCATTATTCTTCTGAACACAGGCACTCTATGGTGAAAAAATTATGGTTCTTGGCTTTTATCCCTCAAAAACAGTTGAAAAGCCACAAGCTTCTTTCATTATCACTTCTTCAGCTTTGTCTCAGGGAGTGTAATTGCGTGTCCCCATGGACTGCCTGGTGGCGTTTGCTGGCTGGCTGCTCCTGGCACGGGGGAGCAGACCCAGGCTGCCCTCCCTGTGCAAAGAGATAACATGGTCCTGGGTACAACAGCCTCACACTGCAATGAGATCCACCAGCCATCTCCAGCCATCTTACATCTAACGTGGTAAGAAACCAAATGTCACCAGGTCTACGTGGGCTTCTGTAAAATTCTCCCATAAACTGGAATTTTTTGCTCTCTGCAGCCATCCAACATCCAGTCCCAGTGCTTGCTGAGGCGGATGGGCTTTGAGCTTGCTGGAAGTATCCATACAGTGTTTTCTATTTGTAGCTGAATACAGAAACCTGTTTCTTTGCCATCAGGAAACAGTGGATAAGAGAATTTCTTGACCTCTCCTGAGCTGGTGTGAGGCTTTCCTCAGCCCTGCACCACTCCCTGGTGGTGCTTTCCCCTGGGAACAGGGCAAGTTGCTTTTAAAAGCTTTCAGAATGCTGGAGTGCCATCTGGGCTGCTTTAGCATGTTAGTGGAAGCTGTTTAGGAGATCGAATAGGTAATATTGAGAGTATAAAGAAATATTTAAAATATTTAGAGTATAAATAAATATTTAAACCCCATCAAAATGCCATTCCCAGTGAAGATCCCATGCATGATATGTAGTGTTGACAGTGTTCTCTCCTCAGCAGATATATACTGCTAATATTATTTTTACATTAAAAGATAAAGTTCACCCTTAGTGCACTGCAGCCAGAGCTGGGCTCCGCTATGCTGAGGAGGCAGCCGAAGCCGTGGAGGACAACAGGAGTAGGAAAGGCATTGCTCTTCAAGGCTGGCATTGACACCCTCTTCCAGGATGTTTTCCACCATATTCTGAGGACAACTTGCCTGGAGCAATAGGAGAAGATTTAATAAGCAAGGGAGAAACCCACCAGCGAGTCAGCTGGGCACTGCCACTAGCCCATGCCTGGTGAAGATGAGCTGGGTACCACATGCACTGTGCACCTCCCTGCCCACTTACCAGCCTCTGGCAATGAACCTCTCCAGGCAGAGCCCGGGAAGGGATCAGGGGACAGCATGTCCCAGGGTCAAAGCAGAGTCCCTGGCCTGTGCTGTCAAGCTGGCGTGGGCTGAGCGGCTGGGGCAGGATGGTTTCAGCACATCTTTGGTGCCTTTCCCTCTCCCTGGTTCAGAGAGGAAACTGTGTGCAGGTCAGCCAGGCTACTCTCCCCCTCCAGCCACGTTGTGCATCCCTGAAGATGTGTTTAGTGCTTCTGCACCAGGCTTCAGTGTGGATGGAGAGCAGAAGGGACACAGATGGGACAGATATGTCCTTTGCCCAGGGCAGATTTTCAGGGCTGTAGAAAGCCATTTATTTTTTTCTGTGTTATCTCCTGTAACTGAGATGCCGATGGTCCCCTATGAGTGAACAAGATGTCTGTGTCAGCAACCCTGTGGCATGTGGGATGAGACTGCTGCGAGAGAAGTTTCACACTAAGGCCAGCTGTGCCATTTATCTGCACTTACAACTCACCAGCTTCAGTGAATGGCTCTCCCACATAAAATTGCTGAATATCCAGGCTCTTTTCCATGGTTTCTAACTCCATTTAGTTCTTGTGAGGCTGTGATTTTATTTTTTTATGCTTAGTAGCATTTCATTTTGGCATCTCAAGTGTGAAAACATAAACGTGAGAAATGCCATCCTAGGCAGAAGGAGAGTCTGTGTCACCCTGTCCTCTTAACTCTGCAGTGGCAAAAGGACTTGGGGAGAGCACAGGGGTTTGGCACTTTCTCCAGCCACTGCCTTGCACTCCTCCAGCATCCCCTGCCTGCTCCATCTGCTCATGGCCCTGCCCAATCCCTTTTAAAACTCGCTGGTGCTGCCCACTCCCACAGCCTCCTCTGTGTGGAGAGTGCTTGCTCTTGCCTCCCACTGGCCATACTGTATGTCTTCTCCCACTGGGGTGGGCTTCGGTAAACAGCAGCTCTGTTTTCACCTTCCCCACTGCCATCCCAGTGCCATGCCATCATCCTGGGCACAAGAACGTATCCCAACACCTTCCATCCTTTTCTCCCTTGGTCCTTCCTGAGACAGATCGTTCTGGACTTCACCAACACCTACCTGCCTTAATGGCAACTGAGAATGCCCTCAATGGGAGTCTTCTCCAAGGACTTCCCAGTCTGGCCCTGTTTTCAGAAGGTGTGGTGATAAATTCCTGTAGCTAACATTGTGCTTAAATAGCTAAGATACCTGAAACTGATACCTGTGTAGGCTCTTTATTTTTACAAAAGGTTGATCCCGCAGCAAGAATATTCAGTGGCAACCACAGCTGACTAGACATCTGTAGGAAGTTTTAGCTAGAGTGCAAAACCCAGCTATTTTTCCATTGCGTGATCTTCAAAAAAGGACATATTTAAAATTCTGCTCCTTTCGCAAAAACACTGAGATAACAAAGATTACATTACTTTTAACGCAAGCTGCTCATGTTCCATATCTGATCCAAGGTATCTATTCGATCTTTAGCTTTGTCAAACTTTGCCAGTCAAGGAAACATTTGTGAGCAATCTGAAATAATCTACTGACTGGAGGAAAGAGCTATTCTCTCTATTGTTTCCTGGCCTATAAGCTCGTTCGTGGAGCAGCTCACCTGTGCAAGGTTTACAGCGAAAATGAAAGGTGATAAATCCTATAAATTAATCAGGAAGCCTTTTTAAATTATTAAAATATTCTATGCTTTCAATTAACTTCTTAAAATGATTTAAAAGCTGCAGAACATATAGATTAGGAATGCATTTAAATTAAGGCACAATTTTTTTATTTATGCATTCATTTACAAGCTCCCTGTTATTGAAGCTTAAGGTATTTTTTACGTTCTTGAATGACTTTTTAATGCTATAAATATTTTATTGTGTTAGTAATAAATACTTATTTATATACTGGGAATTTACCTGTGTATTTAAATGCTGTCGTAAAGATACAACTAATAAAAATACGACTTTTGTGCTTTCCTTTATTATCAGGAGACTCAGCAAGCTGTCGTGCTTTTCTTAGTGCTGAATACTGATTTCCATCCTGGCAAAGTCTTCATTAAGGAAAAGAAGTTTGGTGTCGGTGCATTGAAAGAGCTGGCAAAATGCTGACAAAGTAGAATGCATTTATCTTTAAAAAGCTACAGATTTTTAGATAATGCCATTATCCTCTGAGGCCCAAAGATTTAGAATCAGAGAGCTGTACCTTTGCTATCCTTTCCTAAGTAAGTATGAAGTTATTAGATTTAGCCATTAGTTAAGAGATAGCAATACACAACTTGTAACCACAACAGAAGATGACAAGATGCTGAACAAAACCAAAGGCAATCTTTTTGTTACATTTCTGGAAGAAAATTCTTGCTCTCAATCAAGAAAGTGCCCCATGTGGTAAAGCATGGTATCATTCAAAGCAACCAAAATACGAAGAGAGAGGTGTGACAGCAAGTGACACCCACATATCTACCATGACATGTCTTCCCCATCACCTCAATCCCTCTTTTTCTGCTAGCTGGGTTACGTCTGGAACAATCTTTCTCCATGGCCATCGTATTTTCTTTATTTGACTTGTGTTTTTGCCAGTTTGTGTGCATAGCTAATGTTCAGAAAAGACAGGTTAAGCTTAATAGCATTCTTTACTATGGTATAGATTAAGAGCTTTTAGTGGTTGTTGGAACAGTTTGTGGCCCATCAAAATCTCCCTCTGTGGTTAAGATGAGAAAGCTTATGAGCATTCAGGTGGAACAGAGAGAATAATCCGTCCCGGCAGACGTAAATGGAGCCACTTATGTTTTACATTAGGTGATGTCTAAATCCAGGCATCCCTTAATGCACCCGAATCCTTACCTAAGGGAACTTGCTGCATGTATTTCCACAGGGTTTGTGTATGAGTTAGATCAGGGATAGAACCATTTGGAGGTGTAATCAGTCCCAGTGACTCCCTTGATAAGGTCTTTCTTACAAAGATGACTTGCAGCTCTTGTTTTCTGAATGCCTAATGCTGAGGGTATTTGTATCCATACCTTACTTTCACGGACTCTGGTAGTGAAGTGCAACAAATATCTCGTTGCCTCTTAGAGTAGAAGAGCTTTCAAAACCCACAAGATGAAAAATAGATCTCGACAAACACCATATTCTGAATATTTCAGATATTTGTAAATATTCTCACAAATTTTAAAGTGTTGGTCATGGGTGAAGATGTTTTGCTGATTAAGACCTGTGCTTGTTTCATGGCACAGTGCAGTTGCTACATAAACACTTCATTACCAACATTTTGCTGATTTTCCTGCTTCTGGGTCTCTCAGGAGTTACACGTGTTTCCTCTGTATCCAAACACACTTAAAAACTCCTGGATACTTTAGCTGACATTTGCTTCCACTTTAAGGGAGATGAGGGAGAGTATTGTACCTCAGGAACCTGGTTTGTTTTCCTCTCCCATCTGGATACATATTTTTGAAAGGAATTTTTACTACCAGTTTTGAATCCCTTAAGTATATGCTAGCTTGGATTTTGGTTTTGTCTGCAAAGTGATCACAAAATACATTAAAAAACATTATGGGTTGTGTGATACTACCATTACCCAGTCCTTCCCCTACGTATATTTGACATATAATATTAAAATCAGGTCTCACTCATATATCTTCCATTATAAAAAGCCATCTGTTGAGAATTCCACATTCAAATGTTTTAAAGTTGTATAAGTACAGTATTGCAACACCCATAACTCACAGTACAACATTAAAAAAATAATAATACTCAAAGAGTTTTTAAGGGAGGGATTCATTGCCAGCCAGCTGATGCCAAGGCTGTGGAGAGAATTACAAATTGCCTTTTCTAACCCGTGCCGAATGGTGACTGGGGGAAAACTGATGCATGGTTAATTTATGTGATGTGTGTTGAGGTAACCCAGTGAGTAGCAAGGGCTTTAGAAATGCAGAAAGTAATAACAGGTGAATTGGAAAGTCTCTATTCTGATTTACTGGAAAGGAAAGAGATGAAGAGGTGAATATATGAAAGGGGGCATATGCTGTGAGAGGGGAGTAGCTGCAGGGTGGGCTTTGCGATGTTGCCATGGGTCCCACCAGCCCTGGGACGGCAGGACGGCCACCACTGCAGCGTCTTCTGCAGGCTGCCTTTCTTCTCTGTCCTCCCGCTGTCATGCTCCAGCCCACTTGCAATACCAACCCTTATGAAATGTGTATTGGGACCAGCATTTTGCCGTTTCATTTTGAACTTCTTACATTTTCTTTCTTTCCGTGTTCAAGGGAAATCATTGTTTCACTGTAATTTGAATGCCATTGCAGCTGAAGCTTGCAAAAAAGAAGTATATATGAATACATGCAGTTGAATCGTCAAAAAAAGGATACTGGTTGACACTGGAAGTAAGAGCTTATTGTTTCCTCTCATCAATATATTTATTGATAAATCAGATCTTATGAATATAATCCAGAATTTTTCAGGAGAACTCAAGAGCACCATGTTTCTCTCTAAGCTGTATATCCAGTAGCAATGCTACATAGCTCACAGTGTGTACATTTTAAAAAATTAGGAATTTCAAACAACATCGAAGTTTAATTAAGATGATGATGTTGTGTTTGTGCAAATTTACTGTAGATATTTTTGTCTGTAAATGTCTGACACGTTTCTATTTCCAAGACTTGACTGATACAGGAATATGTTACAGAATAATAGAAACGCAGGCCTGGCAAAGACCTAGGTCCATTTCACTGCACTGACACAGAAAAATAATGACCTAGAACCTATTAATTAAAAACATATTTTATCAAACAAAGCAGTATTATTTATCCAAAAATTTGTCTCTGAAGTTTTTTACCCATTATCTATTATTTCACTATTTAAACTGGTCCAGTCAGGAAGCAGAAATAACACCATGTAGCTTAGATGGTGAGGTGCGCACAATAAATTATTATTATGCATTTTCATACACTGCTTTATGGCAACTGAGATGTCTATACATTTAAGAGAATATTGAGCACAGTTTGAAACAAGCAGACTCTTTTTTTGGAATAGAGGAGAACAAATCACAGAATCACAGAATGGTTAAGGGTTGGAAGGGACCTCTGGAGATCATCTAGTCCAACCCCCTGCCAAAGCAGGTTCCCCCAGAGCACGTTGCACAAGGTCGCGTCCAGGCAGGTTTTGAATATCTCCAGGGAAGGAGACTCCCCACCCTGCCTAGGCAGCCCGTTCCAGTGTTCTGTCACCCTCAAAGTAAAGAAGTTTTTCCTCATATTGAGATGGAACTTCCCATGTTTCAGTTTGTGCCCATTGCCCCTTGTCCTGTCTCTGGGCACCACTGAGAAGAGTCTGGCCCCATCCCCTTGACACCTGCCCCTAAGGTATCTGTAAGCATTGATAAGATCCCCCCTCAGTCTTCTCCAGGCTAAACAGACCCAGGTCCCTCAGCCCCTCCTCGTAAGAGAGATGCTCCAGTCCTCTGATCATCTTTGTAGCCCTCTACTGGACTCTCTCCAGTAGGTCCTTGTCTTCCTTGAACTGAGGGGCCCAGAACTGCACACAGTACTCCAGGTGTGGCCTCCCTAGGGCAGTGTAGAGGGGGAGGAGAACCTCCCTCGGCCTGCTGGCCACACTCTTCCTGATGCACCCCAGGACACCATTTGCCTTCTTGACCACAAGGGCACATTGCTGGCTCATGGTGAACTTGTTGGTCACCAGAACTCCCAGGTCCTTCTCTACAGAGCTGCTTTCCAGCAGGTCAGCCCCCAACCTGTACTGGTACATGGGGTTATTCCTCCCTAGGTATGGGACCCTACACTTGCCTTTGTTGAACTTCATTAGGTTTCTCTCCACCCAGCCCTATAACCTCTCCAGGTCTCGCTGAATGGCAGCACAGCCTTCTGGTGTATTATCAGCCACTCCTTCCAGTTTTGTGTCATCAGCAAACTTGCTGAGGGTACATTCTGTCCCTTCGTCCAGATCATTGATGAATAAGTGTCCTGGTTTGGCCTAAACCAGGCCGATTTTCCTTTCAGTGATTTTTTACTTTCAGCTAAGTCTCCTCTAAGTAACTGCACTTTCTGAAACTAACTACATGTTTTGCAGACAGTGTCTGCTTCCAGGACTGGTAACGCTCGAAGTTTGTAGTTATCGCTGAGGCAGCGGTAGGGATGTTGTGCAGTAAGGCTCTTGCTGTACTTAGTCTTAGAGAAACCAAGGTCACTGCTGAATTCCTCACTGCTTATGAGTGAAGAGCCGAAGGGGGGTCGCAGCTGCAGGGGGGAGCAGACAGGGCAGGTGACCCAAAATTGACCAACGAGGGTATTCCATCCCATACACGTCATTCTCGGTATAAAGCGGGGGGATCACGAGAGTCTCGGCTCTGGTTCTTTTCTGCTATGGCCGGTGTCCAAGGAGGACTCCGTCTGTTTTCCTGCTGCCCCCGATCCCGATCTGTGCATCCCTGAATCCAGCTTTCGACCGTCGCTAGGCCCAGCCTGGGCCTTCCCGGAGCCTGCCCGGCAGTGCCAGTGGTGACGTTGCCGACATCGGGGGAGCTCGATCTTGGTTTTGTATATATATTTGTATATATTTGATTATTCCATTATTATTATTATACTCTTTTTCATTATTATAGGTTTATTAAAACTGTTTTAACTTTCCAACCCGTAAGTCTCTCTCCCTTTTCCCTTTCCCTTTCCCTTCGGGTGGGGGGGGAGGGTTAACAGAGAGCGTCTGCTGCAGGTTTAATAGCCAGCCCAGCTTTAAACCATGACAATAAGTTAAACAGGACCGGACCCCGTACTGACCCCTGGGGAACACCATTAGCTACAGGCCTCCAACTAGACTCAGACTAGAGTCCAACTGGACTCAGCACTGCTAAACACGCTGTCTTCTCCTGAGCTGAGAACAAAGCCAAGCTGACCTGTGAGAAATCCTGACTTATTTCTGTAGATCAATTTCTCTGCATTGATCCAACAATAGGGCTCATTAGCAGACGTTTAATTGGCTCTACGACTTGTAGAGACAGCAACTACAAAAGCAGTTTGAACATACTAAGACCATAACTAAGGGTGGAGTTGAAGCTGTTTCTGGTGGCTGGCTAGTGAGGGCTTAGAAAGCTCTGAACGTTATTGAACTTGCACTGTCAAAGCGTTTTGTGTGGGTCCCATTTGCTGGAGTGGGACCTTTGCATTGCAGACCCACAGGGCATTTAATCGTCCTCCACAGGCACTTCTTCCTAGACAAACTGCAGCGGCAGACAATATCATATGCAAACACGCTAGTTTTAGAGGAACAAATTATACTCATTAACCCAAAAAGCTAAAATGATGAATTGTGTCCATGAATCCCTGCTTTTACTGAATAGTTGTTCAAGATAAATATGACAACTGGATTTTGGCCTGATTTCCCCTTCCTGGTTCTGTAGCAAAAAAAAATGTAAAAAAAAACTTAGAATAGGTTAGAACAGGACAGGACAGGACAGGACAGGATAGGATAGTTTAGTTGTTGGAAGGTACCTACAAAGGCCATCTAATCCACCTTCTTGGAATATGGGTATGAATTTATCCTTTGTAAACTGATTTGTCTAGCCCCTTTTCTAATTCATATATTTATTTTTTACAGCATTCTGCAGTGTTGCATTCACAGTTCAATTACTCATTTTGTAGGAGAAAAAAAATCATTCCTTTTATTTGCTATAAACCTCCTGCTTGACGATTTCACTGTATTCTTCATAGTTGTTGTGTTTCTAGAAACAGCAAAAGTGCATTCCCTGTGCACATTTTACATGCCTTTCAGGACCACATTATTAGTCCCAGCAGCACAGGAGTGTTCCCACTGTTGTACTCTAGACGTGAGACAGGGCATGGGCTCTCCTGCCACGTAGCTCAGACAGAGACCAAGGGTGGGAGCCTCAGCTTCAGTGTGGCTCCTGAGCAAAGTGGAGGGACTTAGCTAAGGTTTCCTGCAGCTCTCTTTGAGGCTGGACACCTACAGCCTATCTAACCTGGCTCTGAGCCCAAGCAACCAAACCCCAGGGGAGAAGGGTCCTCAGGGCCCTGATACGGAGAGAGAGGTACACCAACCCCCCAGCTACAGCCCTCTGAAAATGCAGTGTCTTGTGTGTTTAATAGTACCACAGCACTTGATGATAGTATCATGATCCTTTTCTGTTACCTGTGCCATGAAAGACTCAAATATGTACTTATTACTAGACCTCAAACAAACCACTTCATTTCTCTGCGTCTTTTGTTTGTCTCATGTTTTCTCTGCGGTTCTAGTTGGAGTTTTCAGCACGTAGTTCAAATGCAGCTACAGGTGAGGTATTTAGAGCTGCCCAATAGTTCTTTCCTAGCACTTTAGTTCTGTGAAGTATACTGCAATTTACTGGCAAAACCACAAATTCTGTTAGGCCAAAGGAGCAAGTTTTGGGAAGAAGGAAAGCAGTGGTGTTCTTCCAGAGATAGCCCAATAAAAATAATTTAATTCTTATGGGATACCAGACTGCAAAATCATGAAGCATAGACTGGGAAGATCTTTCTGATTTTTTCCCTTTAAATGTGATCACCTTTTCCCTTTATTGCATCCTCCAATCCTTGGATCTGTCTCGGTAACTAAAATGAGCAAAGGACCATTCTGTGGCCACGCAACCAGCTGGCTGGACATGACTTACATATAGCTGATCTACCAGACCACTTCCAACCACTACTTGAACTGGTGTTGGCATGCTAAGCCCTGAGCCATTCCTAAGCATTGTATGGGAGAAAAACAGATGGTCATGCCAAAACCGTGCCAGAAATTGAACTAACAGTGAAAAATGATGGACAAAACCAGGCCAGTGCATGTGCCCATGCACCAGCAGTTTGGTTTACTTGTATTGACGTAGCTTAAAGTATTGTTTCCTTGACTTACATTAATTAGGTGTTTCAGTTTAAAAGGTCATTGGAGGTCATTGCAATTAGTAGCCAAAGACTTCATATGAAATAAATACGAAAACAGCAAGCTCCTCAGAGAGTTCTCTTCCAGCCTGCTGGCCAGGTGCTTGTTACAGCTGCCTAACACCCGGAAGAGTATATTTGCACCTGCAAGATCTACAGCTTTAAAAAACAAACTCAAATTCTGAAGGATTCTCTAGAATAAAAAAAAAAAACAAACATTGCCTCCGTAACCAGCTGCATGCCCAGAAGGGTCTACAGCCATTCAACAGTCTGCTCTGTGCCACCCTGCTGGAAGAAAGGCTGATGGCAAAGGGATGGGAGCATGGCAAGGGAGCACCTTCCAGCCCTTGCAGAAATCCTTCTACGCATGCACAGTTAGGGAGATATTTTCTGGGGGATGACCAGACACCTCTGCTCCTGTGGCAGCTGCTGCCACTGCCCGGCACCACCTCAGCCTCAGCCTGTTTGTAAGTCTCCTCATTAGCATGTCACAGTAATGAATGGGGTTTTCTCTCCTATATTGGGATAAATGTTGCAGAAATTAGGATAAATTTGGAGTTGCCTGTGGAGCAGCCATCCCTTCAACTCATCCGTTCTCCAGCAGCTCTGCCTCACTGGGTTAGCGGTTTGTCTTTGGAGCTGTTGTTCTCTGGCATGGGTCAGAAGGACGATTTTACAGGTACTGCCTCTCCTTTAACGCCTGTTCCTTGGGGCATTTCTGTTTTCACTGCCCTTCAATATGTGCCATGCAAGGAAGCATGTAGCCCTAACTCCCTGCTCTAATCTGTAATTTGAGCCTTTATTAACATTTAGGAAATTTTAATGAAAATTGCTTTCTGCTGCCCTTGAAGTAATACATGCAGAAAAGAGCTGGTTGGCAGTACAGCCATCAGACATGCCTACGGAGGAGACGTTGGAAATCTCTGCTAGAGAATTATTATCTGCAGTTCCTTACAGTGGGCCATTAATGCAGCACATTGCTGCTCACTAAGACTACGCACCATCTTTTACACCATTACCGTCCTCCAGCACTTTTATTTAAACTCATTAGCATCAGCTATAGGTGACACCAGTCACTGCAAACTGCATTAACATGCCTCTTCGGTCTCCAAGAAGTTTTGAAGCTAGGTGAAGTCTTTACATGTTGACTATTTTGGCAGGCTATATTGTTCTACAATTTATCAGTTGATAACTTTTGCTGCCTCACAGTCATTGTGTTTTCCCAAGTGAAGAACCTTTGGCTGAGCTCTGGCAATATATGCGTTTCACAGAAATGAAAAGTTATTAAATCAGTACTGCAGGGGAATGCAGAGGAATGATCTGTTTGTAATTCTGAGAAAAACAATTTAGAACACTGTTTTTAAAGTTTAACGAAATTACTTAAAATCTTTTGCAAAAACAACCAACCTTTTTCATCTAGTCTCCAAGGATTTCGTTTATCTTTCAGATCTAGTTGCTGCAAAATACTGATAATGCAGGAATTCCATGAGGCGTTAAATCTCCATCTACCAGTGGCTTGCAGAATTAATCAAATTACCTTTTAAAGTTAATGCAGTCAGTGAGAAGAGTTTAATGATATTCAAAACCTTCATGGTAATAATTACAGATGAAGAGGGTCAGTCAGTTGAGAATTAATGCAAAAAGTGCACAGAATGATAATCTGAATTAATGTATCAAACGGTGCAGAAGGCATTGGGAGAGCAAGCCATGAAAATAACATTTGTTTGCTTCCATTCAAAAGACTGAAATAAACTTGGATGTGTGAGAATTTGAAGTAAAGGATGAATTTGAGGCTTGAGCTATGCTAGAGAGGAGGTGGCAGGTTGAGAGAGGTGAAGGAAGGGAAGAAAAGGAGGAGAGAACATGAACAAGGATTAATCTGGATTATCTCACAAAGTTTTAAGCTCTCGGTCTTTCTATCGTGACTCAAAGACAGAAGCTTTTCCACAAATTTCTCTCACCCAGAGTCTCTCTCACCTTTTTGATTTTCTCTATTCTGCATGCGTATTTTTTCCACAGTTTTAGAAATGATCAAATACTCGGTGAGGGCAGGGTTTTAACTGTCCTCTCCCATGCAGTTCATAGTTCTTTCACTAATGAACAAATGGAACAATCCTGAAAGAATGTTCTTAAAAATTAATACAATGTGCCCCTACTTACGCTGAATCTGGGTGAGCTCAGGCTGCACTCAGGTCTCAAAGAAATGGGCAGAAGAGCAGCCTGTGTCCCAGCGAACCTAGAGCTGAGAGTGTGAGCAGAGACCATTGCCTCTGAGCACCTCATCCTTCTGGTGGCTGGCATCAAAAACTGCTGTCATTGAGGATGTCACAGTTCCTGGGTGCCCAGTTTGAGATACCATGCAGTGACATTGCTGACAAAGGAAAGCTACTCAGTGTATTCTGAAAATCACGCCTCTATTACAACTTGGCTACCCCAAATATCTTCCAAATTATAGTCAATTTTTGAAAACCTTGACCGTTTTGATCATTTATGTCCCACCTACCATTTCTGTCACATCTGTGACTTAAATATACTTGTGTTTGTTCTGTTCCTCAGAGACGTTGTCAGTTGCTGTCTTTTCCATACTATTAAATCAGCTCGGGCATCATATTGTAAATGCTCCTAAAAACTGAAGCAGTGTTGCTTTTGTGGTTAATTGCACATTGAACTTTCTGTGTGCTGTTTTCACAGTTGAAACTTCACTGCAAATCGGCAGTTCAGATCCTTATTTTGCATGTATGGAGTGGTTATCGAGTGTGCCTGCCGAGCCCCCTGCGGAGAGCCGTTTACATAGCAATGAAATTATGCAATTGGACTATGAGGGGGTAAATGATGTTTCTGCATGACTATATACTGCACTCTTCAGATCAGCAGTACTCAACTTGCAGCAGCCAGAGAATTGCATTGACATTGGAGATTTCCAGAGACCCAAGCTGATAATGAATGGGTCCTTCATCG
This sequence comes from Nyctibius grandis, assembly GCF_013368605.1. NCBI lineage: Eukaryota > Metazoa > Chordata > Aves > Nyctibiiformes > Nyctibiidae > Nyctibius > Nyctibius grandis. The sequence goes on from NC_090662.1 coordinate 15,483,725, forward strand.
CAATCATGAAGCCATATCAGCTTGTGATGATGAGCCATCGTTGCAACTCAGGTTCATTGCTTGAGGCTGCTTTGTTGTCCATCTGCCTCCCTAGGGACCACTATTCTCCTGCTCCTGGCTTTGTCCTCCAAGTGTATTCCCAAGAGAAAGCTCAGGAGCTTCTCCCAACTCTTCCATGAATCTCACGCTGTGGCTGTGCCTTCCTGGGGCTGTTCTTGCTGCTTATGAAGCAATGGAAAGGACAAACTGAGCACATTGTACTCTGGCTTTGTGCTGCAGTAGTCCCAAGTAGTGACATAAGGACGTACATTGCTGCAAAATCAGAGGTTGAATATGGTTCAGCTTCATTCAGCAGCGCTGACCTTGCAATAACATCTGACGTATTGTCCCATTGAGAGATAACTTTTAATCAAACCATGTAAAAATACTGCAACCCTTGTTTTTCTGTTGCATTACAAAGAAATTTGGCACTTTCCTTGCTTTGCTGCAAATATTTTTGTTTGCATGTTTGTCATTTGAGAATAGCAGATAATTAGTTTGGCTGCATTTGATCTCACAATCAGGAAAAAAAAAAAAAAAAAAGTAAAATTCCTGTGCTGTAAGGGCTTTTTTATCAACTGCTGAGAAGCAAAAATAATGTAATTGTAAAATGTTATCATTAATCCCTTAGTGATCTTGACATTTGCAAAAGGAAAAAAGTGTGCAAAGACACTTGGAAGTCCTGTGATTAGAGGGCATATTCTGCATGGGTAGATAGTTGTTTTAAAAATAAGTATCAGTGTTTTGTGTGACACATAGGTTATATGGGTAGAGTTTAACTCACTCTTCTGCACTGATTTCATCTGGAAGATACAATAAGGTTTTCCACATAAGAATTTGTTGTTGCAGCTTTCAAATCTAAGGGCTTGCTTTGAAGGACTCTCTGTAAGACTGGTCAAGGTCTTCCTTCAAACCATTTTCCAGTAGGTTTTTACCTAGGCTGAGACTGGTGAAAAGTGGCTGTAGACAACATAAAATTTTCTTTAAAAAACTGAGCATGGAAATAGTTTTAGCCAAAAATGAAAATCAAATCCAGATTTGTGATGTTTCATCACTAGATATTCTTCAAACCAGTTAGGAATGCCTCCTTGCCCTTCCCCACTCCCACCACCTCCTTCCCAGCACTGTTTTGCAGCAGTTAAGCAATGGAGGAGACTGTGCTGTAGTGTAGATGCAGGCTGGTTTGGTGTTCTGGTCCAGATGTTATCGCAGGGTGTGAGGTGACTGAATACGAGCATCTGCTGTTGTGTCATTGGCAACAAAGAATTGACCTACGAGAAATTAGGTCTGGGCAGATAGTGCCCATCTTTTGTTTACTGCTGCCTAGTCGGTGCTTTTCCTGGAGCAAAGCGCTTCGGTGGTGGCAGTGGAGTAACTTGCACGGAGAAATCACAGCAGCTGCCATGTAGCCGATAGACTTCCCCTGTTTCATATTCGTGTCATAGAACCACAGATCAGATTTAGCAGCTTTAAAGTAGGTTTTGGAGTTCAGTGTTCTTTAATAAACATCATCAATGTAACACCTTTCATTCCTCACTGTTTGTGATTGCAGTACATTAAAGTCAGCCTTATACTTTTGTCGAGGAAGTTCGCCAGCTCCCACACATAAATCCTCCGCAACAGCCCTTTGTTCTGATCCTGGGGAAGAAGAAAAATAACAGTCATTTACTTCCTCCTTAGAAAAAGATGTTACTGATTTAGGTAATAAATGAGCAAAGCTTTCTGAGTTTGCGTTACGGCTTTACCTGCTGACATTGCACGAGTTTTTCTAAAAAATGCCAAAGATAATGATGCCTTTAGCCACATGTTTCTCACTCATGCCCTCTCCATTTCTCAGAGGAGAGTCACTGTGCATCCCAGGTGTGTTACAGGGTGACAAATACCAGTCCTGGCAGTCCAGGCAGGTCCGTGCAGGCAGCACATCCCAGGGCTCACAAGTCCCTGCGGGTACTCGGCTAATTCCCCCCTTGAGCTGGGACTGGAAAAGGTCAGGTAACATCTGTCCTGAGCAAACCCAGCCAACTCCAGCCTTAATGGAGTTCAGTGGTTAACTTGGAGATTTCTAGCATGGTAGAAAGGCACTGCCACAGCTGGGAGCCTGCGCGTGGCAGAACATCACAGCGTTATTAAAATTCAGGTGTTTTTATACCAACCAAAGGGGAGTTGGTCTGTGCAGACACGGAGCAGGTACACTTGGATTTATTAGTTTATCCTCAGTGTCATTTCTGACATGTGCATGGCTGTGACAGCAAGTGCGCTTTGTATAACACGATGCAAGTTCTTTTAACACCAGTGCATGTCAGCCTCGCCCAGGGCTGGGCCCATAAGGAAAGCAAAACCCATAAGCTTTGTACCTTCCCATTTCTCATTTTCAGCAGGTATTTGATCCTAGTCCTGCACTTCCCCAGTGCCATCTGCAGTCTATAAGTCAGTTTCCATGGCATATGATACATGTAACCTCTGACATCAATCATAGAATCATAGAATGGTTTGGATTGGAAGGAACCTTTAAAGGTCATCTAGTCCAGTCCCCCCTGCAATGAGCAGCGACATCTTCAACTAGATCAGGTTGCTCAGAGCCCCGTCGCACCTGACTTTGAATGTTTCCAGGGCTGGGGCATCTACCACTTCTCTGGGCAACCTGTGCCGGTGTTTCACCACTCTCATCGTAAAAAATTTCTTCGTTATATCTAGTCTGAATCTACCCTCTTTCAGTTTAAAACCATGACCCCTTGTCCTATCTCAGCAGGCCCTACTAAAAAAGTCTGTCCCCATCTTTCTTATAAGCTCCCTTTAAATATTGAAAGGCCACAATAAAGTCTCCCCAGAGCCCTCTCTTCTCCAGGCTGAACAACCCCAACTGCAACTCTCTCAGCCTTTCTTCACAGGAGAGCTGCTCCATCCCTCTGATCATTTTTGTGGCCCTCCTCTGGACCTGCTCCAACAGCTCCATGTCTTTCCTGTACTGAGGACTCCAGAGCTGGACGCAGTACTCCAGGTGGGGTCTCACCAGAGTGGAGTAGAGTGGCAGAATCACCTCCCTCGACCTTCTTTTGATGCAGCCCAGGATATGGTTGGCTTTCTGGGCTGTGAGCGTGCGTTGTCAACTCATGTCCAGCTTTTCATCCATCAGTACCCCCAAGTCCTTCTCCTCAGGGCTGCTCTCAATCCCTTCATCCCCCAGCCTGTATTGGTACTGGGGGTTGTGCTGACACAGGTGCAGGAACCTGGCACTTGACTTTGTTGAACCTCATGAGGTTCACATGGGCCCACTTCAGGAGCTTGTCCAGGTCCCTCTGCATGGCATCCCATTCCTCAGGCGTGTCAACCGCACCACTCAGCTTGGTGTTGTATGCAAACTTGCTGACGGTGCACTCGATCCCACTGTCTATGTCATTGATGAAGCTATTAGACAATACTGATTCCAGTACGGACCCCTGAGAGATATCACTTGTCACTGATCTCTATGTGGACATTGAGCCATTGACCACTATCCTCTGGATGTGACCATCCAACCAATTCCTCATCCACCAAACAGTCCAGCCCTCAAATCCACATCTCTCCAATTTAGAGAGAAGGTTGTTGTGGGATACCGTGTCAAAGGCCTTAGAGAAATCCAGATAGACAACATCCGTAGCTCTCCCTTTGTCCGCTGGTGTAGTCACTCCATCCTAGAAGGCCACTAGGTTGGTCAGGTAGGACTTGCCCTTGGTGCAGCCATACTGGCTGTCCCAAATCACCTTCCTGTCCTCCATGTGCCTTAGGCATAGCTTCTAGGAGGATCTTCCCAGGAACAGAGGTGAGGCTGACAGGTGAGTAGTTCCCAGGGTCCTCCTTTTTACCCTTTTTAAAAACGGGTGCAATGTTTGCCTTTTTCCAGTCACAAGGGACTTCACCTGAGTGCCATGACTTTTCAAATATCGTGGAGAGTGGCTTGGCAACTACATCAGCCAATTCCCTCAGGACTCTGGGATGCATCTTGTCAGATCCCATAGACTGATGTATGTTCAGGTTCCTCAGGTGGTCATGAACCTGATCTTCTCTTACAGTGGGAGGGTCTTTGCACCCCCAGACCCTGCCTTGCAGTCCATCCACTCAAGAGGTGTGGGAGGAAAGGTTGCCAGTGAAGACTGAGGCAAAATGTTGTTGAGTACCTCAGCCTTCTCCTCGTCCGTTGTTGAGTACCTCAGCCTTCTCCTCGTCCGTTGTTACCAGTTTGCCAGTCTTGCTCATCAGGATGGGGGTACGCTTTCTTTGACCTTCCTTTTCTTGCTGACATACCTGTAGAAGTTCTTATTATTATTCTTTGCATCCCTTGCCAAGTTCAGCTCCAGCCACACCTTGGCCTTCCTGACTCCATCTCTACATGACCGGGCAGCATCCCTATACTCTTCCCAGGATACCTATCCCTGCTTCCACTGCCTGTGCATTTCCTTCTTGCCCTTTAGTTTGATGAGCAAGTCCCAACTCATCCATGCTGGTCTCTTGCCTTCCTTTCCTGATTTTTTACACCTGGGGATCAAGAGCTCTTGCACTCTATGGAAAGCATCCTTAAAGATCTGTCAGCTCTCTTCTGCTCCCTTGTCTCTGAGGGCAGTTTCCTGGGGGTCCTATTGACTAACTGCTTGAACAGCTGGAATTTTGCTTTCCTAAAATGCAGGGTCCTGACTTTACTCTTCGCCTGACCCATATCCCTCAGGACTGTGAACTCTACCAGTGCATGATCACTACAGCCCAGGCTGCCTCCAACCTTGACATCACTAATTAGCTCATTTGCCTTGGTGACCTCAGGTCCAGTATTGCATCCCCTTTAGTAGGGCTGTCTATTACCTGGCTTAAGTTATCCTCAATGCACTCCAGAAGTCTCCTGGATTGCCTACAGCTCACTGTGCTACTTTTGCAGCAGATGCCGGGGTGGTTGAAGTTGCCCAGCAGGACAAGAGCCTGTGAGTGCGATGCCTTCTGTAGCTGGAGTAAGAAGGCTTCGCCAACAGTCTCCCCTTGATCAGGCAGCCTGTAGTAGACACCAGCCACAAGGTTCCCTTTGTTGTCTTGGTCTCTAATTCTTACCCATAAGCTTTCAGCCGGCTCAGGGCTATTTTTCAGAGACAGCTCTTCACAATCTATGCATTTCTTAATGTAGAGGGAAACCCTTGTGCCCCTCCTTCCTCACCTGTCTCTTTTTTCTTAAAAAAATAAATCTAATAGAAAACATCAGCTTTCCCATGCTTCTCGATTTCTTGTGCCACCGGAGGTTGAAATCCAAAACTATGGTCAAGTATTCATATCTAGCTTTGGTGTTTGAGACTTAAGCTTCAAGGAATCTTAAATAAAATACTTGATCTATGGAAAATAATACTAAAAAACACTTATTCACACATGGTATTAACCAAAAAATACCTTTTGAAGGGAAAAATGAAGTAGTTTTTAGCTGGTAGTTAATGAACAAATTGTCCAAGCCTGCCGAAGAAATGATATGTATGTATGAGGGATAATTAATTTTTACCAGTTCAAAAACTCATCCTGAGATGTCAGCTTGTATGCAGCATTACAGTATGAAATATTTAAACTGTATAGTTTCAAGAACAACCCTAGAAAGTCACAAAGAGTCCTAAGGATAAGATAGCTGCTCACTGGGCAGTGCTGTATTTCACTTCATGTCCCAGTTTCTGCAGTGGAAAGAAGATTGTGCTTCTGTGGTGAAGGTGTGGCTGGACTCTCCCAGCCACAAAGACCTGCCAGACCAGGCTTGGAAACCTGAGAATGGAGAATGCATGATGGTGGCCAGGGGCACGAATGTTTCTGCATTGGTCTGAGCTCTGGTGAGGTGCTGGATCTTCCACCGCTGCCCTTGTGCCACCAGGGAAGTCTTTGGGGTGGTGTGTGGTGGTGGTGATGGTGGGCTTTCAGGTGCTATGGCACTTGCCCAAATGTTTTTGCATTTCCAAGGAGCCCAGCAGAGCTGCAGGCAGATTTTTTGGGAGGCAGATTGGACAGCCTGGAGCGAAACGTGGTACAGGGTTCAATGTCTGTGTGTCTCGGGTTCCTCAGCTGTAAAAGGAGGAGAGTATCTCCCTCACGTGGGCAGTTTAGAAAGAATAAATCTGTAACCTATTATGGAAAATCCTTGAACAGACACTACTGTGGCAGTGTGTGAAGTATAGCTTTCCATGTCTTAATGTCCTTGAGTTGTGCCTTTCTTGACATTAATGCAGGGAGTTTGTGGTAGGGAAGTCCTTTGTATTTATACCTTTGTGTTGCCTCTCCATGTCCCAGCTACCACCTGCTCCCAGCTTCAGACATTAAGAAATAGCTCATTTTTAAAATTTTCATTCCTGTTTCAAAAGTGCCACCTCTTTCATCCTCTATGCAGATCCAGCATGTCTCTTGGGGCAATTACAGCAGCTCTGTGTATGGGACATCCCAACCTTAGCTGCACTGGCTACTACCCCTCCACTTCAGCACTGGTTCACCTAAGCTGTGCAGGTGAAACTAGAAGCATCATGTGTTTTGTCTCTAAGATGAGGCAACATCACCACGCTCCTCCCTAGAGTGGTGTGTTTGCACCAGCAGATAGTGACCATGTATGTCACTGGGCTAGACATGAGGCTGCAACAAGGAGGCTCTCTGAACCAATTCCCTTGCCTGAAACCAGGGAACACAGACTCTGAGGTCACCATTTTTGCTAGCTAATCGCTTGCTAAGAAAAGACAAGGTAGATATTGGAGCCTTTTCAAGGTCCCCAAAGACTTGGTGTTTTCCTTGTAACTAGTGAGCCTATTACGTGGTTGGGCTGTTGCATTTCCTAAGGGTGCGTGGCAGGGTTTAATTAGTCAGCTGTACCGAATTCTGAGAATGTATGATGCTCTGGACGTGATTCTTGGTGCTGATACCAAGTTATATCAATAGGAAAACTTTAAAATTAAGTCAAGAATGTGAGCTCAAATTTATATATTTTTTGCTTAAATCAAGAATAATTTAGCTCTTTGTTGGGCTTGCTACAAAAATGAGCAGAATAAAAATGCATGCTTGCATAATACTGTGCTTTTATCCTCATCTCTGCATATTGAAATTATGGATTAATTAATTCTCCATAGTCTTCTAATTTATTTTTTGTGAACAATATATTGCTCTGGAGATGGAAGCCTTTTCAAAGCAGAGAGTGGACAGCATTTAGCAATTACTGTGGATTTCCCCAAAATACATTGCCAGTGAATTTTAACTCCAGTATTTTTGGTTAACAGGTTTTTTAACATTCGTGCTCTTTTGATCTTTGGCTCTTCACTGAGACTGTCAGCATGGCTTGCAGGAAAACAACAACTGACAACACTTACGGCAGTGTGTTGTCAGGGCACCATTGTATTGGTAGTAAATCATACCTTAAATAAAACCCACCTGAATGTAAATTCTCAAAGACTTGGTCCATTTGCTAAAGCAAGTTATGGAATATATAACAGAGTAAAGAAAAAACATTCATTCCAGTTCTTGAAGAGAAACAATTGGAATTTGGCTTTGTTTAGGAGAGGAGCTCTGTGTTCGGGGCAGAGATGTACACAGCAAAAGAGCAGTGTGGTGGGAATACTTCGATCCCTCCCTAAACCTCTTTTAGTTGACTGGAAGCCAAAGTCCCACCATCCTGGCAACTGAAATAGCAATAGCTACACTATGGTGAGGTTAAGTGGTAAGGGCAAAGATTAAATAATGAATTTAATCAAGGAAACAGCGGTTCCCCTCCAGGGATGAGCACCCAGACCTCAGTGCTGTTGAGGTGCTTGTTTTTCATGTCCCTGTGTGTTGCATTTTCACACATACACCCTGCACCCTCGGTAACCAGCCTTTGAAGCATCTCTTCCTTCAGGATTGACAAGGGGAGCACAAAAAAAGCAGGGGAAATACTGGGTGGGAAGAGTGCTCAAGGTAAACCTTCCCTTTTGAGACTACACGTAAATCCCCTTTTCTTTGTGAGACCGTAGAGAATCAGTTTTCTCCGCAAATCACTTGTGGTTTATATGCATGAAAATGCAATATTTCTACTGCAGTGAAGAGCTTTCCCACGTAGTTTTACAGATTGCTTTGTTATATTCATGCCTTTTTTATCACTTTATTCTCTTCTTAGAAAGAGAAATAAGGCAAGTGTGACTCCTTATAAGCTGCCCACAGATCACAACCTGCAATCCAAAAAATTATCTCCCTTCGGGTCCTTCATGATTCTCAGTAACTCTGGACTCACGAAGCAATAGAATTTTTGTCGGCAACCCAGTTATAAAAGTGTCATGTGATAGTCTACCACGTCCACTGATCATGTGTTCCTGTGCTGTACTACTCTCCCCATTACAAATGCATGAGTTATTTCTAGTTCTGTTTTCACCAAAGATTCATTTTTAGGAATGGAGAGCATTTTTAGAGGAAAAACCCTAGAATGGAAGTATTCACCTCAAAAAAAAAATGGATGGGACAAACAGCTCCCCATTGTGTGCCTGTCTGGTAGCCTGGATCAGAAAACTCCTGTGATCCAGGAGATCCAACAGGTACCATCAATGCACCCATCTGCTCCTCCCCAGAGAAGTGTGCTTACATACATTGTGGAGAGTGTTCCTCCATCAGGGCCTCCTCACGGGCATGTTTTCTGCGGCTTGTCAGCTCCCAGTGGCAGACATCCAACTTTTGGGGTAGAATCTGAATTTTGCAGCAAATATGTAAATAATATCCAAGCCCTGAAAACATGACCTTTTGTGCCTTTGTTGTATGTACTTAAATCCGTGTTTATTGGAATCTGTGGTTGTTGAAATACATTGGTTTATCCAAAAATCCTGACATCCCAGAAACATGCATTGAAATGCACGAACAGCTGTTATTTGGCTGGACTGACTAATTGCTCGTAAGCTACCTGACAACCGCCCCTCCCTGCTGAATTCAGGGGAACACGTTATTTAGTATAACCAATCCTTTCTCTTTCACAAAAAATAGATCAAATAAATTCATACCGTTTCTGTTCAAACATCCAGTCCCTCTTTGGCCTGTAGGAGGTTGAGTCGTTCTTTACTGTTAAATGAGGTATTGATTTCCTATTTCTGCTGGCTGACATCCTGTCATATGAAAGACTTTAATCAATAGATCATATGTCAGCTGTAGTTATTTCACATATCATATTATTATAACATCATCATCATTTTTATTAGTTTACATTTCTACCTGGGCTGCTCCAGAGTATTAGCATGTCTTTCCCCTTGGTCCTTCCTCTGGTTCCTTTTCGACATAGAAGACCTCACAAAATAAACTGCCAGAGAGTAAACTTCCGCTTCATGTGCCAAAAGCAGGTGATAAAATAAGGGATTAAAGAGAAAATTGCCCTTCCCCAAAAACCTACCACAGCCCTACCCTTTCTGTACCATCCTGAGTTAGCTGTTCCATCTTCCCTTGCCTGGTTTTTGCTGTGCCAGAGAGGAAATGAGCTTCTCTCCTTCACATTTATGATCACAGAACTTGTCCCGGCAGGGAAAGAACATCTCCCCTGTCCTGTGTGGGAAACAAATTTGTTTCTGTGCTGCCATCAGTGGCCGGTGCCCAGTTTTGCTTTGCCCATCTTTGGTGCCCAGGGACCAGCTGAAGCCCGAGACTTCAATTCACTACAGAATCATTGCACTGGAGTAACCACCGACGTGGGTTGTCCGTATATCCTACAAAGTGCAGTAATTAACACAAGTACATTTGCCCCTTAGTTCTGATCTCATTCCTGCTAGTTTTTACACAATATTGGCCTCAGCAAGACTCTCCTCTTTACATAAAAATGGTTGAAAGCTGGATCAAGTCTTCATATCTGGAGAGAGACATTCTGCTGCCCGTATTGTCAATCCACACGCCTCATTTTTCACAGGATCCACTGGGACTCCAGGCTGCTCAGAATTAGCCCATGTAATTTATCATATCTCCTTTTCCCAGGCTTTTCTATAATGATGCATTTCTGTTTCTAACACATTTCTGTCAACTTTCAGGTCCATTGTTGGCAAAAGGCACAGCTGGAATCTCTAACAGAGGGATAGCACACAAAAATCCATCTCTATGGTTGCATCCTTTTTTAGCTATAGTGCCCCTTCGCACATCTAGCACATAATTAATGGCAAACTATTCTTTTAGAAAGAAGTTAATGCTCGTTTTGAGCATTTTCAGAAGATGGATATTCAGTGAAATTTATTAACCTTGTTTATGACTATATTTTTTTCATGTACAGATGTGTAATCTTTATTTTGGTCAAGAGAACAGCGAAGGCTTATGTTAGAGAAGTAATTTATGAAATATACTTAACCTGTATAATTAAGAATATCTTATGAAAATTTGCATTTCTATTTTAAACATTTTTTGTGGCTAACTTTCAAAATAAGTTAGCTGCATAATGAATACATTTTAAGACATCTACTAATGAGTTTTATGAGTCTTTTTCCTGTAGAGTTGTAGACATTTCAGCTTCTAACTGATAGCAATTCTACCTTCTCATGCTTCCAAGAGAGCAAAGCATAGTTCTCTGAAATACAGAGAAATACTGTACAACATCTGACCTTCAGGTCTTGAGAGACAGTTATCCAAAACGTAGAGCTTTACACTAGAACCCAGAAGACGTCTCGTGATGCAGAAGCAAATCCTTTTGTTCCACTGTCTGCAGCTGATAGTCTAATGATGAAATATTTTAGTTTAAAATTCCCATTTAAATGACAGAGAATGTAAGGAGTTTAAATTCTTTGGCACAGGAAGAAAATAGGAGCTAGCAAGATCCTAAGCTATATCCTAAGAAACTTTACTTGTATATGTGCATAATTTAAATTTTATTTTATCTGTGAAACTGTACATTATATACTCATCCTACATTTTCACAGTTTGTTTTCAAGTTACCACACTGGACTTTTATTTCAATGCAATCATGAAAAAAACTCCGTACCTGTAATTTGATGTAATTGATCTGTGATGGGAGCTAATGGGCAGATAAAATACCTTGTAGCAGCTTTTCAAAATTTGGGGGGAAGGGAAAATAGCCATTCTTTTTACATAAATCCATTTATGACTAACAATTGTGATTATGATGCTCATAACTGGGGGAAACACTGCCTTGTACCAGGATTACTCCTACTGAGCTGAATGAGACTACACAAGGAGTTAGTCTCCCCAGTCTGAAAAGGGGTTATCGGACATTTTAGCTTTCCCACTTTCACTTGACCTTCAAAATCATAATCTCGTGATTTTTCAATGAACATCTCCTAATTTCCCTGAAATTCTTCCTTTATCTCCACAAACTGTTTATTTGTGAACACCAAACCTTGAATTTCTGGCCTTTCAGAAGGCATCAGTAGTCAGCCAGTGATAAACAGCAAAATCATTGAGTATTGATATGAAGCAGTTAAAAACGTTGATTTTTTGAAGTCAGTAGGATTTTTGAAGTCAGTCAGCATTACTGTTTTAGGATTTGTCCCCAAAGAAGTTACGTGCTGTCACAGGGAATGAATGTCCTTTCAGAGAAATCCAAGCCCAATGGCGAGAAATGTAAGTTGTATATCTCTTTGTAGAGTAAGGTCTAAATCTTAACTGTTAATTCAGCCAAAACTCCTGATAACGTGGGTAAATCTGTTTGGTTTTTTTTTTAAACTATTTGAGTAGCAACTTTTTAAGGTAATTCAGGATTGTAACCTACTTTAGCAAAATTCTTAAGCACACATTTAAGAAAATGCTCATGGGTTTTGATAACTTAATCTCAGGGCTGAAGTGCCCTGCAGAGTTGCAGAGCTACTAATGCTTTCACTGGCAATTAGTATTAACTCTTCATAGATGAAACTCCCATTTGAGACAGTACAGGAAGAAAAGCCAGCCGGGATACCCTGACTGAAGAACATAGTCTTCCATACACCATCAGGAGGAATGTGCAATGCTGACGTTATCACTTTATCCTGTGCATTTTCAGCTACTGTTTTGGTCTGAAGATTCAGGCAGAAAATAAACATTCACATGGAGATTATTAAAACCACATAGAGAATGGCTAGAAAACTTAATTTGCTACCAAGCAGTTTTGCAAGCACCTATTCTAACAAAGCCTAGTTCCCTACAGATTTATATCTCTTGTTTGATTAGCTCTGTGACTGAATTATAGTGAGATTTTCTGTTGTCCCTACGTATATGTACAATCTCCTCCTGCAGAGTAATTTGGCAGCAATGTGCAGGCCGCCGTTTGACTGCACATCTCAGCCGCAACTCAGAAGTGACTGGCGTAAGCTTGTGGGTATCTGAGCCATAGTGTCTCCTGTGGGTAGGTTGCAGCTTTCCATGGAGTCTGTAGGACCTCAGTTCTCCTTGAGACCTTCGCTCTTTTGTCCAATATGGTTGAAACTGGCTGATGGATTGGGAAGTTATTGGCAGCAGGTGGAAGATGAGGGCCCATGGAAGTATGCTTTCCAGTGCAGTCTAGAGTAATATAAGGATAATCAGGAGCACATCTCCAGAAGGAGTGTTTCTCAGGTCTGCTGGAAGGTGGAACTATATAAATGAGATGCTCAGGATCACTCAAGATGTAGAAAACCATGATACATTTTACCAGGCCTCCCCGGGCAGAGCTATGTAGCTCCAGCTGAGCCCAACCACGCATCGTAATCTCAGCAGACCTCCAGAGGCTGCTGCTGCTGACCTGGGGGATGATGCTCATGGAGCTGGTGGAGACTCATCTGGCTTTCCTAAGGGATTTGTGGCCCAACCCTTTGGAAGCTGTCCCTCTAGATACTTTCTTAGCCCAGAGGAGATGAGTGACAAGAGATAGTGCATCCCTCATCCTTGCCCTTCCTTCTTAACTCTAAATGTTTTCTACCCCCATCACCCTTTTCCAAGCTGAGGACTTTGCAGGTGTTTCTCCCTCCTGTGAATCTGCTGATGTCTTGTACAATTAGCACCTCAGCCAGATGTATTCTCATTCCTGCTTTCATTCCTTGATGCCAGAGAAGACGAGGCTGCACCTGATAAGCTTTGCCTTAAAATTAATCATCCTTGCTGCATGGTGGTGTTTCTTTTCCTAGTTGAGCCTGGCTGCCCCAGCAGTCCCACAGCTCCTAATTGAGGAAGTACAACTTCATTCATCTGAAGGTTTCTCTCCTCTAATGTAGTCAAGGTCTGTCTTCCTCTGGATCACATGGGAGGACCAATGTAATATTCAATTCAATTTAAAAAATGAATCTAGACATTTAAAAACATTATTTAAGAGAATACTCAGTGTAAGCTTTGGATTTTCTTCAAGAGCCTGCTTGCAGTAAACCAAGAATTTTAATAGCAGTTTAGATTTTAATTTATTTCTCTCTCCTTGACATCCATCACTTCACAGCTTTCACAGTCAGAATGGGTTTCAGAATTATGTCTGCCATTATTTCAGTGTTGTCTCTGACACCGAATCGTATGACGTATCCTGGATAGTAACTGAACTGTGCTGCTTTTTTCAGGTTCTCTTTATGATTGTGCTTCATCAGTCTTGCTGCAAAGAGGCAAAAATCTTTCCTAGTTAAGAATATAAGGATTTTTTTTATCGTCATGCCAGTTATGACAGATCTACCTGAACATATATCAAAATTAAATTAATTCATTGTAAATTTTTCTCCATGTCAAGGAAGCTGTAGAGGATTGTCAGGGCTACTCAGCATCGGTTTTCATCATTTACAATCCCTAACACATACCTGAGTTTTCCACCTTTGGAAAAAGCATCATAAACCTTCATCTTTCTATGTTGCTACTAATAGCTAGAGGAAAGGCATGAAAAATCTTATTTCAAAGCCAGCACACACTACAGAATCACAGAATTACAGAATCGTTTTGGTTAGAAAGGACCTTTAAGATCATTGAGTCCAACCATTAACCCAGCACTGCCAAGTCCACCTCTAAACCATATCCCTAAGCACCACATCTACTCGTCATTTAAATACCTCCAGGGATGGTGACTCAATCACTTCCCTGGGCAGCCTGTTCCAATGCTTGACAACCCTTTCGATGAAGAATTTTGTCCTGATATCCAATCTAATGTATGAGTACAAGTTGGGGACAGACCTGTTGGAGAGCAGCGTAGGGGAAAGGGACCTGGGGGTCCTAGTGGACAGCAGGATGACCATAAGCCAGAAGTGTGCCCTTGTGGCCAAGAAGGCCAATGGCATCCTGGGGTGTATTAGAAGGGGTGAGGTTAGTAGGTCAAGAGAGGTTCTCCTCCCCCTCTGCTCTGCCCTGGTGAGGCCACATCTGGAATATTGTGTCCAGTTCTGGGCCCCTCAGTTCAAGAAGGACAGGGAACTGCTAGAGAGAGTCCAGCGCAGAGCCACGAAGATGATTAAGGGAGTGGAACACCTCCCTTATGAGGAGAGGCTGAAGGAGCTGGGTCTCTTTAGCTTAGAGAAGAGGAGACTGAGGGGTGACCTCATTAATGTTTATAAATATGTAAAGGGCAAGTGTCATGAGGATGGAGCCAGGCTCTTCTCAGTGACATCCCTTGACAGGACAAGGGGCAATGGGTGCAAGCTGGAGCACAGGAGGTTCCACTTAAATTTGAGGAAAAACTTCTTTATGGTGAGAGTGACCGAACACTGGAACAGGCTGCCCAGAGAGGTTGTGGAGTCTCCTTCTCTGGAGACATTCAAAACCCGCTTGGACGCGTTCCTGTGTGATATGATCTAGGTGGTCCTGCTCTGGCAGGGGGATTGGACTAGATGATCTTTCGAGGTCCCTTCCAGTCCCTAACATTCTGTGATTCTGTGATTCTGTAAACCTCCCTTGGTGCAACTTGAGGCCGTTTCCTCTTGTCCTATTACTTGTTACCTGGGAGAAGAGACTGACACCCTCCTCGCTACAACCTCCTTTCAGGTAAGTATACAGCAATAAGGTCTCCCCTGAGCCTCCTTTTCTCCAGACTAAACAACCCCAGTTCGCTCAGCTGCTCCTCATAACACTTGTTCTCCAGACCCTTCACCAGCTTCGTTGCCCTTCTTTGGACTCTCTCCAGCACCTCAATGTGTTTCTTGTAGTGAGGGGCCCAAAACTGAACACAGTATTCGAGGTGCGGCCTCACCAGTGCCAAGTACAGGGGGACGATCATTTCCCTAGTCCTGCTGGCCACACTATTTCTGATACAAGCCAGGATGCTGTTGGCTCATATTCAGCCGGCCATCAATCAACACCCCCAGGTCCTTTTCCACCAAGCAGCTTTCCAGCCACTCTTCCCCAAGCCTGTAGCAGTGCATGGGGTTGTTGTGCCCCAAGTGCAGGACCTGACACTTAGCCTTGTTGAACCTCATACAGTTGGCCTCGGCCCATCGATCCAGCCTGTTGAGATCCCTCTGCAGAGCCTCCCACCCAACTTGGGGTCGTCTGCGAACTTACTGAGGATGCACTCAATCCCCTTGTCCAGATCATTGATAAAGA
Organism: Nyctibius grandis; assembly: GCF_013368605.1. Lineage (NCBI taxonomy): Eukaryota > Metazoa > Chordata > Aves > Nyctibiiformes > Nyctibiidae > Nyctibius > Nyctibius grandis. The sequence continues at coordinate 15,499,184 of NC_090662.1, forward strand.
TATTGAACAGAACTGGCCCCAATACTGAGCCCTGGGGAACACCACTTGTGACCAGCTGCCAACTGGATTTAACTCCATTCACAACAACTCTTTGGGCCCGGTCATCCAGCCAGTTTTTTACCCAGTGAAGCGTACGCCGATTACTAGCTCATGTTGAGCTTCTCATCAACCATCACCACCAAGTCCTTCTCCTCAGGGCTGCTCTCAATCCATTCTCCACCCAGACTGTATTTGTGCTTGGGATTGCCCCAACCCATGTGCAGGACCTGGCACTTGGTCTTGTATCTCATGAGGTTCACACGGGCCCACTTCTGGAGCTCGTCCAGGTCCCTCTGCATGGCATCCTGTCCCTCAGGCATGTCAGCCGCACCACTCAGCTTGATGTCATCTGCAAGCTTGCTGACAGTGCACTCAATCCCAGTGTCTATGTCATTGATGAAGATAATAAACAGTACTGGTCCCAATATAGACTCCTGAGAGACATCACTTGTCACTGATCTCCATGTGGACATTGAGCTGTTGACCACTACCCTCTGGATGTGACCATCCAACCAATTCCTCATCCACCAAACAGTCCACCCATCAAATCCATATCTCTCCAATTTAGAGAAGGATATTGTGAGGGACTGTGTCAAAGGCCTTACAGCAGTCCAGATAGACGACATCCGTAGCTCTCCCCTTGTCCATTGATGTAGTCACTCCATCATAGAAAGCCAGTAGGTTGGTCAGGCAGGAGTTGCCCTTGATGAAGCTGTGCTGGCTGTCCCGAATCACCTCCCTGTCCTCCATGTGCCTTAGCATAGCCATGATCTTCCCAGGCAGAGAGGTGAGGCTGACAGGTCGGTAGTTCTGTATGAATACATTTTACTCTCTTCTTGGTTTCTCAGCCCTGAACTGTAAAATAGTTGTCAGCTACATTGTAAAAAAGTTCCGTCTTTCTGATTCTCTACACAAAAAGGGATTTGTTCTAAAATCAAAGTAGAAGAAAACAGCCATTTTTGTAAGGTAATGATTGTGTGCTATATGTGAATATGGATGTGTGTTTTTATAAAGCTGCTAACCAAAGTGGTACTTTGCTGTTTTAAGAAGAAAAGAGACAAAAATAAATAAACTATACAAGATATTCCCTCAAATTGCCAGACTTGTGCAATGCATTTCATTCCTAGTAGCTCAGAGATTCTTCTACAACAACCTTTTTCTTCAGGTGCGTTGATGCCATTGTCCCAGCTGCATATGGAGCCCACTGGGACACACCTGGGCTTGGTCCAACCTGCCAGCTGGGGCATTGATGGCAGGGTAGCCACAGGAGCACAAAGCGTAGCGCAGGCTTGAGTATTTTGAGCAAGTTTTGCTCAAATTTGAATTGAATATTCACATCAGCCAGTAAAGCTACCTTGGGTATGCCTGCAGTAGGGTAGATGGACCCCACCACACAGGTGCAGGGGTGAGGTTCAGTTTGATACAGGTAAGTGTATGCATAGCAGGCACCTGCGGCTTGAGCAAATCGGAGCATCAGAAACCATGGCAGGGAAATGATTGAGGTAGAGACTAGCTTCTTAATTTTACATCCATTAATTTCTCAAGCAATAATCAACCAAAACAGATTCAAATTTGACAGAATCCATTCAAATGGAGGTTACACATATTTTGCGAAGTTGAAAGCATTTCATTAGTACTGTTTAGACAGCCGGATACTATGCTATATAATTTATCAATTTAAAAGAAAGTCATGCTCTCTGCAGCAATCCAAGAAAATTTACTGGCTTCAATAAGGCTGCTAAGAGGAGGAAGCAAAGAGGTTTTGGCCAAACCAACTGTAACAGCAATTATGATTTTTGGTGAGATGCATCCCAAGAAATATAAAAATGTTCCTGGAGATCGATTGGCATTCATTACATATGGTGCCATCAGCTTCATCTTTCAGACCTCATCTTACGTTCTGTTGATATTTTACCTCTCTGGACCCTGGTACTTCCTTATTAGTCACACATTGGGTTCACTTACTGTCATCGCTGCCTTTCTCTGCTCTGTTGTACCTGTCCATTTCCAAGCATATAAGTAAAAATTCAGGTCTTTTTTACTGCAGTGTAGGTGCTGGAACCCCTAAAAAATACTGATATTCTGGAAACTTCAATTAGAGATTCATAACCACTTTTTAGTGCCACACTAATCTAAGCTCCAGCTTCACTGGAGCTAATTCCTGTGTATGTTATTGTACTGAAAGAAAATTAATCGCTCCTTGCATTAACAGTCCCAGAACAAAGATTTGCTTCAGTCTTGAGTCTGCCTATATCCAAGCATTGCGCTTCCCGTAGGAGATTTTCTCATCAGTTTTGCTCCCCTGGTGTGCATGCAACACAAGGAACCAGGGAAAGCCAAAAGGAGGGCTCTTGCTTTACCCCCATATGATGTGCCCTCCTGGAGAGCTCATAGGAATATTTTGTGGTCCCCCCTTACTCAGCCCATCTTTCCTAGAAACAGCTCCTCTCATGTGTCCACAGCACAACGGATGTCAAACACACCCGTGCCTTGGACCCATGCATCAGCTGGAAAATGATGTGGTTCTGTCCTCTGCCACTCTTCAGCTATCAAGGGCTCCAGGAACGTCACCACCACCAAGGGGAGTGGCCAGGGACCCTCATACCACCTGTATTTCACACCACCACCTGGTACCTTCACTGAAGAGACATACACCTCCAGCTGGTGTAGCTGCCCTAGAAGCCTCTGGCCAAGTCTCTGTGTGTTCTTTGCGAGTGGAAGGTTTCAGAGAGACTCCCTGGAGCACCTGTCTCTCTCCTGGGACTGCAAGGGGAGCACGGGATAACAAACCAATTCATGTCCTCACCCCGATTAGGTGGCTGAGCTCTGCTGCAGGCTTGGCATCTGCCTCCAGTCTCCAGTAGTCAGCTAAAGGTTATCCCACTGGTTATACAGACTCCTGCAGGTAAGCATCCAGGTGCTGAGAGGGTTGGTGCTTCTCCCTGGATACAGTTTATCTGCTGCACAAGTAGATAAACATCACTTCAGCTCTCTGCTATGGACAGGAATGGACTCAGACAGCATCAGCCCCATAATAGGCAATGAATCAAATCAGACAATGAGACTAAATAATGATGTGTCATATCCTCCACTGCTTTCACAGGCAACATTGTCAGGTCCCACTCAGGCTAGAAATGCCACAGCTGAGGGGCATATGCCAGGAAGAAAAAGAGAGAAGCACAAGAGTGTCTGGTAGATACTTCATGGGTGGTATCACATGTTCAGTTATATCAGGGATCTGTTACAGAAAGCTGCGCTCTTTGTACACAGTAAACATACAGAAAATGAGTGTGCAAGCCTGTCAGACCAGCAGTCTCTCGTTCTGGCTCCTGCATGAAGATGATATAAGCAACTGAGAATACTGGTTTATAACTGCTGGCTCTAACAGGTGGAAGAGAGGTGAGGCTGGAGGTCTTCGAGAAACTGTACAGCTTGCAACTCTGCCCTGGCAGGGGCTGTTGCTTTCTGCTAGGAGAGGGCTCCATAGATTTGTTTGGAGAAAGAAATCAGTATCTGATGTTGTATAAAAATTGCAGGCAAGGTTTCTGGTCACAGGAAGGTCAGGCAGCATATGAATGTGATACCATACTCTCTCCTTCAGATCAAAGTAATACAACTTGTTCCTCATCCCCATGAAGTCAGGATAGAACGGATCAAGCCTTCACCTGAAACCTCTAACAGGTTCCCTAATGGGCATCACCCACAGACAGAATTCAATAAAAAAGGTTCTTCATTAAACTGAAAAGGATATGTGAACCCTTCCAGGACATACATATATTTCAAGCTAAAGAGGAAGGTTCTGTATTTCTGTGTTCTCCACAGGTCCCAAAAAGGGTTGTTTTGAACTTCAACATTTGACACTGTCTCGTGCACTGGCAAAAATATCTCATTTCAGGAGGGAGAGGCCAGGATGAGCTGTAGCCTGGTTTTGAACCCTGCTGCCAGGGGCCGATGACCGTGGGAGCACCACATCTTGCTCTCCCCAGGCATGATGCCAGAGGACAGCCATGGCACCAAGGTCAGCACGGCTCCCCTGGCGCAAGGAGCTACCAAAAGAGGAAAATCAGCTACGGGCAGGCCATAACTGAGACCAGCGTAGGGGAAAGGGACCTGGGGGTCCTAGTGGACAACAGGATGACCATAAGCCAGAAGTGTGCCCTTGTGGCCAAGAAGGCCAATGGCATCCTGGGGTGTATTAGAAGGGTGAGGTTAGTAGGTCAAGAGAGGTTCTCCTCCCCCTCTACTCTGCCCTGGTGAGGCCGCATCTGGAATATTGTGTCCAGTTCTGGGCCCCTCAGTTCAAGAAGGACAGGGAACTGCTAGAGAGAGTCCAGCACAGAGCCACGAAGATGATTAAGGGAGTGGAACATCTCCCTTATGAGGAGAGGCTGAAGGAGCTGGGTCTCTTTAGCTTAGAGAAGAGGAGACTGAGGGGTGACCTCATTAATGTTTATAAATATGTAAAGGGCAAGTGTCAAGAGGATGGAGCCAGGCTCTTCTCAGTGACATCCCTTGACAGGACATAGGTGCAAGCTGGAACACAGGAGGTGCCACATAAATGTGAGAAAAAACTTCTTTATGGTGAGAGTGACCGAACACTGGAACAGGCTGCCCAGAGAGGTTGTGGAGTCTCCTTCTCTGGAGACATTCAAAACCCGCCTGGACGCGTTCCTGTGTGATATGGTCTAGGCAATCCTGCTCTGGCAGGGGGATTGGACTAGATGATCTTTCGAGGTCCCTTCCAATCCCTAACATTCTGTGATTCTGTGAAAAGGGCGAAAAATACCAAGAGAGTTCCTTGCCGTTCCTGCCGGGGTTCAGGTGGCAGAGCTGGTGGTACCCAGCTGGGCACCAGGTCTCCCTGGCCCTGGCACAGGTGGGACTCCAGCCCCAGTCCTGACCTTCCTTTGGCTGCGTGAAAGCGGGCTCCTTGTGCTGCAAGTGCTTTTGATCCATCTCCAGCCACAGATCTCTCTGGGGTACTTCTCCAACTCACCTTCTTACAAGGTTGCAAAGTTAGCCTTGCTCGGTTTTTTGCCCTAAAGTCCTTCAGTCTTTTTCAAGATTCTTTGAACGAAGGACTTTGCTGTGCACAGAGGGGTTTCTGGGTCAGCTTTATCAAATAATCTTGGTACTGGAGGCACATTTTATACCAGTAAAATAACTTATATCAGTTTCCCGAATGAAATAAGTTTTAGTGGCAAAGGACTTCTTTTTGGTATAACTATTTCTGACCTTATTTTGTTAATTGTGGGAATAGTTTCCTTTCGCACTACCAGTTGGGTCATAGAAATAATCATTTGAGCACAAGTGAGGTAAATAGTCTTTCCATGCTGTTTTTTATGGGAAAGATATTTGCCAGCATATGAAATATCGCCTACAGATGAAAAAAAAGAAAATAAAGACCATGCTTTAGACCATGTGTTTCCCAAAACCAGCCTCAATTGTCACAGGGTAATGACACAATTTGATCATCACGATCAAATTTACTTCAAAAGTAAGGTGGTAACATTCATCTAGATGTGGGTTCCCCCAGAAATTTGGGCTTGGTTTCCGAATCACAGATGTTCTTCAAAATTCATGTTAACTCCAAATGAAGCCGTATCTCCAGCTTACTACATTTTTTGTGGTGGGCTTAACCATCCATCTCGAAAGTTGAATACTCTAATTCAGAGCATTCAAGATTTACTAATGTAGCTCTCAAATTGTAATGCAGATAACAGTGCCTCTCTGTGAAATCATTCAATTTAGAGATAAAATAGGAAAGGACTCTATTCTGCATTTCAGTATTGATATAATTTAAATGCCGCAACAGGGCAATTCATTCTTGCATGCCTTTGGCTAACTGCCAGCACAAAAATGGTGTGTGGGGAGAGGGAGAAGAAGAGAAGACATTATAGAAAAATAAAGTATACTGGGAAAAGGGTGATTTTTGTGGTAGGAAATGTACCTATGCTATGATTTTTATTGCACAACTCCAGTAAAACTCTGCCCATAAATTGTCCATGGGTAGGCTTGACTCATAAAATGCATCATTTTTCAAGGTCTGCCAACTATTTTCCTATTGTCAATTCTACTTCTTATTGCATTTGCAAACAAAGAAACAGTAGAATTGAAGAGCAAGAGTCTCAGACATTTCCTAGGTTCAAGTAGAGCTACCTTCAATAGAACAGCTTACTTGTTCTGACATGGAGGAGCGCTGAGGCGGCTTTCGCCTACGAGTGCTGCAGGGCTGGGGGATGGATGGACCAGCTGTTTGAACAGGAGAAGCTGGGATATTTTGCAATGAGATTTTCATGGCTGGATTGTTTTAGAATAGTTCACGTTACAGTTAGTGCGAATAAATTATTTTTAACTAACTCTAAATATTCGGACTTGTGCAATAAGAAGAGATGTATACTGGCACTTTAGCAAACCTGGGAACAGTCTCATAGATATTAGAGTGGTACACTTTGTGCAAAGTACCTTTAAGTGAGCTTGCCCATTTCCATAGGGCAACCAGGTCTCAAGTCTGTTCAAATGAAAATTGGTCATCATGTTTCTTTTAAAATAAAAGATGGATTAAAAGTTCCTGTAAGAACTCGTTTCCAATATAACTCACTCATTCTGAAGCCAATACTAAGGTCCAAAACAAATGTTCAGGTCATCCACAGGGTATTTCTGTCAAAACAAAGAAACAGCTGTCAGTCTTCACCATCTGTTTTCTTACATTAATTCTTCTTTTCACTTGATTCCCATCTTACGAGTCTTTCAGGTTGTCCAGAGACAAGCTGGCTTCTGCAGTCTGCAAATGCCATGTGGCTCACTTAGAGGAAGCCCCAAGTGTGACCATTTGAAGTTAGTGAATTTTTAGAACACAGAATTAAATTGCAAAATCTTTTGGCTGCATTACAGTGAGGATTTCAGCAATGAGGAGTGCTGTTTATTTTTGATTAGGAAAATAAACAGTAAGGTGACAAAACAGGAGAATGGAGCTGGGGGGTTGGACTTGTTCTGATTGTGTCCTTAATAGAGTCTGACTCCTGCCTCGGTGTCCAGCGGTAGGGTTACTATCAACATAGTGTAGATTTCTATTTGGAAACACAGGAAGCATTGTATGAAATAAGGCTAGATGTCCACTTGGTCTGTCAGGTATCCCTCAGCACGTGTGCCTGCAGTGAGGTGGAGCACAGCAGAGAGTTGGTGTGGAGAAGGTGATGGAGCAGTGCTTGGTGGCCTTCAGTGCTTGCAGCCAGGTTCAGTGTGGCTGTGTGAAGCCAGCATTAGCACTCTTTCCTTTACGCAAAGCACTGCGCTGGTGTGGCTGGACTGCACCTACATCAAAGTCGGTGAAGTCCAGGGAGTGCTGCGCTGGGCAGCAGGATCACAAGTCTCTGCTCATTCATTCGTGCCTCCGTCATACACCACTTTGTTGTGTCTTTTCCTAGCAGCCCCTGAAACTAAAAAAATCTTACAGTGATCAAGCTAATGGCTAGCTTAGAAAGACAGATAGACGTTTATATCTCAGTGTTATTTTACCTAATGTCAGCGTGTGCTATTAGCTCTATAATTGTTTGATCCTCTTGTTAGCTCTGTGAGGCTCTTGGTTACTTGATACCTTGAAATAAGGACATCCACGGGTTATTTAGCCATTTTGTTTTCTAATTAAAAAGGAGACATTTCCTCAGATGTAGGTAAATGCTGCCTTCCAAATACTTGAAAGGTTACTTTACTTTTGACTTATGACAGGGCAGAGGACAATATTCTTCAGTATATCTGATTTTGTTCACTTACTCTCTAAACAGTCACAGGCTTTTTAGTTTCTCTCTGATGCAGGAATTATTTTCTACCTTTATTGCCCTATGTACATTTGTCACGGTTTAAAGCTGGGCCAGCTATTAAACCTGTGGCAGATGCCCTCTGTTATCCCCCCCTCTCCCCCCAGAGGGAAAGGGAAAGGGAAAAGGGAGAGAGACTTCTGGGTTGGAAAATTAAAACAGTTTTAATAAACTATAATAATGAAAAAAAAGTATAATAATAGAAATAATCAAATATATACAAATATATATACAAAACCAAGACTGAGCTCCCCTGAAGTCAGCCACGTCACAACCGGCACTGCAGGGCAGGCTCCGGGAAGGCCCAGGCTGGGCCTAGCGATGGTCGAGAGCTGGATTCAGGAATGCACGGATCGGGATCGGGGGCAGCAGGAAAACAGATGGAGTCCTCCCTGGACACTGGCCATAGCAGAAAGAGAGCGAGACCCTCGTGATCCCCCCGCTTTATACTGAGAATGACGTGTATGGGATGGAATACCCTTGTTGGTCAATTTTGGGTCACCTGCCCTGTCCGCTCCCCCCTGCAGCTGCGACCCCCCTTCGGCTCTTCACTCGTAAGCAATGAGGAATTCAGCAGTGACCTTGGTTTCTCTCAAGACTAAGTACAGCAAGAGCCTTTCTGCACAACATCCCTACCGGTGTCTCGGTGATAACTACAAACTTTGAGCATTATCAGTCCTGGAAGCAGACACTGTCTGCAAAAACATGCAGTTAGTTTCAGAAAGTGCAGTTACTTAGAGGAGACTTAGCTGAAAGCAAAAATCACTGAAAGGAAAATCGACCTGGTTTAGGCCCTTATTCCATTCCACCCCTTATTCCATACCATTCACGTCATACTCAGATCACCACTAACTTTTCATTTTAAAATATATACAGATAACATTAGTTTATGATTCATCTCTATACAAACATTACTGTTTGCACTATCCCTTTCTGAACTCTAAACTCTATTATTTTGACATATGAAGCTCAGAACAGACACACTGTTAAAGGCAAGGGTGAGCATTTTGCTTACCTTGGGACCTTATGAGTTAAGAATTGTCTGTCCTGTTCCTTGTGCATCCCAGCATTTTGACTGTTTCTGTAAGCAGGAGTTCATACTGAGCACGGATGCAGGTCTTTTTCCTTTGGGGCTGCATTACATTTCCAAGCTGGTAACGCAGAGGAGTCGCTCAGATCACTCCCTGCGCGTTTGTCTGTGTCCTGGCTGTCACGTCGCTTCGTCAGGACTCTCTTGAGGAATTCTTCCTGTTTTTTTCTAGTTTTGATTAATCTAAAGAATTTTTTTTCTATTTGTCTATTCTCTAGTTCTCTCAGGTCATATATAAATATAATTAGCACCACTAGTTTCAGTCTGGGACTTAAGTGTGCTGAAGTGTAACCTTCTGTCATCCTGAGAAGCGACCCTTTATTGATGCATCTGTTCCTACAGTGTTTGCAGGCCGTGTCACTGCTTATCTTTCACACCAATGATTTACTGATATTGTTGTACAGAACTCTGCCAATGGCTTTTTGAAAGTGCTGCTGAACGACGTCAGCTGCTTCTGTTTCCATCCTCTGTCTCGAAGGGTGGTGAAAAATGAAACAATCCCTCTAAGTCTGTCTGAGCAGCAGTTCAAGAAGGAATGCAAGACTCACAGTTGTTACCGAGCCATTTGCCTTTTGTTCCTCTTCCTCAAAAAAATGACAGCTGAAAAAAATCTTCCCTGCCACGACATTTGACTTATGCCTTTCCTGTTGACTAATTCTCACTTGTACAGCCTTGTCTTTCTCTATCTTAAATTAAATCAACTTTAGATATCATTAAAGCCAGACATCCTTTGAAACTTCATGCTGATAGGCAGAGGCAGATATCAGCTAAGCAGCAGGTATTAAAATACCAGGATCAACTTCAGGATCAACATAGCTACTTCACAAATGCATTTTCAGATTTTTTTTGTTCTTCCCTGTGCTCCTGAACAGAAAGCAGCAGCACTCTTTGATCTTAGAAGACTGCAACACATTGAGGAGTGTAACAAAACTGGTTTCTTGCTTATTATAAGAGCCAAAATGTTTTATTCTTTCCCATCATTTTAGTATTAGATTGTCCTGCAAATTGCAGAACAAAGCAGATGATGATAAAAAGAAATAATTCATCTCTGCTCATTACATGATTCAAAAAGGGACTGGAGAAATGCATGGCATGAAAAATCCCTTGAAGCATTATACACTGCCTCGGGCTGAAGAAGTCCCTGACCTGCAACACACTGCAGAGTAAATATCCCTGTGTATTATCCCTGTTTATGTAGTCCTTCCATTATTTCTGTGCTATCTGCTATTGCAGCTGTTGAAGGAGAGGTACTGGGCAGAATGGAGACCCTCTGCAGGGTCCTGCTCTCCTGGGGACGGAGGAAGGACAGTTATTGTGTGGTGGCATGTGTCTGGATGTGCATGGAAAGACAGGTTTGTCCTGGAGAGACGAGGGTGAGTCAGTACACCTTGTTGTACGGCAGTTGGATCTTCTCTCTTCCCCTACACGGGGCACAGGAACTGGAGCTGCTGGACAATTATCTGATTGTTTCCTCTGGAGCAAATGCAAAAGCTTCCCAAGGCAGGCAGGCACTTCAGCACAAACAGAGGGTATTGTTGGTTTGTGAAATTCTTTAACGAAGATTACAGAGACTGTATTCAGCGTCTTTGAAATACGACATCTTTGATCAGCTGCATGTGCAAAGATGGGCTGAGGTAAAAGACAGGGAGAGAATGCACGGTTCCTTTTAATTAAAATGATTTATTACTACAGTGTGTGATAGTCCAAAACTGATTAATGTTCTTAATGAATTACTTTAATCTATTTGTGGGTTTCTTTTTAAGTCTCTTGTGTGTATACATTATCAATAACTTCCTTTGCTAAAGCAAATTATTTTTCCTCTTTTTTTAGGACAGTTTATACAGATAGCCACATTCAGAATTACAGACATTAGAAATCTGAGGTTGCTTATTCATAGGCAGGAGATTTAACTAATTATTATCTAAAACATACAACCTTCTAATAACCTTCCCCCAAAAGGCAAGGTGCAGAATGAGACAGTAGTAATTAGAGAAGTCGCAAATGTCAAATTATGGCTTCCGAGTAGCAGTTTAGTCACTGATTAGTTAATGCTGGTCAGTGTCTTGCCCTTTAGGAGGACAAGGTATTAATCTCAGTTGATGACTGACCTCCTGCATGATGGGCTGGGGCTCCTTGCCACAGCCTGGTCCTGCCAGAGCATCCCCTACCTCCCGTGGTGCTGCCCGGGAGGTAACAGCCCTGCGTCCCCCCAGGACTCAGCTGCCCTGCTCAGCAGGGGGATGCTGAGGGACTGTGGCCTTTTCAGAGGTTGCTGCTCTCAGCTGAATCAAGAAGAGGAGCTGTGGCAGGGGTGATGACAAATGGTTTACCTGATTGATATTGTTTCCGCTCAATTAGGAAAGCATGAAAACAGCGTGTCCTCACTGCGTCTCTGGTCCCATCATGCATCCTGTGCACAGTGCTGTGCTGTCAGACCAAAGGTCCTGGTCTCTCCAGGATTTCTGGCTCTTCTCTTTAATGAAAGTTGCTGGAAAAAAATATCTCTTAACCTTCAAATTTAGCAACACTGGAACAAGATCTTTGAATTACACAGCTGCTTCACACCTGTTAAACATCACTCAGCTACTTGGCAATAGTTAAATTCACCTTCATTAGGTAGACTTGATGCCAGTGCCACTCTCCCCAAGCTGCAGTCATCACCAGTCATTATTGTTCCCTTTAAAAGATCCCAGGAGATGTCTTGCCTAAGGGTCTGGCTTGAATCAGTCATTTCTAGGGAGGACAGAGGATCCTATAATTTTTCTTTTATCACACGTCCTTCCTTCCTAAAGCCAAGGCATCTTCTCCTGCATGGTGCAAAAGCTCATCTGCTTCCTGTAGGTCTTCTCTCTCTTTTTAAATGTGCCTCTGTGCTTGCAGGAGCCTGTCACAATACAGACGTGTGATGTCTGCATAGCCAGAGTGACTCTGGGATGCTGTGGAAGCTTGGCTATGGAAAGAAATACTCATTCTTCCCAGTGCAGGGAAGAAATACTCATTCTTCCCTGCTGCTTCCCCGTGCTAGCCAATCAAGCAGCAGGAGTTGTTAGATACAGCCACTGCTGTCAGAGATGCCCATGACTTTGGGTGTCTTGTTTTGCCTTCAGTAGTGCGTCCAGCTCTGGAGTCCTCAGTATAGGACAGACACGGACCTGTTGGAGCGGGTCCAGAGGAGGGCCACAAAAATGATCAGAGGGATGGAGCAGCTCTCCTATGAAGACAGGCTGAGAGAGTTGGGGTTTTTCAGCCTGGAGAAGAGAGGGCTCCGGGGACCTTATTGCAGCCTTTCAATACTTCAAGGAGGTTTATAAGAAAGATGGTGACAGACTTTTTAGTAGGGCGTGTAGCAGTAGGACAAGGGGTCATGGTTTGAAACTAAGAGAGAGTACATTCAGACTAGGTTTAAGGAAGAAATTTTTTACAATGAGGGTGGTGAAACACTGGCACAGGTTGCCCAGAGAGGTGGTAGATGCCCCATCCCTGGAAACATTCAAGGTCAGGCTGGACGGGGCTCTCAGCAACCTGATCGAGTTGAAGATGTCGCTGCTTACTGCAGGGGGGTTGGACTAGATGACCTTTAAAGGACCCTCCCAATCCAAACCGTTCTGTAATTCTGTGATTGCCTCACACCTCCGACACAGAGCCTGCAGGCAGGTATTCGATGTTTTACTGGCTGCAGGAGGAACTGGATCAGCTCCATCCATCCAGAAGCCTTCAGCATTAGTTATTTGTCTTCTGCTTTAAATTCAATCCATGAAGGTAGCAACCCTAGCTACAAGTGTAGTGCCCTTGGCGTGGTGAGTGCTCGCGTCTGAGGCTGGCACATCCCCACCGTGGTCGCCCATGCTGTGAGGACGTTAAGGAATATTACATCGTGAGGAAGCAAGCTTCTTTTTTTTTCTTTTTTTCACCCCTAAGTTCTCCGTGCTCATCAAATTTGAAAGCCTAGGGCAAGATTAATTAAAATCAATGGAGCAAGGCAAATTAAGCACTTAGAAGTGCTCTTTGGGGGCTAGCAAAACCAGAATAATTCAAAATAAATATTCAAATGTCTGGGGCTTGTTATGAGACTATTTTATCATTCAGCCCATTCATCCTCCCTCTCCCTTATTTCTTTTATCTGTTTTTCACAGGGCTCAGCAGATGCTCTTTCCTCAGCGTTTCACACCAGCATCTCTCTGTGCAAACTCAGGACTCTGCTCCCACACACCTAAAATAAAAATCACACTCCAAAAACACACAGCCTAATCTGGCAACTCTTACTCACACTGGTAAGCCTTGCAGAGGTATAAATAGCACTGCTCAGGTTAAGGGGATGGTTTGTGAGAAAAAAGAGTAGGCTCACGATACTAAGTAGCAATCATGGGATGAAAATCTGCATTTTGTTTTGACTAGAAGCAGCACAATTTTGTATTGTGTATATATGATTATCAGGAAAATTCCTAACACTTGCAGATATCTCCAAATGCCTTAAGCTGTCTCCCCAGTTGTCTTCCAGACTGAAGTCCAGACTAGACTCAGCATCCTCCATACAGGAGGAGTTGTAAGGGTAGATATTCACTTTATGAAATCTCAGCTCTGTTTGGTTTTGTTTTTTAATTCAGTCTGTGCTTCTGTGCCACCCAAGTGGTCCTATATCACCCTGTCTGGGAGGAAAATCTGCTCACCAGTACATGCCTGCTTCTGCTTGAGGGCTTAGTGACTCCAGTGATTCCAGCCATGGAGTCCATCACTCGTGGATGTTTTTATTTGATTCTTCCTAGTGTAATTCCAGATGTTATGGGGGACTATGAAGGCGATCATTGAAATCTCTAGCAAAATAGTCATTTTCTACTTAGACTGTATTCAACCTGATTACACAGGGTGAGCACTGGCATTCAGAATTCCATTGCATATTTAGCAAACCTTATATTGAACTTATCACTTGAAGGAATAGGAATCTGGAGATAAATCCTCCAGATGACACTGTGTCTTTGGCTCTGTGCAGTAGGAAGAAGGCTTTGAGTCCCCAAAGTCCTGGCTGCTTGTCTGCATGCCATGTGCTGCACTGGGCTGTGTGTACTCTGAGTGACCAGGCTTCTCTCAATGCTAAAGCAATGGTGTTGCATGGTGAATAGGAAACACTTACAGTTACTTGCAGCCCAAACTATGCTCTTGTTATTTTTGTGGTATCAGAAAACAGATCAATACACATTTTGAGCTACCACATAGAGTTGTTACTTCAGATCTCTTGTTTTTTTCCCCTCTTAAATAATTTTCTGAGTTCCTTCCATGTAGCTGGGTGATTGGAGTGACACTGAAGGGTGCTGCGCTTGTGCCAGCTAGAATCAGAGCTTGCTTTCGGAAGGCTCCTTCGCTTCCTGAGCATAAGAGATATTGCTACCCACAACAGATCTACTGGTCCTCTGGCTCCTGTAATCATCTTGTAGCCCCTGAATACAATTTTTATTTCGGAAAATTTTGGGGTTTTGTTTGTTTTTCTCTGCTAAACTTAAATGCGTGATGGTTTGCTCAAGTCAATGTGGAGACGTCATAAAAGCTGTGTGATGTGAGCCACTGCACAGAGAGACTTCACTGTGGGGATCATGCAGCATTAACCAGGACTTTGTTATGAGGATACTATAGTTTTGATCCTTACTGAATTTCCCATTTTCAAATGCAGACATCTAAAAGCGTGAGGTGCAATTTTGGACGTGAAACTTGAACAGAAAATAAACTGAGGGCTAATGTGTGGCCTGGGTGAATGAATACATACACTAAATTCTCCTAGAGACACACTAGTCTAAAAGGTTTAGCTCAATAATCTACAATTAACAGTCTGTGGATGAATAAATTCCATCACGAAACCTGATGGAAGGCCAGCAAAGGTAACACAAGCTGCTTCCAGCAGTTGCTGGATCAGTTGCTGGATTTTGTAAGTGTAGTTGACAGACAAGAGAAATGAAGGGAAAAAAGTAACTAATTCAGATAAAAACCCTTTTCAATGGCAAATTGCACAGCTGTTGCTTTACTTTTAGGACATTTTGATAGAAAATTTAACAACTTGGTAAAAAAAAGTGGATACTTTCAAGGTTTTAGTTGATAAATCTGGAGAATACTGAATCTAAGTCTTCAGAGACTTTTCTTCTAATTACCTCTACAAATTATTTCAAGGGGTATTGCCACCAAAGAGTACCTGTTAGCTGTCTGTGTGGGCGAGAAAAAGACTTTTTGCTACTCCTCGCTGCTTTTAAAACACAGGAAGCTAAAAAAAAGCACTTTACCTAGATACGTTTCTGCATTAGGGACTAACAAACCTTTCTAAAGAGCCTTTTCAAGATTTGGGTCTTGTATCGGTGTGTTACCCTTACAAAAACTCAGCTGGATAGGGAAAGGCATACTGAGAATTTGCTTTCCGGAGGAAAGTTTAGACTTATTCCAGTTAATAAAAATCAGTCAAACATTACAGAAAAATTCTTTCTGATGAATTTATACTTTCAAATAACTAATTCAGTTTGGGCTGACTGGCACCCAGTGTTTGCTTTTCATAAACAGTTGAGTGATGAAGTTTTACTGGCATGGATGCTCACAGCAAGTGAATACATACATTAAATATTCAATTAATATTACTTGCTTTCACATAGCGATTAAAGGCCCCCACTGGGACTGGAGCCCCCAGGAGCCAGTTTACATGGGGAAATGTCCAAGACCCCATCCTATAATTCATGGCTTCCTTTTCAAGGCCAGGGTCTCTGCCCTTCCTCTCTAATTCCTTCTCCCCTCTCTGGTCCCACATTTTAAAAAGGTCATAAATGAAAAATAAAAAAAAAATAAAAACTAAGATTCCTTCTTCCTATGCCCTGTCCAAAACTTGTTTTATCCATGTATCTCTTTCTCTGTTTTTAATGTTGACACAAACATTTGGTTTCTTTGGAAAATTCTAGTTCTGCAAATTTCAATGTTCATGTGTTTGTAGAGGAAAATGTATTTTATCTAAGAAGCATTTGCTCTTCTGCTGTCCTCTGAGGTGATATAAATATTATGATCATGTACTGACAGGTGGAAATACAGCTGGTGTTCTTCTGTCTAATAAAGAGGAATATGAAGCAGAAAGGCTTCACTATATATATTTTACTGTTTAGAAAGATTACTATGTTATAGACTGGTGGCTTCCTCAGACCACCAAACTGACCAGCCTTGCTCAAATAGCAGCTTTTGGCAAGAAAATGTCCCAAACGGGCAGACATAATGCAAAGGCTGTGGGAGCCCTCTGTATAGTCTTGTGAATACTGCGTATTTCAGTGTGAATTAAATAGCTGATATTTTTCTCAGTGGAAAGCTAAGGCTTAAAGCCACCTCACCGGGCTTTGCTTTGAGAAAGTTAATCTAGTATGAATTGGTTTTCTAGGCTTCCTCAACAGTTAGTGGAGAGAGTGAAGGTCTGTACCTCCAAGGAGTGAATCTCGCCATGCTGAGGTCAGTGCCCGGGCTGTGCGGGATGAGTCACTCACCAGATTTGCTTCTTTCTTTTCACGGAGTCGCAGACAACAGGCTTAGGTGAGAAGCTCTGCTCCTGGATGCTCCATGTGAGGCAGGACGGATGCAGCTGAGCAGGGGAATCCTTGCTGGAGTTCTCCGTAGTGCCAGGAACCCCACAAGAAGCTCTGGTTTCGGCCAAAAAGCTTCAGTTACTGGCAGAAGGCTACTGCTGAGGCCCAGCAGCACACGACGTCATTGTGCCCAGGTTTAGGTGCCCTCCACAAGCTGATGACTGGGAAGTGTGAAATGGGTGACAGGCACCCTGTGGTGGGAGGAGAGCAGACGTGGACCCCTGGGTCAGCCCTCAGGAAGGCAGAAGCTGCTGGGAGGGGTCCATGTCCCCATCCTGATATCAGCAGATTGCTGGGGGAGAACTTGCTTTGTTCAGCAAGAGAAGGCTGAAATAATATGCAAACAGTATTCACTATTTTTCCTAATCTTGCTTTTCTGGTTGTCGAGTTGCTGCCAGTGTTGTTGCCTGTGTGCATGTCTGTCACAGGAGAGCACCGCGAGCTATGGACAACACTCTCGAAACTGCTATCGGAGCAGGGCTTCTGTCCTTCCCTGCATTACTGGCTGTAAAAGTGGCTGCCAAGAACATTTTAAATATATTCTCGTGATTCAGTTGCAGTTGAGGGTTGCAGAGAGGAAGGAAAATGGCTCGTGGTGGTAATCCTGCCCACAGCCCAGCTCCTGTGTCTGTTAGCAGGGGACTCTGCTGTGACCATCGCCCCGTGTGCTTGCCAAGCAAGAATATCATCCATCATGGTCTGTGGTGACAAAGGTGTTTTCACCTATAGCAAATCTGATGCGTTTAGAAACTCCATACAGCCCTTGCCAAAATACTTGGCTTTGAATACATCTCCCTAGACACAGAATTCTTCCTCACCACCAAAATAAAAATAATGTCGAAGTTACAATGAACTGCTGTTGTTCAAAAGCCGGTATCCTGTAATAATCATATTAATTCTCCCCCCATCCACGCTTAAATGAAAACCTGTCCGTGCCGCTGTTTGGTTTCCCTGGTTACAGTGACTTTCTGTTATTCAGGTGCGGATTTCTGATGTTAAACACGGTGTCTTATTGCTTTTGTGCTCTGGTAAAGGCTACAGGGGATGGGTGAGCTTTTGTCTGAGTAAAAACAACATATTCGTATTAACTTACATAAAAATGGTAGCATTTACACTATGTGCATGTGGATATTTTTTAAACAATTAGAAGATGTCGTGGTTTAACCCTGTCTCGCAGCTAAGCCCCACTCAGCCACTCGCTCACTCCCCCCTGGTGGGATGGGGGAATGAATCAGAAGGGTAAAAGTGAGAAAACTCACGGGTTGAGATAAAGACAGTTTAATAGGTAAAGCAAAAGCCACGCACAAGCAAAGCAAAACAAGGAATTCTTTCACTACTTCCCATCAGCAGGCAGGTGGTCACCCATCTCCAGGAAAGCAGGGCTCCATCACATGTGACGGTTACTTGGGAAGACAAAATGCCATCACTCTAAACGTCCCCCCTTCCTTTTTCTTCCCCCAGCTTCATATGCTGAGCACAATGTCATATGGGATGGAATATCCCTTTGGTCAGTTGGGATCAGCTGTCCCAGCTGTGTCCCCTCCCAGCTTCTTGTGTACCCCCAGCCTACTCGCTGGTGGGGTGGTATGAGGAGCAGAAAAGGCCTTGACTCTGTGTGAGCACTGCTCAGCAATAACTAAAACATCCCTGTATTATCAACTCTGTTTTCAGCATAAATCCAAAACACAGCCCCATACTAGCTACTGTGGAGAAATTTAACTCTATCCCAGTCAAAACCAGCACAGAGGAGTACTGCTTGATCAACAGAGGAGTGAAACTGGGAAAACTTTATTGTGCTTGATTACCAAAGATACAGATTTTGTATAAAATTTGATGAATAATTGATTTACATCTTCGTAATCTTAAGCAAAGCAATTGGATATTGTGAACACATAGGAAAATTTTTCTTTTGGTGGTCATGATACATTCTATATTCCTGCTTCAGCTTCAGCAACGAATGAATGTGCACTGTACAGTACTACTTACCTGTAGTACTGCAGGTTGGGATGGTTAGGGAATTGTTTCAGAATCCCTTTTGCCAGCCATGCAAAAGCAATGGGGGCAGCTTGCAGGATTGAAAACTTTCTCCCATTTAAACTTCCACCCCACCGCCTCTTCCCGTGCTGGTGTGGATGCAATGATTTCTCTTGCCCAGAGGCTGCATTTAGACCATCCCATTTTAGAAGGTTACAGCTGAAAATATTGCAAATCTCCTTCCTTCTTCCCTCTCATAATGTATGCCTAACATACATTGCCTTTCATTCCACTTAGAACGTGAAAATAGGTTACATGGAGAATTTTGCCACATCTACTCCAGCACTGGAGAACGGTTGGAAGTAAGCATCCTTAAATGTTGGCACTGTGTGGTTCTTTGCATCATGCTTCCATGATAGCATTGCTTTGGCCAGCAACTTTTTTTGTACTTAGAGATGGTGAATTTGCTTATAGAACCATAGAATCATTTTGGTTGGAAAGGACCTTTAAGATCATCAGGTCCAACCATTAACTTAACACTGCCAAGTCCACCACTAAACCATGTCCCTAAGCACCACATCTACACAATCTTTTAAATACCTCCAGGGATGGTGACTCCACCACTTCCCTGGGCAGCCTGTTCCAATGCTTGACAACCCTTTCTGTGAAGAAATTTTTCCTGATATCCATACTAAACGTCCCCTGGCACAACTTGAGTCCATTTCCTCTTGTCCTATCATTTGTTACTTGGGAGAGGAGACCAACACCACCTTGCTACAACCTCCTTTCAGGTAGTTGTAGAGAGCAATAATGTCTCCCCTGAGCCTCCTTTTCTCCAGACTAAACAACCCCAGTTCCCTCAGCCACTCCTCATAATATTTTTTTACAGATATCCCTGCTGTGAGAAAGGGAAAAGGCAGTTTATTGTGAGTTTTGCTCAACTATGTTACATAATCCCACAAAAGACAGAAATTAGTCTCTTCAGTTTTGTCAACTCCTATATGCTGTTCTGACACCAACATTACCTAACATATTCTGTCCTGGCATATGTCTGTTGTAGAAACACAGAAACTGCCATTTTAGATCAAAACACAATTTCCTTGTGTCTGTTATTTTGTCTTTGACAGCTGGGTGCATAAAAAATATAAATTACAATTAATAGGCCTTCAAGAATGCATTGTGGTTTGGGGATTTTTTTCTTACCTATAATAGTGCAAGGTGAGCTTCCTGGATTAGGAAACACTTTTGGTTTTCCCAAATCCAGATTTAACATGGGGTTATTGACTAATGATTGTTTATTTTTAGGCTTAAATAAAAATGTTCCATCCAAAAATAGTAAGGAAGATTTTCTATGTGATGGATCAGGAGTTGGTAATCTTTAACTAATAGGTAGCTCCTCTCTCCTAAGCAAAGGGCAAATTTCTCAGAAGATACCACAGCGAAAAGTCGAGTGCCCATCCTAGCAGTTAAAGCGAAGCCCCTGCTCTGAAGGCAGTCAGTGTTGCAAATACTCTGATAAAATAATCAAGATTTGATCCTATAGAAGAGTCCCTCTGATTGGTGAATGTGTGGCAGTCACATTCAGCTTATCAACATCATCTGACCCTGTGTGAAACACGTGAAAATGGGTTAGACATGCCACGTAAAGCGAGAGATACAGACAGCTTTCACTTTAGCTTTGTGTGATATTTAACAAAAATACCCTATGGACTCTTCTGTATAACAAGATTTTTAGCCTGGTTTCCCCTTGAAATGAGGCATATGCGATCGTGCTGTCTTCCTATCTGTCAGGTCCTTCTCAGAAATTTTGTTATCAATGGGTGTGCTTCAGTCAGGTCTAACAGAAGAGAAGAAACCCAAATGTCGTATCTTCCTGAGAGGTCTGACACTGACTTGTTTGACAAAAGAGTCACAAATTAGTATATTCACTGGGTGAAAAACAGTAGCAAGAGCTCGGTGGTTGTCAGTTTGACCTCGTGGTTGGCTGATGACAGCCTATGTACTGCCAAGTCAATAAACACGCATGGAGCTGAGAACCAGTTACAGCATCTGCTGCTTTTTATCTGGTTAGCAGTTAGGGGATAAGGGAGTAAGGAGGTATCTTTATGATGAGGCAATTTGAAGAGGAGGAGTAAGAGACTTGGAGATACTGAGGTGAGGAATCTGAGAGTTACCGATATAGGACACAAAGCCGTAAAAAGATTGCCTAGTTCTGCTGCTCCCCAAAAAAACTTTTAGCCTGTATTTTTAATGTCACCAGATTAAATAGTAATGAACATTTTCACTTCACCGCACTTACCTTAGAACTGACACACAAAATAATAATGAACCCACACAGCTGTTTGTAGAGTATTCTCAAATTATCCTCTCATCTATCTGTATGCACATAGTTCATGTTGAATTCTCTGAATTCAGCATCCTTCCAGGACATGATTACTTAAAGCACTGCCCATATACCAATTTCTCAGTATAACCTGATACTGTTTTGCAAGTTTGAAATGGTTGAACGTCAACATGATTTACAGAGTCTATTTTAATTATCTTGAACAAACAGTTAGCATTTCAATTCTGTAACTATGGAAATGAAAAGAATAAGGCAGGATGGAAAAATAAACGGCAGAATCACCTGCGCAGAAATGATAATATGTGGGTTAAGCACTGACCAAGAGAGCAGAATGGTGGAAAGTGCTAAACGGTGACCCAGCTTCCAGAAAGGTTGGTGGTAACGGCCATTATTTTGCTGTTCAGTTTGAAATGGGATTCCCCATTGACTTAAAAATTGATATTGCCAGAATATTCCCCTTACTGTTTTACTTACCTTTTGCTGTTCTTGGGGAGCAGCCTCTCATTGGCATAATATTTTTTACTGTTTTTCTTTTCTTTCTTCCCATATACCTCCTCCTGGCTACACTTTCTGAGTTTCTTTTACCAGTTTTCTCTCCCTCTCTCCAGCACAGCCTCCTCCATCAAGACAGCCTCTCATTCCTCTTCCTTCCCACCCCACCCAGTCCAGTCTCTTTTCCAGCAGCCCGCTCACTCTTTGCACTCTCAAAGGCCAAAGGGTTTGCTGACAGTCCAGCTTTTCCCTTCCTCACTCAGTGCCCTCTTGAGCATTCATTTCTATCATCTTCCCCATATAAAGTGAGAGAAATAAGCAAACAAATGTGACAATACCTTCATGCCCCACTGAACTATCCCATCATCTTCTTGTTGCCACCCTTATCTTTATTAGCTTTCCCTTCCACCATCTATCTGCCTTGTCTTGGGTAGTTACCCGCATGCAATGCTAGGCAGCAAACTCTTTGAATCAGACAAAGTATATTTCCATTCCAATGCTCTATGACAAGTAATGTAAGTGAGAGTATATTCCATACTGCTAACTACTACATATTTCACAAGTGCTGAATTTGATGAATCGACACCAGGGAAACCCACCATTTTTCTATTCCCCACACAGTGTGTTTAGATTCTACTGTTTAATCAAGTGACGCTTAGCTCATTTGAACTGACTGGTATACAATTCTCAATCGTCAATTCCCTCAGTCTAATCAACAGCTTCATAACACGCAGTAAACAGTTATCACGCTTGATCCTAACAGCACGATGCACGTCGAGGCAGCGATCTTGAATTCAAGGACAAAACTTGTTCTGGATCCACCCTTGTTGGGCCAGAGACTGGTTTTAATTTTCCCTGGCAACCAGGAGGAAAGCTAGTCATGCGGTGCAGTAGATGTGTAAATTCACTTTTGGGTTTGTTTTTAGTCAAAGAGCAAATTTGGCACAGGTTTGTATTTTCTGTACAAAAGAATAGTACCTGGAGGTGGTTAAATGAATGCTAGAGAAAGCAGCTGTAGCTCAGTAGGTTTTATGAGTTGTAGAATATTTGGGCAAAATCCTGTTTGAAAAGTGCTAATGCAAGTAAATTTAAGAGTGACTTCTGAAGCTGAGTTCATCAGTTATTCCCATTAGAGGTCACAAATTGGAAATACATACTATCCCCCTGAAAACACATTGTGTAGCTGTTTCTTTCCATTACGGCATTAACTGAAACATCTATATGAAAATATTTCAAATTATTTGTAAGGAATACACAGCTCTTTAATTTGTTCAGACTTCTCATAATCTCACATTATAAGACTACATGTCTTGAAGAATTAATTCACCAGATGGATGTATTGATGCCACCAGGATGTACTTTTATGTGTGAAGCTGTAATGACGTCATTATGCTGTGATGACACCAGTGCCAGTAATAGCCCACTAAACAACATTTTTAGCTTAGGAACACTAAATCCGTAAATCTACAGGTTAAATTTACCATTTCAGTAAACATACATCGCATCTATCACTGGCAGAGCTGTGTGTGTGGGTGTGCAGATGCTATAGGCAAAACACTGCCTGTAGTAACCTGCCTTTAGTAGCTCAAAATCTCTGCGTGTTATGGTTGGTGAGTTAGAGATGTTGTTTGAATTCCATCTTTAATTTTCTAGTTCTGAATTACAGTCAAAATCATAATGTTGCGCTTAATAACTAGCAACAGTTTGACAAACTGGATGACACAATTTGTTGCCAAGAGAAATTTCTTCCAACTGCAAAAAAAAAACCAGAACATCACTCATAATCTAAAAGAATTGTGTGTGGAAAATGTATCTTTTAATGGGAAAGTGGCACTGATGCAATGAGTGCATAATGACATTTTTAAAAATTATTTCCCAGACTACTCTCAGCAGGGGGATGTCTGTTCGGACTGGAATTTATATGCTTTTTATTGTTTAGGTCCCGCTCCTGGAGGTTACTTTTGCATCGCTCACAGACAAAAATCACTTCATATTCATAATTTTCCATTCAAAGAAAAAAATTTTATCAGAGGAAAGTTAAACTCTTTGAGAACGTAAACTCAAAAAGTGTTAGGAAATTTGGTTGTGGTGTCCACATCTGGTGCGACTTACCTCCCTTGCAGTTCCAGAGCATTGTGCTTTATTGTTTACATTTGCTTCAACATTTCACATGTGATGTGACTGAGATACCATGAATGGTTTGTTAATAATTAAAGAGAAAGCACAGTTACATGAATGATTCTAGGACAGAGGAGGCAGATCAAAAGAAGGAAAATCCAAAGTTCACAAAATTTTTCACTCCAATTTTGGCGATATTTCTGAATTTGGAATTATCAGACAGAGTACATTTGCATTTTAAATGTTTGGACACAACTTATCCAGAAGCAAATAGTCATTTGGGGGCCATACTGAGCATTTTAACAAGTCTGAAGGATAATAGAATAAATCTCACACTAATATATGTCCTATTTAACTCCATCAGGGACAAAAAAATTGCAAAAACATGGGGCCAATGCCTGCAGTGATGTTTTTCTTTTCAGACATGCTGTAACAAAACAATGTTTCTATTTTAGAAATATTGGCTTAACCAAATCAAATATTAAAATCTGGATAAATTTATACCGCTTCCCATGAGCACAACATGTAAACCTATCTAACACGTGAGCGTAAGCACTCAGCTTATTACATGGCAGATGATCATGCAGTTTGTGATGGAAAGCTGCGTGTTGCCTAAAGCCCTCTGAGGTATCTGTCCATAGCTGAAGGGGACTTTGACCAGAAAGATGAAAACAATTTTTGAGTAACAGCACCTGAAATATCTCTTAGCTGAAAAAGAACTGCCATCCTCTATCTCTAAAGCTATCTGTCTTGCAACTCCTTCCAGCCAGATCATTTTTCTGTGGCCTGGATTCTGTTAACTTTCTATTAAATTTATTGTACATTCATTATTCTATTTAAAATATGAGATTAACTTCAGTGTGACTGCACTGTGTGAGATCAGAATTTCTCTATGGTTGGTATATAAATGGAAACTCACGTACTTTGGAAATAGATATGCTGAGGGAACTGAAAACTCTAAAGATATAAAGAGAGTTGTATTTAAGAAGGCTTAGTAGGCTTTACTTTTAATTCTTTTTAAAAAATAGACATGCTGAACAATTATTCATTCAGAAATGGTAAACCATCAAAAAAGACAATGCTAGAAGGTAAGAACTACAAATAAAATAAGGCCAAAATCCCTTCTAATATGATTATAGTTACACATTAGGATATTCATGATCTGTCAAGAGCATAAGAGCATCCAAACCCTGGCTCATCTATACACAGTTTGTTTAACAGAGCAGAGATAACGTATTTAACACAGCTGGAGCCAAAGTATTTATTTTCTTTTACAATAGTAAATGTCTACCTTTGCTGCCTGGCTTATTATTTCTGCAGCAAAGCAAAATAAATCCCTAGACCGTGGAGTGGGAGCCAGAAAAAAAGGCATGACAAAACCTCTTAGGGTGATGAATAAATGTCTAATTAAAGACACAGCTGTTGGTAGTGCATGGGTACTCTGGCCTTCCCCACCTACAATTAGCACTTTATGGCTTTCTTCATGGCACTTCATGCAGTTTGGATTTACACTGCAGAAACATTATGTTAGACAGACCAGAAGAAGGACTTCAGAAACAGTAGTTGAGAAAAAAATCATAATACACACTGGAAGAAAATGAAAGTATCTTCCAAGTCTCTGGCATGTCACTTTTTGTGACTTCAAAAAGTCTCTCTAATTAAAAATCACTTGTGACTTGCTTCAGATAATGTGCAGGAATGTATTCCAGTTTATCATCTTTTTCTTGAGCAAAATTAAATTCTGTCCCAGATGTAGTCAGAGCTGTGTTAGTCCCTCATTTGCTCAAATGCCAGAGTTAATAAAACCAGGGGAGATGCACAGGGCAGGATTCAGCTTGCAAATTAATACTTCAATTTAGATGTCTATATGTGGAGGGCTATGTGCACACTCAGTGTCCAGTAACTCCCAGTGTAGTTACTGGAGATGTAGTCAATACAGTCACTGGAACCTGGAGAGCTCTTCAGCTCACCTGGAAGCAGGCACGTACAACTGATGAGTGAATTGCCACCTAGACTCCTCTGACTGTATTGACCACATCTCTGTGGACTACAGTTGGAGTGTAAACAGTTCAATTTATCTGTCTGAATCTTTGTGTACATTGCCAACGTGAGTGCTGTTCTTACTCATAGAATCATAGAGTCATAGAATCATTTTGGTTGGAAAGGACCTTTAAGATCATCAAGTCCAACCATTAACCCAGCACTGCCAAGTCCACCACTAAACCATGTCCCTAAGCACCACATCTACACATCTTCTAAATACCTCATGTCAGAATGAATTACTGAATGAAGGTAAAAAAATCCTGAATTATGTCAATGTTATTTGGTACTATTGTCACAGAATCACAGAATCAACTAGGTTGGAAGAGACCTCTGGGATCATCGAGTCCAACTAATCTAAACCTTCCCTGGCACAGCTTGAGGCTATGTCCTGTAGTCCTGTTGCTAGTTGCCTGGGAGAAGAGGCCATCCCCCACCTCACTACAACCTCCTTTCAGGTAGTTGTAGAGAGCGTTAAGGTCTCCCCTCAGCCTCCTTTTCTCCAGGCTAAACAATCCCAGTTCCCCCAGCCACTCCTCATAGGACATACCCTCCAGACCCTTCACCAGCTTTGTTGCCCTCCTCTGGACTCGCTCCAGTACCTCAATGTCTTTCTTGAAGTGAGGGGCCCAGAACTGGACACAGTACTCAAGGTGCAGCCTCACCAGTGCTGAGTACAGGGGGACAATTACTTCCCTAGTCCTGCTGGGGAGGACTTGCTTATGAGCAAGAACCTCTTATGTAGCTACGGAGTTTGGCTGCTTAACCAGACCTGCCTGAGTGTTTGAAGCACCCAAAGCTGATGTGCTTAAAATCACCAGTTGTGATTTTATATCTTTCCATACCTAATTTCCCATGAGTTTTTATAGAGCCAAAGGACCGTAGTGATCATCTACATTGAGTCTCTGCTGAATACTGTGTCAGTAGATCAACGGCAAAGATTTAAAGCCATCGTTCCCTCTAGTCACTCTGCTTGATGCTACTAGATACGGACCCACTCCAAGTCATGGACTAAGGAGGACTCATGCAGCTGTGCTGCCATGTACCTCCCACCATAGGCTCTGGCTATAGCCAACCCTCCACTTATGGAACAAATGCATCTCAAAAGTTTTTAGCCTCCCTGCACTGTTTTGGGCATGGTACAAGGTGAGGGAACAGATACGCTCACATTAGAGGCTTTGAAGCTGTGTTCGAGACAAGGGTTGTATTTCTGCATCTTGAACCTGGATGCTGAAATGCCAAAACTGTCCTACATGTCCCCTTGAATAACTGTTCACTTTGAATATTTTTGAGTGAAGGGACCTAAAAAAATTGTATCTCATAACAATTTTGTTATGAAGTTGATGAAACGAACTCACTATTTCTTTATAATGTGTGCAGAGGGACTGACCCTGGTGCCATTTAGTCAATTTTGCACTTGACTTCAGTAGAGGCAAAGATGGGCCCACAGTGAATGAACATCCAGGGGAAATTACACCCAGGTGCTTTCCAAAGAAATGTTTACCCCATTTAAAATAAAATCCTTATTTCTTTATTTTGACATACAGTACTCTCAGTACTTCAGGCTGGCTTATACATGTTGCCTCTCTATATTTATGTAGAAAAATCTAAGCTCTGCTGCAGCCTTTGGTGTTGAAGGAGGTGTTTATATGTGGCTTTTAGTAAATTCCTTCCCAGCCAAATGTACTGAAGTACTAGAGTGTCACACTGTGAAGCACAGTCTGAGTAGTTAATATTACCTGGAGCGCACAGGGGAAAGAATGTTTTGACAATATCCTTGCTTGTAGCTTTTTAGGTCTTGTGCATATGTGTTTATAAACCTTGGGTATCTTGCATGTATTTCATCAGTGTCAGCCATAATATAAATCTTCCCCCAGACAATTATACAATATTATCTACATAGTAAGTAAAACGTACTGATACATCCGCAAGTGTTGCCTGGAGTTTGAAGCTGTTACAAGCATTATGAGCCTAGACACTATTATTAACCTATCTGGGTGTTTAAATATGTCAAATCAGAAGTCTGACAGCAGAAGGCTGGTTAATATTGCAGAAAGGAAAGAGGCATGTGTTCAAACTTTTCTCCTTACATAAAAGCTTTAGAAACAGAGTTATGTACGGGGCCTGAAATGAGTCTGCTCAGGTCTGGTGTGTTTTAAAAGAACAACAAGTGAATTTCATGTGCTTTAATGTGAAGTTCTGATAATGCTGTTCTTGATTCCTCTCCTGCAAACCAACCTTACGTGTGGTGGCACCAGCATGCTTGCACCAGCAGGTCACCACGGTGGTGCAAGTAGGGTCTGCCCACCCCAAGAAGGGGCTATGCCTCCAGGGCTGATTTTTCCAGGGCAGGGCTGAAGTGTGGTCTTTAGATGATGTGTTTGTGCTGGATCCAGAAAGTTTCCTACCATAAATGTCAGGGTTTGGGGTGCAAAAACGTGGTACCCTGAAGGTTTCCCTTTCTACACAAGGGTGGGATTTAGGAACAAGATGTAGTAGGTAGAGCAGACCCTACAAAGTGGCTGCCAGGTCCTGCCACCTGGAGAAGGAATGACGCTAACAGTGTCAGAAGTGCTCTCCTGCTTGTGGGGAACATCTGGGTTGAACATCTAGTTCACGAGTCTCTGCGGCTGTGAGAAACCAGGCTGGGCACAGGTTCCTCTGTGCATTGGCCCCGGTGCAGGTCACAGGAGAAGGCTGAAGTGGTGGATTTGTTTTAATTGACTTTTAATTATTTTATCTGCACACCACCCTTCAGGTGTACTTTCAATACCTCTTTTTAAGAAAATGTCAAAGTCTTTCATATTGAGGTAACTATTTAAAATGATTGTGAGATCGCGAGAGCTGACAGCACTGATACATAGTGTGCTTGAAATGAAGGCGACTATCAAGCCCTGAAGTCCTACCACACCACATTCCCACATGTTAGGGGTGGTCAGCCAGGGGCGATGTGTGAAGATGCTGTGATTTTTCTTGTGATTTTTTCTCCAGCAGAAGCAAATACATAGTTTCTCTCATGCTCTAAGATAAACATTTCACTTATTAATGTGTCTCTTGGAATTTACAACTGCTGCATCAGCAGAGATAAAATGCAGCAATCATGGACTAAAATGTCGCGTCTCCTGTAACAGGGCTTGGGACAGCAAATTTACTAATTTGTCTTTTCTGTCTCTTGGGAGATGCAAATACTCAATAGCATCTGAGTTTGCAAACCTTTGCTGTGGCTGTTCATAAGAGCAAGTGGAGCACTGGGCCCTTACCATGTTCAAATATTTCCTTCAGAATTAGGCCTACAGCTGTGATCTATGAACACTGGAGCTTGGGGAAAAAAAAAGACAACTTTAAACA
Source organism: Nyctibius grandis (assembly GCF_013368605.1). Lineage (NCBI taxonomy): Eukaryota > Metazoa > Chordata > Aves > Nyctibiiformes > Nyctibiidae > Nyctibius > Nyctibius grandis. The sequence continues at coordinate 15,528,035 of NC_090662.1, forward strand.
CTGGCAATTTGACTTTGAATTCGAGCATAATGAGGCAGCACAAAAAAAACAGATTTGAGGAACAGCTAGTAAAATGCATAAAAACTACTAATCCTTCTGGAAAAAACATCAGAAGGAGGAAATCTGCCAGAAGTCCAGGAAGATGATCAAAGTATGAAGTCTCTGAGAAGTCTCTGATAAGGGTCTCAGAGAAGACAGGGATATTCTAGGAAAAGAACCTGAAATAAATCTTCTGTACACACAGTTACTTTGGAGGAGTTTGGGGAGGTTCCTACACTGGAAATCTTCCTTACAGGAGACTTATTGGATGCTCTTTTTCAAACTGAAATGGACACAGCAAAGGTCATGGAATAAATAGACAAAATGAATGATAACATGTCAGAAGGAGCAACAGGAACAGATCGGCCAAAGTTTTAAAGGAATTCAATTATTCGATATTTCAACAGCACTGTCTAACCTCTTTTTTTTAAAATTGCCTTGGTACCAGAGGCTGGGAGAGAGTTAATTTGATACCAGTTTTCAAAGGAGAAGGAAAGAACTGCAGAACAGTAAGTTGATGGTTGTACTGGGCAAAGTGGTAGACATTTTGAATTAGCGGCCACATTGGAAAACATGACATAAATATTGGGAACAGTCCCCGTGGATTTTAGAAACAGAAATTATGATTCAGTAGAGTAGCTCTGAAAATGCTCAGATAGGGGCAGCAGAGACAGCGAACCTCTCCCATACCAGGACAGACTGAAGAAGCCAGGACTCTCCGTCATTGCAAAGACATGATTCACCAGAGACAGAGGAAGGGTCTGTATAAAAGTAGGAGGTACATGAGTAAGTCTGGTAGAAGAATGTTGTCCACTGTTATTTCCGATACAGGAATTAGGAACCATTAAATGAAGCTAGCAGGTGAAAACTTTGAAACAAAATTATTTCATTTTTTTGGTCATCTAACGGATAACTAAGCTGTGGAACTCTTTACCTCAGACATTGTGGACACTGAAAGTTTGAAAGAACCAGCTGGAACTGAGGAAGGAAAAATTAATGAATATAATTAAGTATAAAAATACCTCCAGTGAACTGCAGATTGATTGAGACTGGTGGAATGCCCCAGGGAGATGCTGCTGCATGTTTGCGCTACGCTTGCTCTGTTCTGCTGCCTGCTGCTGGGGACAGGGTGTGGGGAGATGGGAATGAGGACAATGATATGGGGAGAAACAGCTGACCTAGTGCTCCTAGATTTGTATTGTAACGTTCTTCTGAGCTTTTCGATTACAGTCTTCCTCAGTTGTCCTCACACAGATATGTGGAGGACCAGATCAGTAAAGGTATTTGGGTTACCCATCCCAGCTGATTTTCAAAGGACCTAAAACAGTCAAACAGTGGTAGACACCTAAATGATATATACTGATTTACTGTCAAAAGAAATTCTTTTCCTTTAAGAAATAGTATCGCATTTATTCAAATGGAAGTTTACAGACCTTATCTCCGAGTAATACAGGGTCTATTACTAAGAAGTTACGTATCAGCAAAGGGCTGTTGCTTCGCAGAGGTTAAATGCATTATTGCAAGTGACAGGGCTGTGACAGCGCAGCGCTCCTGCCTACTGGTGCTGGAAGAGGGATGTCCCTGAGGGACCCCTTCTTGACATCGAGGTGAGTGAGCCAGTGAGGTGCCTCTTGGTTCGTGCACTAATATTTTGAAACAAAAAGAATTAAAATGTGATGTTAACAGAAACTGTTAGAGAAGTCTTTAGCGCTTATATTTGTTACTGGTTTGTGAGGATTTTGATGCATTAATCATACAAACTAAGGATAGTTAGGGGGCGTCTGGGCCCCAAACGTATAGGCATGTTAAGCATTCAGATACAGATAAAGCCCTGCAAACCCTAAATAAAGCCAACTGAACCCAGGTCCCAACAGGAAGATTTGAGTTTTTGAAAAAGTATGCGTCTGCTGCTCGCTAGAAAGGGAAAGCAGGAATGTGTCTGAGTGACTGACAGGATCAGCCTGCAAATGTTGCTGATGTGTTCAAGGAGGAAGACAACAGGTCGGAGAAGACAGGGAAATACCTTCAGGAAGCATGTGGAATCATTCGACTAAGACATGGGGCAATTCATTGCAGAGAGGTTAGAGAGGTAACTCTCTGTTTTTAAACAGAAAAACAAGATAACGGAATGGAAGACTGAGAAGAAAGAGAAGGGAGCTCAGGAGCACTTCCCAATGTTGGGAAGACCATCAGATGCCACCTCTTATCCCACCCTCCCATACTCTAGATTTGTTCACTGTAGTCCCTCTTAAATCCCTTGCATCTTGGGTCCTCAACAGTGCATAGGTGTTCACACCAAAACGGTGGCAAACTTCATTTTTATGTCCTCATTCAGCTCCTTTGGGGGATGGAGATCTCACTGCAGTAACTGTGGAAGCCATGGAAGCTGCAGCCAGCCAATGCTCCTACCTGCCTAATTTAATATCAGGGCACATTACAGTTGCACTCATTGTCTTACAGTGTAGTTTTGGATAAAAATCAAGGTACTCTTGCAATGCTTTATGGGATACCAGCACTTGTCCCGGGAAATCTCTGGAGAGATTTCCGCCGTAGAGATGGGGACAGTCATCTTCAGCCATCTGGACAGCAGTCAGGTGAAGGCTAATCTACCAGTCTTGTGATTAAATGGATGGTTATTCACAGACAGGACTGTTTTGGTACCAATGTGCCTGTACAGGGAGGGGACATGAGAGGATCCTGACTTGTTGAGTTTAAATCACAGTGTTTTAGCGGAGTGACATCCATCAGAGACAAATTAGTTGAGTCTTCACCAGGCATTCATTCACGCTGGAGGCTGCATGGTTGTCTTCACCTTCACAGATAAGATACAGGTACCCAAAATATTTAATAGTGGCACACGTCTCTGAGAAAGAGATTTTTCCACTTTCCCGATTCAGACAAGTATGTTGGAAAATGTTGAATCTTAGATATAATCTGTCTGTTGTGTTGTAGACAATGTATAAAACCCATCCGTTGTGTGCTGTGTGGAAAGAGTGTTGGCAGACAGAAAAAATATCCTGAGCAACAGATGGTAGGCGACGCGGTAACTGTCTGAGCAGTGATAACCTTAATCTAATTAGTTTCCTAATCAAGATTAAGAAGACACCAAAGGTGTGAGAGAAGGTGAAGAAGAAACCTGTGATCTATAAAACAAATACAAGAGGATGAAAGACATGCTGATGGATGAGATGCAGGAGAAGAGGGAAATCACAAGAAAAATTACTGTATGTCTTGTGAGTATGAAAACAAAGTAGTCAGACCTTGCGTCAGCAGACATGCACAGAACAAGAAAAAGGGGGCTGTATGACAGACTTATAAACTGTTATATGGATAAGCAAGTGACCAGGAAAGGTCAGCAAGTTAAGCAAAAGTGGTAAGAATAATTTTAAAAGTATATAGGCATATGGTAAGAGTGAATGGTGTTACCATTCAAACACAGTTGGAGGTCACCAAGTTTCTCCTGGGGCTATGAGAAATGGAAAGATAAGTGAAAGGAGAGGCTGAGGGAAATCTAAATGAAATTTTTGCCCCAAGCCATGGCTGCAGCAGAAACTGTTAAGAGGACCATTTCCAGCCTTGCCCTTCCCCTAGGAGCTGTGTACATTGAGCTCCCCTTGACATGTTGGGTTTTTTACACAGAAAGCTGTCCCAGCAAAACTCTGGCTGCTCCGTCGGCACCCTGTGAAAGCACTGCTACTGATTAGCTTAAATCTCTGACTTGCAGCAGCTGAGCTCTCCTCTCTCTTTTGTATATGGGACAGATGACCTGTTTTACGCAGCTCCTGTAACTGCTACAGCATCTGGTTATGCAGCACTGAGAAGGGGAACAAGCAGAAGGCGCAGAGCATGGACATTGCCAGGCATTTGCTTCCCAGCTGCAAGTGCTAGAGCAGAGCACGTGTTTATGGACCAAGCCTCGGCAGGTGGGACCAGGCCAGGGAGCACATCTGGAAGACTCAGCAGGGGCTGCAGAGCATTTGTGTGTGGAAAGTGGCATTTATTTCTGGAGTCATGCACTGGAAAACTTGGCAAGAAAAATCAGTTGCAGATAGACCTCAAATTACACCTTTTCTACATCTGATGAAAATGCACTTTATTTCTGAGGGATTCTCAATAAAAACGGAGCACTTACAGTTTTTCTCAGAAATGCTTTTGGGTTGTGTTCGGTCAGTAGAGTTCACAATGATGAGCCTGAATGTTTGAAATGTTCCCACTGACCTGCTGCACTCTTTATTGGCAAAAAAAGTTTCAGACAAAATGTTTCACTCAGTACTGCAAAAAATGAGAGGTACTTCGAACTAGTAAGAGGGAACACATTAGCTGGCAGGCCTGGCTGGCAAAGGATGTAGGGGCAGCAAATCTATATTGAGAGAAGCTGAAATCCAAGTAAGTGAAGCTGTTAGTGGGTCTTTCTGCACAAGACACTGAGTATGGCTTTGCATAGGAACTGCCAGAAAGATCTGCTCACTGTCTGATCACGGTTAGATTCAATAGGAATGATTACATTTCTTATGTTTGTTTCTGACATCACAGGAGTCCCAACGTCACACAAGGGAAAGCTCCAAAGAACCAGTCCTTAATTGTGCCTTTTAACTAATGCATGCACTCATTTTCAGGAGTACATAACTTAACACATGACAACATAATTCTTGGGTACACAAATTACTTCCACCAAATTTATATCAGCACTTTATTATCTTGTTCCCATGGTTGCACTATTAGTACAATTTAACATAGCGCTTTCTGGCTAACAAAAAATACTTCTAGCAATGAACTTGAATAAAAATACTTTGTTGTTATTGTCCAGTTTAACCACTGGGCAAGATCAATCGAACTTCTCTGGTCAGTGAGTTAGCTCTTATATATCAGAATACCAACAGCTGAGGTTACTTTCATCTGGCACTGTTAGATGTCCATTTCTCTGGTCTTGGGTTGCTGCAAAGCTGCAAAGAGTCCTATCTGCACAGGGTCAAGAAACTTGATGCAGTGGTTTTCTAGAATTGTAGTATGTCATTAGTTACTGTTCAAACTGGGATTCCACTCCATATGCATAGACGTGTCAGAAGGAAACTCTCATGTTGGTGGATGCATTTGTGAACCATCATGGATCTTACATAGCCACCAACACAGAGTGGTCTGGAGAGATTCATTTTTAGAAAGGCAGCATTGAAAACAAGAATGTTTCTTCAGAGCAACGTGGTAGGAGTGGACGGATAGCGGTACCAGTTGTGCTCTGAGAAGCCCAAGATGCTCTTTGCAGCTGTGGCTCAGTCTACCTTTCAGACTTGACTAAGAATAAAGTTCACTGTTGTCTGAGCAGTTGCATGGTTGATTGCTAAATATGGTTCTCATTAGGCTGAAAACATATGGAGCTGGTCATGTTTCAATGGATGTAAACAAAATATTTGTATTATTAAGGCTCTCTGGTGTGTCTTTATGTTGTACGCATGAACCAAGATGGGAAACATTATTCTCATAGTAGAAAGGCTAAGAGGAAAGACTTTCTGATTTTGAGGAGCTCAACGACAAGGTAGCTGAGGTGCTGAGCAGCTGAGTGCCTCACCAGCAGCCCTCTCTGTACACTTTGAGTTAGTTTGTGCTATTCCTGAATAGACGGTACTTGCCTTGCCTGGGTATTGTAAGCAAACTGTTAGGACATTTTTATGAACCTGATGAACTTATTTGGGGACCTTTAGTTGTCAAATGCTGGTTTTCAAGGACAAACATTATACAGTATTTTAAACCATGCAAAATTAAAAGTGCAAAGTGTTGGCTGCTATTCCTGCCTGAATTACAGGTCATCTTGTACGGGTTTTAAGGAAGTTTAATTTTACAGTCTCTGTATTTGGTGTCTCAGGAGTTGCGTAGCATCTTGGTGCACTTTTCCTGTGCATTTCTGGAGTCCCTGTGTTTCCCCTGGACCAAGCACTCCAACCTCTCCTTTCCTTCAGAGTCTGAACTGGACTTTTGGAGATAATTACAGAACCTGTTTTCTGTATGCCCATGTCTTCACCATCATGGTTAGGGTGTTTGTCAGCAGATTGAAGAAGGTGCCTCCCCAAACTAAAGTTTTCCAAAGAAACTCATGAACTCTGAAGTAAATTGGATTTACTTCCTATACACTTACTTGGAACAGGTCAGAAGCTCTCAGCCCCATCACTTTGTAGTACCACTTTCCAATGCAAATAGTGCTGTGAGACTGAGAAATGAATTCACACACATCACTGGTAATAAAACTACGAATAATGCATTAAAGATTGCTAACTTACTATAGCCAGTGGTGATTCCGATGGGCTGAGGTCTTGAAGTTCGTGTTTCCTCTAAACATTTATTTATAAAAATCAAGTAGTCTGAATGACCAGATACTGGATTGTTTGCAAGGCAGACATTATATTTTCTGTACAGTTATTCAAATGCTCAAATATCTCTTACACTGTATTTCAACTGCTTGCAATATAGCGATAGCAACACTTGCTGCCTAATGCATTCAGAAACATCTTGAGTTGCTTGTGGAATTTCTTCTCTTTTTGCTGGTGCCCACCAACAGAGCTAAACTAAACCAATTGCTTCAGAAAACAATTCTATTATACACATTTTCAGCCATAATTTATTTATAAAGAAAGCACTGGAAAAAGGGCATGGTGCTCCAGGACCTATGAACATTTTTTAAAGAAGACACAGTTATTGCAGTCCCAGTTAAACTCCTCTTTCCTCTGGCTCCACCTCTGGATTCAGTTGGGTTAGAGTCCTCTTACTCCCTTTGGAAACACCGCATCTCCTGGTTCATCCTTCTTAATGAGTTGGTGGGCAGCATGCACTTTGGGGATTTCAGAGGTCACCTAGCAAGCCCTCAAGCTTCATACCTAACTTGGCAGGTACCCAGCTTTTCCGGCATCCGATGTCAGTCTCATTGGTTTTGGTGGGACTGTCAGATTCTCCCTTTGCCTTGCATTGTTGCTTTGCCTTACATTATTCCAGTCCTTTCAATGTCTAAACAGACATCTTCATTTCTAAGGCAGAAATCACCAGCAGTGGTATATTAATAGGCATATGCCAGAAATTTTAAATAGAGGGAGACCTATTTTCTGTGACTTCTGGGCATCAGTGCTGAAAATCAGCACCAGAGTGGTTGTTTGCTGTGTCAGAAGTACTAAGGATTGCTTTATCTCGGAGGCTTTACGGCGCTAGAACTGTACACATGCTGGACTGACTGACTTCCAAAAATGTTCAAAAGATATTACAACTTGATATCATAAACATAGACAGGACTTGGAATTGCATGTGCATGATGCACACAAGGATTTGCTGACAACTATACTGGCAAACTTTGCTGTATAGTGCAAATCTTGGGCTTCACCAGCAAAACTAACACTTCCAGTTAGGAACCGGTAGGAGAATCAGGATTACCAAAGCACCAAGGCAAGGATTGTTGCAGTTATACTGAAAAAAAAAGGACACATTATTGATCAGACAGACTTGATAGCAAATGGAAGATGAGATGTGCTTGCCAATATAAATATCTTATCATAAGATATTCACAAAATTAATGCAGATTTCTTCCACATTTCACAGAATCACAGAATCACAGAATGTTAGGGATTGGAAGGGATCTCGAAAGATCATCTAGTCCAATCCCCCTGCCGGAGCAGGATTGCCTAGACCATATCACACAGGAACACGTCCAGGCGGGTTTTGAATATCTCCAGAGAAGTAGACTCCACAACCTCTCTGGGCAGCCTGTTCCAGTGTTCAGTCACCCTCACCGTAAAGAAGTTTTTCCTCAAATTTAAGTGGAACCTCCTGTGCTCCAGCTTGCACCCATTGCCCCTTGTCCTGTCAAGGGATGTCACTGAGAAGAGCCTGGCTCCATCCTCTTGACACTTGCCCTTTACATATTTATAAACATTAATGAGGTCACCCCTCAGTCTCCTCTTCTCCAAGCTAAAGAGACCCAGCTCCCTCAGCCTCTCCTCATAAGGGAGATGTTCCACTCCCTTAATCATCTTCGTGGCTCTGCGCTGGACTCTCTCTAGCAGTTCCCTGTCCTTCTTGAACTGAGGGGCCCAGAACTGGACACAATATTCCAGATGCGGCCTCACCAGGGCAGAGTAGAGGGGGAGGAGAACCTCTCTCGACCTGCTGACCACACCCCTTCTAATACACCCCAGGATGCCATTGGCCTTCTTGGCCACAAGGGCACACTGCTGGCTCATGGTCATCCTGTTGTCCACTAGGACCCCCAGGTCCCTTTCCCCTACGCTGCTCTCCAACAGCTCTGTCCCCAACTTGTACTGGTACATGGGGTTGTTCTTGCCCAGATGCAGGACTCTACACTTGCCCTTGTTATATTTCATTAAATTTCTCCCCGCCCAACTCTCCAGCCTGTCCAGATTTTAAATGTTCTCAAATCTGACACATCAAAAGCAATGAGTTTAGGCGGCTCAGCAATCTCATAGGCTTGGCCCTAGGTAAAATGGTAGTCTTCCCTTTAAGAGGAGAAAGGCAAAAGAGAAGAACATCACCAGTCTCATTCTCCAGGACTCTCTCCCACCATCCAAAGCTCAGATGCTCAGTGGCAGAGACATTGCCGCCCCGATACCTCTGCTGCTGTTAGCTTCAGTGAGACATCAGCTCCTGAAAGGCAGTGAAGTCTCCCTGCCAAACGTCAGCTTTAATGAGGAAGAAATGCAGCGAAGCCGTCCCAAGGCCTATTGTCCATTTCTCTTTACTTCCGAGCAAAGCTGTTAGGAGATCAGGAAGAGCTATAGCAGATAGGTGAAGAATAGCACATGACAAGCTGTGCACGCATAAAGACGTATGCGTGCGCCTCTGGGGCATTGAAAGGAACGATACAAAAGTCGATGCCTTTATCATCTGCTCCGAACTTGTCTTGCCTCTGTGCCAGTCCATTTGCAATGTCAGCTAGCACTGCTTCGGAAATCAGATTTAAATGATTGTAATGACTTTAGTTAAACTTTAACATTTCCAGCTCAAGAACAAGGCTGCCTCCTTCTGCTTCCACCTCTCTCTTTTCAGAGGAGACTGCCACACATTGCTCCCTCCCAGCTGCCTGTCTCCTCCACATATTAAGGTCCTCCCCTCTGCAGGCTTTAGTTTTGCCTGACCCACTTCCACTTGCCTGCACTGTAATGGTGTTTCAAACACTGTCTCACTTTTTTTCCTATCCCACAAACCACTCTGAGGTTCAAGCGTGGGTCCTCTCATTCAGAGAAGATGGGGAGCAGGGTGCAGGCTGGCTTTGGGAAGGCTGCTGATGTTAAAAAGGGGAATGAAACCAGTCTGGAGGTAGATCTTCCCATATAGAGCTGTCTGGAGCCCTCTGGCACAGTACATTGAGGGATCCCCAGCCCTGAGGAAACTAGTGAATCCTGAACAGATTTTAATAGTTGGAGGACAAGCCAGTGTCTCAGAGAGGGTGAGTACGGTTCCTGCTTGCCAAGGAAAGCATGGCATTTCATCTACTGCAGGTAATTTCTAGCAAAACATTAATGCTTTACAAAAGACGAGGGACAAGAGCCTTCCCCTTTCTCCCCTCGATGTACTCAGGTACTTCTTTTTTCCTTGCTCAGGACAGAATGTTTCCATGTCCATCACATCATCTTTCTGCTTGACTTCATTCGCTTCCTCTGAAACTTCACTTTCTCCACTAAAGTACATGGGAAACACAAAGCTCCAAGTGAGGGCAAAGGGAATGTGACTGTCATGCCCACAAACAGGGGGGTGAATGCCTAAAATTGTAGGTCTTAAAACACTTCTCGTTTCAACGTGAAATCACATTTCCTTATCACATTGCATTGTATTCTGGGAATCATAGCCATGCTTTGGCAGAGAACGTAGCAGTGACCACGAACCTGCATCTCAGCTTTCAACAGAGAAACCTCACCAGTGGCTATTTATCTTATCCACTGCCAAACAACTTCTTGAATCTCTCAATCAGCTTCCGTAGGAGAGATTTCTCTGTCTGGCCAGTGACCAAGAGCAGGCGCAGGCATCTGCCCGGCAGCTGTTTGCACTGCAGGTGTTTGCCAGCTGGTGTGCTGAGTCAGCGTTCTGTGCCAGCACCACGGGGCAAGGAGAGGCTCGGCACATGTAAGAAAACTTCCCCCCCCCCCTTGTATTTCATTTCCTCTTGCAAGTGTTTTTATCGTTCATGTTCCTTTCATGGCACAATAGCCAGCGAAGCAGAGGTCACGTAACAATTGGTTGAATTCTTGGTGGGTATTTTGAAATCAGTTGTTGACCACTGACCCATGCTATTTCATGTACTTGGATGGGTGAGTTACCCCATTTTCCAATCATTTCCAAACATGACTGTCAAATAATAAGTGATCATGTAAATGAAACTGTGAACACGACCAGGTTGTCATACCAGATGTTTCCCTGAAGTAGTAATCTGTGGGGGCTGATTTCTTTGATGCGTAATATGCTATTGCTGTTAGTGTGCTCCATGGCACGTACCAGGTGAGACACCAACAAACCCCTGGAGTCGAGGGTTGCAGTAGTGTGGATGGAGTTCGGTAACAGTGCAAGGAAACCTTGCTGGTTGTGAACTCAATGGTTTCGCAATGTGAGCTGAACCAGTTTCACAGAGTGTAACCATAAGAGGAAAAATAGTCAGCAAGCTTTGCTGACTAAAATATAGGGCAGGGTTTTTCCAGGTAGAGAGTTTTGCTAAATTCGTGGTCAAAGGAAAATAAATCTGAAGCTTTTCAACAAAATGGCCATAGTGCTCAAGCCTGGAGTTTGTCTTCAGTGCTGCTCCTGCCCTAAGGCTCAAATGGGTGCTGTTTGCGTTGTCCTTGTGTCCAGATCTGCAGCTACTGCAAAGCTCATATGCTGAGAAAAGTGATGATCCCACATTTCTGATGTCTGAAGATACATGGTGTAAGACCTTTAAGTTCTTGCAGTTATCTTAAAGGCCCAAAGTAGTTGAATTTAGCTTCACAGAGAAAACACATCATAATAATTTTTTAATACACTGATCACAAACTCCATCTTTAATAACTATTTAACAGCATCAACTTGGACAACTTAAAACTTTTTGGCCTGGCTACAGCTGCTGAGTTTGTGCCAGAACCTCTCGCCCGACAATTCAAAACTGCCTTCTACTTTACATCCTAGATGTATTCCTGGACGGTTTATATCCATTTGTTCAGGTGCCAAGACTGCCCTTCCAGTTAAATAGCTCTTCCTCTTTGGGATCCATTCTCTTGTGTTTATACAGAGTAATCATAAAATTCTTCAGTGCACCAGCACCATAAAGCATGCAGATCTGTTTTCTAGGCAACACTACATGTTTTTTTAGAGGTTTTCGCCTCCTTTTTTGCAAGTGAGTATTTACCGGCTGTGAAGTTGTTAGTTTTCAGGAGCAAAAGGCGGAAACAGTGGCATTTATTATGAATTCCACTATAGACTTAGTTGTAGAAATTCCCTTTGTGTATGAATGTCTCTTGCTTCTGCATCTTGCTTCCACCTCGGAAGCCTGCAGAACTTTGCCACGTTTATCCTGAAAACTGGTGCACTCCCAGACTTCCCCACTCACCAGCATGTTTAGATTTGCTTGTAATTGCAGTAGCTTCAGAAACAAGCTGGAGGTATGCACTGCCCAAGTACAAAACCAAGCTGTTGCAGTTGCTTGGTGTTTGGCAGGGAAGTCAGTAAAGCTTGGATGAGGACTGGCAAAAAAAAAAAAAAGGAAAATCTATGTCTCTCCTCTTTCTTTGCCATCACATTTTCAAACCTTTAATAAAGAAGAGAAAGGGCAAATTTCTACAAAGTGAGAGAGCCCAATAGTGACCTCCTTCTTTTCCTCTTACCCCCATTTATTCTGCTAGATTTCTTCTCAGTTTGATATAGACAATACTATTTTTGATCTTAGCTTTCTGTAGTTCTATATAGCTCCTAATTCTTTGGCTGCTATTCCCCTTAGATATCCCTCTTTATTAATTTCAAAGATGTTTATCTCTCAGCCTCCTCATAAGAACACAGGCCTGGAAAAGACCTACTAAATCATCAGATCTAGTCTCCTTATCATGGGCAGTTACTGCATCATGCAATACCTTTCCTAAGGTATCACATTACGTCTTAAAATAATCTTGCTCTGGTTAACTGGCTGTTCTAAACATCATTCTTCTAAAGATAAGACACCACCAGCACAGGATGGCTCTAGTGCTTACATTATGCTGAAAAAACTTTCCTTGGTACTGCCAATGCTGATGTTTACCTTTTTCATGGGTGCATTTTACTGGTGACTCATGGTCGTCCAAGGGCTGATCAACATAATCCTGTTTTCTTTTCTTTACCGTTTGTCGTAATAGTCTTCTACATTGATAGTGCCTCTCAACAGCGGATTTTACTACCAAGCCTCTATTCTTGCCAAAGCTCCTAATAAAAACACTAAATGATTGACACCCAGGCTGATCCTTGAGGTGCCCAATGTATCCTCACAACAGCTCAAGACTTTCCCTTCAAGTAAAAAATGTCAGCTCCCCATGAAAAAGTACCATAAGCACCTTAAATTCTCATGCTAATCTCATATTCTCCAGGTTAATAATGTTTCTGCATGACACAGTATCAAATGCTTTCTGAAGAGCATGTTACCTAGCTTGCTTTATAAAGTCACTGCTGCCTAGCTGCCACATAGAACCATGCTAACATCACCCCACTCTGTATTTCTTTTCATGTCTTTAATTATTCTTTCCTTTAATAATTATTCAAAGAACTGAGGTCAAACTGATGGGTGAGCTTTTGCTCCAACTACTTTTCAATTCTCAATTTTGTTTTTTTTTTTTCCTAAAAATTAGGTAGCACATATGCTGTTCTCCAGTATCTCAACAATAAATTTGTTTAAAAAAAGGTCCTGCTAGCTTTGCAGTTCAATGTGTTGGCTATTTCAGTATTTGGGTTTGGAGGGTCTGTTCGTCCAGCTTGAGCCCATTATGATCATTTTAGGTTTGCTATGGGCTTGGAGGCAGGAGTTCCCATTTCCAAATGCTCCTGCCCAGCAGTCAGGGCATTGTCTTCCTGTTCTCTATCATCCTCCTCATGGAAAAATGAGGCAAAGAATTAGGTCCTAGCCCCAGCCTCATTCCATATCTGCTTTTCTTCTTTCTTTGTTAACCTAATTGAAGATTATTTGTCTTTTTGTTTCAGTTTCTCTTGAAAGATTTAGCACAACTTGACTTTTGGCAAGCTATCTTTTAGACTTGCATTATCTGGCCTCCAAAATGTGTCCTTCTTTGCTAACTAGTCCCATTTCTGATAGTTTCTAAGGTCTCTGCTCACATCTTGTTCCTTTTTCCAAGGCTTTTTGGGGGTATAGTTAATGAGGGTAGAAAGAAACAGAGTTTGCTACTCATTCAGACAGAGCTGAAAGTACCCCTGGAATTTTATTCATCTTGTCAAGATACTTCAGAAAATTTACATCTCTCTCTGAAAGAAATTCAAGGCATTCCCCACAAGTATGGACCTCTTCAGTCTAGGTAACTTGTTAGCTAGTTTCTTTAGCTTGTCAAAGTTTGTCCTTCTGAAATATGCATTTTTTAAGCCCAGTTTCAGGATCATTTTTATTCATATTCTCATTTTATTTAAATTTAATTGACTCATGGTCACTGAAGGTAAGATTATTTCCAGCTCTTCCTTCTCTTTACCAAAACCACATTTAAAATAGCTTTATTACTTGTATCAGTAACTTGTGATGAAACGTCAGCTGTATATATCTCAAGCCATGTCTAGCCTATGCCATTCATAACAGCACCTATTCTCCAGTCTGTCTGCTGTAGCCTACGCTGTGTTTATATTGAGTTTATTCGTTAATTAAATCGAGTACATTTCAGTATGCTATGGATTGATAAGGTTTGGCTAAAGACCAGATTCTACAAAGAGAAATTAACATTAAATTAGAAAGCTGTACCAGTCCTCTGTGACAGCATTCAAAATAAACACTTTCAATAGTAAGTTTTGTTACCAGGCAAAGCCAAGCCAAAATAGCATTAGAGGGCTGCAAGCTGACAAAAAACAAAGATGCAATGTAACCAAGTAGTTCCTTCATTACTTATACAGTTCTTTTTCAGGAGACTCTAGCATGTGAGAAAAATGGGTTTTGGATATCCCCACATGATCGAACAACCTGGCTTCATGATGATTGACTCCCAGGTCCTGGCCCTCTGAGCACATGCATTTGCAAGCACCTTTGTCATTCCTGTGATCTCTGGGCATGGACCTTCAGCTGATATACAGAGCTCGTAACACATATTCTGTGATACAAAGACATGTGAGAAAAACTCTGGTGGGCTGTGACACAGTTTTCATGTTATTTTAGACACTTTAAACAGAAAAATCAGAAGAAAAACATTATTAGATCCCAGGGCCAGTGGACACCGCAGGAGGTGAAACCGTGTAGACGTACCTTTTGACACGTACCTTCCTGTGGGCTTCTAGCTATCCTACCTCCCATACAGAATCACAGAATCAACCAGGTTGGAAGAGACCTCAGGGATCATCGAGTCCAACTGTTGCCCTTACACCACCCTGTCAACTAGACCATGGCACTAAGTGCCATGTCCAGACTTTTCTTAAACACATCCAGAGATGGTGACTCCACCACCTCCCTGGGCAGCCCATTCCAATGTCTAATAACCCTTTCTGTAAATAAATTCTTCCTGATGTCCAACCTGAACCTCCCCTGGCGAAGCTTGAGGCTATGCCCTCTTGTCCTATCGCTAGTTGCCCGGGAGAAGAGGCCAACTCCCACTTCACTACAACCTCCCTTCAGGTAGTTGTAGACTGCAATAAGGTCACCTCTGAGCCTCCTCTTCTCCAGGCCTGCTTCATTGTAAAGAAGTATTTTTATCTCTTGTCGTATATAGTTTCAGTTTACCCATTTTTCATCAGTTAGTCATCTACCTCTGCTATAGCTGTTAGCAATTCATTGTCATGACATTTCAAGGGATTTTTTGCCCACGTGGTGATTAGGCCTGCATCCACTGATAGTCCCCGGTTTCCATATTTTTTCTGGACAAGGCACTATAAATATCTGTTGCATGTGACCGTGGATGGAACACCAGAAGTTGTGATCTTTTGCAAGGAGTCATTGGGATGCACCTTGTGAGTCACCTGCCACACACTCATAAAAATCGATGATACTCTTACGTTATCTTTATGCTCAAGCTAAGATAGATAGTTGTGCTAACTAAATTATTCATAGAACTGCATTAATCTCAAAGTTTAATTATCGTGGCTAATGATCAAAACTTGGCAATTAAATGCTCCCATGATGATACAACGCCTCACAGAATTTCTGTCTCTATCATAACAAAGAAATCTCTATCCATACATGAATCCAACACTTGAGGTCTGAAACAGGCCCCCTTAGTGCAGTAAAATTTCTCTGGCAGTTCTTCCCCCAAGTGATCTTAACTGAAGCAGATTGCACTATCATCTTTGCTGTTCTTTTCTATGTATTTACAGCTTAACACATTCCTCACACATAACATTACTTCACTTTCCCCGTTGTTTCCATCTTTTTGAACAGCTCATGCTCTTTAGTGCTTGTCTTTGGGAATGGCTGTTGGTCAACCATATTTCTTTTATCCAGCTTCACGTCTTGCAATAGCTGATCAAATTCTTCCATTTTGCTGTCTAAGCATAACTAGCAGGCATCAAAAGATCTCAGATATCTGTCAACTCAGTCAGGTTATGGTGAGTCTTCTCTCCCTGACTGTAGCACCTACCTCACTACTGCTTTCCACAGTAATTTTCTTTCTCTTTGTTGTCCAGTCACTGCATATTTGCTCTTCTTTTTTCCTTTTCTTAAAATCAGCATGGGAAATACACATATTTCTTGATATGCATGTATATATATTCTTATCAGATTTGGCATCAAAAAGTCAGTGCCCTAATAAGTCAAGCGGCCATAATTGTGTCAGGTCTTTTATTTTATGACAAGAATGCAGTGGAGGTTCTCCTCCTTTTTCTCCCCCTTAGCACTGTCTATAAATGCTCTTAATCCTGTGGAGAGGTTCAGCCTTGTCTACATTACCAAGTAAGATGACGCAAAATATGAGAATAAGTAGATTAAAGCAGCTACTGCTGAAGCCTCTCACATCCTCATCATATGAGGTTCTAGGATTTTAGTTCAAATGAGAACTAGTCTTGTCTCCTGGACCAAATGCCCCCATTATACATGTTGTTTGCATCTTTCTGAAGGAAGATTAACCAACAAACCTTTGCTCCTTCATTTGCGAGGGGGGAGGAGGGGGAGCATCTTTGGGCTCTTCAAGGAAGGTCTACTTTTGTCCACGTCACTTAGATGAAAGGGGCACATTAGTGGCCTGGAGTAATTCCACAGGGCATCTCCCTTATCCCACATGGGAGACCAGGGCACAAAAGTCCAGATATGATTTTATCATTCCAGCTCTCCAAAAACACTACCCTTGAATCTTGAATTTCGTGCCACTTCTCTTGTTAGCTATCCCATACCCAACAGCAATCATGTGGTTAGCAACCCTATATGGGCACCATCACAATATCCTGCTGCCAGAGGAACTTTCGGTCTGCTTATGGCACAAATTAACAGGTTGTGTCATCTCTTTGAGGAGCCAGCTGGCACCCCTCTGAAGAACCTCTCCAAAGCTAGAGACTGAATCCAGCAGTCTTCAAACAAAGCAGCAAATAAGAAGTCTTATATGGCGCTTGCCTCTTTGTATTACACAAGAACCATTTTAGGTGTTAAGGAAGCTCTGCATGGTTCAAGAGCCTTCTCCCAGGCACAGGTTTTGTGGTGATTAAGCTCACACATTGAGTCAGAATTTTAAGGCCCCATCCAGCATTGAAGAACTTCTGGAGAGAAACTTCTAAGCTCCTCCAAAAATAATCTGGTTTACATGCACCAGAACTGTTTCTGTGAATGGAATCAGTAAATGGAGAGAATCAGAGGATTTGCTTCAAAATTGCACATTTGCTCCAAGCCAGAACACAAATGTAAACACAGAGAATTATTATCCCACTCACAAGTACAGTCCGTATGACTCAAGGCAATCTCAGCTGCATGGATGTGCAGCCTTTGTGTTCACTCAGGACTGTATTTGGCCCTGTGTCTTCAGCCACCCTCCCCTCACCCTTTCTTTCTTTCACAGGTCCAAGCTCCTGAAAGACTGTAGTCTAATGAATGACCCCTGCCAGAGTCCTCACTTTTCATTTTGCTCTGTCCTAGCTGTTCACTCCACCAACAGAGCTGGCAAAAACTCTGTTCAATTTATTGGAATTTAATGAATCGTTGTCTTTGTAAATAACATTTAGAAAAAATTCCGAATACAAAGAACCTCTCAGTTTTTGGAACCATGGAGGCTGGAGGCTCTTGCATGTGTGGGTATGGAAAGAAAATAGCTGGTCAGTGTAATTCCCATTCCACTTTTTTGACTCTTTTATCAGGGAATTCGCATTATCATACTCTACATGCAAGCAAATTGGGTATGTTGTCAGGAAAAGAATGAAGATGAGAGAGGAGTCCTGCCAGTGGGAATTTCTCAGCACTGGTTTCCTGTATAACAGTCAGCCTTTTTATAAATAGAACCTTGTTCCATGCAATGATATAATATTAATCAGTCACCGTATTTGGCACAACCACAGGATCATTAACTGCTTGCTTGCTAATTACCATTTGAGCTCATGGACAGAGCACAGGCTGTGATAATATTAGCTTGGTCAGAGTCACGAGTATGTCAGCACCAGCAGCAATTCAGGGTCTGTTTCCAGTCTCTGAAAGTGTCGTATCTGCATCCTTTCGTCCCAGGAGGTAAAATCCTGGACTCCCTCTTTTAGTATGAATAATTTGTCCTGTCACTCAGAGCCCTAAAGGAAAACCCTGTGACAGTTTCTGTTAGCTGTTCATATAAGAAAAAAGCTTTCAAGAAGAGAAGTAAATGTATATCAGGCATGTTTAACTACGATTTATTAATTATTTTTTAAAAGCTTGAAAAGCTTCACTGGACTCCAATATGTAGGAGAAACAATTTGTTATCCCACATCTTGTAAGAGAATTAGAGGAAGGACTGGAGGAAGCCCAGGACCATTGTTACAAAGGCACTGTTCCTGCCAGGAGCTTTCTCAAGCAACCAAAGGGAAAATGATGTGGGTATGGTTCCTCTAAGTTTTACAGTTGCCCAAATAGTTCTGAATGGTGTCAGTGACAGTAATCAGTCGTTTATCAATTTCCCCTGCTGCTTCTCATGAAAGCTCTTGATTAGCTACAGAGATCCTAGGCTGGGCTGTCTGCAGGCTCAGGAAGCTGGTGCTAATCCCATGTATTCAGCTCACACACAGAAGACTGCCTTCAACCAATATAGATTTAACTTTTTCCTTACTTCACTCAAAAAGCCTGTAGGAACTGATGATTTTAGTCTTTTCATTCAGTAGGTGATTTTTCCAAATCCAAAAGTTTCTGGATTTATTAGAACTGGATAGTAGTAAAACAGTAGTAGCTTTTGTTACATTGCCATTTCAGTCACATTGCCATTAGAGACAGTGGGAGTTTAGACAAGGATATTGGACCCATGTCTGTGTTATAAAATCATCTCTTAGCAGGTTCACTGAAATTGCATAAAATGGTTTCCATTTTTCAAATTCATAGAAAACTGAAAGTAATTTCCTTCTAGAGAAAAATCTTCTAATCCTCTTTAGAAGGATTAAAATGTAAAAATTTCTAGCAATACAAAGTAGATCTGTAGGTGGATTTTATACCTGTCTTTTCGGTCTTGTAGCTGATAAGTGAATCATTACTTGTTTCATATTATTGAGCAAGTCTGTATTCTTAAAGGCATTCAGTGCAAGTGAAGACTCGAGGTTGCCTAATCTTGCTTATGTTAACCACTACAGGTAAGGTATGATTCCTGCATCTGAAGATGTTGACCAAGCAGTCGTCTGGTAAAAAGCATGTAAACTGTATAGGCAAAGAGATGATAATAATAATAATATCCTCTCTTTGATATCTGCCGTTATGCAAAGGGATCCAGTCCAGCCACCATTTACCTGTGCGTCTTATTACCAAGAGAAGTCCAACTGCAATCAACAGAATGACTCCAGAAAGTTAAGCAAGTATATCAAAGCATGCAGGAGCAGAATTCAGGAAAGATGAGTTAATTGGAAACCTGAGGAACTCAGCTGGGAAGCTGTGCACTGAGTTCCTGAGATAAGGGCCCATATTTTTAATTACCTAGGTGGAAAAGAACAAAGTTAAATTATTTTTAGGAAGTCCTAAGAACATACGTCTGAGGTGCTACATAATAAAAAACCACAGAGATGTTGGTATTTGCTAATTATTCTTGCACTTTAGCAGAAAAATCCCATGTCTATTGATCATTAACTAAGCTTTAAGCTTCCTCTCATTTTGAGGATGATTAATAAAGTAAACTGACTTTGGTAGTTGCTGTTAAATAGTAAATATTTGTCACAGTTTACCTCAGTACATGCGGACGTTTTCACTAACAACAGAAGTATACAGATTTGATGCATCATTTCAATGAAATCCCTCATAACTGTGAGGGCGATGCTTACGTGTTGACTACGAGAAATAATCTTTCTGGAAGCGTGTGTAAAGAAAGAAAATTCTTGTACAGTTTGTTTCTAAAATCTTTGGACGATCTTATGAAATTGTGTAAATGAGTTAAGGCAGGTAATAGGCAACTACAATTTGTCCAACCTGCATGTTCTGACTAAGTCAGTCCTTATCTAATTGTCCTTGTTTTTAAGCCTAATTGTCCTTGAAAGCGTTATAAGCTGGTATGTTTTCACACAAATTAACTGCTCAGGAAGAACTTGTCAAACGCCTTAGGTGCAGATTTTATTCTATGTCATATGCTTTCTGCAGACATGGTTTCATGGCTTTGTCTACAGCAATTGTGTAGCTGTCAAAAGGAAAATACCATTCCTGAGCTCTGTTTTCACATCTCTTTTCCAGCATTACATCATATCGGTTCAGTGTAGGTGTGTTTATGTTTTGTGGGCGTCAGAGGTATGTAAAATGAAAGTGCTTATGCTTCTCCAGGAAAGACAAGAACTTGTTGCAATTCCCAAAGCTACGGCAGCTGTTGGTTGCACAAGCTACTCCATGTATAAACTATGTTTTCTGAACAGAGGTCTGGTTCAGCAACCATTTAGAAGGCTGAAAGCCACACAGTGTATCCCTTTCAATTAGCACATATACCTGCAATTTAGAGCGCAGTGCACCAATATAATATTAAGACTTATAAAAGATGGTTGAAGATCCATTGTATTTCATCAGCCATCTTAAGAAAGAAGGGTTAATGCTGGAAATATGCTTTTTTCCAAGATAGAAAAGACATTACAGGCAATTACTGAAAGCATATGGATTTTCTGATTCTCCTAAATGCAAAAAAAAAAGCCTGAGGAATTAACCCGTTCAACGTAATCTTTCTTTTAGATTTTTTTTATTTTACTTAATTTTTATATCTTATCCTCCCCTACTGAAGACGCCCCTATGCTGTTGCCCTTGCTAGTGCTGTGCTCATGTTGTTTGCTTCAGTGAAGCCAGCGAGTCCGTCAGCATGACCAAGGGCTGCAGTTAAGCGTATCCATGCACTATTCCCATTGCTCTGATAGGAAATGTAAGGTGAGTACCCAGCTGCTCTGTCCCCTGTTATCAGTGTGCTGCCTCCCTGCCAAAAATCAATTCAGGTTGGACCTGAACAGAACCAGGACCAGACAGGACCTCTGGAGACCACCTGGTCCATCACCCTACTCACAGCAGGGCCAACTCACATGGAGTTTCCCAGGGAAAGACATTGTCCAAAAGCAACCGGCAAGGTACAAGTCATGCCTTCGCTGCACTACTTCAGCTGCGCCCGGTGGCAGTGGGAAGCCAGGTCCTACGCAGAAGTCCATTTGTTCCAGCTGTATGAGACTGGCATATTGACATGTTTTCTCAGCCCGTGGATTTTCTCAGCTAGTGTCTCAGTGGGGAGAGACCATGGTAGTGAAGATTCAGCGTATGGGTTTTCTTTTTTGTGTTTCTGTAATGATGTATCACCACCTTGGGACACATCGTATCCTCTCAGGGGCAGAAGCCCTGCTGCTGCATTCCTGTCATCGTACCCTCCACCACAAGGCACACACTCCAGTAGAAAGAGGGGCAAACAACCTCCAAGGAGGCTGCTCCCCAGTGACCACAGGACGTGTCTGAACATCAAGTCCTGTGCCAGCCCAAGGCTGTGGCCAAACCCGGGCTGGTAAGATGCTGGGGCAAGGGTTGTGGCCATGCTCTAGAGCCCAGTAGAACCATGCTTGAGGTCTCCTTGCCCAGGAGTACCACGTCCCACACAAGGTGTGCATGGCCAGGCACAGGTAGCCGTGCATGCTCAGCCCTCACCCTGGCACCATCCAGGCAGGGATGTCACAGTGACTGCAGGCCAGTGGGCAAGATTGACTCTGCTTCAGGTGATGAAGCACATTACTTTTGAAAAAACAAACTTGTCACACCATTTGGCCTGCTCCACAAGAGCCACGTTGGCCCATGACACTACCTGCTGTCCTACAGCAGGGCAGTTTCACTGGGGAACCAAGGGTCAATGCAAATTTCTGCTACTTAAAAATTAAGTTCAGGCTTTTAGCAGTCACCCATGCTGATGGATGAGGACCTGAACACCCACCTTTTGCCCCTGTGCCCCCCCACGGTACAGCTGCCCTTACCCAAAGCAGCTGGTGGTCGATGTCAGGTAGCTTTCCGTGCAGGTAGAGGCTTTTCATTTTTCCTGGTGTTAAAAGGATCAGCGCTTTTTCGTGTTTGAGATGTCATGTGGTGATTTCTCAGGTAAACCAGATCAGAAGTTGACAGCAATGTTGACAGCTTATTTTTTCCTTGCAGAACAATGTCGTTACTTGCGTTTTGAGGAGTACAAAACCTTATGCATAAAACATATTCAGTTAAAGGGATACTGCCAACTGACAAAAAAACCCCTTGCTGTTACCTTTGTGTGTTACAAGCACTTAGATTACCAGAAATGACAGGTTTTTTTCATCTGTTTTTCTCTGGTTTATTTGCCTGACCATTTGACAGTAATCCAGTGTTTCCTTTGAATATCCAGGTTATTAATCATTTTCCCCGTTTGTTTTGTGTGAGTCTCTCATATTACAATGAAGAAATCAGTCTCACCAGGAGAATGTGATTGTACTGGTACAAAAACTGGCCAGGGATTCAGGATGTAACTTTTTTTTTTTTAAGCAAGGTGCACAATGATGTTGTATCTTAGGTTTTTATATTAAATACTTAATCACAGCATATAATTCTGTGACTTGTTAAGTAACTTAGCTTTGAAGCTCAGGATGGAAAAGTGTGTTGCTTTAATGATAACTGTGTAGGTTCTCATGAAAACGAAAGTTTGGTCTCATTACCCCATTGTTTTCCTTTTCTTTTTTTCTCCAAGCTGCCTGTCTCGTCCTGGGTTGTATGATTTTTCCTGATGGCTGGGATTCAGATGAGGTAAAACGGATGTGTGGTGAAAAGACAGACAAGTACACGCTGGGGCTTGTTTCAGTCCGCTGGGCATATATCCTGGCGATTATTGGAATCTTGGATGCCCTGATCCTCTCATTTCTGGCATTTGTGCTTGGCAACAGACAAGACAGCTTGCTAGCAGAGGAGCTCAAGTTGGAAAACAAAGGTAGGACTGCTTTAGAAACACTATTATTGGGTGGCCTCGAGGACAATTGCTTAAAAACAATGATCGGTTTCATTTTATTTTATACTTAAAAGTTGGCATGCTGGCTTACTTCCTAAGTTGCTGGAAAAAGGAAATGCAAGGGGCAGAGGAAGTTTTGCTTTTCAGCCTCCGAAATGTAAGAAAGACCAAAATTGCCATAATTGCTGCACTATGCATGTCTTACCCTTACAGTTTTTTTAGAGCTGTAGATGGGGTGGTTTTGTGTTACCCACTTGTACATTATTTCATTCACATTTAATTTTCACTATCTCCATCTTTTTCTGTACCACATGGAAGATTTGTTCATTCGGTTCAAGATTTTGCATTGTAATATGAATGGCTGTAATATGGCATTCCACCATATGCGTTAGCACGGTACACAGTAAGGAGGGAGTAATGAGAGATTGGTAATGAGCTGTGTAATGGGACCATTTATACAGCGAGGCACCGGTGGACTAAGGATCAGAGCCAAGAATGAAGAACAATCCTAGTTCTTGGTTGATTGTGTTGCTTTGAGCTCATCAGTCATCTCACAGGAATCTAGGATGCTGTAGTAACTGAATCATAGAATCATAGAATGGTTTGAGTGGTTGGAAGGGACCTTAAAGATCATCTAGTTCCAACCCCCCCTGGCATGGGCAGGGACACCTTCCACTAGACCAGGTTGCTCAAAGCCCCATCCAACCTGGCCTTGAACACTGCCAGGGAGGGGGCAGCCACAGCTTCCCTGGGCAACCTGTGCCAGTGTCTCACCACCCTCACAGTCAAGAATTTCTTCTTAATATCTAACCTAAATCTACCCTCTTTCAGTTTAAAACCATTCTGCCTCGTCCTATCACTACATGCCCTTGTAAAAAGCCCCTCTCCAACCCTCCTGTAGGCCCCCTTCAGGTACTGGAAGGCTGCTATGAGGTCTCCCCGGAGCCTTCTCTTCTCCAGGCTGAACAACCCCAACTCTCTCAGCCTCTCTTCATAGGAGAGGTGCTCCAGCCCTCTGATCATCTTTGTGGTCCTCCTCTGGACTCGCTCCATGTCCTTCTTATGTTGGGGGCCCCAGAGCTGGACACAGTACTCCAGGTGGGGCCTCATGAGAGCAGAGTAGAGGGGGAGAACCACCTCCCTCAACCTGCTGGCCATGCTGCTTTTGATGCAGCCCAGGATACAGTTGGCTTTCTGGGCTTCAAGTGCACATTGCCAGCTCACGTTGAGTTTCTCATCAACCATCACCCCCAAGTGCTTCTCCTCAGGGGTGCCCTCAATCCATTTTCCGCCCAGCCTGTATTTGTGCTTGGGATTGCCCCGACGCACATGCAGGACCTTGCATTTGGCCTTGTTGAACTTCATGCAGTTCGCACGGGCCCAGCTCTCAAGCCTGTCAAGGTCCCTCTGGATGGCATCCCTTCCCTCCAGTGAGTCGACCGCACCACACAGCTTGGTGTCATCAGCAAACTTGCTGAGGGCACACTCAACCCCACTGTCCAAGTCACTGACAAAGATGTTAAACAGTGCCAGTCCCACTACTGACCCCTGAGGAACACTGCTCGTCACTGGTCTCCACTTGGACATTGAGCCATTGACCGCAACTCTTTGAGTGCGACCATCCAGCCAATTCCTTATCCACCGAGTGGTCCATCCATCAAGTCCATGTCTACAATTTAGAGACAAGGATAGCGTTCAGGACAGTGTCAAATGCTTTGCACAAATCCAGGTAGATGACATCAGTCACTCTTCCCCTATCCACCAGTGCTGTAACCCCATTGTAGAAGGCCACCAGATTTGTCAGACATCATTTGCCCTTAGTGAAGCTAAGAGGCAAAGCTCTCTCTTCCTTAGAGAAGGAAGTTATCATCAGTGCATTGCAGGAACCTTCTGCATTGCTTATGCTCTGCTGTGTTGTCCCTCCAACAGATATCGGGGTGGTTAAAGTCCCCCATGAGGACCAGGGCTTGTGAATGTGAGGCTACACATATTTGTCTATAGAGGGCCTCATCCACTCGGTCTTCCTGATCAGGTGGCCTGTAGCAGACCCCCACTATAATGTCACCTGTCCCTGCCTTCCCTTTAATCCTGACCCATAGGCTCTTGGTCAGCTCCTCATCCATCCCCAGGCAGTGCGCCACGCACTCCAGCTGGCCATTGACATAGAGGGCGACACCCCCTCCTCGTCTGCATGACTGTTCATGGAGTGGGTTGGGGATAAAACACATTTCTAGATTAAGAAACATTAAACTGGCTCAGCACAGTAGTTTATCATGCAGTTGCAAGAGGAGAGATGCTGTTCAGTGAGTGTGTGCAAGCCTGGATGATTTCTGCAGCCCCTTCCCCTTGTACTCCCCCAGCATCCACATCTGTGGATCTGATGTGACAGGTACCACAGAGGGCATGTCCCTGCCTTGTCTTTATAATGGGCCTGTTGTCCCTGGATCTGTCTAATCCCTTCTGAATCTGCTAATACTCTTGGCTTCTACAGCACTGCATGGCAGCAAGTTACTGAAGCTCACTACTGACTGCTAAAGCAGTGTTTTCTTTTATCTGTTTCACATTAATCCCCTACTATTTTCACCGAGTGTCCCCTAGTGCAGGATTCTGCATTCAGCGTATCCACCACCTTTGTAATTTTGTAGATTGCTTCTAATAATAGCAAAGATATTAGGAGCCCGTCACCACTGGATTGGAAATCAAAAGCTGTTTGGCAGCTTGTGTTGTACAAAAATAGCTGGTCTCGGTCCTGCTCCAGAAGGACCATTATCCATATATCTGAAAGCACCAGCGCACTGGCCCCAGCTTGCTGAATTGCAGACAGTCAGCACACTCAGCCCAAAGATAAATGGACTTGAAGATTGAACTTCACATGCGATTCCAGACCTGGTTAGAGCCTACTAATGTTGTAGGTTAAGGAAAGTGTATGTTGCTTGCAATTGCTTGTGCACATCTGTTCTGCAGGTAAACTGAGGGCATAAGTTTCAAGGACAGTCCCTGTGGCCCTTTTCTGAAGGATAACATTCATCTGCCTTTGAAAATAAAAATACTTATCAAAATAGCATTCACAGCTATGCCAGAAGTGCTTTTGGCATCAGCACTGTGTCTGATTTGTCTATACCATACAGAGCTCACGAACCCTACAACCACTTGTATCAAAGAACCTCATCTGTTTTGGCACCTTTTGAGCAAAAAAACAGCTTCTGGAGGCTCATCACCTCTCACATCACTGGCACAAGCTCCTGCCAGAACATTTGGTCCTCAGCATGTCGGACAAAATTATTCATCAGCAGATTTTCCTTGAATTAAGCGCAGAAATGTACCACACCACCAGCTTCAAAGCAAACCAGAACTCAACAAAAAGGGACCCACCCCACTTTGTCCTTCACAGTCAA